>NC_090929.1:4472500-5157500 GCF_040938575.1 Ambystoma mexicanum | reverse complement strand
AGAAGGATATAGCGGCACTCCCGGTTATTTATTTATTTGATATTTATAAGGTGCTTATACTACAAGATAGTGTTTCAAAGTGCACAAAGCAAAAGGGAAGGGAACAAGGGAGCAAATGAGCAATTGAAATGACAAAGAATAAATGAAAACAAACAGCGGTCTTACTAGGCCTCGTGACGTTCGGAGCGTGCAAGTGCACTGAAAAAGAAGAGGGGGGTAAGGGGATGTGGGTAAGTGCTACTAGGGTCCCCCAGAGAGGTAGTGCCAAAGGTGCCTGTAAAGGAAGCAACAGGTAAGTGCATAAGGAAATAAGGGGTATACGTGCGGACATAGGTCAGAGGCTGGATAAGATGGATCAAAGGATGGACTCCTTCCATGACATGACTGGAAGCGAATCAAACCTCCACTGACACCATGGAGACTGAAATAGACATGCGAACCTCAGAACTCAAAAGAAGGAAGGCTGAGATCTCTCTCAAAATGGACAACTTTGAAAATTAGGGAGTGACGCAACAACCTAAGGTTTTTCGATTTCCCAGAAAGAGAGGGGGAGACCAAGTGGGACATGAAGAGAGCCATACTGGAAGTGCTGCAAACCCTGTCTGGAACTGACACCATAGACGATGAAGAGATCCATACTGGAAGTGCTGCAAACCCTGTATGGAACTGACACCATAGACGATGAAGAGATCCATACTGGAAGTGCTGCAAACCCTGTATGGCAATGACACCATAGACGATGAAGAGATCCATACTGGAAGTGCTGCAAACCCTGTATGGAAATGACACCATAGACGAGCACACCAAATATTATGCCCATCGAGCGGGTGGTAGTGGCCCGAGGACTATCCCAGCCTGCTTTCATTACTACACGGAGAAGGTGAAGATCCTCAAAAAAGCTAGAAGAGAAGCTGCGATTGACCATGGCACAGCTGTCATGATGCATACCCCCGGGCATCCAGACCACGTCCATCAGCCCCGGGAGCAGGCATCATGCCGCCTTGAGAAAACCCAGCAACCCCTGCTAGGGGCTGTCTGGGTTCAGTCCTGGCGCCTATGGCACCAGGCTCACATGGGACATCAGTCCTGGCGCCATAGGCGCCAGGCTCATAGGTTCACACTTACCTGATGCAGACCATGCTGCAAGAAGATCCAAGCCCATGTGAGGCCTGGAAGGGACTACTTCACCTTAGGGACTATTTTGTTACTCGGGTGTGGTGGGGGAGGAATACCTACCTGGGACTACTTTAGAGGCTATTTAAACCACGCCCGAAGAGCAGCACACGCTTCGCGTTATTCTGCACCCAGCAGCGTAACGTTCACCGTGCCAGCAGCAGCATCCAGCCTTCTGCCACGCCCGCCTCGAACCTGGAGCACCTAGAAAGAAGGAAAGAAGCAAAGGTTAGAACAAGAGTATTACCTGATTTCTTACCTGATTCCGGATTCATCGCA
The DNA here is from genome assembly GCF_040938575.1 of Ambystoma mexicanum. Lineage (NCBI taxonomy): Eukaryota > Metazoa > Chordata > Amphibia > Caudata > Ambystomatidae > Ambystoma > Ambystoma mexicanum. Next base: position 5,156,048 of record NC_090929.1, on the reverse strand, counting down.
TCTTCAAACCAGAGGAAAGACTTTGTTTTAAACGTGTCGCATCGCAGCAGCAGCGCCGCGCCATACTCACCGTTCCACGCAGCATCTCTTCGATCCGGCGCTGTCTCCATCTTTACATCGCCGAATCTCGGCACCTAAGGGGGACAAGAAACAACAAGGTGAGCAGAGAGAACAGAGAGACAATCTCTTTAGCCGCCATATGCTTACCTGATTTTACCGCCGGAGGTATTATTCATCAGCATGCTACATCTTCTTATGCCGCACCTGTAAGAAAAGGAGAAAGCAGCAAGTTTAACCCTTGGCATTATTTACCGGACAGTGTTGGGTAACACAGATCTTTACCGGAGCGCTTTCAGCTGTCAGTCTTCTTATTGGGTCAAAGCTGCAAGATAAAAAGAGGAATTGGGCAGGAGTGAATTCCAGACATTTTGAACTCTTACGAACTATATACTTACGGCTCTTCGCCAGGACCTTTTGGAGTCGGGATTCGTCTACAATTCTTCCAATATCTTCAGGCCAGTGAAGTAACTGGTCATCAACGCGCCCCTGCGTGCTTCGCAGGATGGAGGGCTCATCCTTCATGAATATAAGGTGAGATTGCTGAGAGGGCACAGAGGTGATTAGTGGGGAGGACAGTGGGGGTGCTATCACTTGAATCCACAAGTGGCTAAATCCATCTCTCCACTTGTAGGAGAATATTTCTACGGGTCACGCAGACAAGATTAGGAGGGCAGATCCAGTCAGTCATCGGTGCACTATGCATCACGTGGGTGGAGGCCGCAGCAGTCCAGGTCCGACTGACGCCCCTGTGGGAGCCAGGTGAGCGTAACAACAGCTCAGATGACAATCTACCAGGATCTCTCTGGATTCATGCTGCCGAGGAGGAGACTGTGTGCTCCCCTCAGCAAATGGTTGAATGAGAAAGTGGGGAGCTATTGCTGGGCTTCCCTTTCTCAGTCTCTTTTGAACATGGGGTTCATAAGTATGAACTGGTGACAGAAGATGACTTACAAAGGGTCATAGGAAAACTCATAGAGGACCCACAACAGCGAGCAGGAGGCTTCGGCGATGATAATGGAGACACGCCAAAGCATGAGAAAGTGAGAGATAGATGGAAGAAACCTGGATTACGTAAATATAAAAAACGCAATACACCTGCTTCAGGGAATAAGGGTTTGTAAAGCCCAGGGCTATCTTAATCACTTTTGAGGCCAGGGACACAGACACCTGTGGGCCCCCCTCTACCAAAACAAAAGAATGAAGGGATCCGAATATCTGGTCGCACACCCCCTCATCACGATCACCACTCATTGCTTGATATGCTGCCTCGCAAAATAAGCATATGTACTCCCTTTCAGTGCCATTACCCTCCTCATTCTTGCTGTAATCAGAATGATAAAGAAGTAGCATTTCAAGGACAACATTAGCAGTCCACGATAAGGGTACTTGTGTTGTAGCAGAGGTACAGGACACCTCATCAATAGCAGCCACGAGGAAGCTATACTGGCCATAGTATGAATGCAGGACACAGATCCCATGAAAAAGGTGCACATAGTCCAGAACAGACAGAGGACTCAGAGTAGCCGCCTCAAAGAATGCAAAAGAGATCAAGCATGGATGCAAGAGACCAACTGGAAGCAAGGAGAAAGCCACACCTACCATTGCATACACACTGGATTAAGATTAGAAGCTACTAAGAAGATGTCCCTGTCCAGACAGGCTGAGATAAGAAGGGCATACCTTTCCAGTAGTTTTACCATTGGAGTGCAAAGAAACAAGTGGCTGTGGTGTGCAATATATAAATGCTCACTATTATTATAGGGCATGCAAGACTGTAGCCATTGGAAGGCCATACCCTGAGTGAGAACTAAATCACTCTGAGCGGTGACATTTCTGAAAGGTTTGGGGACTGGTTTTATAGAAGCGTATAATGAAAAGTGGGGGTGACTGTACCTTAATGTCCTCCATCATCAAGCAAAGTAATGCAGCATCAGCATACTCATTGATGTGATCTTAAAAGATTTTATTTAGGTTTCTCTTTTGTATTTTAAAGCTTTAAATAAATATTTCCAGAACACAGGCTTGTGAAATTGTTATTTATTTATAAACGCACAGTTAACCCTTTGCATTGTACGAATAAGAAAAACTTTTTTTGTGTCAATTGAGCAGACTTTAAAAGATGCTTGCCAGAGGCCTTCAATATCTGGTCCGTTTTCTTCTGTGTAGAACCCCGTCCGCTCCAATGACCTATATAAAAAGATCAGGTAATGGGCTAAACGATGCTACCAGCATGTAATAAGGCACACCTTTCCACAGAAGGCAGCACAGTACTGTCAGTGATATAAATGATGTGTCCGGGGTCACTGTATCATCTGCTGACAAGGCCAGGAGACGCTCATTACCTTCTTGGTTTGGTTTCACACTCTTGAAGTAACACTTTATGCTCATCACATGGGGCGGGCACCTGGGTTTTACAACCACCTGTCTGAAGAAACCGGCTTCTAATTTCTAGACCTTCACCATACGGATGCTTTTTGTTTTTATAGCAACCGCTGTCTGGCGCAGGTACATTGCTGTAAACAGCACCTGATGTGCTATAAAGCAAGGTACGTACACATGCAGGTTTATCAACTTCAGACATAGGAAAGACTGAGTCGGCCTTACTGGAATTTGGTTTTTATAATCTTTTATATGAACACAGATCTCAGCAATGAGTGCTTAGCACTTGAAGCTATCTTCTGCACCATCACAGCACTGAAATGTATCAATATGCATTTCAACCTTGGCTGTTGCACATGATCAATAGGGTCCCCACAGAAAGGTAAACATGCTACAGGAGCTGTGCTATTGTGGACGCACAAACTATGTATACACAGTGAACAAAGAAACCGTTACCGGGTGAAGGAATCCAAGCAGAACGTTCTAGTCAATAACAGACGGGCAATAGGTTTAGCCTCAGCAGCATCCCCGAAAATATCCCAACGTGTGCCATTTATGTTTGCTCAACAATGGTAACTGGTTTCTAAAGATAATGCAGCCTTATGGGGTCTCCTACAAGGTGGGGGCCCGGGGCAAATGCCCCTTTTGCCCTCCCATGAAGGCGTCTATAGTAAAGCCCTGCTGCAGTCGTGCAAGTCCTCGAAGAGCAAGGGGATGGCAGCATGCGAGAGGGGGGGCTGGCCAGGGTTAAGGGGGCAGTTGTGTGGGGGAAGGGGACATGATAGAGCTAAGGATCTGTGCAAAGAGGCTCAGAAGATGTAGTGAGTCTTAGATTGGGTCCTGTTGTATTGGAGACCCACAGTGATCTAATCCTGAATTGTGTTTGGTGGTCATGCCGGCCTGGATGGTGAGGGGGGCGGGGGAAGGAGGCTTTATTATCACCAGTTGAATCCAGTCTTTTCAAGGGTCAGTTCTCATTGGTCTCATTGGCGCCAAGGCGCATTTAGGTTACTTGTATTATGTTTGTCATGGTGGGGGGGGGGGCTCAGGGATGTCTTTCCCGTTAGGAAGAGCATGAGAAAGAGTTCTAGGTTCTGGATGTGATTTGGTGATTGGCTCCCTTAATACGAGAGGTCTTCATTCTCCAGCCAAAAGATCAATGGTTCTTCAGAAGTTTCAACGAGCTAAGTTGAACGTCCTCCTATCACAGGAAACTCACTGGCAAAGCGTTAAGGAGCCACACTGAATAGCAAAGCCAGTGGGCGAAGTTTATGTAGAGTCATGCGTGGGCAAGAAATACTCATCTCGGCCCGGCTTGGTTTTATAGTGGACAGGGTATTAAGAGACCCCAACGGTCAGTATGTGTTCATTAAAGTGAGTTTGAATGTTGATAGGATCACTCTGGGCTCAGTCTATTGCTCAAACCTGGAACAAATCTAATTTTGGGAAGGTGTGAAGGACAAGTTGGTCCTATTCTTGGAAGTACACCTAGTAGTTGGAGACTACCTAGTAGTAGTCCCGGATGCTTTAAGAGGGTGAATTGGAATCTGGGTCTAATGGACTCACTAACAACCTTAAATGAGGGGGATAGGCCAGTCACATACTACTTGTCAGGGCACAATTCATATTCAAGAATATACTTAATATTGGTGGATACCGACTTGAAGGCCCAGGCCAAGGAATCGTGGGTGCTCCCGATTCTGTGGTCAGAGCACGACTTGGTAAGAGTAACCCTAGGCAACTGGTGTACACAGAAACCCTCTGGAGGGTGGAGGTGCAAAGTGTGAAGAATCTGAGGTGATTCTCCCCAGAAACCTGGTCTGGAACCCTCCTCATGTGGCCAGGGCAAAGCAGACGCTTCCTGATCCCGACTTTGGGGGTGGTGTACTGCAGGAGGATCATCTGAGGGAGTGGGGAGAAGACTGGGATAAACCCCTATTTAACTTTCCCTGTAATCCCATCCTTTTGATGGCTCTTTGCCATACAGTAGAAATTGAAAAACCTAGCTTTTGTGGAAGAAACTACAAGTCCCAGAATCCTAAAGGTACTGAGACGAGGAACAGGGCTGAAGAGGCATGTAGACATAGTAGTCAGCCAATTAAGGCTACTAGCCTACACCCGAAGCCTATCATTGAACCTGCGAGGCATAAAAGGCCCCACCGGGAGAGGAGGAGTAGAAGGAGCTGGAACGAGAGCTGGAAGGCTAGCTATAGCAGCAGTAGCAGAGGAGAAATGCGAGGCTGGCAAATCATGAAAAAATGGAAAAGCAGAATGGACACCAGAGCATGGAGACAGCAGATTTCACCTGCAAGCTCTGAGAGAGCCCTGTTCTCCCAAACTCTTAAATTCAGAGGCTGCACAAAAAAAGGATATGCAAGAGGCTGAGTTTTCCCCATGGGAGCCTTGTTGCTGTGATTGCAGAGTCCCTGAAGTTTAGGAGACTAAGGCCAGAAGCAATAGGCAAGCCGAGGGTCTCGGGAGAAAAGGAAACTCCCACATCATGTGGTCGGACAGAAGACACCGGTGCTGAAGCAGGGTGTGGGAAAGCAGTTCAATTCACAAAACCAGTGTCAATCAAGCCGGTGAGGGAAGCGCGGCATTAAGATACACTGCGTGAGCCTTGCAGGTAGCAGTAGACAGCTCCTAATTGACATGCATAAGATCTAATGCGAGGGAAACCTATTAGTTATATCAGAAGTCTTACTAACAATGGAATTGTAGCAGCTGCTGTGAGAAACCTGAGGGTATTCTCTCTCCTCAACTCCTTGTATCCTCTACACAGGTGTCCAGGGAAAGGCCATCTCTATTGGATCCTGACCGTGGGGGTGTAGAAGCGAGGGAGGTTCACCTGGGTGGTGGGTCCTTGGAGACTAAGAGTGGGGTACCGTTGGGAGAGACATGGTATCCCCCTTTTTCTAGTGACAACCAACCCAACCCTGCCCCAACCTTAATGAGCTATTGTAAGTCAATTCCCCTAATTTCTTCACAATTAACCCTTGACAGTACTGGGACGAAGACGAAGCAACTAAGAGCAATGACGACTATGCTCTTTTACCACTCTAGTACTGGGAAGAGTAAGATTCCTGCTAAGAGTAGTAAAGGTCAGGCATGTCCCTTTTATGAGAGTCAGGCAGAGCTGAATAATCATCCACACCTGCAGCCTGTCAAGGGGCTGCAGGTGTATAAATAGAGGCCAACCCAATGGCAGAGAGAATCAACAGGAGCAGGGCCAGGAGGTCAGTGCAGGCAGCTGCGGAATGCATGGCGTGGCAGTGGGCCCTCCCTGGAGCCGACTAGGAAAGTTGAATGGAGCCATGCAGGAAGGCTGCCTCATTCCTTTCCATGCAACATGCTTATTCCCTTGTAGTGGAGGACCACCCCAGGAGTGTCTGGGGGGCAGGAACTGGAGCCTCCACACAGAAGGAAGAAGGCTGTGTGATCCACGCTGTAGAACAAGCATTTAAAGCGACCAGTGAGTTTCTAATGCTTGAGAAACCTGGTTTGCGAGTGTGAACTGAAGCGTTTCCTGAAATACATTGTATCAGAGTGGTCGCGTATAGCCTGAAACACGTTTTCGAAGGTCTCCAATCAGTGATTTGCTCAATTAAAGGGAAACAGACAACTATATCTGTTAACAATACATCAAAGGGAAATACTTTGTATCAAAGTGGTCACATGTGGCTAAGAACATGTTTTCAAAGATTTCCGAACACCAAACTATTCAATTAAAGTATAACCAACAGTTACATTTGCTCAATATTAAATAAAGGGGAATATCTTGCATTGGAGTGGCCACGTGTGGCAAAAAACACATTTTCGAAGGTCTCTGCACATTGAATTATGCAGTTAAAGTGAAATGAACTATTTTTGTGCACCAAATTGAATTAAGACTTTGCTGTTAAACAGAACTAAGACTTTACCATCTAACAGAATTAAACAGATGAAATCTAAAGCAGGAAAGAAAGTTTAAATCAATATAAACCATCATACAATGAAGTGCTAAAATGAACATAACCCAATCGCTGTATGCTGCAATATAAAAGGCTGTGAAATGAACAGACAAACAAGGGATACTGAATCCTGATTTATAGTGACAATTTCAACCTGTGGGAAAGCTACAAAATTATCTGAACTGTACATTTGAAAACAAAGTCCAACTATACTATAGAAGCCAAGGACCTTTCTGTGTTTTTTGGAATTGTGACATTTGGAACTTGGGGAAGGGAATCCAGAGACCTGAAGAGACTATGGGCCTCATTACGAGGTTGGAGGTAGCCATGGTGCTATTTGCACCATGGCTACCCACTTACCGCATTCCGGGTCCGGGTTGTCGGAATAGGAATTTACCGGGTCATTCCAACCTTGGAGGACCCGGTAAATCCCCATTCTGAAAACCATTCCCCATTCCCATTTGAGCCCCCATAGGGCTCAATGGGAATGGGGAAGGAGCTAATAACGGGCCCGCAAATAGCGGGCCCATTATTAGCTCCATGGTGCCTTAGCGGCTCCCACTAAGGGCGGCTGGTAAAACCAGCCGGCCTCAGTGGGACCCGCTAAGGGACCTCAGAATACGGAAGTAAGGGGTTACCGGCACCGGCATCCTTAACCGTTCCGGTAACCCCTTACCTCCAACCTCGTAATGAGGCCTTTTCCTGGGCAAACTCTAGCTTTTCCAGGAGTTTGCCCAGGAAAGGGGTGATGGAAACCAGGTCATAGTTTGCCTGACAGGTAGGATTGGTGGATGTTTTTTGAGGAGGGGGTGCACAAGGGACTGCTTGAGGAGAGAGGGGAAAGTTCCAGTGGTGAAAGAGTGATTACAGAAATCGGCCCGGGCTGGAGCGAGGGTGTCAATATGGTCCTTGATGGTTCTGGAGGAGCAGGGGAGCTGCTGTATGGAGGACACTTTCATAGATCAGACTTTTCTAGAAACCTCATCAGGTGTTGTCAGAGAGAAAGAGGAGAAAGGAGGAGGAGAGGGAGAGTTGGCCAAAGGGGGGCACAGAGAGGAAGAGGAGATAGAGGGCAGAATGTCCTGAGATTTAGTGGTGAAGTGAGAGGTCAGAGCCCTACGGAGGGCCTGCGAGGGAACAGGGGAGGTAGAGACTGCAGCAGGAGTGGCCAGACCCTTGCAGATTTTAAAGAGTTTGGCCGTGTTGGTAAAGCTGCAGAGACACAGCCTTGAATGTGGGCTCTCTTCTTGGACAGGACAGAGAGTCTGTATTGCCTTTGGAGCAGGGCGACAGGCCAGTTGGTCTGAGGATGTGCCCGAAGCGCTGCACTTCCTCTCAGTCACCCTCCACTTGCGTTTCAGGCTGCCGAGGTAGGAGTCATACCAAGAGTTGCACTCAGAGGCAGGCTTCAGCTGGATTCTCATGACAGGGGCAAGGACGTCCAGAGTGTTGGAGATAGAAAGATGCAGGTTAGAGAGGGCTGTGTCAGAGTGTGAGTCAGCCGCATGAGTAGGAGGAGCAGAGAAAGTAGCAGCATTGTACTTATAAAGGTCAGAAGAATTGTCAAAGTCAAGAGAGGGCAATATTACAAGAAGCTAATAAAAACTATTGCCAAAGCCAAAAGAGGGCAATGTCAAAGCAAGTGAATAAGAACCACCATTGCCAAAGCCAAGAGAGGGCAATTCAGAATCAAGTTGCTTGTAAACCCTATTGCCAGAGTGAGAAAGAAGCAATAGTTGGAACTGAACTAAACAAGCATTGTCTAAGCCAAAGAAGCGCAAGTAAATTGTAATAGTTTATTTATGCAGCACTTTTACATAGGTGGAGTGCTTCAAAGTGCTTCAAGGTGGGAAAGGAACAAGGGAATACAGTAATCATTCTTAGGCCTTGAAGTTTCTGAGTGATCAAACAGAAACAAACGAGCATACTAGGCCTGACACCATTTCTCCTAGTGCAAGTGCATGAAGTGTTACAGTTTCGACCGAGCTACGGAGGGGGGTCAAAAAATGGGGGGGGGGCAACAGGACAGACAAACTTACTAGTACTAGTAAATTTAGATCATGCATGCGTACAGGCAGAGGTGCGAGGAAGGGGGCTGGGGGGGCAAACGCGCCCAAGCCAGCAGGGCCCTGGGTTAAGTGCAGAGAGGTTGCCCCACTCATGGAGCTGAAAGTGCAGTAGTGCTGAACATAGTACAGCGGGCCAGAGGCAAGTGCAAAAGACTGGCGGGGGAGCCTGGGACCTGTAAGGCTCTGGAGGTGAACCAGGCAACCAGTCATCAAAAACTGAACAGAGTCAGGGAGGGGAAGGAGGGTGGAGAGAAAGGGAACAGAGGTTAGCAGGAAAGAGGAGAAGAGGAAGGTCTTGAGGAATTTCCAGCACTTCAGGTGCTCCGTGTCAAGATGGAGAGAGGCAGGGAGGCTGTTCCAGAGTGTCAGGAACGGAGAATGGAAGGTTTGGAAGCGCTGAAAGCATTGACTTGCGAGTGCTCTAGTCCTCACTCAACATGGTGGCCGTGCCTTTAAATTCTGGCTCCTCCCCCAAACCGGTGCGTTGTATCTGTACACATCGCTCCGGTTGGTGTGGAACTTCGTTCTTGGAAAATTCCTCCTTGCCGATCTTCATTGCAGCTACCTTTTGCCTTCCCTGTGCCTTCCTTCTGTGCTCAACTTACTTTCCTCCCGGGTTACCTGTCTCCTGGGTCTTGCTACTCCTGCTAGTGTTTCTTTGCCTCTCCTTGTCTGTTCTACGGCTCCGCCTCGCCTGAGCTTCTGCACCTACGCCTCTTGTTTTTTTTTCCGCCGAAGCATTTTAAGTTTATTTGTTCGGCGTTTTCTGCCTTTCGTCTTCTCTGCACTCTCATTTCTTGTTTGCAAACTTACTGCGCTCTGCAGGCATAATTCTACTTTCTGCTTATGGTTTTACCTGCACACTATTTCTATACTTACTCTTTTCGACAATCTTATCACTGTTATTTACGGGCATTTCTATGTGTTCTGTTTTTTCCCTTAAGATTTAATTATTGGTTTATTTGGGTTCCTGTATCTTTCCTCTGTGTGCCTCTTCCTACTGTCACCGCAGAGCTTAACTGGCTCTCTCCACCGGAGTTGGAGGTCAACTTCCTTAGCCATCAGCTGCAGCCAGACTTCTATTACTTGTGAAATGAATTCACAACTCCTTACTAGAACCCATCTGGAAACAGGGTTTTTTCTGCCTTTGTGCTTTTTCCCTGAACTAGGTCTGGCCCCCTGGGTGTCCCCGCGGACAGGGTTCCACCTCTGCCACGGTGGCCTCCGGAGGGGCCCGACCCTATTTACACGAAAAGAAAGCCAAGACACCAAAGGACAAGACTCCTATAAGGAGGAAGGACCGTAAGAAGACGGAGTCGAATCCAAAGGAATCCGCCACAGAAGATTCAGGTGAGGAGGAAGGGGATAAGGCCTCCAATCTTGACACAGAGGGAGGCACCTGCAGGGAATAAAGATCTACTCACAAATCTCTGTTTGTGAAAGCAGCTCACCCGCAGAGAGTTGGAGGAGGACAAGCGGAGGTCTCTAGAGGGAGGGTATTTGGGAAGGGAGAGTTGTAGATAGTGCGTGCCCCAGAAAGCCTTGTGGATTATGCAGAGGGTCTTGAACTTGATCCTTGCAGCAACAGGGAGCCAGTGGAGGGATTTTAGCGCCGGAGAAATGCAGTCCTGGGCTTGAGGCCAAGGATAAGTCTTGCGGCTTTGTTCTGGATGAGTTGTAGAGGATGGAGAGTAGGAAGATTGAGAAAGAGGCTTTTGCAATAGTCCAGCCTAGAAAGAACCAGGTCTCTCGAGGTGGTGAGCCTCTGGGGCAAAGTGAGAAATGGTTGAATTCCTCTGAGGAGCTGCAGTTGGTAGTGGAACTTTTTGGAGATGTCTGAGATGTGAGAAGAGAAGGAGAGCGTGTAGTCGAAAATGACCCCTTGGTTTTTTGCCTCATTGGTAGGTGAGGGCACAGGGCCAAGGGAGGGTGGCCAGAGTGAAAGTGGAAAAGCGGGAACAGGGGTCTCAATGAGGACGATCTCTGTCTTACTGGCATTCAGACAGAGATCGTTAGAGGCACACCAAGACTGAATTGCTGATAGACAGTCAGGGATGAGCAAGGAGGAGGAGGAGGCTGAGGGTAGCCTGCAAGAGAGCTGTGTGTCATCCGCATAACACTGAAGGTTAGAGGTAAAGGTAGAGCTCCTATGGGCCAAGGGGGCCATGTAGATATTGAAAAACCAGGGTAATAGGTTAGATCCCTGGGGGACACCACAAGTAGAGAGAGTGATAGAGGAGAAAAAGGACCCAAGTTCCACCTGGGAGGACCGGTCAGAGAGAAAGAAGGCGAGCCACACCAGGATCTGATCTGTGATGCCCAGGGTATCATGACGGCGGGAGATCAGGATTTTGTGGTTTACCGTAGCGAAAGCAGAAGTGAGGTCGAGGAGCCTGAGGACAGAGGGAGATTTAGAGTCACGATTTGAGAGCAGGTGGTCACAGGTCTTCAGAACAGCAGTTTCCGTGCCTCTGGATGCTCTAAAGTCAGACCGATGGTCATGGGGACAACCAACAGATTCAGTGTGGAGGGTAAGTTGTGTGATAGCTAGCTTCTCCAGGAGTTTTCCCAGGAAAGGGGTGATGAGATCGGGCGATAGGTTGCTGGAATAGATGGGTCGGCTGAGGTTTTTTTTTTAACAGAGTGTGCACATGAGAGTGCTTGAGAGGAGAGGGGGAATCTCCAGTGGCAAAATAGCGGTTGCAGAGGTCTGCAAGGCTGGAGCGAGAGTGTCAATATTGTCCTTGATGGTTTTGGAGGGGCAGGGGTTTACCTGTTTGGAAAAGGTTTTCATAGACCGGACTTGTCTAGAGAACTCAACAGGTGTGACAAGGGAGAGGGAGGAGAGAAGAGGGGCAGGGGTGGTGCGGCCAAGGGTGGCCCAAGAGATGTTAGTGCAGGAGGGGGAGCAGACGAGAGAGAGGACAGGATGTCATTTGTTTTGGTGGTGAAATTTGCATCAGGGCCGAGCAAAAGTCCTGGGTGGGTGCAGTAGAGGATGCGGCTGCCGCAGGGTTGGCCAGTTCCTTGCAGACTTTGAAAAGTTTGGCCATGTTGTCGGATGCCGCAGAGATGCAGGCTTGAATGTAGACTCTTTTCTTGGAGCAGATGCAGAGTCTATATTGCCTTTGAAGAAGACGGAAGGCCAGTTTGTCAGAGGGTGCACCTGAAGATCCATTGTGAGAGAAAGCCATTATCAGCACCTGGCTAATATAAGAGTGGGAAAACAAGAGTGGCAGGAAGGCTGCCCTTCTAATAGAAAGTATTCAGGTGGAGAGGAGCATAACCTGCATTGCACGTGGCAATCAAAAGTGTGGAACAAACAGCACCACTGTGTTTCATGTCTTCCCAGAAGAAGTAGTCAAATCTGATGTTGTGGAAAGTCAAGAGACTTTGCTAAGTTATTTGAAGCAAACTGTACCACAGAAGTACTTGTAGTAGTGTTGGTAGTTTCTTTAGCCTCTGACACAATTCCCCTGCATATGCTCCAATCCCTTCCAATTGATTCCATGGTACTTTTCACTGCCGCACCTTGCCACTCTTTCATGAGTGGGTGATTCCGACTTCACTGAAACATCCAATGGTGAGGTCACTCTTGAAGAAGCCTCAATTGAATCCTTTGTCCCTGGCCAGCTATCATCCTAGTTCCCTTCTTCCTGTCATTATGAAATTGATGGAAACCATTGTTACCCCCAACCCTCAAAGTTTTTTGAAGAAAATAATCTTCATCATCCATTACGATCGGATTTAGTCCAATGGGGACAGAATTAGTGATATCATCAATCCTGGGTGATATGGCTTTACTTCAGGACTGCAGGGAGGTCTGAGTTGATTCTCTTTGACCTCCCTGCGTTCAATACATTTCTGTGCATACATACATTAGTCTTGGCAGGCGAGTATACCAGGTAAATGGTGTTAGGGTTATTTACCTGCTGGCATGTAGACGAAGAATTCTACCCAACAATGTAACCCTGTGTATGGATACAAAACACCAATACCAAGGGAGCTATTATTTGGAAGAATGGACCCAAACACGAACAGCAGACCTCCTAAAGACAGAAAAGAAAAAGCACATTAACAACAGCATGTTTCTTTATCAATAATCAAAAGTACATTTAGACTGGCACCAACCTCAAGTGTGCTTTTACTAGCAATGGATAACACCACCCTGGCTGGCAATACAGGATAGAATCAACAGGAGCACAACGAGGTATGAAGCAGCTGTAGAGTAACTAGGAAGAAACATGCAAGATAAGAATGGGGATAGTTACTCAGAGGATTAAGACAAGGAAAATGATTGGGCCCTTACCGTGTGTCTGATGGAAGACATCGTCTGACGTGCAGTAATGGAAGATCTGCTACCTATGTAAGGTGCAGGAAGCCTGAACCATGTGAGAAGACTATTCCCGTAGAGAAACGGAATGCTTAGAGGCCAGGAAGTTCCTTGAAAAACCAGACAGAACGCGGATGCTTCCAAAACACCCTCCAGGTACCAGGAAGTCTCTAGTCCATAACGGGGTGATCGAGAGTGAAGAGCTTCGGATTTACTGGATAGCGATCACAGGTAAGGATCCAACTTGCAGTCCGATGTGCAATCCGAGACAGCAACGTGAGGAGCAGTTTGAAGCCACAATTATAAGGCGGAAGAGGTCCGTTGAGCAATCCGAGTTGGCAACGTGAGGAGCAGTTCAAATCCAAAATCGTGAGGTGAAAGAAGTCAGTTGAACAATCTGAGTCGGCAACGTGAGGAGCATTTTGAATCCACAATCGTGAGGCGAAAGAAGTCAGTTGAGTAATCCGAGTCAGCAACAGGAGGAGCAAGAAGACAGCAAGATCAATGGGAAGTCTGGATCAGAAATAACAAGACAGCAAAATCCGGAGTAACTTAGAGCAGGTAAGCCAAAAACGAAGTCCCAGAATAAGCCAGAGGTCAGAAAACCAATAGACATTGGAAGTTGAAAACACAGAACGTAGCGCACTTCAGCCAAAATCAGAAGCACTGGCTACATGACAAGGAGGAGCTTAAATAGCCACGAAGTCACACGATCGAACGGGCGCGTGATGACGTATTGCCTCAATGTTTATGCCCTAGTCTCCACGGTAACCGTCATTGTGCTGTAAACGGCACACGTTTCTTTATTGTTGTGATTCTCTGGAGACAAGCGCTGCATCTTCGAGCACAATGCTTTCTTCGTATAGAAAAGGGCAACACTCCTGATTGTGTGAATACATTAGAGGCATTACCAGGCTTACTCCTAAGAGAACTTGACGTAAGAGTGGAAGAACCACTAAGATTCCTGACAGAAGCTGCCATTCGAGAGCGGTCTAAACCCACACGAGGGTGACCCAGGGGTGAAAGCCATCACCCAACGTACATACGGAAAAGGAACTTTTGTTTTTGTTATTTTTAACACATCAGGTCCTTGGAGGAAAGAGACTTTTTGTAAGAAAAGAGACTTAACCACCGAAGATTCTGATACCTGAGAGCGGACCTGTAGTCTTGTGCTGGAAGAGCCAGAGAGTGTGCAGTGCTCAGGAGCCCCACCTTGTCCCGTGCTCAAAACATGGAGAAGGGAGATTCCCGGCTATAACATCCTGACTTTATCATTCTTTTCTTGTGAACACTATCCCACACTCTTTTTGTATTTAGCTGTAAGGATTGGCAATCATTTCTATTTATTTATAGGCCCTTTTATCTGACAAGACGCCACTAGGACGGCCTTATTATTTGATGGTCATAGCTTGCTTCCATCTTAGATTTAGGTTGAGATTAGGCGTTTTTCCAACCTACCTATACAGTTTAATAAAAACTCTTGAACTGTGATCACTTGTGTCTGTCTTTACTGTTGCAACCATGAGTTCCTTACACATGGTGTCAGAGGAGTGGGATGTGACTCAATTCAAACTAATTGGGAAACCCTACAATTTCAAAAACCTAGTCAGAGAGCTTCTAACCCTTCCATTGCCACCAAGGAAACAATAGGGTTTGATATCTGTAGCATTGGGGAAGCTATTTCACCCTGGGAAAAGAGGAATGATTCCTACAGACCTGTTTTGATACCCCCTTCGGGGTAATACATAAAATTAGCCCCAAAATCTAGCTTAACATGGAAGTTCGGGATAGACGTCTTAGCAGGCGTTTTTGATCCCGACTTCGGGCGAGATGTGAAGGTTCTCTTATAGTATCATGGCGAGATCCCTTTTGAGGTACGTCGTGGAGATCAAATTTCCCAGTTGAATTTTGGAAAGAGCTCCGTTTTCTCAGTTTAAAGAAAGTAAATCAGATAAAACAGAAAGAGGCAACTTAGGCTTTGGGGAAGCTGATACATCTCTTAACATCAAATAAAGCAAGGGAGAAGAGCCTACCATCTATCCCACCTAGCCTTCGCCCAGAGAAATTATCCAGCTCTTGCTGAAACTTTTCTACAAGTGATTCTGGAACATGGACTGATTTATTGCAGAGAGACATCTACTGAAGGTTTAGTAAAAACACATTTGGTGATACTCGAGAGACACCGAAAGGTTGTGCTGGAGATTGTGCATTTCCATGTTACCGGGGGGCATTAAGGACAAACTAAAACCCAGGCACATATTAGTGGGAAATGTTACTGGCTGTCAGAATTCCTCTTCACAATATTGACCAATTCTTCCCACCAATGTACCCCTTTGTATGTAAGAATACACAGTGCAAAGGAATCAATTAGTTGAAAGAATGGATATCCCACCGAGACCACGTGGCTGTAGGAGGAAATAACACAATTAGTACCAAAAGACTGATGCTTGAAAATCACAATTCTAATCTAAAAGTCAATACATTAACCTGAGTGAACTGAATAGTAGGTAGGTACTACCACGGTCAGGTTAAGAAAAAGCACCAGAAAAGTTCTGCAAACAAACAATATTCTCTATAAGTAACGCTATGTACCTGAGAGAATAAGGATGTTGAACTAGGTGAACTTTAACACAAGAATTTCCTTACCAGGGAATATCCATGAGGGAGTCCGTAGAATGAATGGATGACACAAGCCCCCCTTCAGCAATCCGTGATAATAAACAATACTCTCACGGTGCGGGTTAACAGTTCTTCCAAGGGTTCAAATTCCTGCGCTGCAGTAGAGGCTGTCCCACGGTGCAGCGGAGGCTGTCCCACGGAGCAGCGGTGGCTGTCCCACGGAGCAGCGGTGGCTGTCCCACGGAGCAGCGGTGGCTGTCCCACGGAGCAGCAGAGGCTGTCCCACGGAGCAGCAGAGTCTGTCCCACGGAGCAGCAGAGGCTGTCACAGATACTAGAGCACACGAGACGTGAATTCAGAATCCAAAAGAGAGTAATCCTTAAGCCGGTCCGAGTCCAAATATACCTAGCGGTCGCCAATCAACAGTTAAGGAGATAGCAAAAACAAAGTCAGGTCACAGAAGCCAGAGATACAGGAACCAAGAAAAACTATGAAGAAAAGTCGCCAAAACAGTGGGGTAATCCAAAGCCAAAACAGGTACGAATCCGGGTCAAAACACGAGGAAAGATCGTAGAACTATGAGACAAGAAACAGAACGCCAAAAATGCTCAATCAGAAGCGCTGAGCAACTAAGGAGGAGGGACTAAATACCCAAGATCACCTGATCAACGTCGTGATAGAGCACGAACGTTACCCCTCCTTAGCAACGTGTCACTAAGCTTCCATGGCAACCTCCAGGCTCTGCCGCGGATCGCGTTTCTGGCAACCGAATGCCGCTGTCCCAGCGCTTTCTTTTGTTTACTTTGTCCAGCTGCTGAAGGCGCACGAAAACCCGTACGCAAATTCCCATGCCTGACACTGGCCAGGTATCCATGCAGATATCAAGACCTTCATCCAGAAGTGCAAAAAATGCCAAAAGACCAGCAGGCACATCCCATTACCTGCCCCTCTGAACCCATTGCCGATAATAGAAGTCCCCTTTTCAAGAATCGGGATGGACATAATTGGACATCCCGAGTAGGCAATAAATATGTCCTTGTGATTGTAAATTATGCGACCCGATATCCCGAAGCCTTCCCAATGCGTAATAATACCACTTAGCAGATCCTTAAACACTGTCTACCGTATTTCTCCAGGGTCGGCTTTCCCATGGAAATGCTAACAGACCTGGGTTCTAATTTTATGAGTACGCTTATGGCAGAAGTCAAAGAGCTACTCCACATTACCACCTTGAGAACCTCTGCAGACCATCCCCAAACCGATGGCTTGGTAGAAAGATTCAATAAAGCTCTGAAGCTAATTTTACAAAAATTGGTAGATAAGGACGGGAAAGACTGAGACCGAATGATCCCATGGGCACTCTTTGCAGTAAGGAAAACCCCTCAGGCTCCCCAGGTTTCTCTCCTTTTGAACTGCTCTATGGTAGATATCCCAGTGATGTCCTGGACATGCTCTGGGAAACCTGGGAAGAACGAGAAGAGGCACCCATTCCCATCTCGCAAACCGCCACCAGAATGCGAGAACATATGAAATTGGTTCGAGGTCTAGTTGGTACTCATATGTAAAAGGCCCAGAGCCAACAAAAATCCACATATGACAAAAAGGTGAATAAAGATCATTCTCTATAGGACAAAAAGTACTGGTCCTCTTACCCACCTTAGAAAACAAACTTGTCTCCAAGTGACACGGACCCTATGAGATAGTAGAACAAACCGGAACCCGTACTTATAAAGCAGCCCAACCTAACAGAAAACAAAAGGTCCATTTGTATCACATAAACCTCTTGAAAGAGTGGAAAGAGAACCCGTCAGCCACTCATGCCAAAGTACTAGCCTGCCTGGTTCCCGAAGAGATGGATAACTTTGACATAATTCCGCCTGAGCTATCTATCCAACAACAAGAAGATCTAAAAGACGTAGTTGCCTCATTTCCCAATGTATTCTCAGAAATACCAGAGAGAGTAAAAGGCACATACCACTATATTAGAACACCTAAAGGTAAAGTGGTTCATTTGAAACTGTACAGGCTCCCAGAAGGCTGAAAACAGAGAGTGATTGAGGAAGCCAACACAATGTTCAAAGTCTATTTTATCGGGCTTTCTTCAAGTTCATGGTCCTCTCCTATCGTGTTTGTTTCTAAACCTGACAGTTCCTGGAGATTCTGTATAGATTTCCATCAAGTAAATGCCATTTCGGACTTCGATGCTTATCCCATGTCACACATCGATGACCTAATTGATAAACTCAGAGGAGCCACCTTTCTAACTACCCTAGATTTAACCAAAGTGTACTGGCAAGTTCCTGTTTATGGGCCAGATAAGGAAAAGACTGAGTTTTCAACACCTCTAGGACTTTTCCAATTTAAAGTCCTTGATTTTGGCTTACACAGCGCGCCAGCTGTCATGTATCGATGATATCGACCCTTCTGGTCTGCCTGGTCCTTCAGTCAATAGACTTTATGCAGTCACCTTCAACATGGCCAACGTTATGTCCTCGAGCGGTCTAGTTGTCCGTGCGGACCTCATGCTCCCTTGAAAACAGTCACGCCCCCGTGCTTCCACGCGTCTCAACGCTCTGCTTGCCTGCCTTTCGTCCGGCAAGTTGTGTTCTCGTGTTAGCCCTTTTCCCTTCGTAAACTCTTGTTCTTTCCTTCCTGGTTACCCCTTCTTCCCAGTGCTCATTCGAAACCCTTTTACCCTGTATTCTTATCCTGGTTCAGTCCTGGTCTCTTCCTGGACTCTTCATGGAACAACTGAATGTACTCGAGCCTCAGCATCTCCGCGACTGGGAGCCGCGAACCTCCGCGCCTCTCCAAAGTACAGCAGACTGGATTCAGAAGACTCCAAAGCTTACCTTTAACAAGGCACGCTCATCCAGGAAAAAGAAAACCGCGCACTCAAAGAAGAAAACCGCAAGAAGCAAACAGGTGAGTCACGAATCCGAGGACTCGGATTCTGACAGTTTGGGACACCAGCTGACTACAACCGTACCCGTCATGGAGGCAGCCATTCAAGACCTAATGAGAGGCATGCAGGAACTCACTACTGAAGTACAGAATCTTAAGGCTGAAAATGCCACCTTAAAACAGCTTGTTTTATCCAGAGACTCAGCATATCAGGAAAGTGCATTGGTAGGGGGCATTGTGGACTAGTATGATGGGAATCCAAAAACCTTGCGCTCCTTCCTGGACTCTTGTTTGGTTAATTTTACCTTTAAACTATACTACTTCTCTACCCCCAGAGCTAAGGTGGGGTTCATGATCTCTCATCTGTCTGGCAACGCACTGGCCTGGGCTACTCCTTTGGTCTCCGCTGGGGATTCGGTACTTGATAATTACGATGGATTTGTTTCTGCCCTCAAGACCATGTTTGACTGCCCAGATCAGGTGTACTCTGCCCAGGAAAAATTGTTAGAGTTTCGGCAAGGAAATCAGGATATGTTACTCATTTCAAACAATTGGCTAAGGATGCTAACTGGAATTCAGAAGCCTGTTTTACCTTGTTCAGGCGCGGGTTAAGCGAAGAAGTCAAGGATGAACTAGCCAGAGTAGCCACCCAGCCTCCTATCAGGCCCTCTTAGATCTATCCTTACAGATAGATTTCCGGATACAAGAGAGGAAGGCTGAGAAAAAGAAGACACAGAACCCGACACCAAAACCTCTACCTAAATACAATAGTCCCGGAGAACAGGAATCCTCACTCCAAGCTCAATCCAAACCTGAACCCATGCAACTAGGATCCCTGAGAGGCCCCATATCTATTATCTACAAAAAGAAGTTACCAAAAAGTGCCAACCACACATGGGTATCCTGTCTAATAGTCAGAAATTACTATGATCCTCAAAAAAATACAATTTTTATTAGTTGAACCAAAGTTCATTAAAAAACATCATTAAAAATGATCATATCACATCACATAAAATAATCTGGTCTGAAACCCACACAAGTGAAAACAGCTTAAATCAAGTTTAAGATTCAATTCAGTGTCTAGTCAAACCCATGTGGTTTAGTCACACTAAGTTTCCTTAACTCATGATGTCATTCTGGTTATTGCACATTTTCATTTATCAGATTCCCAACTTGTACAAGTTTCTGTCCCATTCACACAACAATGTAGGACATTCTTCAGGGGCAAGTAGTGTCTTGTGTCGATTCTGTTCAAGATGCAACCATATTATCAAATTTCCGTCTTCTTTGAAAAGACGATGTACCCTCTCTGACTCGAGGGTTCACTATACTGGAGTCCTTTCTAACCGTGAATGGTTAATTTGCTGGCAAAATTCCAATTTTTCAGAACTTGATGCCTTATCTCCTCTCTCTTCTGACTTATGTGTCTGAATTAGGGGAAGGACGATTTCTATCTCCAATGCGTCTTGCTCAAAGGCTCGTAGTCCCTTCCCATCCGGACCCTCACTAAATGGGATGTCTTCTTTACTTTAGTAGCTTGCAGCTGCTCCATTCAAACATGGGGCGTGCAGTGCTTTTCCCTGTTCGGTGCTGTCACTCCTCTTGTGTCCCTCTCGTCCAAGTGTCAAGGTGCAGGCATCCCCCGTAGTCTCTGGGTGCTGCTGGCGTTGACAGCTCTCCCTGCAACCTGCCCCATATCTAACCAGGAAAGAACAAGAAGGATCAATAGTGGTCTCTGCATGTACTGCGCGTCAGATAAACACTTAGTGCGTAATTGCCCGATTGCCCATCCTCGTCGCTTGGGAAACGCCAGCTCCCGATCCTGAACTGAGCCCAGTTTCGGGGAAAGGAATCCTGCTCCAACATTTCACCTTCACAAGACTGTTCTTTGACCAATACCTTGGTGCTACTCCAGGTAAATCTTTCAACACCCAACCAAGAAATACATTCAATACTGGCCCCGGTGGATTGCAGTGCCATGGGTCTTTCTTTGGATGACGAGTGGGCACAGAGACATCACATTCCCCGAGAGAATAAGGAGGTTTTCCAGGCAGTGGTAGGAATCGACGGAAAACCCTTGTCCTCCGGTCCCATAACTCAACAAACCTCAGAGCTTGTGCTGTCTATTCACAATCACCAGGAAATGTTGCGTTTTGACATTATCAGAGCAGCTCACTATCCCATAGTGCTTGCCATGCCTTGGTTGAGGAAACACAATCTATATATCAACTGGACAGCTGGATCCTTGTTCCTGGGTTCCGAGTTCTGCCTCACTAACTGTCTATCTGGGAAACCCAAACAGTCTACCGGAGTGAAGCTCCCAAAACCACAACACCTCACGGTCTCTGCCATTACCCAGGTACCCGAGGAGTACAGTCAATTTTCAGATGTATTTTCTTCTGCCATTGTTCAATCACTCCCTCCTCATCGTCCTGAGGATTGTGCAAGTGACACAGAAGAGAATGCAGTTACCCCATTTGGAAGGATGTTCATTCTATCAGAACCCGAGAAAGTTGCCTTGCAAGAGTATCTAGACACCAATCTTTCCAATGGAACAATTCCTCCATCCAAGTCACCCAACTCTGTCCTTGCTTGGACTACCGAGGTTTGAATAAATGCACCCTGAAAGATAGGTATCCCTTGCCTCTTATCCCGGACATCCTGGAGGCCCTACGTGGAGCTGTCATTTTCACCAAGTGATTCGCATAAAGGAGGGCGACGAATGGAAGACGGCCTTTCGGACCCCCTTGGGTCACTATGAATATCTGGTGATGCCATTCGGCTTAGCAAATGCTCCTGCCGTGTTCCAGCGTTTCATGGACCGGGTCTTTTCTGACATGTTGTTCCTTTGCGTCATTGTCTACCTAGATGATATTTTGATCTGTTCCCAGGACTTGACCTTACATCAGAAACACGTCTCCTTGGTCTTACAAAGGTTACGCCAACACCATCTGTTGGCCAAACCCGAGAAATGTATTTTCCACGTGTCCACAGTCAAGTACTTAGGATTTGTTTGAGTCCCCTAGCAGTAGCTATGGATCCATCTAAAGTGGAAGCAATCCTTTCTTGGGCTGCACCAACCACAGTGAAAGAGGTGCAGTTGTTCCTAGGACTTGCACATTTTTATCAGAAATTCATTCCTTCATTTTCAGCCATCGTTCAACCCATTGTCCGTCTTTTAAAGAAGGATACCCCCTTTCAATAGACTGCCAGTCAAGAAGCAGCCTTTCAGAGACTCAAACATCTGTTTTCTAGTGAACCCATCCTGGCTCAGCCAGACACAACCAAGCCCTTCCTGGTAGAAACTGATGCTTCCGAACATGCTATTGGAGCCATTCTCAAGCAAGCTACGGGAGACAGATTGGAACACCCAATTGCTTATTTATCACGCACATTACAACCTAGTGAAACTCATTACTCAGTCCTGGAGTAAGAACTGCTAGCCATCAGACAAGCCTTCACAGATTGGCGTCACCTCCTTTTGGGCGCAAGGCATCCGGTCGTGGTAAGGACCGACCATCGGAATCTCCAGGTTCTACAGGCCATGGAATGCCGAAACAGCCACCAGGCAAGATGGGCCTACTTTTTTGCCCAATATCAATTCAGCATCCAACCAATCCCAGGCCCATCCAATGTAGAAGCGGATGCTCTGTCCCGAAGACCGGATTACATAAAAGAGGGTGATCCAGTCCTTCCCAAGATGTTTCCCCACAAGGTGTTCATAGCACAGGCTACCTCCCTCTTGGAACTGATACGTGAAGAGACTGCAACTTCGGATATTTGGAAGGAGTTCAATACCGATAATCCTTGGGCTCTCTCAATCACGGATGGATACCTGTTTAAGGACAAATGTTTGGTTGTTCCTACCTCGAAAACTCAATCCAAGATCATGAGACTTCGTCACGACACGTTTCATTCCGGGCATCGTGGTATAACCGCCACCTATCAGACAATCAGAAGAAGCTTTTGGTGGCCTCAGTTGTGCTCTGACGTACGCGCTTATATACAAGCGTGTTCAGTCTGCAACCAGAATAAGATCGACAATAGGAAACGAGTAGGTTTGCTTCAACAACCAGAATTACCATCTCGACCCTGGGAATTCATTGCCACAGACTTCATCGTGGACCTTCCTCCCTCCAGAGGATTTACCACTATAATGGTCACTATAGACCTCTTCTCTCACATGGCCCATTTTACCCCCGTAACCAAGCTTCCTTCAGCTCCTGAGATGGCAGAGGTCTTTGTCTCTCACATATTCCGATTACATGGACTACCCTCCAAAATCATCTCTGATCGTGGACCTCAATATGTTTCCAAGTTCTGGAAGCATCTTTGTAAGCAATTGGGTATTCAACGGGCATTGTCATCAGGTTATCACCCACAAACAAATGGGATTACTGAGAGAGTAAACCAAACCCTGGAACAGTATCTACGTTGTTTTGCATCTAAGGTACAAGATGACTGGTTGCTCCTTATTCCTGTAGCCGAATTTGCTTACGATAATTTAGACCATTCCATGACAAGGATGAGTCCTTTTCTGTGTACTCAAGGATTTCACCCTTCAGTGATACCCACACTTCTGCCTCCTCCCACATTGACTCCTTCAGTAGACGTATGGATTGCTCAACTAACTTCCATCCATAAGCAAGTTAAGGAACATCTAGAAAAGGCCAGTTTCGACATAAAGAGATTTGTGGATATCAAAAGACGTCCCGGGCCTTCTTCCACTGTCGGAGATAAAGTTTGGCTCTCCTCTCGTTATCTACCCAGAAACCTAAAGCCAAACAAGTTAGCTCCTCGCACCTATGGACCCTTCACGATAATTGAGATTATCAACCCAGTCGCCTTTCGACTCCAATTACCCACCACTTCGACGAAGATCCACCCTGTCTTTCATACATCACTGTTAAAACCCTTCCTTCAGTCAAGTAAGCCAAGTCCTCGACCTCCTCCACTTCTTGTTGACAACCAAATCGAATTCGAAGTGTCACGAATCTGTGATTCCAGATACAGAAGAGGTCGTCTTCAATATTTGGTGGAATGGAAAGGCTATCCACCTAGCGAGTGAACGTGGGAACCAGTCTCCAACTTAAATGCACCACGCCTACTGTTACGTTTTCACTGGTCTCACCCAGGCAAGCCGGGTGGACTGGAGTTTAGGAGGAGGCATGCTGTCATGCATCGACGATATCGACCTTTCTGGTCTGCCTGGTCCTTCAGTCAATAGACTTTATGCAGTCACCTTCAACATGGCCGACGTTTTGTCCTGGAGCGGTCTAGTTGTTCGTGCGGTCCTCATGCTCCCTTGAAAACAGTCACGCCCGCGCTTCCGTGCGTCTCAACGCTCTGCTTGCCTGCCTTTCGTCCGGCAAGTTGTGTTCTTGTGTTAGTCCTTTTCCCTTCGTAAACCCTGGTTCTTTCCTTCCTGGTTACCCCTTCTTCCCAGTGCTCATTCGAAACCCTTTTACCCTGTATTCTTATCCTGGTTCCGTCCTGGTCTCTTCCTGGACTCTTCCTGGAACAACTGAACATACCCGAGCCTCGCTGTCTCCGCGACTGGGAGCCGCGAACCTCCGCACCTCTCCGAAGTCCAGCAGACTGGATTCAGAAGACTCCAGAGCTTACACCTTTACAAGGCACGCTCATCCAGGAAGAAGAAACCCGCACACTCAAAGAAGAAAACCGCAAGAAGAAAACAGGTGAGTCACGAATCCGAGGACTCGGATTCTGACACCAGCCACTTTCCAACGCCTCATGAATTAAGTCCTATAACCCTATTCCGATTTCTGCAGAACTTATATTGATGATATCGTCATTTATAGTGAGACTTGGGCAGACCACCTCTTCCATCTTTATGCCATCATGAAGGTCCTCAGAAGCGCTGGCCTAACTGCTAATCAAGTTAAATGCAGATTAGCCCAGTCAGCCGTAAAGTACCTCAGCTTCTTCGTAGGGAATGGGAATGTACAGCCCGAACGTGAGAAGGTAAAGGCTGTCTTAGATACACCAACATCCCAAGACCAAAAGAGATCTTAGAGATTTTCTCGGGTTAATAGGATATTACAGTAGGTTTATCCGCAACCGTTCTGATAAAAACGCCAGGCTAACAGATAAACTTAAGAATGCAGAACCCAAGAAACTTCATTGGAGTGATGAGGATGATGTAACCTATAACATCCTGAAACAGACGCTGTGCCAGAACCCAATCCTGAAGGTAGTCGAGTTCTCTAAAGAGTTTTTAAAACCCTACGGAAATGGCAGAGATCACTTTCCGCCGTTGATAAGTCCAACTATAGCCACGCAGCTAAAGAAAATAAAGAGGCGATATGCACTGCAAAAAAGTATTTCTATAAACAGAGGATCCGTGAAGCTGCTTCAGATACAAAGGAACTATTCAAGATCCTTAAAGAAGTTGAAGACCCCTACCCCAGTATTGTTACGGTTGTAAAATATTCAGATTGGTGTACTCAAATTGAAAAAGCTATGGCCAAGAAGATATCCATAATCAAAGAAGACATTAAATCTAGGCGTACCAATTTGATTTCTCCTCCTCCGTTAGTCGATGCTGAACTTCAGCCAGCCCCATTAAAGCCGTTTGCTTTTGCAGAGGTGACAGAAGTAGAAGTCACAGATCTATTATCCAAGTTAAAGCCCACTGCTGCAAGGGCGACGTCTGTCCGGCCAACGCAGTTAAGGCTTGTGCTGAATTGCTTGCCCCATTGATGACGAAATTTGTAAATTCTTCATTTAGTGATAAGTCTGTGCCTATTGATGTCAAGCACGCTTGGATCACCCCTCTCTTAAAGAAGCCCAAACTAGATCCCTGATTGGCAGGCAATTATTGCCCAATTACTAACTCTACATTCCTCCTGAAAGTGCTGGGTAAATGAGCACATGAACAGATTCAGGCATTTCTGACTAAACATAGTATTCTAGGCCTTAAACAATTGAGTTTTTGGAGTGTGCACAGCATTGAGTCCACACTGTTGGACTTGAAAACCAACATCTTACAATCTATGGTCAAGGGGTCCAATGGCTCTGCGAGCATTGGACTGGCTTCCCACAGAAAAGAGAATCTTGGTTTGCACTGTCTGTATCGCACACTCTTGCATGTATGGCAAAAGTCCATCCTACCTGGCCGCTCAGCTGAAAGATCTGGACAGACGCTGCCTGAGATTTAACAAAACAGCGCTACTTCTGGTGCCAAAGGCCAAACTGGTGCTGGTACAGAAGGGATGCTTCCCAATTTCAACTCCTCATCTGTGGAACGCCCTCCCGCTTCATCTCAGGGTTTGCCCCAATCTTCCCTCTTTCAAACGAAACCTGAAAACCTTTCTTTTTTAATAAAATACCTCTTCGGTGAGTCACTCTCTCTGGTTCTCTTCTCAGTCCATTCGGACTTACTTGTTCTTTGTTGTGTGTTCTGTTAGCGCTCTTATGCCTCAGGGCCTCTGTCTCAGTGCTCTGGAAATAAAATAAATAAATACATTTGTATTACAATCAGATGCCTCCCTTACAGGGTTAGGAGCAGTCCTGTGCCAGGTTTGCGATGGATTGGAACACCCCATATTCTTTGCTAGTCGCAAGCGGTTCCCACTTGAATAAATTACTCTGTGTTGGAACAAGAGGCCCTGGCCATCATCCATCATAGATACTACCTATTAGGAGTAAAGTTCACACTCGTTACCGATCACTCATCCCTAGTTCGGATTAGCCAATGCAAAGACTCCAACCCTCCGGTCATGAAATGGTTTCTAGACCTACAACCCTATTGTTTCACTGTGTAACACAGAAAAGGAAAAGACCAGGAAATGTAGACTTTCTTTCCCGGTTCCCCTGGAAACAAATGTGGCTACATCGCATGGAGGAAGGGTATGTGAGAAACCTGAAGGTGTCAACCTGACTAGTCCCCGGGGATCTGTCATCCAGGACATGGCCATCGCTATTGGATCCAGTTCCTGGGGGTGGACCAGTGCGAGAGGATCGTCTGGATGGGGGTCCTCGGGGAGTAGAAGTGGTACACCGACGGATGAGACGTGGTATCCCCTTTCTTATAACACCTTTTCCCCATCCTACCACGTAGGATACTCAGAAACACTAACCCCCCTATTCCGACACAAACAGTTACTTACACCATGAAAGATAACGGATTAACACCAGGGCAGTTTACCGGACATGTCCTACGCAAGGGTCAGGCTAAGTCAGGCACTTGTTCAGAACCACACACACCCCTGATGGCCCTTTCCTTTCCCCCACAGAGATAAATGGTGGAGCATGAGAGCACACTATGAGCATGGCAGACCGCATGACGAGACGGATATCCTAACACGGCAGTTCAAGAGGAGGAGAAAGGCAGTGAGGACCGAAGGGACAACAAGGAGAGAAGCGACCTTGCCCTTTCCAACCCAGACCCGCAAAGCCTCCATGAAAGGAGGACCGCGAACAATAGCCAACATGTGGTGCAGCAGATGTCAACCGTACACAGAGCCCTCCTACACTGATAATCAGGATGGGGAGAGACACTTGCTACCGTGGTAACGTCCTTGACTCCAGAGACAAGAAAAGCCAAGCAGTTCATCACAGCCGGTGAGTCAGAGGGAGAACCGATAAGAAACCAAACTGTGTTGAGCGAAAGTTGCAAATGGCAAAATAAGGGAAAGTAAAGAACTGTCAATACTGCAGGGAAAAACCAGCTGCAGAGGGGTCTGGCGCCGCATGGGTGCTCACTCGAAAAACTCTGGTAGATCCCCCTATTGTTGAAACTACTGATACCAGAAGGCCTTAGGAGAGCCGCAAGGAAAAAGCCAAAGTGTTTATATAGAGGTGTAGCAAAACCCACTGTACAGTCGAAAGGCTTTGACCAGTGCTTAATTTGTAAAAAAACAAGTGCCAGTGCCGAAACAATATTGGTCCCATAATGCTGGGTGCGGTGCCGCCCTCAGCGGGGGCACGCCGGCTGTGCCAGTTCTGTGCTAGACCTACCTAGATCAGCCCACCAGCCCATCACACTGCTGCTGCTCCATGTCACATGTTTGGCGCTGTAGCAACTGCTGGCACAGGCTAGTAGTAAATACGCAACTAAGACATGCTCCTCCTGTAACTGCGCCTCAATGCCCCCGGACTGTGTGAGCACTTTAGAAATGAAAATAAATAAAAAAGCATTCTGTTTAAGTCACTGTTTCACTGTATTTGTCTTTACCCCTTCTGCCCCATCTGACAGTCTGTTAAAGTACACCAAGTATTGTTAATCGGTTACCTCGAGGAAGAGTACCCTCCCCTCAGCCCGTTCTTCAGTCACCTCATCCCGGTGTTTTGTGTAATCAATTTACTCTCAAGTCCTTATAAGTCATCACATCTCATAAATGCATCCCACTTCACACTTCCTTCAAGCAGAAACCTGGCGTTGTATAACTTGGAAAAAGTCATTTCTGCAAGGCATTGTTGTGAAATCAACGGCCTGTGCTACTTCTGCTTTAGGGCCTCTTTCCACCTTAGCACATATTAAAAAACGAAATATGTTTTGTCACCCAATATTCAGGAGCGAGAGGAAAATGCATATTCGGAGATCTCCTTCCCACTGACATGTTCTTGACATACTTCACTAAACTGCGGGGTGTAACAGACACCCACCTCCCTATCTAAGGATTCCTATCTGAGGATTGCATGTGCTCTCATTCGGAGCACATGCTCGGAGCGTATGTACCCAAGTTAAGGGGCCACATCTGGTGTATAAACCACACATCAGGATAGAAAACATGCGCTGGAATTATGTAAAAAAATGACAGCAAAAGATGGTTGAGAATTATACACGAATACTCAACTAGTGCTTTTATTTATGACCACAGATTAGTGGGCACGTAAACCATGTTTATCCCTGTCTAGTTTCCATGTGTGTATCTTTAAGCCTGAAATGGCATTTCAGAAGTTCGTCTTTGCATGGGCTATTTCGCAAAGTGCCGCCGGTTCTGTTTCGGCCCAATACATGCACCGTTCCGGGTCCCCTCGCTGAAGCTCATTTGTGAACTAATGAGGCCAATAACATTAAAAGGAAGAACGGAAACACCCAGGCATAAATTCACAGTTCATGTTTTGCTTAGATGAATGCTATCCAGGGTCAGACTGGGGCATACAATTGTCTCGAGTTGGGCTCTGCACCAATGAAAAAGTGGCCAAAGTTGAAAACAACAATTCAATCCTTTTGTGACAGACACTAGTGGGACCATGCTGCCGCCCGTGCCCCGCCCGGTCCTGGGCTTTGCCCTGCCTTGCCTCAATCACTTAGGCTACCTTCCCTGGGGCCGCTACGGCCATGCTGAGCCTGATGATGACAAAAATAGGTGCGCGGTGCAGCGGCCGCACGGGAGGTAAGATTTTAACAGAAAAAACATATATTTGGGCGGTTGGGGCCCGTCACTTTCACAGTGATGGGCCACAGCCGCCACTCAAAATAAGTTATTTCTTTTAAAACCTACCTTTGGTGGGGCGGGGCCCTGGCCACCGGCCCCACGGAAGGTCAGGTTTTCAAAGAAAAAAGTAAAAAACATACTTTTGGGTACAATCCACTGGCCCGGCCACCCACGGCAGAGTCATCCAACTCAGTCTGCGGCAGCCGGCAGCCCCTGGTCTCAGAAATTGGCCTGGGCCTGGCACTGACTGCAGTCAGCAGCACACTGCACACAGGTCACACAGACAGAAGCCCGTGTGCGGACGGGCCCTTGGTGGGGTCCTGACTCCTGGGCAGTCAGGACACCACCAGGAGACCAAGCAGCCGCCCGGGCCCCAACCTGGGCCTTCCTTGCCTGATCATTTGACTGTGACAGGCTCAGGCTGCACCGCACGCAACAAGTAACCTACCTGCCTTGCCGGCAGGGACTTAGTCTCCTGTTGGGCCTCAGGGTGGGGGGGGGGGCAGGTGCGCACACTGGCACCCGCACAAATGAAAAAGCAGGCAGAGGGGGGCCCAGGAAGCAACTAGGCCACACCACGCAGTGCAGCAGGGCAGGCTCTCTCTCTCTCTCACAAGTCAGGACCGACGACTCCACGCCTCGACACTGTCACGATGCCTACCTCCAAGGAGCCAGACCAGGCCCAGCTCCCCCAGAGGCCGACATCATGTCCCCGAGGGAAGTCTCAGCAGCCCCAAGTAGGGGCCCTTTGGACTCAGTCCTGGCGCCTTTGGCGCCAGGCTCATATTGGACAACAGCCCTGGCGCCATAGGCGCCAGGCTCATAAAAGATGACTTTATGTTTAAAGGTGCTTGGTGTAAACTTACCTGATGCAGACCATGCTGCAACATCCGGGCCACCTAGAGGCCTGAATGGGACTACTTTCTCTTTGGGGACTACTTAACCACACGCGTGTGGCCGGAGGAAGAATACATATCTGAGAGGAAGGATACATACCTGGAACTACTTTGAAGGCTATTTAAGCCACGCCCAAGCAGCAACTCACGCTTTGCGTTGTTCTGCATCTAGCGGCTGGACGCTCACTGTGTCTGCTCCTGCATCCTGACTTCTGCCACGCCCACCAGCATCCTGGAACACCTGCAAAGGGAGAAGAGAAGAGAATAGGAGAAAGAAGAGTCCTTACCTGCTAAACCCGCATTCCGGAGACATTTCGCCGACGATCCTGAAAAGGAAGACATTCATTTTAAAAGCACATTGCATCGATCACTGCAGTGCCGCATTCCACTCACCTTTACTAGGCGCCTCCATGTTCATCAGCGACCATCTGGATCCGCAACCACATTTTAGCGCCTAGGGAGAAAAAGACAAGAACAAAGGTGAGCTAGGGAAGAGAATAAGAAAACCTTTATTTGCCATCATAAGACTTACCTGTTGGTTCATTCCCACTTCATTTCGGGTCGGTGCCGCATCCTGGCATTTCCGGACCCCGGCCCCCAAGGGGAAAAAGAGACAACACCGTTAGTGAGCGAATGTTAAGAAATTACCTGAACGCTCATTAAAGACTTACCTGATATCTACTGGAACTGCACCTTTCACTTCGGGTCGGTGCCATATCTCCGGCATTTCTGAACCCCGGCCCCATGGGGAAAAAAGACACAAGCATTAGTGCATTAATGCAAGGACACTAAAGGAACCTCTCATCAAACAACTCACCTGAGTTTCCTTCGTCGGTTCTATTGCTCATCTCGGAATCTTTGTTCTGCACCTGAAATAGAGACAACGGACAATTATTATTTCGGGCTCATACTTATAAACAGAATTCTCACAGTACTTTACCGGGAAGATCAAGCAAACTTGAACTCTCTACAATCCATGATCCAGTGAAGTAACTGGATTACAACGCGCCCCTGCATCAGAAGCAGGATGGAGAGCTCGTCCTTTCAGACCCTAAGAAGGATATTTCTGCAACTCAGACAAGCCAGATTTGAAGGTCCGGTCCTGTCCATCTTCCGAGTCCTGCGCTTCACCATAAAACAGGCAACAGCACTCCAAACCAGGCCTGCGCCTCCGTGGGAGTCAGGTGAGCATAACAGACACCTTCACTTCACAGTAACTCGTGAAAATGAAGGTGGCGCCGCACTGCCTCCTGTGGTAACAACAACACGTCACCATGTAATTTCACTGGCTCAGAAGAACAGCCAATGAAAACTGCACATTCTGTGTTACTATACAGAATGTATCAAATACTGCATAGTAACAACAGAATGGTAGTTTTCATTGGCTGTTTGTAACAGTTTGTTGTTCATTTCTGTTGCTGGCCCCTCCCAGGCCCAGCCAGCCATGGCCTGCAACCTGCAAGCAAGAGAGGGATCGAGATCAGAATGACAAATCCCAATGATTTATAATCGAAGCAAAGTGAAGTGGAAGAACAAACAAAGCAATGGCACGTGCGCTGGCCCCGCATGAGTTCCGGTGCCCAAAAAAGAGTGCCGGTGTTGGGCACTGGCAACCACCCCCACAAATTAAGCACTGGCTTTGACCGGCAAGTAATTGAAAGGTTAAGAGAAGTGAATCCCGTATCGTGATGAAGCAGAAGAAACTTTGTAAACTGGCAAAGGTGAAGCTGGCTGAGGGATGCCTGCAGAGCGGGGTGAAGTATGATGCCCCAATGAACATTGTGTTGACAACAGTGAACCTGACAGAGGGATGTCCACAGTGGATTGTTTAAAGAGACATTGAGACTTGAGAATGCGACAGGTGAAATATTTGAGTAAAAGCCGTAGTGAACCCGGCGGAGGGAGGCTGCCATTTGAGAGGGGTCTGAGCCTAGAAGAGGGGGACCCCGGGGTGAAATCCATCACCCAACGTACATACGTAAAAGGAACTTCTGTTTTTGTTATTTTGAACACATTAGGTCCTTGGAGGAAAGAGACTTTTTTTTTTTAAAAGAGACTTAACCACCGAAGATTCTGACCTGAGAACATAACTGTAGCCCCGTGCTGGGAGAGCCCAAGAGTGTGCAGTGCTGAGGAGTCCTGCCTTGTCCCGTGCTCAAAACATGGGATTTTCAGTACGTAGAGGACATATTAATCTGTAGTGAAACAGAGGATGCATGTAGGCAGGATTCTGTTCAGTTAATGACTATATTGGCAAAGAAAGGATATAAGGTAGATGAGGAAAAATTACAGTATTGCCAGGAAAAGATGTTGTATATAGGCAGTTACTTTCACATGACGGAAAGACAGTGACACCTGAGAGAGCTGAGGCTATCATGAAAACACGAAAAACACTAGAGAAAAGATCCAGGACTCAGTGCAGAGTTAGGGCAATATGTGTATTAATGAGTTGCCCTCTAGGTTGATAACACGTGTTTCGGCCTTCCTCAGCCTTTCTCAAATCAGGGCTGTTGTATGCACAAATTAGTTATAATCCTCTATATTAGCCAATTGGTAAATTCAACATAATTATACCAACATAATTATACCAACAATGCGCCCCAACCCAAAAACAAAAACATCCATTGAGAACAGTCAGTAAAACATCACAATGAAGTCATACAAAGTGCACATAGAGAATAAACCATAACATTGGGTTTGCATCACCACAGACAGAGAGATAAGGGTTGGCGTTGGGAGTGGATGCATAGGGTATGCCAAGAGACAACAACATAAAATGATGTATTCAACACGTCAATGTAAAAGGAATGAAAAATGTGTGGAGGGGGCGGAGATCAGACAAAAAGACAGAGACAAGAAAAAGAAAGGTAAGTATAATGCCAAAAAGTCCCAAATATTCCAATTAAAGTATAGTATTCATAACTATGTCGCAATGTTGTTATGACTTACCCTCTGTGGGAGTCAGTTTGTTAATTCTTAGTCTTTTGCTCTCGCGCTTGAATTACTGGTAAATTCCCATGATCATGATTCTGGTGGGGTGTTCATTAATAAGAATTCCATTAGATCCTGTCTTAATGTTGCTAAAATTATGTGTTCAAAGTCATAAACCGCAATACTCGTCTGGATCATATTAAGTAAACAAAAGAAAACTAGCCTGTGATTGTATCTCTGCCGCGTGTTGTGCAGCGTATGTGATTCAAGTGATTTATTCTACAAGCGCACGCGTAATTAGTGAAAGTGTATAAACTTATTTGTGCTCCGGTCAACCGCGTTGGCTTAATCCTGTGTCCTACAATGGCCGCCGCCATTTTGGGACTATCCGTTGCCATGGTGAAATATTGCCACAACCTTCATTATTGGAAGTCATATGAAATTAATCCTAACCATTTGGGTCAATCTGCTAGAAATACATAATACGATGTATGCGGTAAAAGAACATTTAGAGGTCAGCAGTCACTAGTTTAACAAGCATGAGATACAAGCTTTGTTCATACTCGTACGGTTGTCATGGCAACAGTAGTGTAAGCAAGCCTCATTAAAGGCATACTCACGGCCATTCTCGCAAGGAGTGCTAAGAGTCCCTTCAGTTATCAGAAAGAGCTAAATTATGTTAATAATACTCCAGTATAAATGGATATAAATTCGCCACAACCGCCATTAATGGAAGTCATACGAAATTAATCCTTACCATTTTTGGTCAATCTGCTAAGGTTACCCAATACGATATGTGCAGAAGCAGTGCATTAGGGGAATAGCAGTCACTAGTTCAACGAGCCTGTGATGCAAGCTTCGTTGTTCATACTCATACAGTTATCATAGCAACAGTAGTGTAAGCATACTCACGGCCATCCTCGCAAGGAGTGTTTTGAATCCCTAAAGTATTCCACCATTCACGGGTAATTATCAAAACAATCTGGTGTTGACTTTGGAAAGGATACATTTGTTAAACTTAACAATCAAGAGCTTACACATTCTGGTTGCGTCATGGGAGACATTGCACTCAATCTGTAAATATAAGAAACAAGTAGCATAGCGACATAGTTGCAACATTCTTAGACAAATTATAAACATTTCAGCATGTTATTCTTTGACATTATACCCAATAATCAATCCGGAACTGCAGTACATATGCTGGAGTCTACTTGTGTAGCACTAAAGGAACAACGCCATTTCTGTATCAGAATTTAAGCCTAACACTGTTGTATTAAACAAACAGATTAATCTGGCTTCAGCTTGGCGTAGTGCTTTCACTCTGTCACCTCCTCTTTTGGTTAGTGTTACATGCTTTAAGCCCACGAATCTAATAAGGCTTGTATCATCCAATTGGTGGTTCTTTTGCCAATGCATGGCTAGCGGTAGAGCTGAGTCTTGGCTTCCAACCTTCATCAGGTGCTCCCGAATCCTAGTTCTCAGCTCCCTTTTTGTACTGCCTATGTACATTTTCTTACAGGTGCAAATTATTACATAAACCACATACTTTGTCCTGCAATTGATCATATGTTGAATTGTAATGATTTTTCCATTTGGACCTACTAGTTCTTTCGTCTTATCATTTGCAAATTGTACATTGTGCAAACGCCACACTTCCTAAAGCGTAGTTGGTTAGTATTCAGCCAGGTATGTTGCGTTTCCCCTTTTAAGTCCGGTAATAATGATGGGCAAATGATTGATTTAAGAGTACTTGCTTTCTTGAATGTAATGATTGGTCTGTCCTCAATGTGATGGCGTAAATGTTTATCCAGATAGAGTAGGTACCAATGTTTGTGTAGAACTTTCCCAATTCTTTGATGGTCCTTATTGTATTGGGTTACAAACACTGTTGTCATTGGTTTCCTGTCTGTTTTAGTTTTTGACGTTAGTGTATCTTGCTGTTGAAGATTTTTAGTTTTCTCAAAGGCCTTCTGCAAACATTTATTCGGGTATCCTCTTTTCTTGAAACGATTCCTTAGGAGATTACATTCCTGTTGAAATTTCTGGTCATTTTTGCAATTGCGTCTCGCTCTAATGTATTCCCCAAGAGGGATATTATGAATGGTTGCACTTTGGTGACAGCTGTTCGCATGTAAAATAGAATTGACTTTGGTTGGCTTCCGAAAAGTATATGTTTCCAGATGGTCATCTTTGACATGGATAGTAAGGTCCAAAAAAATTGATTAGGTGAACATTATTTTCTCCAGTAAATACTATGTCAAATGGATTCTGGTTAAGTCTGTTGGTGAATTGATGAAGTAGTGTATCTGGTCCATCCCAAATCCGAAAAATATCATTGATATATCTTATCCACAGTTTGACTCTCTTGTCAAAGCATGGATCTTGATATACTGTGAGTTCCTCCAGCATGCCCATGAAGATGTTAGCTAGTGCGGGGGCATATTTTGTCCCCATTGCTACTCCCTTGAGTTGTTGGTACAGGCAATTATTGAAAGTGAAAAAGTTGGAATCAAGTGTTTTTTGTAACATCTCTTTGAGCATGTCAATTTGTAAGTTGTACGAAGCAGAGTCCTTCCGAAAGGCAAAATCAATGGAGGCAAGTGCCCATTTGTGTTGAATTGACGTATATAACGCTTTGACATCCAGAGTAGCCAGTCTGAAGGAATCTTGCCACGCAAATGATTGAAGTATACGGATTACACTGGACGAATCCTGTAAGTAAGATTTCACTTCACTTGCTCTTGGTTTCAGAATACCGTCCAAGTATTAAGATAGATTTTCAGTCACCCATCCAATACCACTTAGAATAAGGCGACCTTCAGGGAAGTTTTGATAGTCTTTATGAATTTTCGGTAAAAAATACATAGTTGGTGTTGTTGGATTCTTAGTTATGAGATAAGATCTTTCTTCATCAGTAAACAAGCCTTTTCTATGCCAGTTCATTATCGATTCTTCAATATGGATTAGTATTTCTTGGTGTACTGAAAGGTTAATTGACCTGTAACATCCTGGTGTTGATAAATGATTTGCAGCCATAGCTAGATAGTCCTCTATGTCCAGAATAACAATATTGCCCCCTTTAACTGCCTCCTTGATGACTATAGAAGTGTCCTCCGAAAGGGTCTTAAGAGCTCTCCGTTCTCCTCTTGTCAGATTATCTTGTTCCGAAATGGGGCATCTTGTGTCATGGCTAATATGCTGAGAAAGATTATATAGATCTTGCGTGACTGCTCTGTAGAATGTATCAATGATGTTGTCATTTGATAATTGAGGAATACATTTAGATTTGGTTTTCAGATCCTTAGTGGTCAAGAGGTCTGGTTTAATTCGTAATTCATGTAATAGATTCCGTATCTCAAAGTTCTCATCTTCAGTCAATGATTGTAACTCAAAGGTGTTTTCTATATCTCGTATAGTTAAGTCACTGATTGGTGTTGGCACTTCTTTGGCCCGGTAATCCCCAGATGCCTTTGTGGCGAAAAGATTCTTGAGTTTGAGTTTTCGTATGAATTTAAACAGGTCAATATGTATATCAATATCTTGTAAGCTATTCGCTAGTGCAAATGACATTCCCTTATTCAATAATTTTCTCTCATCTTCTGTAATGGGTCTTTTAGAAAGGTTCATAACCAAGTCCTTATTTATTTGTTCTTGCTGATTTCCTTCAAACTGTCCCTCGTCTGTCTTTTGTTTTCCGCTGTAATTTCTTGGCCTCCGCTGCCTGTGTCCCCCCTCCTTCCTCTCCTCCTTGGGGCAAATTGGGAATGTTTGCTGTCGGTGGTAACTGAAAACGGACCGTCTTCTGTGTCAAATTTCTGTTCCCTTTCTTGTAACGTTTGATCTGGTTCATATATCCTTTATCCTGCTTGTCCTGTGTGGTATCCACATCCATAGTATCTGGTTCAGAGTCAGCTTCCGAACTGGCAGAAGATGTGTTCGGTGTAGAGCTTCTGGATGATGGTTTTATATTACTGTCATATTTCATTTGGAAGGTATATACCCTATCTTCTCCATAATCACGGTCATCCCGATAACTTTTTCTTAGTTTTCTGATTTTCACCTCCTCCTGATATATTTGGAGAATATCATACATTTTGTCATAGTTTTTAAGTTTAGTTTCTTCATTGGATTTCATCTCAGTTATTTCCTTCTTAATGGTCTCAATCCCTTCTACTGCTCTTTTGTGCTCTCTTGTAGCATGCTCAATTGATAAGTCCATCATCTTCATTGAGCTGTTGCTGAGGTTGGCCTCCCATGCTTCTGCCAGATCATTATCTTCACTGCTGTTAAAGTTGGGAAATATAAGTATTCTTAGACCCCGTGGAACTTGATCATTCTTAACACAATTCTCAAGGGAGACTTTCTCCCAGTATTTATCTATTTCTTTTTTCAACAACCTTTCCAAACGTATACATTTAGTACGGAGATCTTCTTGTCTTTTGCACAAGTTAGAAAATGCATGTGTCACATCACCTTTTTTCGTAAATAGGTTCCTTGTTTCTTCTTCTCGATTTCTAAGGTATGCTGCCATTATTGTGAGGTAAGTCCACCAGTCTGCCTAGTTGCCAAGCTCTAATGTTCCAAAAAGTATACACAACGTCAGGCTTATGGATACAGCTGGTCTGTATGGTGACTCTCGATTCAATAATTGTGGTAATGTTGTTATTCCACATCAGTAGAATATATTCAAACAGTTAGAGGGGGGCAGGAGACCTATACTCCCCCATAGATCAATGCTTTGTTGTGGTTGCAATGTATTTTACATTTGAAAGTCTTTATCATACTAATGGTTCAATTGAAAATGCAACACATGTGATCTTTCCCAGTATAAGTACAAATGATGATCATTCCTTTGACCTATTTTGGCACGCCAGACGACATAAGAGGGATGCAGAAGAAGATACCCAGGGGATAAATACCTATCTTGATAAGTGAGCTCAATTGGGGAATAATATGTGGTACCAACATATTAAAAAAGAGGGGGAGAGAGCATCTGATGAGAGCTCCTATGTCTGCTCTCTCATCCCCTATGCCATGAATACAGTAAGGACTTTCATTTCAAAAGAGATGCTGGCGCATGATGCTAAGTGCCTCAGCCATCTAGCAGCATGTACTCCCAGACGACAGTTCCAAGGGAGCTGGGTAACCCTGCGATGGCGATCAAGACAGTCTTTCCCATACCAGGATGATTATATCAAGACAACGCAAGTGGAAAAAAGAGACTGATGTTCGTGTATCCTTCCGTGGGACAAGACAAAGTAATAATTGAAGAAATGAAGAGCATGAATTGCTCTGACAAAACTGAAAAGACTGGAATGCCGGGATGCTGGGAGCACTCATAGCTGTTAATCTATGGATGAGTGATTACAACTAAAGGATGGGAAGATGGGACGATGTTCTGTGCAGCTCATCTACTAAGGAAGGAACCAGCGCACGAGGCTTAGAAAGTGAATGAGTGCCTAAAGTCATGGCCCAAGAACGCTAAACTGCTGACATGGGTGGAAGACGAATCAGGACCAATGGCTGTAGTCCCATTGACTAATGCAACAATGCGCTTTTGAAGCAAAGGTAAAGTTCAAGCTGGAGAGAATAAAGGGTGCAAGAACATAACTGATGTCCCAGGAACGAAGAAAGGGACTGCTGTTCTAATGGATCCATATTTGACCTGTGGATACAGAGCATATAGGAAGTTACCCAGGAACTGGGGAGGAGTGTGTTCCATTGTACTCATCCATGTCCCAGCTTTGGGGATTCCCCAGAGTGACCTGAAAATCGAGGGATTTCCAAAAATGGATGAGCACTTGAGAAAAAGAAGGTCACTTGTGTCATAAATCACCAATGTATCAATTGAAAAGGGTACGGTAACCAAAAAAAGGATACTATTTGGTAGGGCTCTTCCGGATCCTATTTTCACACGACTTGATTGTAGGTAGGTCAATTTAGACCTTCCAAATGATACAACTCTCTGACTGAATGAAACAGGCAGAGAGATGGATCACTGGAAAGGGCGTGGGAATTGTGTAGGAAGTCTGCCTAGGATAGATAAAGTATCATAAGAAACTGTCCCAATCGAATTACTAAGATAACACAGTATTAGCATTAATTCAGACACTGACCTTATGGCAAAACTGAAGTAATCCTCGAAAGTTTCTTGAAGAAAACCAGGAGTTGAACAAACGACAAAGGAAGGGTATATTAGTAAGGGAGACTTATCCCGAACGGCATGAGGCTCTCGCTAGATACCGGGTTGGTGCACCACAGGATAGCGTCCAAAGTACTGTGCATAATCACCTTCCAATAGTTCATGAAATACTTCCTTTCCCACGAAGAACAAAAATTAGAATTTCACCTGTTAACTGTCACAGGTACCAAAGGTTCAAAGTAGTTCAGAATACCACGTGCAGGATTGCACGCAATAGCATACACGCAGCCAGGCCAGCCGCGCTTGGAGACAGCGTTTCCGCGTGGAGATTTAGCACACAAACTGGATATATGCAGCCCAGGATAGCCGCGCTTGAAAACAATGTCCGCGTGTAGAGATTTAGCACGCGAACAGGATACACGCAGCTCAGGACAGCCGCGCTTGCAGACAGCATCCGCATGGAGATTTGGCACGCGAACAGGATTCACGCAGCTCAGGACAGCCGCGCTTGCAGACAGCGTCCGCGTGGATATTTGGCACGCGAACAGGATTCACGCAGCTCAGGACAGCCACGCTTGCAGACAGCGTCCGCGTGAAGATTTAGCACGCGAACAGGATTCACGCAGCTCAGGACAGCCGCGCTTGCAGACAGCGTCCGCGTGGAGATTTGGCACGCAAACAGGATTCACGCAGCTCAGGACAGCCGCGCTTGCAGACAGCGTCCGCATGGATATTTGGCACGCGAACAGGATACATGCAGCTCAGGAATTGCCGTGTGGAGGAAAACACGCTCAAAAAAGGCCAAAGAAGTTGCTGAAGAGAATGCGGGAACGCAGGTCCG
Source organism: Ambystoma mexicanum (assembly GCF_040938575.1). NCBI lineage: Eukaryota > Metazoa > Chordata > Amphibia > Caudata > Ambystomatidae > Ambystoma > Ambystoma mexicanum. The sequence continues at coordinate 5,116,518 of NC_090929.1, read as the reverse complement.
GAGTTCAGCTACAAAACGCCAAACTTGACTTAATCAGAAGCAGCGATCGGAGTTTCTACGCTGCTTATGTACGCACTGCCGTGATACACGTGACGGAAATAAGTCACGTGAATTTTAACGACGTGAAAAATGCAGACGTCGTTTTCCGGGCAATGCATCAAACAACCTCCATTTTGATTAGAATGGTCTAGTGGTTCTATGGGCGTATCTCATTTTGTATGGAGAGGTCGTTCCTGGTCCAGAGATATGTCCAGCAGGCATGACAACTTGCACTCCGATGAAGAGAGAGAAATATTTATCATCAAAATCAATAAAGGCTTATGAAGATATTCCTGATGAGCAGAAGTTGTTTAGCAAGACTGCTATGATAATGACATCATCGATATTCATGCCTGGACTCCAAATAGTAGTGAATGCCAAATGACTGCAGATCACCAGGTGGGAGTTGTTACAGACCATCAATGCCACTATAAAAACATTTAACACCATAAAAGAAGAATTCCGGGCCATAAGGTTAATGACCCTCGAGAACAGGTATGTCCTTGACATTATTACAGTGATGGAAGGAGGTGTGTGTGCCAAGGACGGGCATTCTTGCGGTTCATTCATACCATCTCATGATGGTGAGAACGGGGCTCTGACGGCTGCTATAACCATGTTGACAGAATTGCACATGAAAATGGATGAAGAGACAGAGGCTACAGGAGAAGATTAGTTCTCATACCTGTTTTCATGGATTCCCGACTGGATGGCAAGTATATTCAAGTTCCTCAGAGCAAAATTGGTGATGGTAAGGTTTGGATTCTGTGCTAGAAGGATAATAATTGAACAATGCCAGAAAAGAGTAAAAAATGCACTGGGAATGAAGATCATGATTGATGTGGAGGGTGAAACAGAAGACAACGCGCAGACAAAGGATCGTTAGAGACCGCATGAAAGTATTGTGGCACCTAAGGGAACGAAGTTCCTGTATCCAAGAGATCCTAAGAATTACGTGGGACATTGGGTCTTCTTTACCCCAAATGGAGAATGTAATTACATGACCTGGAGCGTGGACAAATACATCAAAAATGCAGGCACCCTAGGGGGGTGACGAAGATATGGATACCAAAGAAACCTTTCTTCAAGAGAAGATTTAAAGAAGCAGGTACATTTGAGGAGGTGGTCAAGGACTCGACCAGAGGGGGAATGTAGAGGAGCAGACGTACATATCCACAGGAGATTCTACCCCCCTAGCTCTACTGTATTGTGAAGAGAAAATGGAAGGCTGTGTCGCAGTAGAATAGCAGGTTGTTGGAGCTGCGTTGGGAGGCTGTCTGGCCCGAAGTCAAGAACTACGAAGTCGAGGTCAGCCATCTACGCTGAAGAGAAACATGTGTGCAGAGGATGAATCCTCTCACTTTAAGGTGCAAGAAATGACACAGAAGATGCCAAGCCTTAATTCATTTAAAACATTTAAAAGCTTGCAGAGTTATCAGAATCGTGGTCTCTGGTCACTTGAGTCAAGGATGGAAATAGGGCTTGAACTTGGAATTCCAGACACGATAGCGAGTGCCCTCACTCCCGTTGCATTCCCAGGACAAGAATACTCTGCAAGGCCAAGTATAAAGAGAATTTCATGCCAGAAGGCATGGGTGATGAGGGATGCTAGGCTGATTGGGTGGTAGGGCAGCCTCATGTCCCATTTACTTGCACTTGGGTCTTGGCTTACCTGCTGCTAATGGAACCGGATGTTCCAGACATGGCACAAGCGTGCCAAACCAATTGTATTAGTTCATACAACGAAGGACCTTACAGTTTAAGAAACCAACGAAACACTGTGTAACTGATTTTTCTTAAATGACACATATGAAGTGGTAGACATAAGTTGTCCACCTGATATCGGACAACCATCAACAAACATAGTTCCTATATGAATGTATATCTCAATGTGTTCCTTACCAATCCCAACCCTTGGTAGGTTTGTCACTATTGCCACATAGTATGATGTCATTCTGATGCATAAAGAAGTATATAATAGTATTTTTTGTGGCGATTGCCGAGAATGAGCGAACATCCATTGATGTACGATATAAACTCCCCTTTTTAGATAATTGCTAATAAAACGCCGACTTGCCATCTTCTTGAGTTTGTCTGGTTATTTGAACACAGAATTACTCTGGTGTAATCCCATCCTGTAATAGATGCACGTTCCAGGGGCCACAAACTCAGAGGCTATGATAAAAGCAGATTTTATTGAACCATCACAAAGTCCTTGGCCCTGTCCTACTTTATTGGTTGGAAAAAACAATAATTCCTGGAGGTTTTGCATTGACTTTAGGAAAGTCAATGACGTATCAGTTTGATGGCTACCTGATGCCTAGGATAGGTGATTTGTTTGACAGATTGGGGGATGCAGTTTATCTTTTCACCATTGACCTAACAAAAGGTTATTGGCCAGTCAACCCTATAGATAAACCCAGGACAGCCTTTTCCACTCCCATGGGGTATTTCAATTTAAGGTTTTACCTTTCGGGTTGCACGGGGCCGCTACTTTTCAAAGATGAATGGACTATGTGCTAATACCATATTCGTCATTCTGTGGTGCCTACATTGATGACATTATTATCCATAGTAAAACCTGGCTTGAACATATGTCCCATTTGTATCAGGTTACACAGGCCTTAAGGAATGCTGGGCTAACTGCGAACCCAAAGAAATGTCATCTTGCTAGATCTGCAGTAACATATTGGGGTTTCTTTGTAGGAATTGGACTAGTTCAGCCTTATACTGAAAAGGTTAGAACCATTAAAGAGACCCAAGCTCCCAAAACTATGAAGGAATTACAAGTCTTCCTGGGCTTAGTTGGATCCTACGGAAGGCTCATTCCAAATTTCTCTTACATCATCACCATTCTTACAGTTAAGGTTAGGAACACAGAACCCCAAACACTTAAATGGCATCCGGAAGACCAAGTATGTTTGACCAGTTAAAACAGATCTTATGTAGTGAACCTGTCTTGAAGGTGTGAGACTTCAAATGACCCTTTATCCTACAAACTGATGCAGAACATACTAGTCTTGGGTCTGTATTATCACAGAATCATGATGGCATAGAACATCCTAATCTCTGCATCAACAGAAAACTAATTCCCTGAGAGAAGAATATGCTACTCTGGAACTTGAAGCCCGAGCCATCAAAAGGTCCACGCTCCGCTTAGTCACTGACCATGCTCCGCTTAGTCACCCATGCTCCGCTTAGTCACTGACCATGCTCCGCTTAGTCACTGACCATGCTCCACTTAGTCACTGACCATGCTCCGCTTAGTCACTGACCATGCTCCGCTTAGTCACTGACCATGCTCCGCTTAGTCACTGACCATTCTCCGCTTAGTCACTGACCTTGCTCCGCTTAGTCACTGACCATGCTCCGCTTAGTCACTGACCATGCTCCGCTTAGTCACTGACCATGCTCCGCTTAGTCACTGACCTTGCTCCGCTTAGTCACTGACCATGCTCCACTTAGTCACTGACCATTCTCCGCTTAGTCACTGACCTTGCTCCGCTTAGTCACTGACCATTCTCCGCTTAGTCACTGACCTTGCTCCGCTTAGTCACTGACCATGCTCCGCTTAGTCACTGACCATTCTCCGCTTAGTCACTGACCTTGCTCCGCTTAGTCACTGACCATGCTCCGCTTAGTCACTGATCATGCTCCGCTTAGTCACTGACCATGCTCCGCTTAGTCACTGACCATGCTCCGCTTAGTCACTGACCATGCTCCGCATAGTCACTGACCATGCTCCGCTTAGTCACTGACCATGCTCCGCTTAGTCACTGACCATGCTCCGCTTAGTCACTGACCTTGCTCCGCTTAGTCACTGACCATGCTCCGCTTAGTCACTGACCATGCTCCGCTTAGTCACTGACCATGCTCCGCTTAGTCACTGACCATGCTCCGCTTAGTCACTGACCATGCTCCGCTTAGTCACTGACCATGCTCCACTTAGTCACTGACCATGCTCCGCTTAGTCACTGACCATGCTCCGCTTAGTCACTGACCTTGCTCCGCTTAGTCACTGACCATTCTCCGCTTAGTCACTGACCATGCTCCGCATAGTCACTGACCATGCTCCGCTTAGTCACTGACCATGCTCCGCTTAGTCACTGACCTTGCTCCGCTTAGTCACTGACCATTCTCCGCTTAGTCACTGACCATGCTCCGCATAGTCACTGACCATGCTCCGCATAGTCACTGACCATGCTCCACTTAGTCACTGACCATACTCCCCTTAAATGGTTGAATCTAAGGAAGGATACAAAGGCTAGAGTCATGTGCTTGTTTTTAGATTTACAGCCCTATTGTTTTTCTGTTGAACATTGTAAAGGAAAAGAACAAGGTAATGTTGATTTCTTTTCACAATTCCCAGTAGAAGCTGTACAAATCAGGGACATTAGGGGAACTGTATGTGATGAATCAGAAATGATTCCCCCACAAAACCTGGCCCCTGGCCAGGGAAAGGCAGACGCTTACTGATCCTAACCCTGGGGGTGTTGTTCTGCAGGAGGATCACATGGGGGTGTGGGAAGCATATCAGGAGGCATGGGAAAATTCCAATAATAACTTTCCCCGAGACCCTGCCATCTTAATGGCCTATTGTAAAATTGAAACTGTGAAAAAGGGTTATTTGCACATTGGGGACTTCAAGTCCAATGTATTTGATGAAGAAGAGGGATGCAGAGGCACTGAATTGCAAGTTGCAGCCTAATACTGTTAATGACCCACACCAGAGGGAGACTGAGAAGTATAAAAGGCCCCCTCAGGTGCAGGCCATAGAGAACAGTAGTGGAAGGTGGAGTGATTGCAGTAACTCCACATTGCACCAGAATTGATGGAGAGCAGAGACATCAGAGTCACCGTCGTTTGCTGAATGGAAGACGGCTCTGAGAGAGCGTCTACCTTCAAAGACCTTAGGGGCCATTCCGACTTGGGCGGTAGCCATGGTGCTATTAGCACCATGGCTGCCTCCCAAACCGGGTCCGGTTCGGGTCTGGTTCAATGGGGACTTACCGGGTCATTCCAACCCTGGAGGACCCGGTAAGTCCCCATTCAACCAACCATTCCCCATTCCCATTTGAGCCCCCATAGGGCTCAATGGGAATGGGGAAGGCGCTAATAATGGGCCTGCGAATAGCAGGCCCGTTATTAGCGCCCTGGTCCCTTAGCGGGACCCGTAAAGGACGTGTGGTCAAACCACATGTCCTTTACGGTTCCCGCTAAGGGACCTTGGAATTGGGCGGTAAGGGATTACCAGCACCGGTCTCCTTACCGGTGCCCGGTATCCCTTACCGCCCAAGTTGGAATGACCCCCCTTGAATGCAGAGGCTGCGCAGCAAGAAGCGTTGTTTTTGAAAGCTTTCACCATGAAGATTGTGAATGCAGAGGTTACACAGTGGGAAGTGTTGAGTTGAAAAGATTTTCCCATTGTAAGTTGGGTTCCAGTGGCAGGCGAGCACCGGAGTGTCCCTGGAGCAAGGAGTGCTCTTTTTCCGACTGGCACAGGCAGCGGAAAGCTGAGAGAAGCAGTTTGCGGGGCAGAGCTGAGCAAATCAATTAGAAGACCTTAGGGCAGCGGAGCGAGAGGATGCATACACCATACCCGGTGAGTTCACTAGTATGGTGTGACCCCAGAGCACTGCGTGATCGCCCACTGGCCAGGTCTCTGCATTTTGAACACCAAACTGATGCAAAGAAAGTGAAGTGGCAGAATAATTATCATTTTGAATACCGAGCTGCTACAAAGAAGATAACGTGGCAGAAAAGGAACTTTGGGAACAGACAAGAAAGGTGTCATTGTACTGATAAAGGTCAAAATAATTGCCCATTCAAGAGAGGGCAATATTACAAGAAGCTAATAAAAACTATTATTGGCAAAGCCAAAAGAGGACCATATCAAACCAAGTGAATAAGAACCAACTTTGCCAATGCTAAGAGATGGCAATTCGGAAGCAAGTTGTTTCTAAACCTTATTGCCAGAGTGAGAAAGAAGAAATAGTTGAAACTGACCTAAACAGGCATTGTCTAAGCCAAAGAAGTGCAAGTGTGAGAGGAAGCTACTATCAGCACTTGGTTAATATAAGAGTGGAGGAAATTAAGAGTGGCAGGAAGGCTGCCCTTCTGATGGAAAATATTCAGAAGCAGAGGAGTGGAACCTGCATTGCATGTGGCAATCAACAGTTTAGAACATGTCCCCAGAAGCAGTAGTCAAACCTGATGTTGTGGAAGGTCAAGAGACTGTGCTAAGTTGTTTGAAGCAAACTGTACCACAGAGGTACTTGTAGTAGAGTTAGTAGTTTCATTGGTCCTGGCAGGCGAGTATACTAGGGAAAGGGACCTTGAACTGCTAGACCTGGCAGGTGAGTAGACCAGGTAGAAGTCATTGAAGTACTGTGGTGTGTTTAAAAGTTTTGAAGCAGCAGAAGTGTCATGATCACTAAAGTATGTTATGAACTGTTGTGTAATCATACTGACAAAAGCATGTTTCGTTAATGTAGATGAATTGTGGAAGTATATTTGTTTTTAGAGGAGAAATTGTGTTGAACCCTCTTTGCCACCAGTGGAGAGATAAAGACTTGTTGAATATTTTGAACTGTTGGTCAAGTCCAAGGAGAGAGACTTATTGGAGCAAGAAAAACGTTATTAGAACTTTGTTGCGAGACAGAATTTTACTATTTTGAAGTATTTATTGAAAATCCTGTTTGAATCGAAGGAAGGGGTACTCTAGGTGAGTTACAAGGAGACACAGTTTATCAGGTTTTGAACATAACTTAAATTTGAATTGACATATATCACCTTGTTATGTTGGTTGTATGTATACGTGTGAGGGACGGATTCCTTTTGTTAGAGTGTTTCCTTCAGTTTATTTTCATAGGCAGGGAAATCCTCATTAGGGTAGGAATAGTGAGACGTTTGTCAAACCCATTTGATTGAATAAAATGGTATCTTATGAAAAACTGATACCTAGTTGTCTGCCTCACATTTCTGACCCCTCACAGGAAGCAGAGTCTGAGGCCACAGAACCCTGATGAAGCCAAGTCACCAACCTTGTGTGTCAGCCTTGGGGTGTACCGAAATTCGGCTTCGAGTAAGTATTTGGCCTAATTAAGGCTGAAAATTAGGTATTCGGCTTTGGCCGAATACCTAATGGAATCCTTAATCAAAGCCGAAGTTACACACCTAACTATTACCAGCATGTCATATACTTCAACTATTTTTCTTTTGCTAATAATGTTTTAGAATACTGCTTAGCCTTTTGAACAACTGCTTTTATAATATGGCCACCTTCTTTGAATGTTTAGTATGCAGCCTGTTACTTTTCATCCTCATTTTATGACCATGGTGCCAGAGTCCCCAGGGTGGGCCCAGCGGGGTGGGGAGGCTCTAGGTAGCTGTAACGCTTACCTTAGACTCCTCGGGGACACCACATGATTTTCTGAAACTTCTCAGGGTGCGCAGTTGTCTGTTGTTCACTACCCCCAACTGAACTCTCTTTCTATACCACAGAAAACAAATCACAACACGAGAACAATTGGAATGCGTCCTAACATAGGGAAAATATTATAGGTCAAAAAATCCCAGCAACTGTATTGCTCAATTACCTTAGTTGGTGATTTGGTTAGCTCTCCATCCTGCTTTTGCGCAGGGGTGCGTGTTCTGAAGAAGGGCTAGATTAGGAGTGAACAAAACAAGGGGAGAAGGACAGTGGAAAGGAGACAGAACAGGAAAGAGTGTCTCGAAAACTCCTCAGAGACGAAACACCAAAAGGAATGCGTCTCCCGCCAACTCCTCACTGACAAAAGCCAACTCCTCACAGAGCTCACGGAATAGTAGTTGCGGAATGGCACGGGAAAACAATGACCATTGCACTATAGAGGGGGTATCTATGAATCACAAGAGAACTGAGGAATTCCTGTCAGAGGGATGAACCGCGGTAAGCGTCCGCTGAACACAGCTGAAGACGCGAAGCGCCGTTGAACAAAGAGGAGGGGCTTAAGTACTCCAGAGTGACAGAAAACTAGACCGCTTGTAGGGTTGTAACATCAGGCGGCCATGTTGGTTGATGAGGAAGAGCCCTAGTAGCATAGCCCAACCCTACCTATCCTTGACCAGGAATTGTAAGCGGCCACCCAGGAAATTTTGGAAATTCTTTTGAGGGGGGACCCAGTAGTCATGACAGTATTCCCCCCCAAAGCCCCTCCTAAACTGAAATTCCCCCTCCCTGGTTTGGATGGGTGGTTGCAGTGAAAGATTCTGAGTAACCTAGGGGCATGAACATTCTCGCAGGGTTCCCAAGTTCTGTCTTGAGGGCCATAACCCTTCCAATCCACTAAGTAGAATAGCTTATTATGCAGAATCTTGGAATCTAAGATGGCCTCGACTTCATATTCTAGCTGGTCGTTTTCCACAACCACAGGGGCTGGTGCTTCGGAAATTTGTGTGTTTGGATAGACAGGTTTTAAAAGAGATACGTGAAATACCGAATGGATTTTCATGGTTTTTGGAAGGGTTAGCTTCATGGCCACGGGATTGATGATTTTTTCAATGGCAAAAGGTCCCAGGAAGCGGGGAAGGAATTTTCTAGATCCCTTCAAGGGCAGATTTCGAGTGGTTAACCAAACCAAATTTCCCACCTTATACTCTGGTGCAACACATCTCTTGTCATCAGCAAATTTCTTCTGGGATTCTTTAGCCACAGATAATTGTTCTCGAGCTTGAGCTATGGCAGTTGTGATTTTTTCATGCAGAGATTTTACCGCTGGCATTTCCAACGGTTCAGGTGGATCGTAAGATGAGGTACGTGGATGTCGACCATGCAAGGTGTAAAAAGGACTCAAACCAGTGGAGGAATGGACAGAATTGTTATATGCATATTCAGTTATCCACAAAACGTTTAGCCAGGTGTCTTCTAGTTGGTGTAACATACATCTAAGGTACTGTTCCATGGTTTGATCGGTTCGCTCAGTTTGACCGTCAGTTTGGGGATGATGACTGGTGGACAAACGTACATCTATTTTAGCCAACTCGCAACATTTTCTCCAAAACTTAGAGACAAATTGTCTTCCTCGATCAGAGATTATCACCGTAGGAAAGCCATGCAACTTCACAATATTCTTCAAAAAGGTTTTTGCCAGCACTGAGGCTGACGGCAATCCTTTCAATGCGATAAAATGTGCCATCTTGGAGAACAAGTCCACCACCACCATGATCGTGTCAAACCCTTCACAAGGAGGCAAATCAGTGATGAAGTCCATGGAGATGGTGTGCCAGGGGGTTGGTGGCACATTCAAAGGAAGAAGTAAGCCAGCAGGTTTCTTTTTTTGATTTTTGTTTTGAGCGCAGTTACCACAAGTTTTCAAATGTTGAATGATATCCTTTCTCCAAGTAGGCCACCAGTATGACCTCTTAACCTTTTCCATAGTCTTTGTGATTCCGGGGTGACCTTCCAAAAGGGCATCATGATAGTTTGTAACCACTTTTTCTTGCAGTTGGGGCGTGGGCAAGTACAGCCGTTCCTGATAAAAGGGAAGGCCCTCCTGCACTGTTAATTCTTCTCCTCTGGATTCCCAGTTCAACAATTCGTCCTGCGTAAGGTGGGTTCGAATTTCCTTTCTTAATTCTTCAAAGACAGAGTCTGTTGTGTTCACTAGGATCTTCTCTCCATAACTTATCTCCACAGGATTCACCGGTACATGGGCTTCTTCCCCATTACCAATTCGAGATAAGGCATCAGCCTTTCCATTTCGCACTTCTGGTCTGAAGGTAATAACAAAGTCATATTCAGCAAGAAAGAGAGCCCATCGTAACTGTCTTGAAGATTGTGCCTTCGCTGAGCGTAAGTATTGCAAATTCCGATGGCCGGTGAAGATGGTCACAGTGTGTCGTGCGCCCAGCAAGTGATGTCTCCATTCCTTCAAGGCACAAATTATAGCCAAAAACTCCTTATCCGTAATGGTGTAATTCAATTCTGCAGCAGAGAACTTCTTTGACCAAAAGGCTACTGGGTGCAATTCTTGGGTGCCAGGATCACGCTGAGACAACACAGCTCCCATAGCTACATTTGAAGCATCAGTCTCAACTACAAAAGGAAGATCGGGTCTCGGATGTTGGAGAACAGGTGCAGCAGTAAATTGCTCCTTTAGTTTCTTAAATGCCTCATCTGCTTCATTGGTCCATTCGAATTTCCTGTTTTTTCTAAGTAGTGAGGTGATAGGATGAACTAGGCGAGAGAAATCAGAAACAAACCGCCTATAGAAATGTGCAAATCCCAGAAAACTCTGGATTCCTTTGACAGAAGTTGGAGCGGGCCAAGACAGGATGGCATCAACTTTTCTGTTATCCATTTTGATTCCACTTGAAGATAGAATGAACCCCAAGAATTCAATTTCGGGACATGAAAATGACACTTCTCCAATTTCACATACAGAGAATTTTCTTTGAGCCTTTGAAGCACCAATGTCACGTGCTTAACATGATCCGCCAGGTTTGCAGAGAAAATTAGAATGTCATCCACATAGACCACCACACAGATGTCCACTAGTTCTCTAAAGATATCATTCATAAAGGACTGAAAAGCAGCAGGAGCATTGCAAAGTCCGAAGGGCATGACTTGATATTCGAAGAGCCCGAATCGCGTTCGAAAAGCGGTTTTCCACTCCTCACCTTTCTTAATGCGAATGAGATGATAGGCACCTCTAAGATCAAGCTTGGTGAATATTCGTGCCTGCTTCACCTGATCCAGCAAAGTCAAAATAAGGGGAAGAGGATAGCGGTTCTTCAAGGTGATTTGATTCAGTGCTCTGTAATCTATGCAGGTTCGCAAATCGCCTTCTTTCTTGGGCATAAAAAAAAGAGGAGATGCCACCGGTGACTTGGACGGTCTGATAAACCCATTGGCCAGGTATTGATCCAGATAAGACTTCAGATGAGCATTTTCTTTTTCAGTGAGGGCATAAATTCTGCTGTAAGGAAGCTGAGCCCCTGGAATGAGATCGATTTGACAGTCATAAGGTCTGTGTGGGGGCAAAATTTCAGTCCGTCGTTCTTCTTGAAAAATATCCTGGAATTTTTTGTACTCTACTGGTAACAAACCTGTGAGACCTAAGGTAGTGTTGCTAGTTATCTCAGGCTGCCTGACGTTTTTCGAACCTTCTGCAGAAAAACACATACTCTGGCATTTGGAGTTAAACGTCAATGTCCGGGAACACCAATCGATCACAGGGTCATGCTTCTCCAACCAAGGTATCCCCAAGATGATCTGGAATTGAGGAGCTTGAATCAGGTCAAAAGAGATCCTCTCCCTGTGTCCTTCCTGGCAAAGCATCATAAGGGGGTCAGTGCACTGGGTTACGGGACCTGACACCAAAGGTGTGCCATCCACCCCGGAAACATTTTCAGCTTCTAACTTATTCCTCAAAGGGAATCCCAATTTACCAGCCAGATGTCGATCCATGTAGTTGCCAATGGCCCCACAATCTATGTATGCAACTAATGCATGCCACTCAGTGGGGTTCTTCTGGCAAAAAAGGACTATAGGACACACAGTGTGAGGTCGCTGCAACCTTTTCCATGCTCGACAAGCGGACCTCTAGACTTGTCGGGCACTGGAGTTTTCCGCCGTCTGTTCTTTTTTATCTGGATTAATTCCTCCTAAAGGCTTCCGTGAAGGTTTTACTGGACAATCCTTTAAAAAGTGACCAGCCTTGTCACAATACAAACACAACTGCAGTTGTCGTCTCTTCTTTCTCTCTGCTTGGGATATAGGGCCTCGAATTCCGCCCAACTGCATGGGTTCATTGTGAACATCTAATCCTGACTTCGACACTGGTTCCCTTGAACGGACTACAAAGGGTCGATTGTCCTGACGAGCTTCATCCGTTCTCCTATCCTGAAGACGATGATCCAACTGGATTGTCAGATCTATGAATTCTGTGATACATTCAAGCAGATTGACAACTTGAGCAAGAACATCCTTCAGCTCATTGCGCAGACCACGATAAAAAACAACGTCACTCTCTTTTCTGTAGGCCAATTAGTTTCTGCCACTAATCGATTAAAAGTGGCTACATATGCAAGCAGCTCCTGATTGCCCTGCTTAAGTGACAGTAACTCATTGTCCAATGCCTGGCCTTGTGAATGACGAGCAAACAGTTTCTCTAACTCTCGTTGGAATTCTGAAAAGTTCTGTAACACGGGATCATCCCGATTAACCAAAGGAATGGACCAATCAGCTGCATGACCACCTAAATAAGACAACACAAAGGCAACCTTTGATTGGTCGGTGGAGAACACGCCAGGTCTGCACAGAAAATGTAGTCTACACTGATTTAAAAACACTGCAAACTTTTTTGGGTCCCCCGTGAATCGTTCGGGAGGAGCCAAGGGAATATTTCCTGGAATCACCACTTGGACTGGAACTGGGGGCGATGTTGATGAGGAAGCTTGGGCATTACCTTGGGGAAGGGGAACCTGTCCCGCCTGATTCTGTAATAATTGGCGAGCCAATTCTTCAGTTCGTTCTCTATTGATTCCCAGTTCCCTTCTAAGAGCACCGGTTTCGGTCCAGGCTGCATGGACTTCAGCTCTAAGTTCTCCCAGTAGTTGAGCTAACTGGTCTACCTCAGAAGTTCCCATGATGCCCAGGCGGAGTATTTTTTTTTATGGTAGCTTCGCGTTCTGTAACGCTTACCTTAGACTCCTCGGGGACACCACGTGATATTCTGAAACTTCTCAGGGTGCGCAGTTGTCTGTTGTTCACTACCCCCAACTGAACTCTTTCTATACCACAGAAAACAAATCACAACACGAGAACAATTGGAATGCGTCCTAACGTAGGGAAAATATTATAGGTCAAAAAATCCCAGCAACTGTATTGCTCAATTACCTTAGTTGGTGATTTGGTTAGCTCTCCATCCTGCTTCTGCGCAGGGGTCGTGTTCTGAAGAAGGGCTAGATTAGGAGTGAACAAAACAAGGGGAGAAGAACAGCCCTATATGGAATGTAGGGTGTTGAGAAAATGCCTAATGGTGAGGTGGAAAAACATTCAACCTATTCCAACAACACAACTGTGACTGGAGAGGTAAGGTTATTCTCCGGTTCTCCTGGAACTACCGCAAAAATGCTATTCCTGACAATTCCCGGCCAGAAATAATATTGCTAACAAATTCCTTGCAATAAACACTCTAATGTGTCTAAAACTGAACCTGCGCAACATGTAACTTTTAAGGCACCTTCATGTGTAGAATTAGTGTACCTAACTGTGACAGAAAAAACGGAACACCTCTGTTCCTAGAAACAAAATCTCCACACTAAACCCCCCCAGCTCCGTAATACTAGGCGAAAAAAACATACACTTGCCCTTGGAAAACGAATGCAAGCAGAGCGGATAATCAGTGGAGAAAGCTAATGAGGTAAATGATACTTGCTGTGGAAAGGAGACAGAACAGGAAAGAGTGTCTCGAAAACTCCTCACAGACGAAACGCCAAAAGGAATGCGTCTCCGCCAACTCCTCACTGACAAAAGCCAACTCCTCACAGAGCTCACGGAATAGTAGTTGCGGAAAGGAACGGGAAAACAATGACCATGGCACTATAGAGGGGGTATCTATGAATCACAAGGGAACTGAGGAATTCCTGTCAGAGGGATGAACCGCGGTAAGCGTCCGCTGAACACAGCTGAAGATGCAAAGCGCCGTTGAACAAAGGGGAGGGGCTTAAGTACTCCAGAGTGACAGAAAACTAGACAGCTTGCCCAATCTAGGGTTGTAACATCAGGCGGCCATGTTGGTTGATGAGGAAGAGCCCTGGTAGCATAGCCCAACCCTACCTATCCTTGACCAGGAATTGTAAGCGGCCACCCAGGTAATTTTGGAAATTCTTTTGAGGGGGGACCCAGTAGTCAAGACAGTAGCTGACTGGAGCCAACCCAGTGCATGCAGGGAAGTGAGCCAACATGGGGGACACCGAGCTGCTCCTCGCACTCTAATAACATTAAAGAGCAGCAATAAATATTAACCTAGCGATGCATTTTGGGACCCCACCTGCGAACACCGTCTGCAGCCTTGCCCTCCACTCCATCCCGTTTGAACTCTCGAAATGTGATGGCCCAGAGCTCAGAGTTCCCGGATGAGGGAGAGGAACTACCCAAGAAGCAGCTTCAGCAACCTTCTGGTCCCCGCTGTGCAGACCGCTGACTGAGCCTACGAGTGGGCCGGCCTGAAGCCCAGGTGAGGAAACTAGCGATCTGCATTGGCTCACCCTTCAAGTGTTTATAGCAGTAGCAAACCTAATCTGTTGATAATATTAGTTGTGCACCCTGCCTAAGTTACTGAGAACTTTATTTGTGAATTGTCTAATCTGCTGAGTAATCATGGACCAGCCTTGCTCAACAGGTTCATTTATCTTGATAGGGAACGGCCTCACCGGTTTATGGTGTGCACGTCACCACCCCCTCCCCTGCCCCACCTCTTTCCTCCCCAAAGCTCTGTCCTTCCCTGTGCTAAAATCTCCACCCCAGATCACCACACTAGCACACACTAGTGAGGTATCAAACTCCACAGATTTAAAGGAATGGTTCGGGCAGAAAATATTATTGTCCCTATGGTTCAGCCATGTGGTTTTAACCATAATTCGATCGATCGTACAAACATTTCCTATGCACCTTGCCCGAGTTTTCGTCTCTTGAACACAAGCAAAATCAGGCAGCAGGGCGTGGCCATTTTGTGATAATCTTATCACTTTCCGCATCGCCCTGGGTCACCTGCGTTTGCGGCACTAAATCATATCCCCGCCCCTGATCCTGACATCACTAGATGCGTACCGCCCATTTCACAACGCCAAAGCACATCTCGTGTCAACATTCTCTGCGCCTCAGCTACTGACGTGTCGCCATGGAAACGGCAGGAAGCCTCTTCCCCGGACAAGTATAAACAGAGCGTTTCACAACACACAACAGCAGATTTTCTTTTCCATTCCTCTCGCTGTATTTCTTTGAGTATTCTGTGACTCGTTTCTGTGCTCTGGTCAGCTACCTTCGTCGCTTGAAGCCCGTGTGAACAGATACCAGTACCATTGCTATAATTTATTTTCGTTTCCTTACCACACAATGGCAACAATAATGCCCTACCTGTACGAGCCCCAGTATTCCGAGGAGGAATTACTGGAAAGAGCAAGCTCTGTAGACGATGGGGATTTGGACAACAGTTGGGCGGACGTTCCAACAGATGAAGAGCCTGGGCCCTAGTCGCATGGACGGTATTTCCACCTGGTGTACCTGCAATCGGTGCACGCTAATGCCAACCGAGGTGGAGAACTGCTGCTGCTGAGAAAACTCTGGATGCTTGTCCTACATATCGCAAGGCAATCCACAGCCGCAGTGCGTTACCGAGCTGCCAGACTTCACAGCAGCCTGCCTCACACGGTCCGTATTGAGGATTTTGATGGTGCTTATGCACGAACTTCGCGCAACTGTTCGCCCTCATAATCCAAGAAACGAGTAAGTGTAGTCTGGTTGTGATGTCAGTTAGGCCACTACTATTTCACGGTTGTCCCCTATATTCTCGTAACTTCAAGATATCATTGTCATATCCGTTTAGTCTTGCAATTCTCTAGTAATAGTTGCAAAAAAGTTGTTCAGTATTGTGCAGTGTCTAGTTAGCATTTGTCCTGGCAACAATGCCATTGTATATAAGAATTGTCATTGACAACTAAGGTTTAATACACTTATCTTGGTCATTTAAAAACAGATTGTATCTTTTTCTTTTAACAGGTGGTACATGCTGGTGGCCTATCGTTCGTACACATGGTGGCTTCATGAGAGGCTTGGACACCGTGTCCGACAAGTAATACCCGCATGTGTCGTTGGCGCCATTAGACAAACTTTCCCCAGCGACAGTGGTCTGTACAGGGGATTTTCCCCCTCCGAGCTGCAACCAGACCTTTACAATGTGTAGTATTTTTGTGCCATCAAAATAAGAAACCAAATAAAACACAACATATTTTTTATCTATGGTTGTTTCAGTTTTTAAGTGAATCAAGTGTGTCTCCATTCAGCAGTGTTCCGGTGCCTTGTCTGCATGCAACCGGCCAATCCATCCCCCCTCCACTATCAAAGGCAGTTCGCGCCAGTTGATGTGCGCTGCCATGGGGGGTTGTCAGGGGCGCGAAGGGCCAAGGTGCCAAACACCATGTACACTTCAAAAGGTATCCTACGCCCAGGGGCCATTGTTCACATGGCCTCCTCAGACGCCGTGTCTCCAGGCAGGCCTCCCCTGAAGCAGGCCGCGCCCCTGCAATCCACTTAAGTGTGTCTCCATTCAGCAGTGTTCCGGTGCCTTGTCTGCACGCCTCCCGGCCCATCCATCCCACCTCCCACTATCAAAGGCAGTTCGCGCCTGTGGATGTGCGCTGCCATGGGGGGCTGTCAGGGGCGCGAAGGGGCAAGGTGCCAAACACCATGTACACTTCAAAAGGTATCCTACGCTCAGGGGCCATTGTTCCCTTGGCCTCCTCAGACCCCGTGATTCCAGGCAGGCCTTCACTGAAGCAGGCCGCGCCCCTGCAATGTACATAATGCCACGACATATACACGTCATTCAGTCACAAACACACCCCTTTTTGTTATTCTTTATAAAGCACTGGATATTTACCATGAAAACATCCTTGAGCACTGCAAGTCAACTCGTGAATGTGCTACTATGTGGCCGCTTCGAGTGAACTCGTCAGTGCGCTACCTGTGAACATGGCCCTGTTCTCCTGTCACTAATTACTCAGCTTGCTGAATCCAACTGTGTGTTGGTCAAGGTAAGGGCATGTATCCTAATCATATCTCCTTCATTTGTAAATTTATATCTATTCCGAAGTATCTAACTCTGTAGTGCTATGTTAATTTGTATCATTGCTATTGGACTTGAGTTTCTTTTGTTATGTTATCGGTATATCAATTTTTATCATTGTCAATTGGAATCGTATTGCATCCTTCGCGGACCGTGCCTATAGTATAAGCATGTTTCATTTTTGTGCATGATAGAACATTTAAAGGACGGGTAACATGTTCTGATTTTGAACACATCAATGAATCGTTTGTGAAATTTAGCCTATTATACAGCCGCACACGCTGCACTGGTTTTGCTGTGGTGCCCAAAAGAAAGCATGCATCGAACAATGTATGGTCCAATTCATTCTTTCTCACATGCATATGCAAAATAATTTTCTAATAATGTTGACCATTATTTTGAAGAATTTACAACAATGCCTGCATGTTCTATTTTCGGTTGCCCTTCGAAGACCCATGACAAATCCGAAGGCATTACAATGCATGTATTCTCTAAAACTATTGATCGAATAAGAGAATGGGTCAGACTTTGCTGATATCCACTGGAAGACCTTGAAAGTAGAGTCAACCAAGTCTTGGAGGACAAGAGAGGTCATCGATACCGCATCTGCAGCCTGCACTTCTCACCGATATGTACGACACATCCTTGTACACAAAGAGGAATCAACTTAGAGCAACTCGGAAATTGCTCCCAAATGCTATCCCGACTTTACTCGTGAAAATGCCGCCACAGGTGAGTCACGCTGCAGGATTTAGCTTTACGCCTGTATTTTCAGTGTAAATGCCACTTATAGTACTTTCCATATTTATGTGATTGAATAGCTGCTGAAATAATGGGCCTCATTACGACCCTGGCGGTACGGGGTTAACAGCGTCGTAAAAGGTGCCGGCGCCGTTAACCCCGTACCGCCTCATTACGAGGTCCCCTCGCGGGACCCGGTAAGTAACGCCTGGTCAAACCAGGCGTGCTTACCGGGTCCCGTGAGGGGCAGAGGGAGCAAACAACGGGCTAACTCGTAATGGCCCGTTGTTTGCTCCCTCTCCCATTCCCATTCAGCCCTATGGGGGCTGAAATGGGAATGGGGAAGGACCGGGTCCGGGTCCTTGGAGGGAGGAATTACCGGGCCTTCCGAACTCGGAATGGCCTGGTAATTCCTCATTCGGTGGACCCGGATGCAATTTAGGCGGCAGCCATGCCGCCAATAGCGGCATGGCTACCACCGAGGTTCTAATGAGGGCCAATTACTTTTTTGCTAAACATCAGTCCTTGTTTTGTAGAACCCACATTGAAAAATGATTTATGGGGACGGATAACTATGCTAATATTATTATTATTATTATGCGTTTCAATAAGTGTAATTTTCTAATATTCAGTCTCCTTACATGCCATTTTGTAATGTTTGAATTTCTAAATCGAATTATACTTTCCCTTGACCACTCCATGACTATCCACCGAATATGAAGGAACAAGATTCAACATCCACGTTTTGCATGGAGTCATCGACCACTTTGAGCGCGTATAAGGTAATCTTACCTAGCTATTCTGTTCCAGACTGGTTTTATGTACGGAATTCTAGATAATGTGATCATATTTTTGCAACGTATCCTTGCATTGCACAATGTTTCTTTACCACTTTACTGTTGATAAGTACCTTTGTCATCTTTCTAAATTGTGTGTACCGTTTCCAATCTTTTCGACCTCACTAATGAAAGTACTGTATTTCAGGGAGATGCTGAAGCGCCCACTACAATCCGAACACCCCTCGTAGTAGATCCGGTGTCAGGGGTATTGGTCATCATAGCTCAATAGGACGAGATAATCTGTTCATAATTTCGCAACGTATCATTGCATTACACATTGTTTCTTTACCACTTTACTGTTGATATGTACCTTTGTCGTCTTTGTCCCGTTTCCAATCTTTTCAACCTCACTAATGCAAGTACTGTGTTTCAGGGAGATGCTGCAACGTCCGATACAATTACAATATCCATTGTAGTTGTTCCGGAACCAGACCATACAGTTGCTCCGGAGCCAGAGGTATGCGCACTGACACTACCATTGAATAAAAAAAAGGCAGTCTAATTAGATGTGTAATGCCAATTACTTATTTTAAATGGATACTATTTTTTGTAGGGATGTATGCAAGATCCGTATATTGAACCGGAGGAACGTGTATCAGAGTCGGTCCGCCAGTTTGCTGATGTTAGAGTAAAGAAGGTTTCAAAGAAAAGAAATAAAAATAAGGTTAGTTATAAACACTTTCTATTGTTGGCAAACGTTTTGTGCCAAGGCCTTCATTATATGCTTTTTTTTAATGTCAATTGTACAACACTGTATGTTGGATTTAGACTGAACATCCCTTTTCCTATCTGTCCTGTAGTTGCCCAATCGAGTACGGACTATGCAGACCCAGACAGTGATACAAATGACAGATGTTGCTTGTCAAAATGTTTTCCCAATGGAGGACCTATTCATTGAAGCGCGTCGTGTTCACACTCGAGATGCCTATGTCCAATGGTCAGAAAATGAATTTAATAAGACCGGCGATTACAGCAAAGTGTTCTTGGACCATTGCTACAATGCGCCCGCTCCGCCAGAGGAAGACGCAATTGAATTTATAGAAGATAGTTTTACATTACTCGATGACCACTTGACACAATCGACACCCGCCAAAAAAAATGCCCCCCAAAAAACAGACCACATTGATGTTTTCTCCTATCCATCGTCAAGTAATAGATATTGAAATGACAGAAACTGAATCATCAACACTATCGACCGACGAAACAGACAAAGATGTCGTCTATATTATGTCCGGTTTGGTTGATATGTTCACAACGGTTCATTCCAAAACAACAGTGTTGCCAGATGACAGTATAATAAGAGGCCAAATACATAGTATTCGACAGCAGCTTGATGGAGATTATAAAGATGCTGAACTGTGTGCATTCAGTGGGAGGGGAAGTATGTGGAAAGCCATTGGTGAGTGTGACTCGTCTAACACAAGGCAGTAACCTGAAAATACATGCCATCTGTGAAAAGTCACATAAAGCATTTTCATGGTCCGCTCAACCGATTCTGGGGAAACTGCCAGCTGGCAATCTATTGTGTGCAGCAGCTTTACTTTTCAGCGACTCCAGTTTCATGAAGTTATCCAGTTTCTTTCAGTTTGTGGGACTCCATTTCATTTCTAAAACGCAATACTACAAATACCAACGTGATTATCTAATCCCTGCCATTAGTGATGTTTGGAGAATTGAACAATTGGCTATTCAAAGTACATTCCCCCACAAACGGTTCAGGCTAGCCGGCGATGGACAGTGTGACAGCCCCAGATTTTCTGCTAAGTACTGCACCTACCATCTTCAGGACATGGAAAGTAAGAAAATTGTCAGTTTGGTGGTCGTGCAGGTGTCCCAATGTAAATCCTCGGTGGCCATGGAGAAACTTGGTTTTATAAAATCACTGGAAGATCTACAATCGAGGGGAATGCAAATCGACCTCATAGCCACGGACAGACACGTTTCAATAGCTAAGACAATATGAGAGCAGTATCCAAATATTAAACATCAATTTGATGTAGGGCATGTTGCCAAATCAATAAAAAATTCTCGGCTGCAGGGAAAAAAAGGTTTTGAAAGTATTTCACAATGGTCCCAGTCTTTCAGCAACCATCTTTGGTGGAGCTCCAAAACACGTGATGGGTCTCTGGAAATTCTACTGGAAAAATGGCGCTCACTGATGCACCACCGTTCCAATGTTCACCACTGGACAGAAAACCAACATTTCCACCAATGTGAACATGGCCCTTTGTCCCAGAGCAGGCACGGAAGAAGAAGTGGTTGATACCATCTTCACCTACACACAAAGTCCTTGAGAAGATTGTGTTTGATAAAACTCTATCAAGAGATCAGAAGGGACTCACAGAATTCTGTCACACAGGAGATTTGGAGGTGTTCCACAATATGTGCCTAAAGTACAGGCCAAAGAGATTGCATTTTGTCATCCAGGGGATGAAATGTAGAACTTTACTCGCGGTATTGGCGCATAACGAGAATGTGGGCCGGGAACAATCTAGGACTGCAGGAAACTTAGGGATGCTTCGCTACAATATGGCCTTCACAAAAAGAAGCAGAAAATGGGTGGTCAAGCCAATATATGATCAAATGGATTTCGATTTTGTGAAAGATCTCATTGTTAATGTCGTCGAGATGCATACTCATGGAATCGCGCACAAATCTGTTCAGAGCACAGATACATTGACACAAAACATTGCCAGCGTACCATGTCCACTCAAAGCAGAGCTTGTTAAATCGTTCAAATCCCGGTTGAAATGATTACCTTCTGTTTTTATTTTTGCAAAAAAATGTTTCTATAATCTGTATAAATAAAGTATGCATTTTGTCTTTTGAAATCTATCCTCTCAGTCCTTTATCTTGAAAATATATTACAATTATTACGATTGCTTTCACATTTCACAGTTTAGTTGATATACTGTGGGACCTTCATTTTTCGTGTTAATGAACAATGGGTAACAGTGTGTAAGAATATTTGGGTTTTGGCAGTTGGCTTGCAATAAAGTTCAGCAAAAAGCTGACTAACTGCTGGACCTACAAAAGGGATTAGACATAGGCCACAAAACATTCTAGGCACGCGAGAAGTACCAACTGTGAAAACATGCCATGGGGTAGGAGGCCATGAAATAAGCAGTGGTGGCCCTATTGGCAAATTTGACCTACAGCTGAGCAGTGCCACAAACAACGAGCAGCCCCCTATTTTCTGAGCCCGTGTTTCAAAATTCATGTTATCATGGATGCGTTGACACAGGATGTTGCAAAGTAAGAATGTACGTTCATTTTGAGTGAAGGTCACCAGCTTTGAATTTCGGCTTGGGAGCTGTGAGGCCCCACGCATCCCTCACACAGTATAAGGTTCTATTGTTTTTTACCTTGCGAGGCAGGGACCATTCTGAAAGGGATTGAATTGAAGGGGGGTGTAATAACGTATGATCTGATTAGGTTGCCCATTCCGAAACTGCACCTAGTTACATGTAAGTTCAGTTCATGAGAAAACGTTGACACGAACGGAGGATTCTGCATCACGGTCTGCATTATGCCTAGGGAATGGAAATTGCAAATATAATGTAAGTTTCTCTTTAGACGATTTCATACCAGATCTAATCGAAATAAGAATAGCTGACCGTTACTGATGGGTGACATTGTACTTGTTCGTTCTGTTTGGCATATTGCAATGAAGTGCTAGTACTTCTATCTACCGGGCAACAGGGGCAGGCCAACATCGAGACGCATGTAGACCACCACTCGTTTCTCCCTGGCTCAACGCTAATAAATCATTACATTGTTTTTGCACCTAGAATTATTGCCCCAATTTACGCATTACGTTTAGAGCTCAACATTCTCATTGGCACTATCCGCGGAAGCAAATAGCAGAGTACTTTGATATTCTACGTTGTATTCTCTCGGTTCACATTTGCACTAATAAAGGAAATTAATAATTGTAATAAAGATCGGCTACTGAGACACTTTTTCGATTTTTATCTTTTGCAAACAGTTACATCGTGCCGTTCTGCGACTGTCATCTATTCCAGACCCCGACCGATGGCTTCTTCAACCGCCAGCTGCAGCTACATGTCAATCGCTGGATCTACTTGACCGTATTTTGGGAGGACAGACGAGGCCCAATCTGTCCGTACGCAGTACCGGCAATTAGGAGCAAAATAACAACCTTTACGGTGGTCTAGTGCCAAGTTGAATCACAAGCCTTGCAACTCACTGTGCGACCGAAGTGCTTCGTTTACCCAAAACAAACACCCTGTGTACCCAAAAGGAACAAGGCGTGACTCACGATAAACATTTGCGGATTTATTACCCAAAACGAACACCCTGTTTACCCAAAAGTAACAGGGCGTGACTCATGATAAACATTTGCAGATTTATTAAACGACAGACAAGGTCCAATCTGTCCGTACGCGGTACAGGCAAAGAAAAAAAGTTCTATTTTAATTGATTCGGTCACACGCCGATTGTTATCGAAACATTTAATGTGAAATAAATGTACTTTACCAATTGTACAGTCTTGTTGTTTCCACTTAAAGTACAGTTTCATATTCCTAATTGTGATGCGCCGCGCTGTGAGATGATGTGTGTTGTTTTCCGGGTTCCGCGTCTAGTCGCGTAGGTGACGACTGGGCGCGTTTGGCCACGCTGCCCAGCAACGTCACAGAGAGGCGGAGAATATAAATGATTTGGTGATGTCAGGCTCAGGGGATATGATTTAGTGCCACAAAAGCAGGTCACCAAGGGCGATGCAGCAAGTGATACGATTATCACAAGATGGCCACGCCCTGCTGCCTGATTTTGCTTGCGGTTATGAGACGAAAACTCGGGTAAGGTGCATATGAAATGTTTGTACGATCGATCGAATTAAGATTAAAAGCACATGGCCGAACCATAGGGACAACAATATTTCTGCCCGAACCATTCCTTTAATCAGTCCCGTTGTCACATGTCCCATCACCAAACCTTTAAAGGAGACAGACTATCAGCACGGACTGGCCCCCATCATACCCAAAGATACATCACAACCTTCATGCAGTCTTCCAACCTACCATGTTCACAAACATGTCAAATACTGCAGACGTTGGACTCACCAGTCGCGATGCCAACTACACCCCAGCTATCCCTTAGATCTCCACCACTGACAAGGCTGAACACCTCCACTAATACACCAAATGCTAAATAATACAGGAAACAAGCTAAACAATCCTAAGAACTTTAATGATAATACTAAGAAACCCGACCACACTGACTCTGTGTCACAGTTGAAAGGTGCTCTTATTAACGCAAGATCTATCCCATCACATGCCCTAGACATTGCAGACCTCATCAAAGTTAACAACCTAGATATTCTGGCAGTCACAGAAACCTGGCTCCACATGGCCTCAGGCCCTTCTCTGTCACTAGCCATGCCAGAGGGATACACCGTTTACAGAAAGGAAAGGAGGTGGATAGCTCTCCTGGCTCAAAATACCCTTGATATTAGAATATCAGGAGATTTCAACATAACCTCAGGTGAAGTAATCACCTTAAAAGTTGAACTCATGCATCCAAACATGTACTTGTACCCTCCACATTGTCTATAGAACCCCAGGTCCCATATACACTTTTGAAGATGACATCACCTCTCTCCTAGCCTTCAACATGAAACCACACTCCAAAATTATCATCCTAGGTGACTTCAACCTCGGTCTCAATGATCCTTTGGACATCCAGGAAGGTTTCCTAGACAATTCTATGAAAGCCCAAGGATTCTCTCATCGTATCGATTCACCTACCCATGAGAAAGGGCGGATCTTAGACTGGATTGCTGAAACCAATTGTGTCAAGGACATCCTATCTAACACCCCCTCACCATAATACTATAATCTTCTCCACCACAATAATGACCAAACCCACTAAATCTTCCCCACCCACTACCACACACTACCATCAAGAAGCTTAAAAACATCAACTGTGACAACATGCTCCCTCTCTTATCATCTATAACAAACTCCACATACCTCCAAATCCTCACTAGTCAATCACTATAATGAAACAATGCTAACAGCCATGAATAAAATTGCTCCATTGAAATTAAAAAAAAGTGAAACCTAAATTACACGCTAATACTTGGTTCACTTCAGACTTGCAAACTTTGCGACCCACTAAAAGGTTGGCTGAATGTAGATGGCTAAAATCAGCAACACCTGCAAACAAAGCCTCCTTTCAAACGTCAGCCAATAATTATAAGGAAGCAATCATCAAAGCTAAAAGTGACTCATATAATCAAAGAATTCAGAATGCCCAATCAAGCTCTTGAGAATTATTTACCATTCTCTGTGAGCTGGAATCTCCAGCCCCGGGACTGGACCGGCCCAGCAAAATGCACTAATGTGCAAAAGGCACTAGCAGATAAGATCACCCTTCTACAAAGTAAAATTGAAATAAAAAAAAATGAAACTTACCCTTGACCCGCACCCCAAACTACACCTTCGATCTTAGAACCCCATGTGACTAATACATTTTCGTTCAGGCCAGTGTCCATAGCAGAAACTAGCAATATCATCAAATGCTTTAAACCTTTGAGATGTAAAGGTGGCATTTGCCCCGCCACCTTCATAAAGGAATGTGCAAATGAACTGGCACCTTTCATTACAACCATCATCAACAGCTCATTTGCCACTAATTCATTACCAGACGACCCAAAAGAAGCATGGGTTGTACCCTTGTTAAAAAAAAAAACACTCTGGACCATAATATCCCAACACATTTCCAGCCTATTACTACCATCCCATTCTTATTAAAAATACTCGACTGTATAGCCTACCTACAGATCCAACAATTTTTGGAAACGAACAGACGTCTAGGAATGAGACAATCCGGATTTAGACCGGGGGAAAAGAGACAGCTCTATTAGACTAAAAACACATGATTGGTTACTAGTAGAAGGACAGCTCAGAAACGAAACTAAAACTGATTTTTTCTTTACCGAGGATTCCCAGCCTGACGACGGGGAATATTCATGAGCATGTGAATCCATGCCAGACCCCATGCTGGAGAATATCTTCAAGATCGAGCACTATTGGTGAAAATCATGTTTGGATTTTGCGTGATCAGGAAAATAATTACACAGTGCAAGAAGACGGCAAAGAAAGCAGTAGGAATGAAGATCATGATCGATGTTGAGTCTGAATTTGGACCCAAGGAGCTGACAGAGGAAGAAATCAGAAAATACGTAAAAGCGAGTATTCTAGCACCTGAGGGAATGAAGATCCTGTATCCAAGAAACCACAAGATGTATGTGGGAAGAGGGATCTACTACAGCCCGAATGGACAATGTAGCCACATGACCTGGAGTGTTGATGACCATGTAAAATCAGTAGGATCCCTGAAGGGAGAAATGAAGATATGGACTCCAAAAAAGCACTTTTTCAGACAAGGATGTCTAGATGTGAAGACTGATGGGAGAGTGGTCAATGAATCAACCAGAGGGGGGAGTGTAGAGGAGGAGCCAAATGCCTCTACCGGAAATCCCACCCCTATTTGGCTTTGCCTATATTTTGTTAACCAGAAATTGTGACATGCACGATGCCAGTACTGGTACCTATCCCGCGAAGAATCCTCGAGACAAGGTATCCACTAAGAAAGCCCTACATAATGTACCTGTGGAGAGATAACAGTGTCTTAAGGGAGGTCCTTGAAGAAGTATAGAGTGATGAAGGCAAGAGGATGGTGACGTCATATGAAGCAGAGATGACGCACCAAGAAAAGATGCCAAGAAAGAATCTGACGACGAAGTGAAGAGTCAAGTGACATTTCATGTGTGGGAATGAAGATTGCACGTGCAAAGAGCACTGAAGAAAATGCAAATCGCTTTATAACTGCAGATGCTGCAATGCAAGTAGACCAAGTAATCATGAAGGCTGGCTATACGTAGTAAATAGACTGCAGGCGAGGCAGCCAAGAAACTGGTTATCCATTTGAAAAGATACAATGAAAGTGAGAAGCGAGGCGCGCTTCTGTTGAGGTGAAATGGAATAAAACTATGAGTGCCAAGTCTTATTAATTTAATAGTATTAAATACATAAAAGAAGCTAAAACACAGTCTCCTGTCACATCAGTCTCCAGTGTCAACCATACCAGTACCAAGCCTCACTTCTATACCACCCCTAAGCACCCCAATCCTAACAAAAGAAATATCAACATCTCTGATTCACCACTTAAAATCGCTGCTACAGCTATTACCCCAGCCCACCCACTCAAGGGAGCCTTAATCAACGCCAGATCACTGGTTGCTCATGCTACAGACGTGTCTGACCGCATTCTGGCTGACACCCTGGACTTCCTAGCCATTACTGAATCATGGTTGCATGAAGCAGCAGGACCCATACTTGCGTTAGCTGTGCCATATGGTTATACAATCCTCAGACAGGATAGAGACAACGCACGTGGAGGAGGTATCGCCATAATTTCCAAATCTAACCTCTCCATGAGACTAGCTCCTTCCCAACCCACCCATTCTTGCGAAGCCCTCACTGCAAAACTCCCACTAATTAACTCCCAAACCTTGACCATTCACCTTATTTATAGACCTCCTGGCCCCATGGGAACTTTTGAGGAAGACATTTATAACATACTGTCCAACAACCTTAAAACGTCCTCCCAACTCATATTCCTAGGTGACCAGAACCTGGGCTTTAATGACCCCCTAGATAAGCATGGCGCTGCTACTGCCAACACCTTGGCTGAACTTGGCCTCACCCAAAAAATTAGGGCACCCACCCATAATAAAGGGAGAACCCTCGACTGGGTGGCTGACTACAACTGCACTGCCAATATGGCGGCCATCGCTCCCCAACCCTGGAATGACCGCTTCCTCCTAGCATTTACCCTTTTAACCTCAAGACCACCTCCAATAACCACACCGGTTGCCCCAACTTGTTTAACAAGGAACAAAAAGAACATTACGATCGACAAGGTGATCCCTGCCATCCGCCCCACCCTTGACGCATTGGCAGACAACCTAAACTCTGAAACTCTCATCAATTATGTTAACAACTCTTGATTCCACAGCTCCACTTAAGCATAGACCCAGTAAGCCCAAATCCCATCTAAACAAATGGTTCACACCTCAGCTTAAGGAATTACGACAACAAAAGAGATGCTGTGAAACGGCCTGGAGATTATCCCCATCAGAAACCAACAAAACCAAACTATCTGAAGTCTCATCTCAATATAAAAAATAAATTTGCTGAGCCAAACGCAATTCTTACAATGAGCGCAACTCTAAGGCCAACTCCGGTATGAAAGAATTATTCACCATTCTCAAGGAACTAGAAACCCCCATCCATATTCCAGATATCTGTACCAAGGATAAATCATGGTGTTCAGACATACAATTAGCACTATCTAACAAAGTATCTAACCTTCAAAACAAAATAGCCCTAAAAAAGGCCTCAATAAACGTTGCATCCAACATGACTAGAACCTTGTATGATCAACATTCTAAAGAACCAGCAATCAACTCTCCAGCCCGATTTAACTTCACCAAAACTTCCACTTTGGAGGTAGAAAAATTTATACTCTCTCTTAAGCCATCCAATTGCCAGGGCGACCTTTGCCCAGCCCAGCTGATAAAGGATGCTGCAAGAGACCTTGCCCCATTCAATTCTAAACTCTTCAATGCCTCCTTTGTATCTGGTACTGTCCCTACTAACCTTAATCAATCCTGGGTCGTACCACTGTTAAAAAAGCAAACCCTCGACCCACTTATACCTACCAACTACCGCCCTCTCACAACTGTTCCATTTATTTTAAAAATCTTTGACAAGATTGCCTACCTCCAAATTCAAAAATACTTGGACAACCACAAACTGCTACGGGCACGACAATCAGGATTCCGCCCACTACATGGAACCGAGACTGCCCTTATTGACCTTAAGGCCCAAGTCAATGAGCTTAGAGATAAAGGAAAAACCACCCTCCTTCTGCT
Source organism: Ambystoma mexicanum (assembly GCF_040938575.1). NCBI lineage: Eukaryota > Metazoa > Chordata > Amphibia > Caudata > Ambystomatidae > Ambystoma > Ambystoma mexicanum. The sequence continues at coordinate 5,088,103 of NC_090929.1, read as the reverse complement.
GCTCGACCTGTCGGCGGCATTTGACCTTGTGGATCATAAGGTCCTATGTAACCACCTGGACTCAGCTGCACACTTCTCCAAAGAGGCCATCACTTGGATTGAGTCTTTCCTAACTGATAGAACCATGCAGGTATTTTCTCCCTCCGCAGCAGCAGACCCCATCCCTATCACATGCAGCGTGCCCCAGGGATCCTGTGTCTCACCTACATTGTACAATTTATTCAGCAAGCCCCTTTTCGATGATCTGGACCATCTTGGTATCACCTACACCAACTATGCAGATGGTACCCATATTCTCCTCCCACTTTCAGGGGATTACGCTAAGGATTTGGCCTTGGTGAATAAAGTGTACCTCATTATCCAGGGATGGATGGCCACCCACGGTCTATGCCTGAATGATGACAAAACACAGCTCATCATCCTGGGCACCCATGCCAATTCAAAGAAATTAGACCAGGACTACGCCGCCTTCCTAATTGACAGCAACTACATCAAGGTTGCCAAAGAGGTGAAGACCCTTGGTTTCTATATCGACTCTATCCTTTCCTTTAACAAACAAGTGAACACCATGGCACGCACCACAGCTTACACTTGCAAGCTCATTAGAACGGGTAAACCCTTTCTCTCTAACGAAAACTGCATTATCCTAGCCAGAGCCCTCATACTTTCGAGGCTTCATTACTGCAATGCCCTCTATATCGGAGCTAACAAATCAATCATACAGAGGCTACAAATCCTCCAAAATAATGCTTTAAGAGCGTCTCTCGGCGTGGCCAGAAAATCAAACATAACTACAATTAGGCGCCAAAACAATTGGCTATCGACCTTCAATAAAATTTACCTTAAAACTGCATCCCTTACTCACAAAGCACTGACCAATGCTGCACCTACCTATCTCATGGACAGATTCCACAGGAGAATCTCTTCTAGACCCACGAGACTGGCCAATTCCAATTGTCTCATCACCCCCAGGAATAAGCTTACTAAGTTTGGAGGTTGTAGTTTCCCTGTCAAAGCTGCCCTGTTATGGAACTCCCTGCCACACACCTTCAGGGAAGTTCAATCCTTTCTGAATTTCCGTCTCAATTACATAAAATGGCTTAAATCCTCTGATCACTAGCCGTCTCCATATGAGCACCTGATCACACTGCCTTCATCCATTGAATATATTTGTATATTTGTATATACGTGAGACCTATCGTACTGTAAAACCTCATTGTGCAATTATGTATATACCTGACATGTCTATTTTTATGCATTCATTTTACTGTGTATGTATTCATTCTACTGTGTAACTAAGCTGTGCATATCCTGTAACTGCTGCGCCCGGATACCCTCGGGTCTGGTGCACATTAGAAATGAATAAACAAACATGGTGTAGCTGGAAATAGACTTTGGGCAAGCTGCATCGAGATTGAAGATAAGAACGTGCTTGCACTCCCTTCTATTCTCAGGCCCAGTGATACTTTGAAAGGCCGAGTCCAAAGACAATTCAAATGGCAGACAGCAGGAGTGATGATGGATGATGGGCTAATTGGGTGGGAAGGCATGGTCAAGTCCACCCCAAGCACCTGGGGTACCAGCTTGCGTGCTGCTAGTGAGTGGAATATTCCAAAAGGGTACAAGCATGACAACCAATCATAGAGGGCCACATAGCAAAGAGCCCTATAGTTTGGGAGCCAATGAAACATTGTGTATTTGATGACAATGAAGATGACTTGCACTAGGGGTGGGCATAAGTTCTCCAACTAAATATAGAGACCCAATCACAATCCTATCCCCCGTAGAAAGTATACCTAGATGCTCCCCGTAGACCAACCACAACCCCAGTTAGGTTTTTCTTATTTTGCCACGTAGTAGGACGTCAATGATGATGTGTTTTTGCTATATAAATCTATATTTTCATGTGAAACGTTGAGAGACTTGAGTGAACGTCCGTTGATGTCCGTTGTACTCCCTGTTTTTTAAAACAGCTATGTTTTGCCAACTTCCTGAGTCGGTCTTATTATTGGCATAAGAGTAAATTCTGCACCCCCATCCATCCAATAAATCGTTACCTCGCTTAAAGGGCCTATGGGTTCAGAACCATTAAAAATTAAATATTTTTATTTTTTTCATTGGTTAGTTCATACGTCAGTCATAGTTTTAGTTTGACCCATGTGGCAAAAGTAAAACAGTATTGAGCAAAAAGTCAAAAAGAAATTAATATGTGAGCCAATCTTACCGACAACATGAGCAAAAAACACAATGTGGGAATCCTACAAATTGTTAATAGGGTGAAAGAGAAGAATAGAGGATAGAATGAAAGGTAGGACCCTAAGAGGATAATAAAGATGGAGTTGAAATCACGTTAGTGAAATTAATAACTTGATATGGGTCAATAATATTGTTCCTTATTAATCTCCATCTTGGGTAATGAATCAAAGAAACCAATAAGACATAAAAATTTCAACAAAACATCTTAAAAAGTTCTGTAGTAAATTGCATTTGGGAAGCAGTTTTGTGGTTGTTTCCGATGCCCCAGATCCTTCAGTTGGAAGAAATGGTCCTTAGTACGCCCTAAAAATGACTTCTTTATTTATATGGCATGGGACTACATGAGAGATTGTTTCATTGTTTTGTACATCTCCGAGGATATGCTAAGTAACATTATTTATTGTCACTCAGATTCGGACTGATTGTCCTTGTAGTCTGGAGGAGTTGTGAGCCTTTTAGTAGGGTCTGCCAACGTGAGAAGCTAGTTAGGCATGGTAGGCTGCGATAGGTCAACTGTGAACATAATACGGAGAGAACCTTCAGGGGGTGCATCCGTAAGGAGAGCCTGCAAATTAAGGGAAAGGGGCAGGCTGACGGGGAGGGAGATAGAGATGAGGTGTCAGATAGGTCTTAGGGGTACTGGTCCAGAAAAGTGGGGTTAGGCTGGGTGGAGGGTAGATGGGGGAAGGGAATGTTGGGATTGTTATTTGTTTCGGTTCTGTTATTACCAAGTTATTACCAAATGCCAATAAAGAAAATAAAACTGAACATTATACTCCCAGAGCCAGTCATGTTCCGGCAGCGTTCTCGGTGTGGGGCCGTCTTCCTTAGGGCATCAATCAACAACCCTGAAATAACATGCATGTGTATTAGGAGTGGCTGGACTAATGATAGTATACTAATTAATATTGAATTTTAAATATTATTGCCTCTAATCAGAACCCTGGGAATGACTTACCCTATGGTTTTAACTCCATATCTCTGCATCCGACAGGCGACTTGGACATCTGTGTATCAGCCTGGACTAATACGTTATTGCGGAGTCGGGCAGCTGGGGAGTCATGGCTCCTTGTGTCTGAATTTTCAAGTACCTAAAGGGGAAGAGGCAGAGAAACAACCGGGTGAGTTGTTAACTCAAAGGGAACCGGGATGCTACTCTTCTCCCCCTGGCTGTATGGGAAACAATATAATTGCTGTGCCTATTTTTGATGTGGAGCAAATAGGCATGGAGGTGGGAAGCTCTCCTGGTTGTGGGCAAAGGATGTACCGTTCCGTACTGGGAGGCTTACCTATGAGCAGATGGTCACATCTCTTGTGGATGCATCGTAACGCTTGTGGTCTGGGCTCTCTGGTTTCGTGTGCGTCACCCGCTGGCTCTAGTTGGGGAAGAAAATAGGGATGGGTAACAAGAAGTGTCTGGGTGTCACATGAGCTCCATTGTGTCAATGAGAGATATCTCTGTGGGTCTGACCTCATACAAGCTTACCTGTCAGTCTGCGTGTCTCCCCTCTGAAATAGTGTCAGAGCGGGTCTGACCACGTCTTCAAGACTCCGGCGACACCAATGCTGTACATGTGTTGGGGCACTGCCATGGAGGCCGCGGGTGTCGCCTCTGCCATTAGTCCCTTAGATCAGGAAGTGTCCGTGATGGCGTGACCTCGCATCGTTGTCATGACTAGGACGTGCCGTTATTTGTCAGGGTGGCGTGGCTGTAGGTTGAGCCATAAAAAGGAGGTCTTTGTCCAGACCAGGGATGATGGTATGATTAGATGTTAGGACCCTCTGTAAAGCGAGGGGGGGAGACGATTTAGAAAAAAGGGACAAAAGTGGGTCCCTTTAGTCCTTCTAGTTTGGATAAACTTGGAAATGTAGAGACGACGATCAACAAGACTGTCTTGTGTGAATGGCTTGGGAGCTGTAATATCCAGTCCCTAAACTGTTGGAAAGTGAGTAGGCCAAGAGGGAGGACTTTGAACTGGAATAGTCCCAGGAGCGTTGAGAAAGCTGTCTTTTCCTTATCAGGGCCATGTACTGGGACCTGCCAGTACCCATTGGTTAAATCTAGAGTTGCTAGAAAGGTGGCATTTACGAGTTTATCAATCGATTCGTCGATGCGTGGCATAGGATAGGCATTGAAATCGGCGATGGCCTTGACCTGTCAGAAGTCTATGCAAATCTCCAGGAATTATCAGGTTTTGTGACCAACACAATAGGGGAGGACCATGGGCTTGAATAGGGTTCGATAATATTTGACCTTAGCATTGTTCACTTTCTCAACCACTATCTGTCTACAGGCTACTGGGAGTCAATATGGTTTAAAATGAACCACTTTTTCCTTTGGAGTTCTGATATAATGTGCTGTGCACTCTCTCTGGTTTCTCGCAGAATACATCAGGGAATGTCGTGAGTACATCTTTTAAGTCTTCTTGGTGTAGATTAGATAGTTCTTGGGGAATTAATTCAAAATTATCAATTTCCTCCGGTACCAAACATGACAGTATCGAGGCAGTGGCTGCGGAAGGATTTTCATTCCAATCTTTTAAGAGATTTACGTGGTAGAGGTGGGTCTTTTGTTTCCTGTCAGGTTGGGCTACCTTAAAGGTCCAGGTCCCCGACTGCTCTCTTACGTCATATGCCCCATGCCACTTTGAGACACGTTTATTTTCAGAGGTAGGTAAGAGGACTAATACCTTTTTATCTATTGAAAAAGATCTCAAGTTTACCTTCATGTAGTAAGAGGACTTTTGTTGTGCTTGGGCTTTTTACATGTGAGTATAGACTAGATTTTGAACATGTTTCATATACTCTTGCAATTGGGTAGCTGTTTGTGAGTGGGGAATAGGTGACTCTTCTCTTTCTTCCTAGGTCTCCCGGAGCATGTCTAGACATCTCTTGGTTATCTAGGAGGGGTCTTTCTTACTGCAACTTGGGCCCAGGGAATCATGTGATCCCAGTCTTTCTCGTCCTGATCTACCAAGTTCCTTCGGATCATCTTGAGTGTTTTGTTAAATCTTTCTACAAATACAAATTGGGTGTGGTAAACTGAGGTTCTTAAAGTGGAAATATGGGCAATTCCTTGACTTCACCCATGCGTTTGCTCATAAAATTGGATCCCTGATCTGTTAGAATTTCCCTGGGGAAACCGACCCTCTGAAAATATAGCAATAGATAATTTAAATTTGTTGGGTTGTGTTGTTCCAGATGGGGAACACCTCTGGGTATCGGGTAGCATAATCAACGATTACGAGGACCTATTTGTTACCCAGTCTAGAGGTTTCCAACGGTCTAACGATATCCATCTCAATTCGGGAGAAAGGGACTTTTATTATTAGCAAAGGGTTCAGAGGGGCAGACAAGGGAATATGCTTACTGGTTTTCTGACATGTCTGAATTAAGTTCTTTATATCAACATGGATACCTGGCCAGTAAAATCTCCTCCCACTGATGTGCGCCTGGGTCTTAGATTGTCCTAAGTGTCCCCCTCTGAAAGGAGCATGTGCAATCTCTAGCACGATCGTCCGATGGGTTTTGGGGATTAACAACTAAGTTTTAAATAGGCCTTCTCTGGAGGTTTCCTTTCTATACAGTAATCCTTGCTGCCCCCTTCAGGAATCACCTGCAAGAAAGCCTCTGCGAGTGCTGGTTCGTTTTGCTGGGTGAAGGCTAGATCAAGAAAGATGGTAGGTTCTTAATCCCTCTTTGCCTCAGTGGTAGATAGTTCATCAGCTTCCCCAAAGCCTAAAGTACCTCTCTCAGTTTCTTCTGGTTCACGGTCTATAAAACAGGGAAATCGAGCCCTTTCAAGAATTCCCTGTGCAATTTTGTCCCCACGATGTACTTCAAATGGAGTTTCGCCATGGTTCTGTAGGAGAACCTTTATGTCTCCCAGGCAGTCCGGATCTAGGACGCCCGCTAGGATATCCAGACTGAAATTCCAGGCCAGGCCACACTTTTGAGCAAATATTATATAACACCCAAGAGGGGGCATTAGGACTTCATCTGTGGGAATTATTCCTCTTTTCCCTGGAGGGATAGAAGCTTCTCTGCTGCTACAACCTACTTCTCCTACCACACTCTCTACGACAACTGCATTAAATGTGCCAAAACAAACATAATTTTCTGACCTTCTCCACACTCGATCTACTCATCCCCGTTGCATCTTTCAAACCTTGACCCGCCTTCTCTCTACCCCCAATCCTGATCCTTCTGCTAACTCACCTCTCTCAGCTACTGACCTCGCTAACTTCTTCTCCTCTAAGGTACACACTCTGCGTCAAGACATTCTGCAATCCCCATCATATACTCCCCCCTCCCCACCTCTCACGTCCACCTCCACCACAATTTCTAACTTCACTCCCATCTCTGATTCTGAAGTCTCCCTTCTCCTGTCCAAAACTCACAAAACCGCAGCCCACGGCGACCCCCTTCCCACCTTTCTGCTCCCCAAAGTCTACCTGCTCCTAGTACCTTATCTTGCATCCTTTTTAAACATATGTCTTGCTACCTCAACCTTTCCATCTGCCTTCAAGCACACAATCGTCATTCCCATTCTGAAAAAGCCTTCAGCAAATCCTCTTCTAATTTCTAACTTCCGCCCCATCTCCCTCTTACCCTTCCTATCCAAGCTTCTTAACGCATTGTCGATATCACAACTATCAGCTTACATCTCTTACCTCTCTCGCCTCCCTCCTACTCAAATCAGGGTTCCACGCTTGCCTCTCTGCTGAAACTGCTCTCACCTCCGCCCTTACAGCCCGCCACTCCAAACACTCTTCTGTCCTTATTCTCCTTGACTTTTCTGCCGCCTTTGACACTGTAGATCACTCTTTACTTCTTGACTCCCTCTCCTCCTTCGGTTTCAAGGGCTCTGTCCTTCACTGGTTCCCTTCCTATCTATCCTACCACACCTTTTCTGTTTCCTGGGGCGGCTGCACTTCCCCCTCCTACTCTCTTGACTATGGCATCCCCCAAGGCTCTGTTCTTGGCCCTTTTCTCTTTGCACTGTACACCTCCCGACTTGCCCCCATCATCTCTTCCTTTGGTGTATCTCACCACTTCTACGCTGACGACACTCAGCTATCTCTCTCTTTCTTATCTTTCACCTCTGACATCCACCATCAACTCTCATCCTGCCTTACTGCTATCAAATCCTGGATGTCTTCCCACCTTTTTACCCTGAACACCGAGAAAACTGAAGTTCTGTTCTTCCCTGCTAACGTCCTCCCTCCTCCTCCTCCTCTTCCCCTTTCATTTCTCTTTCCTCTCTTTCATCTCTTGCTCTGCCTGCTATCTTGGTCTCCACCTCGACACTAACCTCTCCTTCACTCACCACATCTCTCTTCCCTCCCTGTCCTGCCGCTTCCACCTATATAACATACGCAAAATTTGTCCCTTCCTTACTTTCCACACCACTAAGCTTCTTATATCTTCTATAATCTTCTCTCGACTTTTCTATTGCTCTGTTCTCCTTTTTGGCCTCCCTTCCTCACTCTTAAATCCATCTACTATCCATGCTCTCTGTCTTCTTTCCCATTATGACTATCTCCTCATCCCTTACCTCACTAGGTTGGCTCTCCTTCCACTCTCAACTCAAATACAACTTCCTCCGTCTTGTCTTTAAATCTCTCTACGGACTTGCCCCCCACCTAGCTCTTTAAATCTCTCTACGGACATCCCTCCTCTCCTTCTACTCCCCCTCTTGTTCTCTTAACTCTGCTGATCTCTTCTGACTTACTGTTCCGCCCCCCTTGTGCACAATCCCATTTCTGTTCCTTCCAACTTCTTGCCCCACTTCACTGAAACCTTCAAACACTCTCTCTCCGCACCATCACCTCTTACTCCTCCTTCCGCACTTCTTTAAAAGCCCACCTTCTCCAATCACCCACATGACAGTCAACGGCTGTTTGCTCACCGTCCAACTCTGTTCTAATTTACATTTTTGTCTGTTTCATAGTAATTTGTTTTGTATACTGTTCTCTGCTACATGATTCATATTAAGAATTCATTTGCTCTGTTTGTACCTCCTGTTGTTCTATGTAAAGCGCTTTGGCTAAAAGCACTATGTAAACTCCAATAAAATACAAAATACAGATATCAAAGCCTATGGATTCTTTCGTGGCACTAGAGGGATATGAGGCTCTATGACTAAGCTTATGGAATTTTAGGCGTCCCCAATTGGTCTCAATTGAGTCGCATCCCAACCCTGACACCATATGTAAGGAAGGCATGGTATCAGACAATAAGACAGACACAAGTGATCATAGTTCAAGGGTGTTTATTGAACTTCTATTGGGTAAAAACGCCCATCTAATCCTAAATCTAAAGAGGGAGCAAGCTACGACCATCAAATAATAATAACGCAGTCCTAGTCGAGTCTGTCAAAATAAAAGGGCCTATACTAATAAAAATATTTCCAATCTTTACTTCTAAATACAAATAGTGTGGGAAACAATGTTATGCAACAGAAAAGCGTTCAATAAATGATGTGTCAGGATATTCAAGCCATTGGCTTCCCTTCCCCACTTTTTCAGCACGGGACAAGGCGGCACACTCTAGCTTAGCACACTCTCTGGACCCTCTAGCACAAGGATGTAGTTCAAAACCTTAACATCAGGGCCTTCTGTGCCAAAGTCTCTTTGCCATTCAAAGTCTCTTATTTCAGAGGTCCTGATGCAACACGACAAACATTAAAGCTCCTTTTCTTCTTAGGATTTTATATATACAACTTCTCGGGTGATTTGGTGTTAGCCCCGGGTGCCTCTCCGCCAGGCTCAGCCGCACTTTAACACAAAACCATCAATTGGTCTTCCTCCGCTGGGCACGGATAAAATATATCTACTTTTCCAAACGTTCTCTCTTTCTCTTTCGACTGTGCGCAGGATTTTGCTCGACCCATCGCAGGACTACTTCGATTCACAATTACTTGTTCTCTTCTTGATATAACCTTTTCCTCACTTTTGCCACTTCTCAGCTGCATACCATACAGAGACCTTTGATTGAGCACCCATGCAGTGCCGGACCACTCTGTCAAAGGTATTGTATCTTGATTTTAAAATTCAATCACTCATCAGCAATTCAACTTTATTTGCGTCTCTTATCACGCGCATTTTGACAATGTTCATTCCAGTGCTCGCTATACAATGTTGCTGCTTGCAACCTTGGCTTCAACACAGACCTGTCTTGTATCGGTCTCCCCAACTCACTGGCTGGGTTGATTTCACTGACGATTCTTTGGTCTTGGAGCCAGGGATGGCAACACAGCAGCTGGTGCTTCTCCCTGCCTTCATTATTGACGCATGAGGGCCCCAGGTATCTAACACACAATGCAGGATTCTTCAGCCTGGTTTCCTGGTCTTACGCTTTCTATTCTCAAGATTTCTGGAAAGTAACGGTTCCTTGTCGAAAAGGTCAAGGGAACTTCCCTCCTTGCGATCCCCTTCTGTTTTGCTGTCTTCTTTTGTTCACTACCGCCTCGAAACTGCAATTTCCTCATGTGCTTTGTCTCGCTCAGAGTGCGCTCTTGTGCTCTGCCTTTTATCCCTGTGGGGAAGCTTAATGGAAGTCAGGTGTGTGCAATGGTCAGTAATTGCCCGACCTCGCCTGACCATTGGATTGGGACACGTCCGGTATACTCCTTGGCTGTTCATCTGTTTTCTCTGATAGCGGGTTGTATGTGTGAAAGTGTTTGTGTTGTAAAAAGGGGGGTAGTAAAGTTCTTAAATATCCTACCTGTTAGGATGCAGTAAAGCTGTTACAGGAAAGAGGATACCGCGTCTCACGATCCAGTGTGTAAGGGATTTCAATCAGGTACACACCCAAGTCCCGCCTAGAATGTAGTGCGCAAATCAAACCCTTATTTTATTTTTGTCTATAAGTTCAATATTCTGAATGACATACCACTCATATCACATCCTTCTCAAAATACCCCCCCAGATCACACTGAACCAGGAAGCAGGCTAGTTTGTAAAGGTAAATATTTATTTTATTTATTTAATATTCAAATCACACAAGTTTACTATAGATATTTATATATGGGGCAGTAATCACCCAACGGGTGACAACACAATTCAGAAATCAGCAAAGCAATTGAATTCACTTCTAAGGTGGCAAGATAGAAAACACATGGAAAAAGAACAGCTTCTTTTACACACAGATAGCGTTTTGGTTAATGTTCCCCCTGCAAAGTTTTGTTGAAATACAAATGAGCAGTCCTACACCAATGTGAGTAATCAGCAGGTTTTCAGGAATTAAATACAATGGGCCTCATTACACGGTAGGCGGTAAGGGAATACCGTTACCGGTAATGAAATACCGGTAACTGTATTTTCCCAAGCCGATCACGACCCGGACCCACCGCTATTAGTGGACCCGTAAAGTACGGCGCCACCAATAGCGGCGTGGCCGCTTGCGCGCGACCCCCACACCGTAAATAGCGCCATGGCGCTAATAGCACGCAATCACAACCCATGCGTACACGGCAATACCGGCATCCCAAAGACCCAAAAAGCAATTACCGGCATGGCGCTAATAACAGCATCGAAAACCACACGTTAAAAGACCTGAGCAGTGTTCCCATCTGCCCCAGGTGTACACAACCAGCACAGGTGGAGTCAATGGAGACAGCCAGCACTAAAGAGCACACCACACCCCTTCCCACAGCAAGATGGTCCCAACACCAGCAGCATGACATGGGCCTGCGTACATGACTGCAGTGCAGCACCAACAACAACAGGCAGCACCGAAGAGACGTAGGAGTAGGAGGAGGAGGTCGAGACTGGCGCAGCAAGCACCACCGGGGCACCCAGAAACAACACAAGGGCAGCCAACAAACCCCCGGAATCAAGACGAAGATGACCATGGTATGTGTAAGGCACAACTAAATGTGCATCTGATAGAATGTGCCCATGGCACCATGCAAACACCAGATGAGCATGATGTGGATGTGGATGAGTATTATTGAAATGCCCAGCCCGGACATGCAAGAGGCGATGGCATGGCGGGACAGGATCCGCGTCAGCATCTGAATCAGGAATAGCATCAGGAATAAAGGTGGAATATCATGCATGGAGAGATGTGCATTGTTGCCCTTGTGGCCGTCTTGAGGCCCACAAAGGGCCCTCTCCCAAAGAAAATCACACATACACAATGATGGAGACCATGCCTGTTTTTCAACTGCAGAAGAGTGTATTTTGAACATAACGTGAACAGAAAGTGCATAACCCCAACTGTGCAAACACCCTCACCCCCCTCCCACCACAACACCCCCAAATACACCCTCCCCCCTTCCCCCCACAACACTCCCACGTGAGTCTCAAGGCGTGAACATGTCCTTCCCCAAATGTGGCCGATATTCCTTGATGGCCCTATTTGTCCGCTCCTTCTTCGGGTGTTTGCGATGTTGTGCGCCTGAGGTTGCGCATAGAGCGGCGTAGGGGGCTTGTTTGACGTGAACTCCCAGAGGAGGCTGGGCCCGTTTCCTCCTGGGTAGGGAGTGGACATCTGCGCTCAATAGCCTCTGCAAAGCGGTTCATGGCCTGCCTGAGTTGCCCCATCTCATTGCAGATGCGGTTGGTGCATGCCTCCATGCCCTCCCTCGTCTGCCGTGCGAATGCACCAATGTCCTCCCTCAGGTGCCCTGTCTCAGCCACATGTTGACCCTACCAGACCAGCCATTTCGGTCTGCCTCTGGAAGATGGCTGATAGGTCAAGTTGCACGGTGTCTGCCGGTGGAATGGCTGATGCGCCTGGATCAATAGCACTGGCATCAGGTGTGGATTCCAGGGGGCTGCATGACACATCATGTGTGTGGGTGGGCGATCCGCCTTGGCTAAACGGACTTGGTGAAAACATTGGGGATGTGAGTAAGTGGCGTGTCGGGATGGGGCTCTGACTCAGATCCTCAATCACCGGTGCTTCCTCCGCATCGGAAAGTAGGGCAGTGGCTGCTGCCTCACCCATAGAGCTGGTGGCAGCAGAGTGCACTCCCTCCATGCTGCCTTCAATTGATGGGAGACACACTCGCGTGGTTACCACAACAGCGGCAGGCATGGCCTCTGGCTGCGTGGCACTGCTGCTCCTGCTGCCTTTGTCCCGGTCACTACTCTTGGGTCCCCTAGAGGATGTTGCGTGGTCCCCGGTGGCATCCCTCCTGGCTTTTTTTATGGGTGTGGGAGTGGGTGCTGACGTGCGTGGCTCCTCATTTTCCGTGTGTGATCCTGCAGGGGTGATGAAAAGGGTAAATCATCATCTATGGGTCTACCTGCATTATGGCAGATGTATACGTCATGCAGTTTGATGCATTTTGGGGTCATCATTGTGGAGGCATGGAATGGGGATGTTGGCTGGCTCATGCATGATTGGCCCTGTGTTGGCGGGTCTGTGATGATGCATGCATGTCTGTTTGTGGCTGGATCCACGGCATTCATATGGACACATGATTGTGGGACCTCTCACCCTTCACTGCGCATTTTTGGGTGCATACACTCACCTCCATCCGATGAAACGGCCACGCCATGCTCCATATCGCCGACCCCCTCTATCGACTCGACTCCAATTGTGGAGGCACATATCTCCTCCCACTCCATCTTCAAGGGGGACTCTGCGCCACCTCCTGTGGCCATTGCCATGTTGCGGTTCACAGATAAAATATTGCGCACACGCACCCGGAGGTCGTCCCACCTCTTGCGGCATTCCCTGACACTCCGGGTGGTGGTGCCCACCGCACTGACTTTTAGCGCGACTTCGGCCCAGATGGCCTTCTTCTTAAGGAGGGTCTCCCGCCGCATATCGTTCACAAATACTACTTCTGCATTTGCAGCAAGTGTGGTGGTCAGCATCATAAGTTCCTCATTAGAAAACTTTTCTTTGCGCTGGCGATCAGCAGTTTTTTTAAGCGCCTTCGGCATCCTCGAGCTATCCGGTATGGTTCCTGGTCGGAGTTGCCTGGATATATGTCCTGGATGCAGAGGATGGCAATGGATTGTTTTTTTAAAGATGGCGGCTGTGCTCTTTCCCGTTCCTGTGCGATGACGTAATTTCCGGTTCCGCCTTTTAACGGTGACCGGTAATAGCGGTGTCCGCTATTTACAGGTAGCGGGAGGGCGGAGGCGCTATTGGCGGTTTTGCGGGCGCCGGTAAGGGGCTTTTTGGGGTATTTAGCGGCAGGGCGGAACGGTCATTTACGGCATGGCGCTATGCTCGTGTCCGCGTACTCGTGATGGGACGCTATTAGCGGCCTCTTGCGAGGGCGGACACGCTAATGGCGCCATGCCGTAAAATTCCGATTTTTACCGCCTACCGTGTAATGAGGCCCAATGTCTGAAGTTATAGGCAATCTTCCCTCCCTAAACAAGAGAGGAAAATCATTTTGGCAAATGACACTTTTAAACTGGCAGAGGAAAGTGGCTTTGTGAAAGACTACACAAGGGTACAAAAAAGTTTAAATGAAGACAAATTCTAAAGAAAAGCAACACTAATCAGGTCCTAACATACATGAGCTATAATATAAACCCCAATACACACTTCAGATCAGGATGGGATGGAAAAAGCACTTTGAAATGGGGAAATGACACGTGTACATTTGTGAATTTTGCAAATTTGCGGCAAACTTTTACTATGAAATATTGAAGGAAAACGGGTAAAGTACACTGTTTAGTGATGTAGCTAAGGATGTGAGGTACACATGAGAGTTGAAATTTTGTTTCTATCTTTAAAATTGAAGGTGTTATAGATGTTTTAGTGAGAGGCATTTTCGCAAAATAGGCGCAAAAATGAAAACAGAACTGCACTTTTGAAATTGACAGATGGGTTTGATTACACTATATTATGACTATGAAAAAGAGAATGCCACATATGGATATTACAGTAACGTGATCAGCATAACCCATCCTTTTGTGGATACTCTACTTCTTCTTGGGATTTACTTTAGTCATTCAAAATCACTAAGGTGTTATGGTTTTGGAACACAGGTGAGACAATCAGCGCAAGAAGGATTCTAACAATACTCTAGTTCTGAATTAAGGATGGGATGGGTCGAGATAGGGATGATACAATGCAGATATACTAAGGGTCACTGTTCTTCCTGTTAATACTTACAGAAGAAGTTATTAAAAATTGGACCGTCAGCTCTGGTCAATGAATTGGATCTGGTCTACCGGCAGCAGGGCACCTCGAGCGGGATTGGATCAGCAAGGCGGTTCTAGTCAATTTGGACTGCACCTCAGCCTGGATTTGGAAGGGCCCCTTCTGACTACTGGGCACGGTAGATAACAGGATGCAAGTTTTCAGCGGGCAAGCCTCAATGGTAGCAAGCCAAGCTGTATCAGAATTAAATCCCTTCAAGTTTGGGATGTTTGCAATTGGGTCAGGCTAGCAATAATTTTGCCATGCTAGAGTCTGGATTCTGCAAAGAAATCTGGATCTTACAAAGAATTCTGGGGTCAGCTACAAGTTGAAGAGTTCTGGAATAAGGTGCTGCTCGGACATCTGAATGGGTTCTGGAAGCAGTGCGTTCTGGAGTAGAGTGTGTAGTCAAACTCCTGTATTTATCCATTACAAAGTTTATGGCATGGGCAGAACTTCAAAAACACACCCCCATGTCTGTGAGTGGCTACTGGCATGTGCTTTCTCCTGGTTGGAAGTCTAAACAGAGCTGTCATTTTATGGCAGGATTTAGGAACTCCCACCTCGATTTTGACCACAATTTAGCTTTCACATAAATACACATTTTTACAACTATGCCCTCTAATAAAATCGGACACATTTTTCATATTTGATTGTCTACATCCACATTTAATTCCCATCTTTGGGAGAGCTGTATTGGTCATTCTATGGATTTTTATCAATTTTACCCATAGCACTTTGGATTAATCAGTTCTAATTTGATACATCTCTGGGCGCTTATGAGTGGACTGTGTACCTACAATTGTAAGTTTGCAACATTAATAGTTTTGCCACTATCAGACATTTTTCATAACTTTGGTTCCTTAAATGGTACGAGTTTCCTTAATGTCTTCAAATCACAAGGGTGAAATTAGTTTAATATCTACCAAGTTTCAGATTTTTCCCTCTGTAGGTTCTTCAGTTAAAGAGTTTTCAATTTTTATTCAAAATAACGATTTCACAGCAAAGTCCTCCTCTGTAACCTCCCCCTTTCAGGCAGCAGCTGTCCAGTCCTTTGAAGTTAACTGAGAAACCTCCTCCACATCATGCCCCTCCTTTAGGAAGAGGGGTGTCCAAGCCTTCCTTTGTCCTTGTGTCAGCCAGGAGACAAATGTCTGAGGCTTTCTTTGTTTTCATTATGTGGGACCCATTAACAGCCTTTAGCATTCCTGTTCTCAAGGAAGTGTCAAGTGGAGATGTCAGTTTTCCCAGGCCAGGCTGTCAGATCAGGAGTAACTAGTGGATTAGCCCAAGACTGGGCTCTTGGACATTAAGGTCTTTTCCTTTCAAATATAAAATATAAGCACAGTGTAAAAAGGATTTAAACATTTTTTAAGAATTAGCCCTTCACAAATATGCTTGAAATAGTGGATTTTGCAATTTTTCAGGAAAAAGAACACATTTAAATTGGGTTTAGACAGCTAATTTTCTGATGCAGCTGTCAGGCTGTGATGCCTGGATTCCTCTGACTGCCTGGAGGATTCATGACTTCAGCACACTTTCCTTTCAATAATTCACTGGGGAAAATGACTGAATTTAGTGCCAAAACAGCACTTTGAAGGTTGCCCTTGATTCGGAAACTATATTTAACGTCATTTTTGGATTTTAGCCCTTCTGTGGCCTTGTTTCAAGTGACAGATGACAGCAGTAATTCCTGCTTTTACACCACTTTGCCTATGTGTGTGCAGCTTTTTTGGTGGTTTATGCACCTCCATTTTTGACAGTTTTCTTTCCCCATTGGCAAAGGGGTGCAGTGTGGCGGATAAGAATATGCCACAGATGCCCCACTACCCGAAGACCCCTCACCCAGGTGATCCTCCCACACTGGCCCTCCCCCAGGAACTGGATCCAAAAGCGATGGCCATGTCCTGGCCACTTGGATGACAGATCCCTGGGGACTAGTGGGCGAGACACCTTCTGGTTTCTCACAGTACACAACACCAGAGGTTATGGCTTCCTTTCCCTTATCTCTCTTGGTTTCACCTTACACAACATCAGGGGATATGGCTTCCTTCCCCTGATAACTCTTGGTTTCACTGTAGTAGGGGGAAGGACTCCCTTCCCTGGGCTCTTCTCAGGCTCTGTACCACAGTTCACAAAGGCTGGGGGAATGACTCCCTTCCACAGGCCACAAAGGGTGGGGGAATGATCCCCTTTCCCAGGCCCTTCTCAGGCTCTGTATCACAGATCACAAAGGCTGGGGCAAAGACTCCCTTTCCCAGGATCTTTGTCACAGGTCATGAAAGCTGGGGAAATGACTCCCTTGCCTAGACCTTTCTCAGGTTCCTTATTTTGGGTGCGTGTGCCAGATCTGTGTTGGCAGACCTGGTTTATTTCCTTGCCAGATACTGTGACAAGGAAGGATTGTGATGCTCTTCCTATGAGGGTGCAGGTCCCAGACCCTTCCCTCCTCCTTATATCTCATTGGTGAGCGAACTGGTTCACTACCCTGCCAGGTGCTATTGTGTCTCAGACTACTTAAGGCAGTCTGTAAAGTTGTTTATGGGACCCGACCCTGGCTTCCAGACTTCTCTTGCCCTCCTTTCGTCCCCCAACAACCCTTGTACTGTCAGTCTAGAAATACAGATACCTCTAATTTGAGACCGCAAACGCATTTTGGTGGCCGTGGACCAACCGTCTCATGCACGATACAACAGAATATAGGTTTTCGAGTTTGCCAATGAACGGCCATTTTAATGTAACAAGAATCACCATTTTGTTTTCTAACCATTGCTCATTGCTTTCTGTTCCTATTGCTTCGCAGTATATTTTCCGCTTACACTGCTCGACTGTGGAACATTGTTGTCTGTATGTGAAACGGACAACGCCGCAGGGCCGAGAGGATAACAATAGTTTGCTGAAACACAAACGTAGGCAGCGCCAGGAAGAATGCCGGCTCCCTCCTTAATGTAGCCTTGAAGCAGAGCTGCAGGGCATTTAATCATTTCACAGCTGCCAGCCAGTCTCGTTATATGGTAGAATATGTTAGAATAATACCGCTAAAGGCTTGAATTATGCTTTTCTAACGGCCCCCATTTGCTGAGCCCGCTAAGAGCATGTCGGCTCCCAGGACGCGAATAGCACCTGATAGATAGCAAGGTCCGGAATGCAACTCCCCCCTGTATGTAGTTTGCTTCCAAGAACAGAAGCGCCCTGTTCTATTCAATAACCGAAAGATGCCTACGCACTCCCAAATTGCAAATTGTTACTAGAATAGATGTTTGGAGGTGTCATAGTGGTTGGAGATGTCCATCATCACACCAAGTTCAAAGAAACCCAATAAAGAGGGATGTTAACCATGTCATAGCTGATTGTTTGATATGCATTTTGTATATATGTAACTGATGTACATAATTCGCTCTCTTGCGTCCCTCGAGGTCTAGAGATACACTTTGCGGGGCGTGAGACCGAGTTGGCCAACTGAGACTTTTGCTTTGCAATAAAACCCTAGCTTTGGGAATACAACCTTGTGTCTGGCGTCTCTATCGTGTGTGGTGACCCGCCTTGTTTCCATAGACGTCAGGGTCCCTTAGGGGCCCCTTTCAGTACCTTTTTGGTCTTGTTCACTGGTTGCAAGCACTTCTGTTGCTCTGCTCAGCTTCTTGCGCTCGCTCTCTGCTTGCACGACTACTGCAGCGGCTCAGCAGTGTCTGGTGCTGGGCAGGTGGTGAGTCTCTCCATAACCACGCAGTGCGATGGTTACGCTCCGGTCTGATGCTCTTCTAGCTCTCCGGTTGGCCAGAGTATTTCAGACCAGTGCAGTGAATCCTACAGATCCCTCACTGAACCTCTGCCTAAAGTCTCCTCCTAGGTGGGCAGGGAAAAGCAGACGCTTCCTGATTGTGGGAGTGGTGTACTGTGGGAGGATCACCTGGGAGGAGACAAGCATGGTATGGATTCACATGCTCATGAATACGGAGTACATAGCAGTACAACATTACACAACCACAGGAGGTGGCAAGGCTCAACAGAAGCAATTAACTCTTACCTCTGGAACAGACTCACTTCAAGTGAACAGTTTGCGTAGCACTGGTTGGCGAATCTGGACTCCTCCCTGAAATCTCTGTCGACGCAGTAGAACTTCGTGAAGGTGTGCATGGTCCTCCACGTAGCAGCCCTGCAGATGTCCAGCACGGGTACACCAGACACAGGAACACCATTGTCACAGCAGTTGCTCTGGTGGAGTGGGCTCTCGGATGGCCGGGCAGCAGTCGGTTTGCCAACCGATGACAGTGTGTGATGCAGCCGGAGAGCCATCTTGAGATGTAAGCCTTGGACAAGGCCTTTTCATGGTTCATAGGACCAAAGTTCATAAACAGCTAAGAAGTCTCTTCTGAAAACTCTGTGTGCGTGTCATGTAGAACTTCAGGGCATGAGCAAAATCAAGCAAGTGCAAGGCCCTTTCAGCCAGTGACGAAGGCTTTGAGAAAAACACAGGTAACACCAAAGGTTTGTTGATGTGGAATGCCGACAGGACCTTCAGCATGAAAGAGGGGTGCATCCGCAGCACCACCCGCGATTCGTGGTAAAGTCAGATATGGCTGCTTGTGGGATAGGGCCTGGATCTCACCCACTCTCCGGGCAGAGGTGATGGCCACAAGGAAAGCCGTTTTCCACAAGATGAACTTGTGAGGGGCCTGATGCATAGGCTTGAAGGAGGTCCCCATGAGCCTTGTCAGCACAAGGTTGAGTTACCACGCTGGGGCAGGAGCCTTCACCGGTGGGATAGATCGAAACAGTCCTTTGAGGAACTACTTGACCAGTCGATGAGACCAAAGTGAATATCTTCCCGGAGACCTGGTGTAGCGTGAGATAGCTGCCAGATGTACTTTGCTGGAGGCGTGCGCCAGTCCTGCCTTGGCCAAGGATAGCAAGTATGGAAGAATCTAAGGGGCCGTGACCTTCAGAGGGGTAATCTTCTGAGGCTGGCACCACATTGCAAAATGTTTCCATTTGTGACCGTACCACTTCAAATCCGACGACGCCCTGGCCTTGATAAGGACCTCCCAACAGTCTGCCGGCAACTCATTCTCCAAACTCTAGGGCTGCAGGAGCCAAGCCCTCAGGTTCAGCGATCCTGGGTCATGGTGAAGGATGGCGCCTCCTTCTCTGGTGAGAAGATCCGGAACCACTGGCAGCTTGACCGGATGCAACGATAAAAGGCTGGGACGGTCCGGATACCAAATGTGCCTCAGTCACACTGGGGCGATGAGTATCATCCTGCAATGGCACTGTGAGTGCATTGATGACTCGTAGCAGAAGAGGCAATGGAGAAAGCGCATACAGAAACAGTCCTTCCCACGGGAAGGCGAACGCATCCCCCAGGCTCCTCGGTTGGTGGAATCTGCTGGCAAACTTCTGTTATTTGGAGTTTGCCGCTGCCGTCCCAAATCGATCTATCTGGGGCATGCTCCACTTGACGAAGATGCAGTCCACTTGGTCCTGCCGAAGATCCCACTCGTGGCAGGAGCGCAATTCCCTGCTGAGGGAGTCTGCCATGGTGTTCTTGACTCCCACCAGGTGAAGAGGAACGAGCAATATACCTTGTCTGACGGCCCAGTGCCACAAGTCATGCGCCTCTTTGGAAAGCATTGGGAATCGAGCGCCCCCCTGCTTCCTAATGTAGAACATCATGGTGTTGTTGTCCAACATACCTTGTCCGACGGCCCAGTGCCACAAGTCCTGCGCCTCTTTGGAAAGCATTGGGAATCGAGCGCCCCCCTGCATCCTGATGTAGAACATCATGGTGTTGTTGTCCGTGAAGATCCTCACCACCTTGCCCTTCAGAGACGAAAGGAATGACTTGAGGGCCTAGAACACTGCCTGTAGCTGCAGGATATTTATATGGAGATCCTTCTCCTCTGGCAGCCACAGGTCTCTGGCATGCAGACTTCTGGTGTGGGATCCTCAGCCTTCCAGGGAAGCATCCGTAAGGGAGGGTTCTGAAACCCTGTGCGATGTTGGAGCAAACGCCCCACCACTGTATCACTGACGGAACTCCTCGTTGAGCAGGATCTTGTCCGCAAAGCTTCTGGACATCTTTATCCAGCGAGCGTCCAGGAACTCCTGAAGAGGTTGCAACCGTAACCTGCAAAGCTGGATAAGGTAGATTTAAGACGACATCATGCTAAGCAGCGACTTGATGATTTGCACCGTGGTGGTCTTTGTTGACAACAGGCATTGCACTGTCCCTGAATGGCCGCCACTCTCTCCTCCGAAGGCGACGCTAGGCAGGAGACTGTGTTGAGTCTCGCTCCTAGGAACAGCGCGTTCTGCGATGGTGTCAAGCAGGACTTCGGATAGTTGGAGAATCCCAGATCCGCCAGAAGCTTGACGGTCGTCTTCTTGTGTCTGACGGCTAACTCTCGCGAGCCAGCCCGGATAAGCCGTCGAGGTATCGGTACACATGTATCCCCCGTAGATGCAGATGCGCCTACACAAGTGCCAAACACTTTGTCAACACCCTGGGGGCCGGCTTCAAGCCGAAAGGAAGGGCCTTGAACTGATAGTGCCGTCCCTGTACTACGAAGCGAAGACATTTTTGGTGGTTCTTAAGAATGGGGACGTGGAAGTAGGCGTCCTCCAGGTCCAGCGACGTCAAGAAGTCACCTTTTTCCAGTTGGCTGAGCATGTGCTGCAACATGACCATCCTGAATTTTTGAGGTCCTTGTTCAGGCGTTGCAGGTCCAGAATGGGCCACTAGCCCCTGGTCTTCTTTTTGACAAAAAGTATCTGAATAAACTCTGGAGCCCGGAAGTCATCAGAGAACCAGCTCTATCGCCCTTTTACGTAGCATGGACCGTACCTCCTCCAAGAGCTGAGGGATGTGCTGCTCCTGCCGGGCCACCGGGGGGATCCGCAGACATCTGTGTTGAAACTCCAGGGAATGTCCCTGGGCGAGAGAGTCCAGCACCCATCTGACGGTGGTGATCTTTTCCCACTTGCTGAAGAATGCCGTCAGCCCACCTCCCACCGGGGTGCTTTGGTGGGGGCACGATGTCCTGGCCAGTTCAGGCCTGCTTTGGTGCCAATGTCCTGCCCTGTGGGAAACAGCAGCGCTTACCTCCTCCACCATAGGCCTGGGAACGACCTCTGTTGTCTTCCTGAGGCGTGGACCTTGAAGGTTGGCAGTACAATGAGGAAAAACCTTTTGACAACCTGCTCGACTTTCCTATGGAGGAGCAAAAGGAAGAGCAGTGCTGCTGGAGCATACACAGGGAACAGACAGTCTCTGTATCCGCCTTGATGGCCTGCAGGGACTTGTCAATGACTTTCCCAAAAAGGTTATCTCCGTCGAAAGGCATGTCCAGCACACTTGCCTGGACCTCCTGGTGGAAATTTGTGGCCTTCAACCAGCCCTGACGACAAAGGCAGACATGTTCCCCATCAGCCAGAACCCTGTGTCAGCAATGTCCAACACCACCCTGATGGCGTGATCCGATCCTACCTCCTGGAAGAGGGCGATCACCTCCATCCTCTTGTCGGGGAGGGACTCTAGAATCTGGCCCAGCTTGTTTCACAGCTCCCTGCCGTACCTGGCTAGGATTGTCAGTGCATTGGCCTCCTTGATGGTGGACGCCGCGGTGTAAATGACCTTCCTTTCCATGGCGTCCATCTTCTTCCTCTCGCTGTCCAGAGGTACTGAAGACGATGAGGGCGGGTTAGCCGACCGTTTCCTTGCGGCTGCCGACACCACAATCCGGCGAGGTTTGCAACCTCAGGCACTTGGGTGCGGGTTCCAGCACCCGGTACTTCTTCTCCAGCCTATCCTGTTTGGCCAGAGCCATGCAAGGGTTCTTCAGGAGGGCCAGGCCCTCCTCCCACACGTCGTCCAGAAGGGGCACCGCCATCATGGTCTTCCTCTTGGCCTTGCGCCTATGGTACGGGAAACCCTCCTTGCTTTCCTCTGGCACAAGCTGGAAAAGCTCTAATGCTTCGTCGACCATGGAAAGGAATGACCCCACCCCCTGCAACGATGTTGTCAGTCGTTGACGTGGCCGATTCCATGCCCGGGTCCCACCAAGGGGGGCAGGGTGGCCGGCGCCGATGTGGTGGTGTCAGATGACGCTTCCTCTTCTTTGCCTGAGGCTGATCGATGGCCCGGGGGCCATAGGAACCAGGCCCTGCGGCATCCTCTTCTGGGTCTCCAACACCAAAGTGTGGAGGGTCGACAGGATATCCAGAGATTTCCGCACACAAGTGTCACCTGTTTTGCTGGATTCTTCTACCCTGCTCCCCCTCCCCGCCCTCCAGCCTACTTCTGCAGGAGTCTGTCTGCCAAGATGCATTCTGGTTTCACCATCACTGTCTTGTGGCCAATGCTGGATTGACTTTTATGAACTTCATTGATTCACGGTGCGTCACCCTTTCTCAACTCTAATGCTGGACTTCCTTTGCATCTTGTACTCATGGTGGCCCTGAATCATGCTGTTCCCATCTTCATCTTGTATCCTGGCTTGCAACCTTATGTGTCACTACTGACTTCTACAATTGTATTCGCTCTCCCCTCTTTTTAACTGCTTACTCTCTGTTCTCTCCTCCTCTCCCTTTTCCTATCTCCTCCCCTTACTTTCTTCTATGCACTTACTCTATCAGAATTGGCCCTGGACCTAGTATGATAGCAACCGCGTCCGTCTCCTCCCCTCCCCTTACTTACTCCCCCCCCCACACCCTCCAGCATTATCTGAAATGTTGTCAGGTCTAGTACGATAGTCGCTTATTTTGTTCCTCCAATCCCTTTCTGCACCCCTCTCTCTCACCTTTTGTTTTTCTCCGGCTCAACCAGAAATGTCGTCAGGTCTAGTACGGTAGTCACCTGTCTGTTTCCATTTCCTTCCCTCTCCCCCTCCTTTCCTTATCTATGTCTTAGCGCTTGCACTTTCTGAAATGTTGTCAGGCCGATTACGAGAGTTAATTTCACATCCTTACTGTTGATGGCCTGTAAGAATGTCATTGTATTTTCCCTTGTTCCCTCCCTTGCCTTGAAGCGCTATCAACACGCACCCTCGTCTGCACTGACCCTCCAACATTCCTTCTGAACTAACTCATGGAGTTAACTTATACCAATGACACGCGTACACACCAGTCGCAGAAGCCATACCTCTAACGTGTTGTAACATAACAGCTGTTAGTCGCCCGTTGATCACCCGCCCACCTTACTGCATTTGCAAATGTCATGTTTTGCGCCTGTCTATAATCTGGTTAACAACCGCACGGGAAGTCCGGAACGTTAACAACCCTACCGTCACTCTTCATGTGTTCGATACGTTACTCTGCATTGGTGACTTCTTATTGCCACGCTCGGCACTAATTATATACTATTCTGCACGTATACCCGCCAGCTATATTGAGCCATGCCATTGATTAATATGATTGTGAATTTGCACATGTACCTGTCCCGTCGGATATATTGAACCATGCCACTGATTAATATGTTTGTGAATTTGCACATGTATCTGTCCCGTCGGATATATTGAGCCATGCCATTGATTGATATGTTTGTGAATTTGCACATGTACCTGTCCCATCGGATATATTGAGCCATGCCATTGTTTAATATGATTGTTGGATTTGCACATGTACTTGTCCTGTCGGCTATATTTGTGTAGCGCCCGGAAGTAATTAGACGTCTACTTGGGCACTACCACTAGCTACATCACCTGATCACCACTCTTTGAGCGGTCCGTGCACCAACTGTGAACTGTGGAGTGTACCTCCACTGGGAACTATTTTCCTGATAAGTATTACCTTAGCCAATAAGCATTTGGCACCATACCTTACCTATTGCTTGAACTACCAGGCTACGACATGCGGCTTTGGCCCCTTGCCAGCCTCTACTTCACCTACCTGGTCATCTTAGGGTACCTAACCTCTACCCACGGCATCCTCTCCACCAGCACTGCCAAGACACACCACGACCAGCTTTCTACATACTCCCTTACCATGCACCACTGACCTCCCGACCAATGCATACCTCAACGACCCGGCTCTGTGGCTCAAACACTTTGCTACAAAACCTACACCCAATCAAACATGCACACTGCAATCTAGGAACGCCAGACTCAGATCCAGACTGCCTCGTGCACCATGCACCCAGCGCAGCCACACTGCCCATACACAGCCTACTACACAAACGATACCTAACCTCCCCTCTACTACCACCCCCATCACATCACTCAAGGGAGCTCGCATCAATGCCAGATCCCTCACGGCCCACGCTCTCGACATTGCTGACCTCATCACCGTCCAAAACCTCGACTTCATCACCATCACTGAAAGTTGGCTACATGCTGCCTCTGGCCCACTTCTCGCCCTCGCCATACCTAACGGCTACTCCATCAACAGAAATGACCGCCAGTCCAACTTGTCCAAAGGAGGAGGAGTTGCATTTATACACAGAGACAATTTCACTATGAGAACTATTCCCAACACCCAACTTAGATCTGCCGAATCTCTATCAGTGAAACTATCCCTTTCACCGACCAACACAGCAACATTACACCTCATCTACAGACCTCCAGGACCACTTGGTTCATTCACTGATGATATTACATCTATCCTGTCTGTCAATACTAAGCCCAACTCTCAGGTGTTACTACTAGGTGACCTCAACCTTGGCCTATCCGACCCTAAGGATCATATGGCCATCGAGGTTGCTACCACCCTTGCCAATTTAGGCTTCCAGCAACGCATTCTCGAACCTACCCACAATAAGGGCAGAATGTTTGACTGGATTTCAGACCTCAACTGCAATACCATGATTAGCTCTAACTCTGCTTGTGCTTGGTCCGACCATCATATCATTACTTTGCACCTACCAGCCACCAACCCCCAACCCAAACCTACTTTAGCCCCCGCTACACCCACCAGGAACAAAAAGGACATTACTAGGGACAATTGCTCCCTCTCATTCTTCCCATTCTGAGCAACTGTGCCTCTCAGCACAAGGACCCCACCGTCCTAGTAGACACCTTCAACCTTACACTGCTCAAAGCCATTGAGTTTATAGCCCCGCTTAAAATACGCAAAGCCAAACGACGATATCTGAACTCATGGTTCACCCCACAGCTTAGAGTTCTGCGCAAAGAAAAGCATAAGGCTGAAGCTCTTTGGAAAAGTCTTCCTAGCGTGGCTAATAAAGACTTACTTCTCATCACCTCCCTTAACTACAAGGAAGCCATCTTACAAGCCAAAAAAGAGACTTACAACCAACGTATATCTCAAGCTGAATCTAACACAAAGGAGCTATTTAAAATTCTCAAAGAATTAGAATCCCCTTCACCCGTCCCCGATTCCTGCATTAAAGACAGCACTTGGTGCAATAACATCCAAAATGCACTTCTAAACAAAATAACTACACTGCATCCAAAATTAATGCCAAACAAAACACACTTCTCACCCCCTAACTAAAACCATGCCACCTAAAACGATTACCCCATTCTCTCACATGCCATTCAGCTTTATGCCGCTCACCATCCCTGAGGTTGAAAAAAATCATCTGTAACCTAAAAGCTTCTAAGTGTCAAGGTGATTCCTGTCCGGCACCGATCATTAAGGAATCGGCCTACGACCTCGCTCCCTTCATAACCACCTTCATCAATTCCACATTTCAATCGGGAGTGGTCCCTAACAATCTGAATGATGCTTGGGTCATCCCTCTCCTAAAAAAACCGACCCTAGATCCGGAGATTCCAGCCAATTACAGGCCCATCACCACGGTCCTGTTTCTTCTAAAAATATTAGACAGAGCAGCCTACTTACAGATACAGAACTATTTGGAAACAAATAATCTTCTAGGCACAAGACAGTTCGGTTTCAGACCCAAGCACGGGACTGAAACAGCCCTCCTAGACCTCAAAACACAAATTGAGGACCTAAAAGATAACAGCAAATTGGCACTACTACTCCTACTGGACTTCTCTGCTGTTTTCGATTTGGTCAATCACCAAATCCTCTGTCAACAGCTGAAATCTGCAGCCCACTTCTCCGACAATGCCACTAATTGGATTAGGTCATTCCTAGACAATAGACACATGAGAGTATTTTCCCCCACCTCTTCTGCAGACCCAGCGCCAGTCCCCTGTGGGGTCCCTCAAGGGTCCTGTGTATCCCCTACTCTCTATAATGTATTCACTAAACCCCTGTTTGATGTGCTTGACTATCTGGGCGTCACCTACACAAATTATGCTGATGACACCCAGATACTCATTCCCATCACCGGTGACTACACTGTAGACGCTAAATCTTTAAAAGACATTTACCAAGTTATCCAAGCCTGGATGGCCCAACATGAGCTTTGTCTTAATGGCGACAAGACAGAGCTCCTCATCCTGGGTACACAACAAAGACTCAATAAGTTGAACCCTTTGTTCAGCTCCTTCAATATCGATGGTAATTCCATCAAAGTGTCCAAAGATACCAAAACCCTTGGAACCTACCTAAATTCCACCCTCTCTCTTCATAGACAATTCAATGCACTCGCTGCCGCCTCGGCCTACACATGCAAGCTGATCACATCCTGCCGCCCATTCCTCTCTACTCAGAATTGCATCACCCTTGCCAGGACATTGGTTATGTCCAAACTTGACTACTGTAACGCACTGTACTAAGGCACTAACCAGTGCAACCTTAATAAACTCCAGGTCACGCAAAATAGCACCATTAGAGCAGCCCTCAACATCCCTAGATCAGCACACATCTCTGAAACTAGGAAGAACCTTCACTGGCTATCAGTCGCCCAAAGGATTTCACTAAAATCACTCGCCCTTACTTACAAATTCATTAACAACCAGGCCCCCATTTACCTAGCCTCACAATTCACTCAATACATCCCACCTCAGTCACTTAGGTCTGCCCATAGCCAGATCCTCACGATCCCCAGATACAAGCTTCAAACAGCCGGAGGGGGTAGCTTCCCAGTCCTGGCGGCCAAACTTTGGAACACTTTGCCTCTTACCATTAGAAATCTATCATCTATGAACCTATTCAAACACAAAGCTAAACTTTGGCTAGCCACCTCAGATGACCAATTGTCTTTTTGAACAGTCGAATATCATGACTCTATGTATGCCTGACTAACTTGCACTGCTCCTGTACTTTAATGTTCTTGTACTTAATGCTACTGTAATTACTTCCTTTGCTGTAACTACTGTTTGAAGATATGCGCCCGGTTGCCTCCGGGCCTGGTTGCGCTATACAAATAAAATAAATACAAATACATTGTGTATAGGCACTATATAAATAAACTATCATATTATATCATATCCCCCGGCTGAGCTGGCATGATCAGAACACTAGGCCCTACGCCGTTGTTGCCGTCCTCCACGTCCTTGTCATCTGTGGAAGAAACTTCCATGGCCTGCGACACGGCCTGGGGCTGGTCCGGGACTTCTCCACCCTGAGGGGTCAGAGCCGTGCTCAGAGACTAAATACTCTTCTGCGGCGTGCCAGCAGACTTCGCCAAAGTCACTACAGAGGTTTCTTGCCTCGGAGGCAGGGACACATTCTGCGCTGCAGGGGTTACCTTTAAGGGGTCAGCCCCTTTCGCCTTCTTGAGAGCAGCAGCCACCAGCATTATCGTCGACGAAGACTTCTCCTGAGCTGCTTGGGCTTCTTGGGCAGTTCGGCCATCTTCTCCTGTGCCCCTGGCTTCTCGCGCAGCTTAGCCGGGTTGGACGATTTCCTTTTCGAGTAGAAGCTCCATCGCTGGCTGGCGATGGAGGCGGATGGTGATCGTGCACTGTCCATCGTGTGATCCGCTTGCACAGCAACCCCGATGGTACCGGCTTGTGGTGCTTGGCCTTGTCTTGGGCCCCCACGGACGAGGCACCCTCAAAGGACTTGGAAGCCCGCTCCTCGGACTGGCAGATCCTGGGTGAGGCATGACTCTGCCCGGAGCACGGGGCAGAGACCTTGGCGTTCAGCCACGCCGCCAGTCTACTGTGCCTATCCTTCGCCGGCTTCTTGGAAAAGCTGAGGCAGATCTCGCACTCTCCTTGCTTGTGGTCCGGATGAAGACAGAGGCATTGGAGGTGTTTGTCCTCAACAAACACGTTCCGTAGTCCGCACTTGGTGCAGGGCCTGAAGAGTGATCTTCCTTCCTTCCTTCTCCTCCGTCACGGTCGGAGGGTGCGAAGTAGGCCTGATGGGCTTCTGGAAACTTCAAAGAACCTTTGACGATCTTTGCCCTTGAGGGGTGCTGAAATTCACAGACAACAGGCCCCCGCTGTCGGCAGTTGGAGAAAAGAACACATGGGCTCTTTTTAGACAACAAAAAAAAAGAACTTTATTCTATTGAAAAACAAAAAAAACGTAGAAGTAGCTCACGGAGCAAAACTGAAGGACTCCCAACACTGAAGCATGCAGTAAAAATCTGAAGATGGCTGCCAGAGGAGGGGCTTACGGAGAGGATTGTCATTGGAGGGGGGCAGTATGACCCAGAAGACAGTGATTGGTTTAGAGGAGAAATACAGTTTGTAAGTGAAAGTGAAACCGTTTTTGCTTTTACAAAGGATTCCCGGCCTGCTGACGGGGATCAGCCCGCCATCCGCCATCGCCGGAACCCTGCAAAACAAGAGATATCATTACAAAAGACTTTTAAGACATTTGAAGTGCCCAGAACTTACCGTTCGTGCAGTTAACGATGGACAGCAGTCCTCTGAGGTCAAGAGGCCTGCACCCTTATCCAGTGAAGAAACTGGTTACGGCACCCTGCCCCGAGGCAGATGGAGAGCTCGGCGTTCACTTACCTAAGGTGAGGGCGTTAACCTTTGGGGTTCTACAGGAGAAGAGAAAGGGAAGAGGAGAGAGGCACCCAATAACCCCAGTTCATTAATCCCATATTTTCTATCTGCAGACATCTTACTCTTCGAGTCAGACATACAGTGCACAGAGGTCCAGCCCAAAGAGCCAACCGTGTGTTACACATCACCTTTGAAGATACGGCATTCACCCAGTCAAGACCGGCGCCTCTGCGGGAATCAGGTGAGCGTTACAGTTTCACCTCTGGATCCACCTCTTCCAGGCGTAGACCCCTCACAAGTTGTATTAAAAAAAATCAAATAAAAAGTTATTTTCTCAATGAACTTTGGGTAATGACGTTCCACCCCTGGATCTCCCTCTCTCGGGCTCGGACCCCTAGGCTTCTTCTATTCACAAATCTTAATGTCTTTTTAAACAGTCAGGCTTCACCCCCTTTTTGGTCGGCTTCCCTCTTTCGGGTTCACTCTTGCCAACTTTCACCCAAACAGTTCACTGTCGACATGCCCTGGCCAGGTTCACTTCTGTCATCATAGGGACTTCAGGCATCGCCTCTTTTTGTTAGCATCCCTCCACCGTGGTCACTCTTGCCAACCTTTACAACGCACTGTACACATACTAATTTCACCATGCAAGATTAATTTCCCTTAGCTTCACAATCATCTATTGGTCAAAGACTTTCAGTGGTACAGAGGATTTTACAAGACCCCTGTCTGACCACTTTGACCTCTCTTCGACTCTTCCCAAGGCCTTCTGGTCATGGTATTCTCTACCACCGGAAAATCGCCCAGAGTTTCCTGCGTGAACACCCATGTGGTGTCGGACGCCTCTCTGGCTGCTTTTCCCCCTCTTTTATTAATAGTTTCCTTAAACCTTTCAAAGTTCAAATTAGCTGTTGGCTAATTTTCGTTCAGCACAGTTCGGTTTCTTATCAACTCTCCCTTCGACTCACCGGCTGTGATGAACCGCCTGGCTTTCCTTCTCTTTTGAGTCAAGGTTGGTACCTCTGAGAAAAACGTTTCTCTGCGGCTTGGTAATCAGCAAAGGAGAGTCTTGTGTACCGCTGACACCTGCTGCAACACACGCTGGCTATTGTTTTTAGTCTTTTGTTTCCATCTGCTAAGGTTTCACAGGCCTTGGTCGGAAAGGGCAAGGTTGCTTCTCTCCTTGTCACCCTCTCAGTATGCGCCGTCTTTCGCTTCCTCTTGAACTGTGTACTTGGTTAGCTCTCACGGTGTGTGGCTTGCCTTGCTCGTCCAGTGCTCCACCTTTGTGGGGAAAGGAAAGGGCTGTCAGGTGTAAGTTGTTTTGGTCAATTGGCTGACCCTTGCATTGGGACATGTCAGGTGAACGGCTCAGCTTGAGTGTTAGTACGTTGTCTCTGGTGTGCGAAAGTGTTAGTGTCAGAGTATCCTATGGGATATAGAGAGGAAGAGGTGCTGTAAGGGATTATAACCCATGTACTAGTAGGATCTGTGGTGATCTCGGAAGGGTAGTTTTTGTAGGATTTGTGAAATGATTAAGAGTTTGTGGGAACTGTAGTTGTTGGTCACATTTGACTGGGAGTTTGGAAAGGGACAATCATTGGGATGGGATTGGTAGGGATTATGAAGGAAACAGGGATAATCGGGATTGTGAACTGAAAGAGCTATAATGTTTTGTTGAGGTAGATTGGGTGTTCAGGAGTGAATTATCAGAGGGCTGTGAAGTAGAATGATTGGGAATATCTGGTAGAAGACAGGATAGCAGGGATTCTGGGAGTTGTGATTTTTGATGGGTTTATCAGATGTAGAGGGGTTCTGGGATTCTAGTAAGGGCAATTCATTGGGCGTAAGGGAGGTAAATGTAGAGCATCCTATAAAAGCCTTCTTCCCCGGAATAATACTGCGTCTCACTGTGGATATTCCCCCAATCATAACCCTGAGCTCCCCAACCCAGGTGATCTTCCCTCGCTCGTCCACCCCCAGGGTGAGGATACAAGAGCCTAGGGTCTGAGAGCGCCAGCCAGTCCCTGGCCACCCGAATAAGGGATCCTCGAGTTCTACTTGGGATAATACCCTCAGGTTTCTCACACCCCTGGGCCATGAGGCACAGCGTTGCCAGTCCATGCACCTACCTGAAGATTAGGAACAGTGAGACATTTAATATTATTTCCAACTTAATAAAATTCCATGTTTTGAACAATCATCAAAAAGTTGTCCGCCTCGCAATGCTGACCCCTCACACTGGCTAGGGACGCCTCTTCTCCCATTCTCACATCCTGGTCAGCGGCTTCCTCTCTGCTGCACTTCCTCCAGGCTCTTGTATCCTCCTTGGAGGGTCTAACTCAGTCTCGAGTCCTCATTTTTGTATGCTCCACGTGCTTACATATTGCCTAATAGGAATTCGGGAAACACTAGACTGCTCAATAGTGTTTCCAGGACTTTTCATACATCTGCACTTCTTCTTCATTCCTGTATTTTTCTTAGTGACCTCCATAGGGTAGACATGACTCTTCTTAGTCTCAGTATTTCTACTATGGATCTCCCTTGGGTCGTCTATGCACTTCATCGCCCCAGTACTATTGTTGCTATGCACATGACACATGTACATGGGATGGCAAGGTAAGAGAGGGTTAGGTGAGGTGGACTGGGTATAATAGAAAGTATACTGCATTCTCCCTGGATAGTTATCAATAGTCCCAAAGGGGCTGGGGGTTTGGTCCACACGAGATCCTCCCGCTGAGCACTGACATGGTCACTTGCCCAGGATCACAGGAGCAGCACCATCAAGTGGGGGGAGCTGGGGGCATCATGGTGCACACATGTCCCTTTGGGATGTTTATACATGGGGGGCCTGGTTGGACACAGTCCTGGCACCTTTGGTGCCAGGCTCATGGAAGAACTTAGACAAGACGTGTTTATTATGGGAAGAAGTGCTTGGAATGGAACGGAACTCTTTTATTATGGGCAGGAATACTCTCAAGAACTTCTCATTTGTGTAACTAGTCCGGGTGTAGTCTCCATCTGCACGTGCAACTTCTAGGAATGGCAGGGTGTGGCAAGCAGGACTGAGCTAAGGGGCATGGCCTAAAGAGCTCAGCTACAAAAGCCAGCCCAACCCCAAGGCACATGCTTCGCATTATTCTGTACCTCCGTGCGGCGTAACGCTCACCGTCGCCTGGGACTTACTTTACCTGAAGAGATCCTGCCATCTACATCCACATTTACCATCCGGAGGATCCTGTTCTTCCCTGTACGCTTCTTCCGGGCACCGCGGCTCACCTGCAAACATCTTGGAGCGCAGACATCTTCTTCCTGGCACCGCAGTTCACCTGCAAACATCTTGGAGCGCATACATCTTCCTGGTACCACAGCTCACCTGCAAACATCTTGGAGGGTCACCTGCAAACGTCCTGGAGCGTAGACATCTTCTTCCTGGCACCGCTGCTCACCTGCACACTTCTTGGAACACGGACAGCATCATCTGGGCAACGCGGCACGACGGACTCCATCCAAACTCGTAGCACCTGCAAAAGAAAGGCAAGAGACAAGGTTAGACACTTAGCAGACATTACGTTAAGGGCGCGCTGTCATTAAACCTCACGCCTTCCCTAAAACCATCACTCACTTGCTGGCGGACATCGCAGTCGCTTCCATCTTCCACTGAGCCGCGTTGCGCGCCTCCACAGCCGCTGTAAGCCGCATTTCCATCTATTTGGGAGAAAACAGAGAGGAACGTTATTCACGGGAAAAACAACAGCACTGAGAGCAATAACATAAAAACATTGAGAGAAAGCATAAAGAAGGCGCTTAGGTGCAGCTGGACTGGACTATTACTCAGGAATCAGTGAAGGAACTCTATTCTTTCATCAAGCGCCCCTGCCAGAAGTAGCAGGATGGAGAGAACATCATTCACATTTACTAGGTGAGCCTTATGGGCCGGTACGTGCCCACAGATATTGCACCTTGGATCCAAGGGTTTGGGAGGTACCACAGTCAGCTAGCAGCACATTCACGTTTTCCCATATCCACGCAGGAGCAGTGCCAACATTTGTCGCCGCCCACAGCTGATCAGCAGGGGACGAAACCAGAAGGGGTGACCTAACTACAGGGAGGGCTACAACCGGGCCACAACGCCTCCCCAGAGACCAGGTGAGCGTAACAAGCATAAGCCCCAGGGGACCCATCGGGCAGCAGCCCCACCTCCCTGGCTTCATGGGAAGGGGCTCCCCCTCTGGGAGAAGCGACGACATCCAAGGATTTGTCACAGTACTTTAATGTAAGTGTGTGTTTTGTATAGAAGTATATTCTGTGGTACGCACCTGTGTGGACAATCCATTGATTAGCAATCTCTGCCCTCCTCTCCCTTCCGAGCCGAAGCCTTATTGCTAAGTCATACTACCAAGTCAGAGTTTGATTACTCCTTGTTTTTGCACTGGTCTGGTTTACTAGGTTGGCCTTCCAGATCCGTACATTTGTAGTGGTTCTGCAAAACCCTCCTAAGAGCTACATGCATGAATGTAGGCTGAATGTTTAGATGCATGCAGGGAACTGGTATGCGTCTTTGGGTGAGGGTGCTTGTAGGTGGGTGTCTGGTACACGTTTTTGGGTGAGGGTGCTTGCAGGTGAGGGTGTCTGGTACACGTGTTTGGTTGATAGTGCTTGTAGGTGTGTGTGTGTTGTGGTGTCTGGTGCGTGGGTTTGGGTGGAGGTGCTTGTAGGTGTGTGTGAGGGTGTCTGGTGTGCGTGTTTGGATGATGGTGCTTGTAGGTGTGTGTGAGGGTGTCTGGTACGCGTGTTTGGGCGAGGGTGGATGACAGACTCTTGGAGCACATTTGTCACCTAGGTTAAAGAAAATGAGGGAGACAAATATTGTGTAGTACCAAAAACTTTATTTCTCCCAAAGATGACATGTTTGACATTTTATTTGCTCTGTACGACATGATTACTCAACACCAAGAATCAGGTACAGAAAAATGCAAACAGACCACAGACAGTATAGCAAGGAACCAAAATAGAAAAGCAGGACTGGACGTTGCTCAGCGCCAGTTCCATAAACACCCATCAATCGAGAAATAACCAGAAAA
Organism: Ambystoma mexicanum; assembly: GCF_040938575.1. Taxonomy (NCBI): domain Eukaryota; kingdom Metazoa; phylum Chordata; class Amphibia; order Caudata; family Ambystomatidae; genus Ambystoma; species Ambystoma mexicanum. The sequence continues at coordinate 5,053,863 of NC_090929.1, read as the reverse complement.
TTACAGAGAAACACAGTTTGGGCCCAGACAGAGCAGATCATTGTTACACTTCAAAGACAATGTGCACTGAACACTATTAAGATTATTCCTTTTGTAAAAATAGTTCCATATATCTCTGCCTTTTCCATATAGATCTATAGATTTATATAGCATTTAAATATAAAGACTTTTATGACTTTCCATCACCTGGTCAGAGCTCAACATACATTACAAAAGTAGAGACATTTTATTAAAAACCATTTTTATTTTCTTTGAATCCTACCAAGCAGGAATGGAATAGATATGGCCGCACAGACACCCTTTGTCGCCATTTCCCTGTGGTCACCTCTTAATACCTCCGGCAAGAGCATCTATTGGCTGGGGTCCTTGCGAGGGCAGTACCAACATCCCGTACAAAGGCAGCTAGACCCTGCAAATGTGCAGCTTAAATGCCCCACACATAGGCACCACCACCACCTACTACCAGCTAGGACAACCAGCCCTGTGTGCGCTGAATATACACAGCAAACACAAGCAGCTAAATACCAACTACCCATGTAACCGGCACACAGGCAGCTTAGGACCAACTACCCTACACAGACAGCCTTTGATCGACTACCCCCGAGTGTAGCTACTGAGTAGCGGTATCCCTCAATACTACCCACCTCCATGGTACATCTGGAGAGGCAAAGCTTGCAGACCACTCAACTAGTACCACTCAACTAGTAGGAGCAGCCGTAAGATCACCCGAGTGTGGTGTAACAAAGGCTGGCCTGACACTGAGGCACAGTAATGGGTCCGCAGGGCCAACAATGGTAAATGGGTGAAGCAACATGGCTACAGTGGCAGAGCTTGCCAGGGGCCAAGTCAGAGGTAGCAAGGCTAGCCAGCACAAGGCGGCGGCTGTAGGATGCCATGACAAGGCCACGCTTATACAGTCCTCCATGGCACAGGTTTGTGCATGGTATGCCACATTTTACAGGCTGAGCAGTACAGCCTGTAAAATATAAAGCTTTCACCTAGCCATGACAAACAGTATTTGTTCTCCAACTTACTCTAACAAGACGGTGAAATGGTAAGGCTTGTGACTTAAAGCATGACGGTACACAAGGTTCAATTTTAAGTGCCAAGCCAGTATTATGTTTGCCACAGTCGAAGGCAAGCATAGTACTGCTTGCCAAGCCACAAGGCCAGGGCTGTTCAGCTTCTCGTTGGCCTTGGCCAACTTGCGCTGGCACAGGGTGATGCTGTACAGCAGCCCTGGATGACTGTACACATCCCTGCAGTATGCTGGCGTTGGCCAACTTGCCCGGGCACAAGGTGATGCTGTACAGCAGGCCTGGATTATGCTGGCGTTGGCCAACTTGCCCAGGCACGAGGTGATGCTGTACCAGGCTTGAATGGCACAGCTTCCAAGGTTGGTGGTTTAGGTCTTGATGAGAACAATGGAAGGGCTGGTCACTTAGCCTTGGAGCTCATCTGCTAGTCTCCAGCTGGCGCTGTGAATCATGGCTGAAGGCTTTCGATCCCCACTAGACAAGCCAACATTCCCAATTGCACAGAATGTTAGGAAGTCATAGCAAGGGATTGTTTCCAAGCCAAGCTCATCCTGCACAACCCGCTCCTGTCCCTCCCCCACCCCCACACTCAGTAGATCCAATGCAAGGAAATGGTGGGGCTGGACCTGTACATTAACACAGGTCCCCTGTGTGGTTAAAGTGCTTGATAACAGAATTCACCCCAAGAGTTTATAAATGGAATTTTAATAAGGTGAACACCAAAGACACCCAACATGGGGTTAATATGCGAGTTCATTAAGTGCACCCAAAGACACTTACAGTGGGTTTATTGCACTAATTAACAAGCACCCTAAATAGATTGTTACTGGGGTTATGCTTCTTACCAAAGATCCCCCAAGATAGCAACAAAGACAGTCATACTCATTAATTGAGGTAATCCCAAGACACCTACAGTGGGATTCTTACAAGGGCACCCGAAGAGTGCACTCTGAGAAACCATTAGTTGAATAATAACACGTTAACCCCAAGATACCTGGAACTGCCCATGTTTATTGAAAATATTAACCCGGCATTATGCTTTTTGGAAATGACGGCCCCTTGGGATTAGTGCATGCTCAGAGAGACCCGGAGGCGGTGGGCCAACAAGTTAAGGAGCAGCCAGGGGTGCAGTGAGGGGCTCAGGGAAAGGATGTCGGAGGGAGTGCGGCAGGAGGCAGAGGCACAGAATTCCAAGGAGCAGCACAGTGAGGGGATGGGGGAAAGGATGTCTGTGGGAATGCGGGCAGGGGGCGTAGGCATGGGATTCCAAGGAGCAGGACAGCCAGGGAATGCAGTGAGGGGTAGGTTGTCAGTGCAGCCAGGGGGCAGAGACACAGGATTCCAAGGATCAGGGCAGGCAGGGGCGCAGTGAGGGGATGGGGGAAAGGATGTCAGAGGGAGTGCGTGCAGGGTGCGGCGGCACAGGATTATGATATATGATGTGGCATTTATAACACTCCTGTACACAAGTGTTTCTAGGCGCGAGCAGGGTGGCCAGGGCGCAGTGAGGGGATGGGGGAAAGTATGTCAGAGGGAGTGCGGGCAGGGGGCGGAGGCACAGGATTCCAAGGAGCAGGGCAGGCAGGGGCGCAGTGAGGGTCTGGGAGAAAGGATGTCCGTGGGAATGCGGACAGGGGGCGTAGGCATGGGATTCCAAGGAGCAGGGCAGCCAGGGAACGCAGTGAGGGGTAGGTTGTCAGAGGAAGTGCAGCCAGGGGGCAGAGACACAGGATTCCAAGGATCAGGGCAGGCAGGGGCGCAGCTAGAGGATGGGGGAAAAGATGTCAGAGGGAGTGCGGGAAGGGGGCGTAGTCACAGGATTCTAAGGAGCAGGTCAGTGAGGGGCTGTGGGGAAAAGGATGTCAGAGGGAGTGCAGGCACAGAAGCACAGGATTTCAAGAAGCAGGGCAGGCAGCGGCGAAGTGAGGGGGTGGGGGACAGGATGTCAGAGGGACTGCAGGCAGGGTGCAGAGGCACGGGATTCCAAGGAGCAGGGCAGGCAGGCAGGGGCACAGTGAGGGGCTGAGGGGAAGGATGTCAGAGGGAGTGCGGGCAGGGGACAGAGGCACAGGATTCCAAGGAGCAGGGAAGGCAGTGGGCGCAGTGAGGGGGTTGGGGAAAGGATGTCAGAGGGAGTGTGGGCAGCGGACAGAGGTATGGGATTCCAGAGAGCAGGGCAGCCAGGGGCACCGTGCGGGACTGGGGGGAAGGATGTCAGAGGGATTGCGGGGAGGGGCGGAGGCACAGGATTCCAAGGAGCAGGGTGGACAGGGGAGACCAAGGGCTGCAGGGGTGTCCACCGCATAAGACGACAGTGTTCGATGGGACAGAGGAGCATCGCACTTCTCGGGACTACAGGGGTGTCCCTGTTATCAGACAAGAGGCGAGGGAGGTGTGGGCCCAAGCGATTCTCAGCAGCACCAAAGCCTGACCCGGGAAATGGGGCTTTCGGGGAAAAATTACCAAATGCTTCAGATAACTAATGAGATTCTGCTGCTCTTCAGTGGGTTGCACACCCACATAGCCTTCGTGCTGGTCTGGCCCCAAAAGCCCATTTTACCATTACACACTCAAGATGCCCACATCAGAAAAGGAGAGATTTGAGAGAATTGCCACTGTCTAGACCTACTGTTCACTGGGTGATTTTAGAATCAATGGGGCTCATTACGAGTCTGGCAGTAGCTCTGCTGGTACTACCGGCACCTGCTGCTGGACCCGTAAATATTTACTGGTGCCGGACTTGCCGGAAACACCAGGGTATTACAATCCCCGGTGTTCCAGAAAGTCAGGCGGCAGTACATTTTAAGTCCCCATTCTCATGGAGTCCCATAGGACTCCATGGGAATGGGGACCACGGAAGCACCGGCACCGTTAACAGTGCTGGTGCTTCCGTGATGGTCTGCCTAACGTGGCTGCTATGTCCGGCAGGGTCTGCCCTGTGCCCTGTCGGGCACAGTGGCTCCAGCAGGCAGACTCGTAGTATACTTAGAATGAGGCCCATTGTCTCTGGAGAATGGAAGTAACAGTAATCCGTGGGAGAATATGGCAATGGAAGTTCCGGCGCAAGGTGTGGGCAATGGAGGGAGCACCGGGCGCTATAGGGAGAGTTGTGGGCAATGGAGCACCTGGCGCTAGGAGAGAGTTGTGGGCAATGGTGGGGCATCCAGCGTTACAGGGAAAGTGTGAGCAATGGCGTTTCAGCCCGGCCCTATGGGGCGAGGTGTGGGCAATGCAAAATTAGGTGCAATGTTGCTAGGTGTGGACAATGGCGCATCAGCCCGGCCCTATGGGGCGAGGTGTGGGCAATGCAGCATTAGGGGCAAGTGCAATGCTGCGAGGTGTGGGCAATGGAATATTGGCCCAGCACTATGGGGCAATGTGCGGGAAATGCAGCATTAGGTGCAGGTGCAATGTTGCAAGATGTGGGCAATGGAGCATCAGCCTGTCCTATGGGCAGAGGTGAACAAGTTACTCTCTTAACTGGTAACGTTCTTTCGATGGGATGGTCCGACAACATATTCCATATCTATGACAGTAATCACCACATCTGTGCTGCTTCGGAAAATCTTTGGGCGTCTGCGTCCTGCGTCGATGACGTCGCTACGGCGTCCTCGAGGACCTCCTCCGACGGCCGACGTCACCAGATGTTATAAGTAGGACGCACGACGCCCGTAGCCTCAGTTGTAATTTTTTCCCCAGAACGTGTGGCACCAGTCTTCTGCCAGTCTGACACACAAAGCCTTGCGGAAACGTAAGCTGCAATCACATAAGAAATTCTGTAGCGGGGAAGGCAGGGAGGGAGCGATATGGAATACGTCGTCGGACCATCCCATCGAAAGAACGTTACCAGGTAAGAGAGTAACTTGTTCTTCGAGGGGATTGGGTCCTCCGACATATTCCATATCTATGACAGACTCCCAAAGCAGTACCAATGCAAGAAGGTGGGAAGAGGTGGGGAAAGCATTTAGAAAGCAGAAATTTAGAATGCCCAATCAAATTGCGGAGTAAAGGACCGCCTTGCCAAAGGTCAGATCCTGCCCCCGGATGGAATCGAGGGAGTAGTGACGTACAAAAGTATGTACCGAAGCCCAGGTGGCTGCATCACAGATGTTACGAATAGGAACACCCCTCTGTAAAGCAGTAGAGGCAGCCATACCCCTGGTAGAATGGGCCCGTAAGCCGACCGGTGGGTCCTTACCCACCAAGCGGTAACACTCAGAGATAGCCAAAATAATCCAGCGAGACAAAGTCTGTTTCGTCACAGCTATCCCAAACGCTTTCCAGCGTAACCAATGAAGAGTTGATCGTCCACTCTGACCCGGGACATGCGTGCCATATAAAAGCTTAACGCTCTCCTAGGATCAAGCATATGGAGCCTCTCCTCTTCCTTAGCAGGATGTGGAGGAGGATAAAACGCCGGAAGAACCACCTTCTGGCCTAAATGAAATTCCGACACCACCTTCGGAAGAAAGGATGGACGAACTCTAAGTTCAACCCTGTCCTTATGAAACACAGTGAAGGGTGGCTTAACTGAAAGTGCCTGTAACTCACTCACTTTGCGAGCGGAAGTGACCGCAACCAAAAATACAGTTTTAAGAGTTAACAGTCTCAAAGGGCATGAATGCAAAGGCTCAAACGGAGCACCCATCAGAAACTTGAGAACAAGGTTCAAATCCCAACCAGGCACCTGGAAAGGTGACGGAGGGAACACATTAGTGAGCCCTTTCAGAAACTGAGAAATTAAAGGAATTTTAAAATAGGAACACTCTTCAGACGAGCGCTTAAATATGGACAGCGCCGCCAGGTAACCTTTAACGGTACCCACTTGCAAGCCCCTGTGGGTCAAAGAAAGCAAAAAAGACAGAACCATGGGAATGTCACATGCAAAAGGATCCACATTCTTAACCCTGCACCAGTCGCAGAACTTACACCAACGGCAACGGTATAGGGACTTTGTTGCTGGCCGTCTGGCCGAGAGCAACACCTCCATCACGTCTTCAGGGAGGTCCCAATCCTTATACCTCGACCTTTCAGAAACCAAGCGTGAAGGTTGAGGGATCTGACCTCTGGATGGAGAACCTGACCCCCCGCCCGTGAGAGCAGATCGTCTCGGTAGGGAAGACCATGTAGAGGGCAGATGGACAAGTCGAGAAGGTCCGGGTACCACGTCCTCCAGGCCCACGCTTGAGCAATGAGGATCATCCGAGAACCGAACCTCTGTAGTACTTGCGGGATGACTGGGACTGGAGGAAACGCGTACAGCAGTGGGAATGACAACTCCACCACAAACGCGTCTCCTAAGGCTCCTTTTGGAGGAAATTCCAGCGAGCAGAACCTCTCGCACTTCCGGTTGACACTGGAGGCGAAGAGATCCACTTGAGGGGTCCCCCAAAGGGCGAAGATCTCCAGGAGAATCTCCTGAGCCAACTCCCACTCGTGAGAGATCGCGCTCTGCCTGCTCAGAGCGTCCGCCATCTCGTTTTCGTCTCCGGCCAAATGAACTGCCGAGATCAAAACTTCCTGCTGGATTGCCCAGAACCAGAGCTGAATCACCTTCCTGCACAGAGGAAGTGACCCTGCCCCCGCACCAGTTTTTGTTGAGGTAGTGCATGGCCACCGTGTTGTCCATCAGGATCAGGACATCCTTTCCTCGCACAGTCGGCAGAAAAGCCTTTAGGGCTAGCCTGACGACCCTCAGCTCCAACAGATTGATATGGAGTCTGGACTCCGACGGAGACCAACGACCGCTGACTCAACTCGTTGGCATGAGCTCCCCATCCCGTGAGGGATGCGTCCGTCACGATCGTCACCTCCGGCCAGGGTAGCCAAAATGGAGCCCCCCTCATCAGATCCTTCGTCAGCCCACCACAGAAGGTCCTGGGCGACCGAGGACAGCACCTGAACAGGGTCCGACATCCTGCCGGTGGACTGAGACCACTGGAGCTTGAGTGCCCATTGCAAAGATCTCATCCGCAACCTGGCCTCTGGCACCAGAAGAATGCAGGATGCCATGAAGCCGAGCAATCTCAAGAACTCGAACGCTGGGAGACTCTGGGCAAGCTGAAACTTGTGCACCATCTGCTGAATGTGATGAGCCCTCACCTGGGGAGGAAAACACTGCCCCAGGGACGTGTCGAGCACTGCTCCGATGTACTGGAGCCTCTGAGTCAGTGTCAAATGGGACTTCTTTAAGTTTAGGGAGAAGCCCAGCTTGTGGAGGGAGTGGTAGGTGACGGACAGATGATCCAGGACCTGCTCGGGCAAGCGCACCCTGATCAACCAATCGTCCAGGTAGGGGTAGACGTGAATCCCCCCTTTCCTGAGGTGTGCTGCCACCACTACCATGAGCTTGGTGAAGACTCTCGGGGCGGAGGTCAATCCGAACGGCAGGACCCGAAACTGAAAGTGCGAGTCGCCAACCGCGAACCTCAGGTACTACTTGTGCTTTGGATGTATTGGCACATGAAAATAAGCGTCCTTGAGGTCGAGAGACACCAACCAGTCCTGAAGTTGAAGGGCCTGGAGGACTTGAGAGAGAGTAACCATCTTGAACTTGTCCTTCCTGAGGAGTTTGTTCAAACCGCGCAAGTCCATGATGGGTCTCAATCCCCCGTCTTTCTTGGAAATCAAAAAATAAGAGGAATACCATCTCTTGTTCCTCTCCACTACAGGCACCAGTTCTATGGCGCTTTTCTCCAGCAGGGATTGAATTTCCTGCACAAGGAGCGGATCCGGACTCTTCAAAGAGAGATTCCCCGGTGGATTGTCTTGAGGCCTCTGCCGGAAAGGAAGCCATGTCCAAACCCGACTGAACGGCCTCACACATGGCATCCTTGCCATCCTGAACCATGGCAAGGAAACCATCCCGTTCGTCCCCTTCGGGAATATGCTCAGCCGCTAAGGAAACAGTTCCACAGAGTGTGCGTGAAACGTGACAAAGCACATACCCCCTGAAGAAAACACTTTCTTCGCCCAGCCATCAAAACACTTGTCGTCCCTATCAGGAGGCATGGTAGGATACGACGCCTGCTTTGCCGGGGCCATAGCCGCCTGCACCACCAAACGCTCTAGAGTGAGGTGCTTGGACAAGTAGCAGGGGTCGCTACTGGCTGGGCGGTATTTTCGCGGCAAAGACTTGCCCACTGCCGGGAGAATCTGCGGAGCAGTCCAAGCCACCGCCACCCTCCTCTGTAGAGCCATATGAAACGGCAGTATCAGGAGGCATGGTAGGATACGACGCCTGCTTTGCCGGGGCGTAGCCGTCTGCACCACCAAACGCTCCAGAGTGGTGGGCCAAGATCTAGGATATCCGTAAGGTCATCCTGAAGAAACTCCCCCGGGGGAGCAGACCATCCCAAGTACTCGGTGACCCTAGACATAAGGTGCCGATACGAAGAGTCGGCATGAGTGCCATGCTCAGGCCGACAAAACTCCACCTCTGGAGAGGTGTCCAACCCACTCGCATCGTGCAGGGACTGCCTCAGGTCCTCAAATTGGCTATAGCCCGAGAGAATCTCCTCTGGCACCGTATCAGGAACCATGCCATCATCAAAGCCCTCATCCACCTCTGAAATAAACTCAAGATGGTGGTAAGAAGGCACAGAATGTGAACCAAAGCCATGCTTGACCTTGTTCAGAGCCTTTCTAGGGGGTTCCACGGAGCCCTGGGGTACCACCATCGACACAGCCTCGAAAGGCATCGAGTGAATCGGCGTCGAACGCGGCGCCGAAAGCATCGATGGCGTCGACACAGGCCTCGAGGCCGGAGCCCCGAGCGTGTCCCTCAACAGCCTAGGTGCCGATTTCTTCGGAGCCGGGGCCTCGAAAGAGTCCGTCGACGACCTCGGCTGAACCGGCGTCGACGTCTTCCTCGAAGACACCACAGGTTCACATGGTCTTGAGCGCGTCGAGGACCGGAACCTGGACCCGGCATGACGAGAATGATTCCCCTTGTCCGAGTGGGACCTCTCCCGTGAATCGTGCTGACCACCCGAGCCCGAAGGCGTGCGAGTGGTGTCTCTCGACCGATCACGACTGACCTCACTCGGAGGCGCGGACGGACCGGTGCCCTGGGATTCGAGAATCGCTAACATTTTCTTCCCGAAGGAAGCCCATTCCTCTGGCGTCACATGCATGGTGGGATAAGCGACCCGCCGACGGGCGGTGTCCTCGGATGAGGACGGGGAAGGCGACCGATGACGGCGCTTCCGGGAGTGCCTCGCAGAGGAGTGGCGGGACTGACTCCGGGACCGAGACCCACTGGACTTCCGACGACGATGCGGAGAGTCGCCCTTCGAATCGTCCGTCGAAAGCCCCGCAGACTTCAACTTCCGTGGCTTGGACACCCTACCTACCGACAACTTCTTCTTGCGCTCCCGCAAGGCTTTGGACGTGAGCGACTGGCAGTCGACACAGTCATCCATGTCATGGGCCTCCCTGAGGCACCAGAGGCAGCCATTGTGCGAGTCCGTCACCGACATCTGGACCCACAGTCCCCGCACTTCTTAAAGCCCGGACGAAGGCTGGAAGACGAGGTAGACATCCTTCACAAAGAAGAAACTTCACCAAACGAACAGGTTCGAAGAACCGAGAAACAACAGAAACTCCAAAGAGTTGAGGCGTGCTGAGATCTCCGAACACGTTCGCGGAAAAAACGGAACTGAGGCTACGGGTGTCGTTCTTCCTACTTATAACATCTGGTGACGTCGGCCGTCGGAGGAGGTCCACGAGGACGGCGTATCGACGTCATCAACGCAGGACGCAGAAATATTTTCCAAAGCAGCACAGCTGTGGTGATTACTGTCATAGATATGGAATACGTCGGAGGATCCAATCCCCTCGAAATGGGCAATACAGGATTAGGTACAGGTGCGATGTTTGCGAGGTGTGGGCAATGGACCATCAGCCCTTTGGGGAAATGTGAGGACAATGGAGCATCGGTCCAGGCCCTATGTGGCGGGTGTGGGAAATGCATTCGGGGCAGATGCAATGCTGCGAGGTGTGAGTAATGGAGCATCGGCCCAGCCCGAGGTGTGGGCAATGCACCATCGGCCCTAAGGGGCAAGGCGTGGGTAATCAAGCATCGGCCCGGATCCTATGGGGCGAGGTGTGGGCAATACAGCATATGGGGCAGGTGCAATGTTGCGAGTTGTAGGCAATGGAGCATCGGCCCGGGCCTATGGGGCAAGGTGTGGGAAAAGCAGCATTAGGTGCAGGTGCAATGTTGCAAGGTGTGGGTAATGGAGCATCGGCCCGAGCCCTATGGGGCGAGGTGTGGGCAATGCAGCATTAGGTGCAGGTGCAATGTTGCGAGGTGTGGGTAACAGAGCATTGGCCTGGGCCCTATGGGGTGAGGTGTGGGCAATGCAGCATTAGGTGCAGGTGCAATGTTGCAAGGTGTGGGTAATGGAGCATCGGGCCGGGCACTATGGGACGAGGTGTGGGCAATGCAGCATTAGGTGCAAGTGCAATGTTGCGAGGTGTGGCCATGGCGCATCGGCCTGGCCCTATGGGGGGAGGTGTGGGCATTTGAACATTGGACTCATCCTAACCTAAAACTGTAAATAGTAGTTTTGTGCCCAGACAACCCTACATTAAGGAGAGTCAAGGTCCATCTGCAATAAGGACGGCTGTCCTGTTACCATTTAATCATTAACCCGTTCATGCCCTTTTCTAAAGTGCATACAATATAAAAGTGGTTAGAGCTTGGGATTTAGGATATAGGAACCCCCAATAATATTCAGCATGCTTGGAGGATCATTGCTCCAAGAGCGCTGGATTTGTCCTCAGATATTTTCAATAGCTTATAAACATCATTCTGTTCTCACGCCATGCTTTTAAAGTGAATACTGGGAAATGGGGATGAAAGGAAACACTGGAGCTAGGAATGTAGATGGGGAGAGGAAAGCCCCATCGATTGGCTCCAGTGACGCAGAGGGCACCGGAGCGACTGCCCATGGCTCAAAGATGAACATTGTGCGCACACACACACACACACACACACACACTGCACCCAACGTATGTTCTTCATTTGAGGGGTGAGCATATTCCCTCTTCTTACAGACCCACCCCCCACCCTTCCATAGGGTTGCACGAAAGTGGATGTTTAAAGGGTCCTGCCGCCCCGTCCCACTTTTAGGCACATCACTACAACACTGAAAGACCTCCAGCCTGCTGGAGCGCAGAAAGGACATCTACAATGAGAGAAATGACAAAGCAGAAAATCAAGAACCCTGAAGTAAACGGTGGCCTCTCTGCAACACTAGATCGCCAACTGCATCAGAGCAAGCGGCACTGCACAGAAATGCTACTTAGCCTCCAAGCACCCTCAAATCCTCCCACACCAAAGAGGAATACACGAGAAAAGCCCCCTCAACCCAGAGCTTTCTGTGTCATGCGCTCTTCCAAAGGGGCCCACAAGTTGTAGCAGAGCTTCTGTATAAGGGCCTCATACATTACACACAGTCCAGCTGTGTCATTCTATAGGTTACCATAGATTGCGCACAGTCCCGCTGTGCCACTTTTATAGTTTAATAGATCGGGCACAGTCTTGCTGTATCCTATGCTGAGCTTCCATAAATAGAGCACAGTCCTGGGGGGGTCCCTCAAATTATGCAAATTCCAGTGGTGCATTGTTCTACAGGGGCCCTATAGATAACAGTCCTGCTGTATCTCTTTCATTAGGGGTCCATAGATGACACAGTCCTGCTGTGTCAGATTCTATAGGTGTCCTATACATTATGCACAGTCCTGCTGTGCCTAGCTCTAAAGAGCCCTATGGATAACACAGACCTGCTGTATCGCATTCTATAGACCCCTCTGATCATGCAGTCCTGTTGCACCTCATTCTATAGAGCCCCTATATCTCACACAGCCCTGCTGTTCTATAGATTCCACACAGTCCTGCTGTGCAGCGTCCCACATGCCACCCAAAGATGCTCAGTCCAGCTGTGCAGCGTTCCACATGCCACCAAAGGTGCTCAGTCCAGCTGTGCATCATCCCACATGCCACCCAAAGGTGCCCAGTCCAGCTGTGCATCATCCCACATGCCACCCAAAGGTGCTCGGGCCAGCTGTGCAGCATCCCACATGCCACCCAAAGGTGCTCAGTCCAGCTGTGCAGCGTCCCACATGCCACCCAAAGGTACTCAGTCCAGCTGTGCATCCCACATGCCACCAAAGGTGCCCAGTCCAGCTGTGCAGTGTCCCACATGCCACCCAAAGGTGCTCAGTCCAGCTGTGCAGCGTCCCACATGCTACCCAAAGGTGCTCAGTCCAGCTGTCTCTTTATTTGGGGCTTTCACTCGAATTTGCACAATTTTGCGTGGTCCTCACAGGGCTTCTGTGCCACTTTCTTCACTTCCAAATCGTGTTGCCAGTGAGGGCATTATCACTGTCAGGCCACACTATGCTACATGTTTAAAATAGGGCGCATAATCAACAATCTGACTGCACCACAGCACAATTTAAGTTTGTTGTGTGAACTCCTAAGGGAAGAGTCAATTCTTCAGAAGTGGTTAATATGACGAGGTCGCAGCTGCTTGAACGTGCTCTGCTCCCTAGATCAGAGCGTGGCTGGCTGATTTGAGAAGACCAGTCCCAGGGCATGGTTCCCTGATTTGAGAAGGCCTGTTCCAGAGCACGGCTGCCTGATTTGAGAAGGCCTGTTCCAGAGCATGGCAGCCTGATTTGAGAAGGACCGTTCCAGAGCACGGCTGCCTGATTTGAGAAAGACCGTTCCAGAGCACGGCTGCCTGATTTGAGAAGGCCCGTTCCAGAGTAGGGCTGCCTGATTTGAAAAGGCCCGTTCCAGAGTAGGGCTGCCTGATTTGAAAAGGCCTGTTCCAGACCAGGGCTGCCTGATTTGAAAAGGCCTGTTCGAGAGCAGGGCTGCTTGATTTGAGAAGGCCCGTTCGAGAACAGGGCTTCCTGATTTGAGAAGGCCCGTTCCAGACCAGGGTTGTCTGATTAGAGAAGGCCCGTTCCAGACCAGGGATGCCCGATTAGAGAAGGCCCGTTCCAGACCAGGGATGTCTGATTAGAGAAGGTCCGTTCCAGACCTGGGCTGCCCGATTAGAGAAGGCCCGTTCCAGACCAGGGATGTCTGATTAGAGAAGGCCCGTTCCAGACCTGGGCTGCCCGATTAGAGAAGGCCCGTTCCAGACCAGGGATGTCTGATTAGAGAAGGTCCGTTCCAGTCCTGGGCTGCCCGATTAGAGAAGGTCCGTTCCAGACCAGGGCTGTCTGATTAGAGAAGGCCCGTTCCAGAGCACGGCTGCCTGACTTGAAAAGGCCTGTTCTCCAGAGCGTGGCTGCCGTAAGGCTGGATAAACCTCCAGTAAAAGGTTCCTAGAACCTTTGCTGACCACTTATGGGGCTCTTCGCAGCCCCTCTGCACTCTTTCACAAGTATTCTTCTGCCACATCTGGTCCCATTCCTGCCCCTCAGAATCCCAATAAGAATTTATATTTTTTTCCAATCCAACCCAAGACTGCTGGAAATAGGAAGAATGTTTAACATGCAAGAGCCTGGAAGGGTCTAGTAGCACAGTGGCTCATCCTCCAGGGGAGGTCAGCAGCCTACCCTTCCTAGCAGAGCCCCAATATTCACCCCGGGGAGATTCAAACATTTCTGGGAGAGGATAAAAATGCATACATTTGGAGTGTGTTCGCTCTGCAATACTCAGCAGGGTGGTGAACACTGGGTAGGACCAGCCTATCAAGGAGCCTGCAGTTTTTGTTGGGTTCCATTTGAGGGGTGCTACAGACCACAAGCAGAGAATGGAGGCAGTAGTGTTTGATGAGCCCAGCCAGGGTGACGCCACATACAGTGAACATGACGGATGAATCTATGGAGCACTAGCAAATACCATGCGCTGATGGGACTGACTTACAGCGGCAAGCGGTTATCATTGAGTAGCGAGGGAGTCACTAGCTTGACCTGGTGCCGTTGGTCCAGGAGGATGGAAATGTCCACTTCTATAGCTGGGGTTTTCAAAATCGACTGCGGGTGGAGTTCGTTCTGTTTTCCGCTTGGAAACCTGCTTGCTTGTGTAGCTGACTTAGCAGAGTGCAGGCATTTGAATGGAAAAGGCCTGGGGTAGCAAGGTGGGCCCACCTCGAGGGAGGGCTTGAGCCACCGACTGCCAGGGATTTCCACGGTTGAGACTTGAAGAGCGATGCTGCAGACGCTCTGGTTGCACAAGGCTTTACAGTGGGAGGGCTTGAGCCACCGACTGCCAGGGATTTCCACGGTTGAGACTTGAAGAGCGATGCTGCAGTTGCTCTGGTTGCACAAGACTTTACAGTGGGGGGGCTTGAGCCACAGACTGCCAGGGATTTCCACGGTTGAGACTTGAAGAGCGATTGCTGCAGACGCTCTGGTTGCACAAGGCTTTACAGGGATGGTAAGGTGGGTTTAGCGATTTTGGAGCCGTCTTGTGGCCGCATGAATATGCTGCCAAGCTCTTTTGGAGATCATAAGAAGGTTCCCAGGTGCTTCTGGAGCCCTGCCCTGATTCTGGCAGTGATCAGCCATTGGGATCTACAGACTCCTGTAGCTGTATCCAGGATTAGATACCGTGTAGTTTGCCATTTGTACGTTGCCAGACACCAGCTGGGGACCTTGATGTGCAAGAGGTTCAGACGCGTTAGTGAGTATCTCGGAGCCAAGAGGACCAGTTGACCTGATCACTGCATTATTATTTAAGTCTCTGGGAAATGTTGCCGGCATCATCAGCAAAGCAGATTGCCAATCCTGGCCAAGAGGCGGGCCTGCATATTAGGTGAATATCTGCGGGCACTTTGTGCCATCCCCCTTTCTATATGGTCCCAATGCTGCTGACCCACTGGCCTGTCACCCTATTGTATGTGCATTTCTGACTAGTTTTATCATGTCTTCTATATGGCACGCCCTGAGACCCACATGACATTATACATTATGAACCCTCTGAATTAATTCTTTTGAAGAGCTGGAGTCCATAGCCTGCAAGGGCACTACATAAGATTTCTGAAATGACTGCACCCTCCAAACCACAGAGGCCCAAAATACAAACACATAGGGAAGAGAAAGTGCAAGCGTGGGTTAGGAACTAAAGAAAAGGACTAATACCTCCAACCAAGCTGGCCACTGGGAGAAGAACACAACTTGACAAGCTCGGCCACCTGCAGATTGGGACATGCTCTCAATCCATCCACTAACTGGAATCCCACCCATGTTCTAGATCCATGCAAGGTTTCAGAATGAACATTCCAACATCGGTCGGCAAACTCTGGATCAAGGCTTCAAAGGCGTAAAGGCCAGAGAACTTGTCAGATCATGAGTAGAAGTCAGGCCCTCTCTGAGGATGCTTAAAATCAGAGATGACACAGCAGAGCCTGCAGGACCCCTTCCAGTAATTCAAGATCAATACTTTGCCATTGCTACTAGAAGCCAATCGAGTGCAGAGGTGGCCATGACCCAACACTGATGGAGAGCTTGCATGCCACATAATTATCACACTGACATACCCACACTGATGGGTGAAAAGCTCAATCGCATTCTCTGTCTGTTCCCAATATCTGACCGCAGAGTAGACTCAACGCCAAAGCTCACATGCACAAGGACCTTCTTTATCCTCCTTCCTGGAGCACCCCCACCATCCTCATCCTCATCCCTGAGCCTGGAGCTGGAACCTCTTCATTGATCAAGGAACATGTCCACCTATCCTGGAGAGTCACCACCACAGAGTCTGGAAAAAGTCCAGCCATCATTCTGAAGAGTCTACGCCTCCCCTTTTTAGAGACTGTCCAGTTTATATCCTTAAACATCTCCGTCGCAAGGGTATGTCACACCTGTGTCAATGTTAAACTATCTGAACCAGGCATCTACCAAAGAGACTGGCGGCAAAAAGCATCATCTAAAGGTGAAAATCTGCTAAGAGCAGAGAGGTAGTCTCTGGGTCTGGCAAGGGGTTGCATGCCTTTACAACTACACTCCAAGGAGGCACGCACTTCTGCAGTGAAATAAACATGCCATCGTAGTGCCACACTGTGGACAGAACACCTACTATTACACGCGCACACTCAGCCAGGTGAGCAGACCATATGCACAGTCTTGCCCATTAAAAGCCACACACCACCATTATACCCAGCTTGAGTCCAGCTTACATCTGCAAATCCATGGCTTATAATGAGCACATGACTCAAATACTGTCTTCTGAGTGGTGCACACCTCCACTTGCCCACACCGAGGCAGCACGGCTCTTCCTGCTCCTTTGCCAGACAAGGCAGATGAGTGCACTGGCTCACACCATATGTTAGGGCTGCAATGATGATGCACTGGTCTCCCAACTGGGCCTTGCCTGTGCTTTGTTTATAAGGCCACACATCCACTAAGACATCACAGAGGGACAGGAAACGCTCCATGCAAGGCTCCAGGTGCTTAAGAAAGGTGCAGATCCCACAACACACAGGGTTTGGGATCAGATAGCAGGGTGTCTTACAGGACTGCAAGGAATGAATGAAAATAAGATAGCAAATGGAGTAGGGGTGCAGGGACAATATTAGGAATACTGGGCAGAGAGGAATGTTCTCTGGTCACTAAACCATAGGGGCAAGGAATCCAAGCCCATCCCTTGCAAGCTCAGTGGGATCTGGGGATCCAGCCCACACCATGCACCAATGGACAAGGGATCTGGAGCCTAGCCCTTCCCTTGTTGAAACGCTTCCAAGAGCAGGGGATGCAGGGATCCAGCCCATACCATGTTCCAGGGGCAGGAGATCTGGGGCCCAGCCTTTGCCATGTTCAATGACTTCCAAGGGCAGGGCAGCTGGGGGTCCAGCCCACATAATGGTTCTAGGGGCAAGCCATCCATTGTCCCACCCGTGAGGGGAATCCAGAGCATAACCTCCCTCCCCTATGTTCAATGGCTACCAGCAATGGGGATCTAGGGATCCAGCCCTCCCCATGTTCAATGACTTCCAAGGGCAGGGAAGCTGGGGGTCCAGCCCACATAATGCTTCTAGGGGCAAGCCTGCCAATGCCCCACCCGTGAGGGAGGGGAATCCAGAGCATGTTCAATGGCTCCCAGACCTGGGGATCTAGGGATCCAGCCCTCCCCATGTTCAATGGCTGCTAGGGTAAGGGGCACAATGCCCAGTGCTCTCTTGCAAAGGTCACAGGAATCCAAAAGCCAGTTCAAGTTCTAGACAATGGCTCCAGGGCAGGGAAACCAGAGCTCAGTCTTGGACTCGTTCAGCGGCTCCCAATCACGACAGGTTCATAGATTCCAGCAGAAACCCTGTGTATGGAAAGAGAACACGTTGTCAGTGGCATTTCTAGCAGGCAGGAGAAAGAGGCACACATGCAATTGCTTTGCATAGCAGGCTGAGGGGAGGGCACTTTACAGCAGAATGCACACAGTTCAGTCTCATCTTAACACAGTGACCAATGGCATAGAAGGAGCACTGCATGATAATCCCACCAGAGGCGGCTGGAATAAGAATGATGTGTTTATTTATATAGCGCCTTAATCCAAAGGGCTTTACAGAGCACATATTTACATAAAATAGCCCTCACTACAAGTGTGGCGGTCCGGAAATAAGGGTACCGGTAGCACCGTACCAGCAGCCTTTCTGGACCGCCACACTACAACTCTGCCTTCCTGGGCAGTTCGGCCCGGCAGCGCAATGGCCCCGGTAGGCAGAGTTGTCACGGAAGCACTGGCACCGTTACGAACGGTGCTGGTGCTTCTGTGTCCCCATTCCCAGGGATTCCTAAGGGACTCCATGGGAATGGGGATTTACACTTTATGCCGCCTGATATCCCAGGCAGCCGGAACTTGTAATGTCTCGGTGGCAGTGGGATCTTAGGCGGCGTAAACAGTGTTACGAGCCCGGCGGCAACCCGCCGGTAGCACCAGCGAGTTACCACCAGACTTGTAATGAGGCCCAATATCACCCAACCAAAATTGCTACTTATTTATCGACCTCAGAAGGATGAAAGGCTGAGTTGGCCTTGCCGGGATACGAAGCTGCAATCTGCAGATCACGCTCAGATCGCAGCAGCGAGCGCTCAACACGCCAAGCTATCTCACCAGCGTTGAAGCTCGGCCCTGCCTCTGTGCGACAACCCAGAGGCATTAAAAAAGAAACACTAGTAATCTGAATTTTCTTTTCACACTGTTTTACAAATCAAATTAAATAAAACAGAGGGTGAATTAATCCCCCAACAATCTGGATCTATTCACGGTTATGGGCTATAGAAGAACAAGTTACTTACCCTATCTGGTAACTTTCTTTCGATGGGATGTTCCTCCGACATATTCCACACCTATAAAAGGTAATGACCACAGCTGTGCTGCTTCGGAAAATTCTTCGAGGGGATTGTGTCCTCCGACCTTTTCCACATCTATGACAGACTCCCAAAGCAGTACCAACGTATGGAGGTGGGAAAAGAATTTACAATTTCATGATTTTAGAATGCCCAATCAAATTGCTGAATATAGGACTGCCTTACCAAAGGCCAAATCCTGCCCATGGATGGAGTCCAAGGAATAGTGTCTCACAAAAGTATAGACAGAGGCCCATGTGGCTGCTTCGCAAATATTGTGAATCGGAACACCCCTCTGTAGAGCCATGCAGGCAGCCACACCCCTAGTAGAGTGAGCCTGTAAGCCTACTGGAGGGTCCTTTCCTGCCAAACGGTAACGCTCAGAGATCGTCAAAATGGTCCACCTGGACAAGGTCTGCTTGGAAACAGCCTGGCCTAAATGCCTTCCAGCATAACCAACAAAGAGCTGATCGTCCACTCTGACCCGGGACATCCGTGAGAGATAGAAACTCAAAGCTCTCCTAGGATCCCACCTATGGAGCCTCTCCTTTTCCTTACCAGGATGTGGAGGTGAATAAAACGCCGGAGGAATTACCTTCTGGCTCAAATGGAATTCCGACACAACCTTCGGAAGAAAAGAAGGCCGCACCCTAAGGACAACACTGTCCTTATGGAAAACAGTAAAGGGTGGTTTGGCGGAAATGCCTGCAACTCACTCACTCTGCGTGCGGAAGTAACTGCAACTAAAAATACAGTTTTAAATGACAACAGTCGCAACGGACAAGAGTGTAAGGGCTCAAACAGAGCTCCCATTAGGAACTTTAAAACCAAATTCAAATTCCATCCGGGCACCTGGAAAGGCGACGGTGGAAACACATTAGTTAGCCCTTTTAGAAACAGAGAAATAAAGGGATCTTAAAATAAGAACATTCCTCAGACGAGCGCTTAAATATGGACAGCACCGCCAGGTAACCCTTAATGTTACCCACTTGCAGGCCCTTGTGGGCTAAGGAAAGCAAAAAAGACAAACTGAAAGGAATGGAACATTGGAAACGATCCACATTCTGTACCCTGAACCAGTCACAGAACTTTCTCCAACGGCAACGGTACAGGGATTTTGTTGCCGGCCTTCTGGCTGAAAGCAACACCTTCATCATGTCTTCGGGGAGGTCCCAATCCTTATTCCTCAACCTTTCAGGTACCAAGCATGAAGGCTGAGAGACTTGACCTCTGGATGGAGAACTCAATCCCCCTCCCGTGAGAGCAGATCGTCTCGATAGGGAAGACAGCGTGGAGGACAGATGGACATATCTAGAAGGTCCGGGTACCGAACCTCCTCAACACTTGCGGAATGACGGGGACTGGAGGAAACGTGCACAGCAGTGGGAGGGACCACTCCACTACAAATGCGTCCCCTAAGGCTCCTCTTGGAGGAAATTCTCACGAGCAGAATCTCTCGCACCTCCGGTTGACACTGGTGGTGAAGAGATCCACTTGTGGGGTTCCCCAAAGGGCGAAGATCTCCAAAAGAACTTCCTGAGCCAGCTCCCACTCGTGAGAGACTGTGCTCTGCCTGCTCAGAGCGTCCGCCACCGCATTTTCGTCTCCAGCCAGATGAACTGCAGAGATCAAAATTTCCTGCTGGATGGCCCAGAACCAGATCTGCATCGCCTCCCTGCACAACGTGAGGGACCCTGCCCCCCCCTTTTTTGTTGAGGTAGTGCATGGCCACTTTATTGTCCGTCATAATCACGACATTCTTCCCCTGCACAGATGGCAGAAAAGCCTTCGGGGCAAGCCTGACAGCCCGCAGCTCTAACAGATTGATGTGGAGTCTGGACTCCGACGGAGACCAACGACCGCTGGCCGTCAACTCGTTGGCATGAGCTCCCCACCCCGTGAGATGCATCCGGCACGATCGTCACCTCTGGCCATGGTTGCCAAAATGGAGCTCCCTTCATCAGATTGCCTTTGTCGGCCCACCATAGAAGATCCTGGGTGACCGAGGGCAGAATCTGAACGGGATCCGACATCCTGCCGGAGGACTGTGACCATTGCATCTTGAGAGCCCACTGCAAAGATCTCATCTGCAGCCTGGCCTCTGGCACAAGGAAAATGCAGGATCACATGAGGCAGAGGAACCTCAAGAACTCGAACGCCGGGAGACTCTGGGCACGTTGAAACTTGTCCACCATTTGCAGAATGTGAGGAGCACTCAGCTGGGGAGGCTAACACTGCTCCAGGGATGTGTCGAGCACTGCTCCGATGTATTCGAGCCGCTGGATAGGTGTCAAGTGGGACTTCTTTAAATTGAGGGAGCAGCCCAGCTTGTGAAGGGAGTGGCAGGTGACGAACAGATGATCCAGGGCTTGCTCGGGAGAGCGCGCCCTGATCAACCAATCGTTCAGGAAGGGGTAGACGTGAATCCCCCCTTTCCTGAGATATGCTACCACCACCATCAGCTTGGTGAAGACCCCCGGGCGGAGGTCAATCCGAACGGCAGGACCCGAAACTGAAAATGCGAGTCGCCAACCGCGAACCTCAGGTACTTCCTGTGCTTGGGATGAATCTGCACATGAAAGTAAGCATCCTTGAGGTCAAAAGACACCAACCAATCCTGAAGTTGAAGGGCCTGGAGGACTTGAGAAAGAGTGACCATCTTGAACTTGTCCTTCACGAGGAGCTTGTTCAACCAACGCAAGTCCATGATGGGTCTCAATCCCCCGTCCTTTTTCAGAATCAAAAAATAAGGGGAATACCATCCCTTGTTCCTCTCCGCTACAGGGACCAGTTCTATGGCGCCTTTCTCCAGCAGGGATAGGATTTCCTGCGCAAGGAGCAGATCCAGATGCTTCAAAGAGAGCTTCCCCGGTGGATTGTCGTGAGGCCTCTGCCGGAAGGGAAGACAGTAGCCGTGGGCTATGATCTCCGGAACCCACACATCTGAAGTAATGGCACGCCATTCTCCAAGATGCTGCGCAAGTCTGCCCCCAACCGGCGAACCATGGGACATGATCTCATGACTGAGCGGACGTGGCTGCGGCAGTGCCTGAGGGCAAAGAGGCAACTGCCCGAGCGGCTTTGGCACCTCGAGTATCTTGCTTTCCACCTCTGGTACTCCGACAGTGTCCCCTTTGACTGCCAGCTCCTCTCGGTCTACCAAAGGTAGAGTAGTACCGAAAGGAACCTCCCCTCCATTGCTGTCCACTAGGACGAAAAGGCGGAGGTTGACGTACTGCAGCGCTCAAAGACTTTGCTGCAGTTTTGAAGGTCTGCAACCTCTCAAGGCTCTCGTCAGCCTTGCTGCCAAACAGATGAACTCCATCAAAGGGCATGTTCAGAAGCCGGGATTGCACAACAGGAGCAACCTCCGACTTCCGCAACCACGCAAACATGTGTATCACATTGCTCGCAGCCATGGACCGGCTAACACAGTCTGCCGTGTCCAAACCCGACTGAACGGGTTTGCACATGGCATCCTTGCCGTCTTGCACGAGAGCTAGAAAACCATCCCGTTCTTCCCCCTCGGGAATATGCTCAGCCGCCAAAGATGCACAGTTCCACAGTGTGAGTGAATCTCGCCAAGGCACAGGTGGAGTTGGCCGACTTCAATGCCATACCCCCAGATGAAAAGACCTTCGCCCAACCATCAAAGCGCTTATCGTCCCTATCAGGAGGTATGGTAGGGTATGCATCCTGCTTCGAAGGGGCCGTAGCCGCCTGCACCACCAAACTCCCCAGAGTAGGGTGTGTCGATAAGTAGCAGGGGTCACTATTGGCTAAGCAGTATTTTTTCGGAAGCGACTTATTCACTGCCGGGAGATTCTCCGGAGCAGTCCAAGCCGCCACCACCCTTCTTTGCAAAGCCATGTGAAATGGCAACACCGGGTCAGTGGGTGGACCTTGGTCCAGGATGTCCGTCAGATGATCCTGATCAAAATCAACAAGTGGAGCAGACCACCCCAAGTATTGGGTCACCCTTGACATGAGACGCCTATAGGAGGATACGGCATGCGTCACAGGCTCAGGCCTGCCAAACTCCACCTCCGGGGGTGTGTCAAGACCATTGGCGTCATGCAAGGACTGACAGAGTTCCTCCATCTGACTGTTCCCCCGACAAAAGGTCATCAGGGAAATCAGGAGGCACAACCATCTCCTCATCAGACCCTTCCTCCACCTCTGAAATATACTCCAAGGGTTGGAACAAAGCCAATATGGGAGAAGGAACAGAGTAGGGCTCAAAAGCAGGCCTCACCGACTTACTGAGAGCCTTCCTGAGAGGTTCCACAGCCCTCCGGGGCACCTCCGGCGAATCGAGGGATCTGCGTCGACAACTTCTTCGAGGGCAGGGTCCCGAGAGCATCCCTCGATGGACACGGCGCCGATGAAGTCGACGACTTCTTCGAAGGCGGAGCCCCGAGAGCATCCCTCGACGGACACGGCGCTGATGCCTTCCTTGAAGGCTTCACATGTTCCGACGGTTTCGATAGCGTCGAGGACCTGGACCTGGCACAGCTATGGCGATCGCCCTTGTCCGAGCGGGACCTCGATGGCTCCTGATGATCGCGCCGACCGCCTGAGCCCGAAGGCGTGCGAGTGGTGGACCGAGCCCGTTCCCTGCCAGCTCCTTTCGAAGGCGCGGCCGGAACTGTGCCTTGCGATTCAAAACTCGCCATCTGCTGGCGGAATGCATCCCATTCGGCCGGCGACGAAGAGTTGGTGGGACAAGTCAACCGTCTGGCGGAGTCCTCGGACGGGGAAGGCGACCGGTGACAGCGCTTCCTAGAGTGCCTCGGAGAGGCAGAGGAATGGCTGGAACCACTCTGAGACCCCCTGGATTTTCGCCGACGTGGAGAGTTGCCTCTCAAGTCATCGGTCGAAAGCCCAGCAGACTTTGATTTATGGGTCTTAGACACCCTACCTACCTTTAATTTCTTCTTACGTTCCTGCAAGTCCTTAGACGTCAGGGACTGACAATAATCACAGTCGTCGGTGGCATGACTTTCGCCGAGGCACCAGAGGCAGATGTCATGCGGGTCCATAATGGAAATTTTCGAACCGCAGTCCCGAAATTTTTTAAAGCAATACTTCGGGGTCGTAGAAGAAGACAAAGACATTGCTATCGAAGAGAAGAATCGAGTGCGCCGAGATTCCGAAGCAAACACGTTTGCGGAAAAAATGGAACTGGGGCTACGGGTGCCGTGCGTCCTATATATAACATCCGGTGATGTCTACCCTTGACGGAGGCCCTGGCGGGACAACGGATCGACGTCATCGATGCAGAATGCCCTCTGCCGAAAACTTTCTGAAGCAGCACAGCTGTGGTAATTACCCGTCATAGATGTGGAATACGTCGGAGGACACAATCCCCTCGAAAGAACATTATCAAAAGTTAGTACCTGGAGGAGGGAAGAGAGTGAGGAACAAACACCTAACAAAACAGGCATCTTGACCAGGCAAGAAATCAAGGCAATAAAGTTGAACAATTGTGAGCAAAGCTACCCATGTAGCGGCCTGACCGATGCCAAGGACAGGGAAGGCAGAGGTAGCCACCAGACCCCTTGTGGAATGAGCCTGAAGACATGGAGGCACTTTCTCTTTTGCCACAGCATAGAGCTCTATAATGCAGAAAACAATCCACTGGAATCGGGTCTTGTGGTAATTGCCTCACCAATCCAAGCCGCAGCAAAGCTAACAAAGACCTGGTTTACTTTACGGAAATATATTCGAGACAAAGTAACTCAGGGCCCTCCAATCTACTGGGAAAAATGTAACTTTGGTATGCCGGAATGTCAAACCCTTGAAGTTACCTACTGCTCTGAAAAAGAAAGAGTGAGGTTTCACCGAAAGGGGCCAGAGCTCACCAGGAAAACCACAAAGAGTGGGCAGACAGAGAGCATGAGTGCAAGTCTCAAAAGGGCCACCATCAAGAATGTGAAATCAAGATTTAAATCATGTAATCCTCACATGTTTTAGATTAGGCATTTGGACCCCAGAAGCTGTTGTGCTGGGCTGAGGCAGGAAGAAAGGAATCGTAGCTGGCTGTGTAAGAAAGGAGAATTCCAAAGGGACTCACTTTGCAATGCTCTGCCAGGTGTAGAAGAGGGAATACATTTTGTACAGACTTTGAAAAAGAGCAGCATGACTGAACTTGCCACTTTTATTTGAATAGCTCTCAATAGAAGGGGTGCCCCCTTCCAGCTGCCCCATATCTGGCAATGCCTTGAGATATCCCACTTGTTCACACCAGTAGACCTGGCCTTGTTGGGGACGTGGCCTGGTGTGCCATGAGACAACATGGTCGTCTGAGTGCTTCCAGAGATACTGGTGGTAAATGGCCTGATTATACTTTCAGACCTGCATTCCTCCTGCAACCTTGAACAAACGATTGCCAACACTGCAGATGCACCGCCTGCAGACTCAACCCGGGAGGTGCGGTACCATTGTAGCAATGTTGCTGCGATGCTGCATGGTCTGAGGAGCAGAGAGAGCTGAATGCCGACAGGCATTAATGCCGACGGATGCTGCAAGGGCGGATCAGCCTGGCGTCCTTCCGATGGAGAGAGGGGCCGAAGACACTTTATGCTCTGCCGTGTCCCCATTGGTAAGCGTGGCGCTGGTAGGAGGATACAAAATGGTGACTCCACCGGTGAAGCAGACAGTTTTCCGGTGTGAGCCGTCCCGGCTCGCTTCAGCGAGCTGCGCCTCCCCATTGACATCGGAAGAACAAAGGCAAATGGGCGATGCAGCCACTTATAGGCACCATGAAACCCAGATGGTGGCCGAGGAGCCTGGAGCACCGTTCCGATGTGGAGAAGAGCTGCGTGGCCCTGCCGCCTGTGGCCCCATCGGAGGGATCTGCCCCTCTTTCTATGATAGCAGCAATCTGAGGGACCTATTGTGAGGGTGCAGAAGTAAGTCTCTGATACAATGGTGGTATGCTTTTGGGTAGAAACATTTATTATATGAAAAAGGGTTGGACAGATACCTCTCTGTACCTAAAACTAAGAGGGGGTTCCCTGCCTCTAAGAAAACTAAGGAAATTGTCAGAATGTCCAAATTATAAAGTCTGTCCACTGTTGTGTCTCAAAAAGCCTGTGTCCCTAACACCAACAACCTAAACTAACTGTGCAAGGATGATCTCTTCCTAGCGTAAAGTGTTCTGTGTAAGTCCAACCAACAGAAAGGTCCCCAGTCCCTTGGATAACAACAAGAGGCAAAAATGAAGAAATGTTCAGAACTGTAGGACTCCAAGGTTTGGGTCATAGTCCTTTCCCCTAGATTCCTCCCTATAGTGTTTCTCTCCTTTTGGGGCCTCTCAGGCCTGTACTTTCTTATACAAATGTCCACAGGCAGTTCACAAGAATATGCTTATGTTTCTCTGTTTATCCCACAAAAATTTCTTATAAAACAATTTAGTTATTTTTCAACAAAATAATAACTCGACGGGATGCTTCATGGCACACAGCAGTTTCTGCCATTGACCATTTCTGGAAATCCCTAAGCCACACGCCTATCGCTGGGCCATTGCGTGCTTTCCACCCCATTGCTATCCTGCGCTTCGCTAAGATGGACGCTAGATCTCTTAACTTACTCATATGTCTCGCATGTTTTGGTCTCAGAAAAATTCCAAGCAAGCACGCCTTGGAGGAGAACGAGTCTGGCGACAAGCCTACCTTAGTTAGGACCTGGGCCACTCCCTCCCAATATCGGCGTAAGTCTGCACAGGCCCAGAACATATCTATCAGGTCTGCATTGATTAGGACGCATTTCAGGCAGGCTTGTTCTGTTGCTTTACTACGTTTTGCAATGTTCTTTGGGGTTAAGTATGCTCTATGAGTGACATAATTGGATCAGCTGTAGTTTTGCATTCCTGGACACTTTATGACACCCCATTGTCCTATTCCAGCTGCATCTGACAGCTGCTCCAGCAAAACGCATTCCCACCTCCGCCTGATCTGTATAAAGTTGTTATCGGGCCTCGCCATCAGTACCTCATATAGTCTTGATACGGCATGTCCTCCTTTGGAAATGTCATAGAAAGTTTCTATCGTTTCATCTTCTACCAGTACTCGCACTGGTCCTGGCCATTTAACTTTTATACTATGAAGAAGTGAGGCATAGGTTATGTGTTGCCCCTCCCGTACTCCGAAGTGACCTCCCCAAAGGTCATCGGTCTTCCCTCTCTCAATATATCACCTAATGTCACTACCCCACTAGGCCCCCAGTGTTTCCTAACATTCAGCCTGAGTTGTACATCTTCACTCTTTAGTGTTACCAATGGGATATGAGGAGAGTAGGGCGTCTCCTTGCCCAGAAAGCGGCAGGCTCTTTGCCACATCGTCATGCCAAGCCTCAGCAGCAGCGGGGGCTTGGGGTCTTGTGATACCGTGGTCCACACCATCTCTTTCACAAAAAATGGGGTGCATGCCAATTGTAGCAACTCAGGGTCCTGGGTCTGTTTGTCTGACAGCCAGTACGTGGCAAACTGTAGTTGGCACGCCACAAAATATGCCTCAAAATCCAGCACTTTTATCCCTCCCTGTTCGTATGGCCTCTAATTTCTCTAGCAACATTCTACATCTCGAGTTGTGCCACAGGAAGCTACGGCAAATAGTGTTGAGTGTCCTAGCAAAGGCTTAGGGTATATTGTATGCAACGTTCGTGAAGAAAATGCAGCAACCTCAGAAGCACTATCATTTTCAACGGCGCAGCCCTTCCCATTAATGAAAGCGGCAGCATGGCCCAAAATTTCATTGAGTACTATATTTTATTCACCGCCTTTAATGTGTTCTTCGCATGTTCTACCTTAGGGTCGTGGAAGAGGTCTACTCTGAGGTACTCGACTGTCTCCATTTTCCATTTAATCAGTAACTTTGGTAACACTCCAGGGTTTTCCCACGTACCCTTCGAGGGGGAATAAACAGAACATCTGTGCATTTATTGTACTCCCAGAAAGGTCTGCATAGCGCTCCAACACATCTAGTATGTATTCTACATTAGTTTCTGGTTTGTGTAGGTAAAGAAGCATATCGTCCGCGTACAGGGAGACCAAGTGAGTACTGCCCCGTATTCTGATGCCTGCCTCATGATATTCTTTTCGTAAATATACTAACGGTTCTAAGGCCAATATAAATAACACAGGGGACCAAGGACAGCCCTGCCTCATACCCGTGCTTAACCTCCATTGTTCCGATATAGTGGTGCCTGCCTTTACTCTAGCCACTGGGTCACTGTACAGTAGCTGCAACCATTTAATATACGTAGGACCCATGTCACCACTGCTAGTCGCCATGGCCATCTGACTGCGTCAAATGCTTTGACCGCATCCAGCGCGGTTCCTGCCATAGGTTGGCTGCTGTCTTGGGTATATTCAATGACATGATGCAGCCGGCTTAGATTGCATGTGATATTCCTATTTGGGACGTAGCCTGACTGGTCTGGGTGCATTAGTTTGTGGATTACTGGTTTCAACCTGTTAGCCATCAAAGCTGTCAATATCTTCCAGTCTTGGTTAAGCAATGAGGGGGGCCTAGAAGATTAGCAATCAGCATCAGGTTTGTTAGGCTTCAGTAATGGGACTATAATTGACACTTTCAATTTGAGGTGCAAAATGCCTTTATCCAATGATTCATTTAGCAATATCCGCCATGTCCGGGTAATCAGTCTCATCAACTTGGGCAGTCTGCTCCACTTCCGCCTTGGCCTGCTTACCCCCTACTATGAGCTATAAGACCTCGTATGATTTAGCCCCGGGTGCCTCTGCGTGTTGTGACGTACTCTTGCTTGGCAGGACCCTCCAAGCGTCAGTGATCTGCAGCTATAAGCCTATCGCCTTGCTTGACTCCTGAATGGATCCTCAGTTTTACTGCATGCCACCCCGTTATGTTCTCTCAGATGGGGGGGAAAACAATGTGACATCCGTTTTTGGCTGCTTGGGTTTCACACTCTGCTACCCGGGCACAATGCCAGCATCTTTCACATGGTTCTCTTTGGTCTGCCTCAATTTCGTGCCACTTAAGCGTCTATTTCAAGTGTTCCCATAAAGCTGCAGGCTTCCGATCCATATCCTCCCTGAACCACGCCCTTGCTTAGGCCCTCGGCTGTCTATCCACGAACAGCTGTCTTCCTTTCTGTGACCCTGTGACACACTTGCAGCTCCCCTCTTACTCAGGCGTCACTAGCCCCACGGCAGTCTGTACCAGTGTCCGTGCAGTTGTTGGTGGTGTTTCTGGGTACACTAATGTTCTCCTAGCCAAGCCAGCCGTAGATCTGCATTGATTGCTGCTGCGGTGTCAGCAGTCTCTACAAGATGTGTAGAAACCGTATTGAGGGGCTCCTTTATTTATTTATATTTAAATTTATATAGCGTGCAGTGGCCCTGGGGCATCGTTCTCAGGCCGGTTTCCTCACTACCAGCGCCATCGGACCGCAGAATCGATGCACTTTATTCTTTAGTGGCCACACAGTCAATCCTATTCAGAAACTGGCACCACTACAGCCCCAGGGCCGCCAACATCCCTAAAGAAGGTTCACCAACCACTTCTTCCCTGCCTTGACAAAGACTCAGGTCGAAACACTTGTTGGCTTTCTCACATGCACCTAGCGCACTCTGTGCCAGGACTATGGTTACCTTCAACCATATATAAAAATCAAGGTGTTGTACACAACTGTGGTGTCCTTGACATCCTTCTACTAGCAACAGCAACCATGGTTGTTACCAATTTCCAGCGCCACTACTAACCAGGTTTGCTTACCCACCAGCATACTGTTTCCTCACTGGTTCGTCCTTGCAAGTGTGAGGTCTGTTGTTCAGCTGCCACAATGGTCCGCCGACGCATTACAAAATGGCCGGCTTCCCCCTTGGTCCGCCCATCCACCGCAGCCTGTCTTTGTGCTTTATTCATGCATGCAATATGCTTTCCCTGCCTGCTTCCCTTGCGGTCCGCCTGTGTGTATTTAACTGGGGCCAGCTCCCCCTATGGCCCGCTCCCTCTCAGCGGCCGGGGAAGTCTATTGCTGAAGTCTGCCACATGCATCTTAGGCAATCATAATAATGCGCACACCTCCGGGTCCATTAATTGTCCCGATAAGGAGGTCAGGTGCCTTTTGGGGTCGCGCTTAGGCTCGCGGTCAGGATTACACCTGCCCAATGCTTGCGCCTTGTCCCGCTTACTGTGGACGCGGTCGGTGGCTCTATACACCACGTGCCATCAAACGATCCAGGGCAGCCACTGCTGCGTTTTTCCTCAGCTGTCGGCCGGCAGCCTGGGTCTTCCTGCAAGGGCCGGTACACCTCCCGGGCGTCTCAGACATCAGGATCCCTATGTCCTTTTCACCAGCTGCTACGGCCACAGTCCTCGTCTCGGCTCATGCCGCTGCAGTCGCTTCCATTTCACTCTTCTCCGATATTGGGATATATCCAGTGGTCGAAGTGTACAAAAAGAAGTAGTGGAACTATGTTCCCTACTGGCCTGCACCGCTCCCCACAAACCCCATCGCCACACACATTTCCACGCACAATACAAACCCCAAAATACATGCTCCTGCTGTTTACAGGAACACTCAGTGCAGTGCACTGAAAGTGAACGTTTCAGCTTCTTCCTACACATTTATTTTAAAACGAAACCATTCCGGAACTGTTTCTTTTTAAAATAAAAGTATAGGAACAGTAAAACTTAATTAAAAGAAGTAGAAGAGCACCGCTCCCGATCACTCCCGCCCACTTCGACCACTGGATATATCCTTTCAATGCTAGCACCTTTCAATTTGCTGTGAGGAGCCATTAGGCGCCCTGCTCCTTTGTTCCTCATAACCGGAGCTCCACCTCGCGGTCTCCACCATCTTAGTTTCGCCTCCCTGTGCCCACCCACCAATTTCAATGAGTTTGCACAGCGATATCTCAGCCATTTTCATATTGTGTTGCAAGCAGCTGTGCACAGCACCTTCATGTATCTGCTGGTACTACTACAGATGCTCCATTATGCGTCAGCTTGTATTTCTAAGTCTGGATAAAAACGGATCAGCAGGAGCCACCAGATTTATGTTCTCACTGCATGGCTGCTAAGCCACGCCCGCCTTTGTCCCACCACCTTGGCATACTTTTGGCCAAGCGTAGGATTTGTTTGCACAATGTATTCTTCACTTATTTTGGGTGCGGGCCCCAGACTCACAATATTCAAACCAGCTTGGTATACTCTCCTGCCAAGCCTTTGTCCTCTCAAGGACTGTCCCTTTTTGGGTGCAAGTCCCAGACTTGTAACATTCACAGTTGCTTGGTTTACTCTCCAGCCAGACAACAGTTGCAATGTGTACCATCTCTTTTTGGGAGCGGGTCCCAGACATGCAATATTCTGTTTGGCTTTGTTTGTTTCTCAAATGTGTGCACGTCCCAGACTCACTACATTCCCAGGGTTCCAGACCCTCTTGATCTGGCATCCGCCTTCACCACCTTGTGCCCCCATACCTCCAGCACCACTCGGGTGACCTGCGTATATGTTTGCTTCCCTCTGGTAGGTACCAGCATTTCTCCCCGGCGCTGCGTCCTCTCTCATGGACGTTCACCGGCGCTCTGAATGCCCAGAGGTTTCACATGGCAACATCCCAATCAGTCCTTGCTTCTTGGACCCTGCTCGGCTTCTCCTACTCTGCTCTCAGTTTCCCCTCCAGCTGGCTAGCGACCCTTTTGCTGTTACAGGGCTCGCCGGATTCCTCCTTGCGGATAGCTCCCCCATTGCATTTCAAACTCCACTGTTGGAAAAGGGAGTTCCTCTGGTCCAATCACATTCGCTGAGAAGCTAGACCACTCACTCTGCTTCTCCAGGGTGATCCTTGGACTCCTGACCATCTTCTCAGTCGTTGAGGAGCTAGAGTGCAAATTCTGCTTCTCCATGGTGATCCTTGGACTCCTGATCATCATCATCTTCTCAGTCGTTGAGGAGCTAAAGTGCAAATTCTGCTTCTCCGGGGTGATCTTTGGACTCCTGGTCATCATCTTCTCAGTACAGGTCATAGAGTCAGATGGAACATACTTTGCACTTTCTAACTTTTGAATCTTGTCAAGTAGATTAGGTTGGCCTACTTGACAATAACAGATAATGGCCTCATCAAAAGAAGGGAGGGGAGGATTGGAGAAGGGTTTAGGTGTACTAATGCAGGGGCAAACCGCGTTCTCTGAACATGGTTGCCGCTTATCCCATAAGAGAGTACTTTCCCCATGTGATCCTCCCTCTGGGCACCACCCCCAGAGGGACTATTGTACTATGGACACATCGCCCTGGCCCCATGGGAAAGGTCTCGACTTAGGGGAGAAAGGACAACGTCCTTGGATTCGCCACACTATACAGACTGTCATTAGCAGCAAGGAAACATAGCAGAGGCCTTGCCAGCCATGCTCTCTGACCCAGATGGGTCTAACGAGCGTGCAACTCATAAAGGAAAGCCGTGGCAACATGGGAAATAAAGTCAAACCAT
Source organism: Ambystoma mexicanum (assembly GCF_040938575.1). Lineage (NCBI taxonomy): Eukaryota > Metazoa > Chordata > Amphibia > Caudata > Ambystomatidae > Ambystoma > Ambystoma mexicanum. Next base: position 5,022,043 of record NC_090929.1, on the reverse strand, counting down.
GAGGCACAGCTCCTGCTCCTGAAACTAGAAGGTGACTGACTCGGCAGGTGCCTTGCAGCCCGTCCTTTACCCACTCCCTGCATCCCGTTTGGACCCTGGTGATATAAGGGACTCTCCCGTGCCAAGGTGAGCCTAAACCTATATTTGGAAATAAAAGCTGGACACTGGCTTCAGTTGAAGCAGTAACTTTCCTGGATAAGGATCTTTGCTACTTAGTCCTATACAAATGCAGCATCGACCCTCACGCTGCACCTGGGCTAGATTACTCAGCACTGAAGACTGAAAGGTGGTGGCCCTCTCTCCCAGTCACTACAATACGTTGAGAGAGGCATTTGGCCTGGTGAGCTACAGGATGGTGAAAGCGGGAAAAGGTCATAAAACCTCAGACACTGCATCATTGTTCCAGGCACAGGATAGAGGGAAGAAAATAGTTAATTGCGGTGATTCAGGTTCACAAAGCCAAGACTCTAGGGGATGAGTCCCAATGGGCCACAAAGTCAGACCTACAACCTTGGCTGGCCGAAATCAAAAAGATGATCCAGGGAAGTCTAGCAGAGATGCCACGTAAAATATCTTCGGTGCATAAATGGTTGGATGAATCTGAGCGACCCATCAAAGAGGCTGAAACTACCCTGTGTGAACAGTAAAAATGAAGTGAGTGAATGGGAACATCGAATCGAAGCGCTAGAGGATAAAACAGACCTACTAGAGTCAAAGTATGAAGATGCAGAAAATCGCTCACGCTACAATAACTTGCGCATCAGGGGTGTCCCAATAAATAAAGCAGATCAGGAACTAGGAAGCTATGTAAAAGACCTCTTTTGCCAGATCCTAGCCACTTTGTCAGACTAAGAAATAGAACTGGACAGAAAGCACAAGGTCTGCCCAACTGGACTACCCCGACAAGGCCTCATCCCAGACTTCCTCATAAGAATCCATTTCTACACGCTTAAAGAGCGGATTCTGGGTAAAGCGAGACAGCTTGAAGAAATACATTTCAGAGGGTCTTCAATCTCAATATAGCAAGACCATGCAGAAGCAATGCATGGCAAGCACAAAGCTCTTAAACTGATGACAGAGTGGCTTCGGGAGAAATGATAATTTTCTTTCTGTAGTGGCTAACGTACTCCTAGTATTTAGTCCCCTTTCCTCCAACTGCATGGGCGTCCCTGGCTAGGGACGGAACCTTTTTCACCAGAAAACACCTTATTCCCCAATAAATTTAGAGGCAGACAGGGGGGCGCCCCTGGGAGCATGCGCTCCTCTAACTCTGCCCACCGGCGCCACACCTCAGTACCCATAGACACGTCGACAATATTACCATTGCCTAGTGACACCAGTTTTATTGGGGGGGTGGTGGGACATATGGAGGGAAGGGGACTAAGGACTAGGAGTACGTTAGGCACTACGCCGAGTAACTTCTAATTACTCCTACGTCCCGTTCCCTTTCCTCCATACTGCATGGGCGATTACAACTGAATGTAGCCCCACAGTGGAGAGGAGAACCTCCCTAAGTGAATAGGTTCCTGAGAACCGCTTGTCCGAAAGCCGCATCAGATCTGGAGCCGGCATACAAACAGTAATGCTTGCAGAAAGCCGAAGGGGTGGCCCAGGTGGCCACCCTGCTTATGACCTGCCACGGCACCTGTCTCTGGAATGTGACCACCGTGGCCTTGGCTCCTACAGGGTGGGCATGCATGTTCGCTGGAAGTGGTTTGTTCTGCCGCTCATATGCCTCCTTGATGGCCAAAACCATCCATTTTGCTCGAGAGGCCTTGGACGCCTGATAACCCGGCCTTGACCGGCCAAAGGTGACAGAGAGCGTCCCACTTGGGGAAGCTCTTGGTCCTGTCCAGATAGAATTTCAGAGCGCGACTGACATCCAGACAGTGCAAGACCCTTTGAGCATCATCCTTGGGATCAGCAAAGAAAGTAGGTAACAATATCTCATCATTTAGATGGAAATAAGAGACTACTTTAGGTAGGAACGCAGGGTGTGTTCTCGGGACCACCTTAGCTCTGTGAAAAGTAGTGTAGAGTTCTGAAGCCACCTGTTCCTGGATCTCGCTAACCCTACGCGCAGACATAAGACCCACCAAGAGGGCCGTTTTAATGGTGCAAGCCTGATGTCCGCAGACACCATTGGTTTGAAAGGTTTCTGTACCAGGGCACCCACCACTACAGTGAGGTCCCACAAAGGGGGTGGTTTCTGGATGGGCGGGTAGAGCCTGGTGAGGCCCGCCAGGTGTCATTTAACCACCGGGTTGGAGGAGGAGAAGACCTCCACAGAGTTCCTCTAGGCTCCTATAGCTGCCAGGTAGGTGCGGCATGTGTCTATCTGCATCCCTGAGTTTGCAATGGCGCAGAGAAGGAAAGCACATCGTCCAACGTGCAAGTAAGGGGGATCGATCTCCTTAGAGCCCGCCCAGTGACAGAACATGGTCCATTTACTTTTGTACTGGCTCCTAGTAACATGGCTCCTAGAGCCCTGAATGATGTCTAAGTTAGCCTGTGACAGGCCCAGATGCTTTAGTGTGACCTGCTCCGGAACCACGCTGCAAAGGTGAGCTGGGCCCAGCGGCAGGTGAATGGGTGGCCTGTCCGAGAGGCTGAGGAGCTCCAAGAACCATGGTCTCTCCGGCCAACACCGAGCTATCTGAAGGATGCAGAGGTGACACGATTCTCTTATTTTGCAGAGCAAACTGTGGACCAGGGGTGTGGGAGGAAATGGATATGCTGTCAGGCTGTTCCACTGTATTTGGAATGTGTCGCCCAGACAGCCGGGGCCCTGCCCCTGCCAGGACGCGAGCTGTGGGCACTTCCTGTTGCGGCAGGTGGCAAAGAGATCCACCCGAGGATGTCCCCATCTGCTGAAGATCTAGACCAGGACCCGATCGTTCAACTGCCATTCGTAATTGTCCGCTCCCAGTCTGCTGAGCCTGTCCACCTCCAGGCTGGACTCCCCCAGGAGGTGGATTGCACTCAAGTAGATGTTGTTCACCAGGGCCCATGCCCACATGCTGACAGCCAGACCGCACAGCGGAGGGGCCCTGGTGCCACCCTGGTTGTTGACGTAATACATGCTGGTCGAGTTCAGCTCCAGCCAGTTGATATGGTCCTCCTGCTTCTGGAGTGACCACACTCCATGGACACTGGTTGTCCAGTGTACCGCCCCAGCCTTCCAGGGAGGAATCTGTGGTGATGGTGACCTGAGGTGCTGCCTGCTGGACGGGCTTGCCCGTCCGCAGGTTGCAGTCCCTGGACCACCAGGTGAGGTCTGGGTGGAGAGAGGGAGGAATGCTGATAAGCTCCGCTCCTGATTCCATGAGGCTGCGAAACGCAGCTGTAATCTCCTCTTCTCGAGTCTTGTGTGGGGTAGAGCCAGTAGGACCGCTGCCATGATACCCAATAGATGCTGGTACCACCAGGCTGATGTCACCTCTCGGCTGAGAAAGTGACCTGTGGCCCTCCTGATGGCCATGATCTTGTGTCCTCGAGGGGAAAACTCTCTCAGAGCTTGTCTCCCATATGAGGTCCAGAAATGTCAGGCTCTGTGTAGGCTGCAGCTGAGATTGCTTGAGGTTGACAGAAAATCCCAGTTCGTGGAGTGTGATCATAAGGGTGGAGGAAGTGTGGTGCACCGCTTCCAGAGATCTCGCCATGACGAGCCTGTCGTCCAGGTACGGGTAGACATGGTGGCCGTGGGCCCCGAGGAGGGTGCCACTGCATTCATAAGTCTGGTAAATACCCTGGGGGCTGAGCTGAGCTCAAAGGGTAGAACCTCGTATTGGAGATGGAAGTCCATGATCCTGAACTGTAGAAAGGGCCGATGAGGCTGCCAAATCGGGACGTGTAGATAAGCGTCCTTCAGATCCAGGGAGCACATCCAGTCTCCCCTGCATAGTGTCTCTGCAATGAGTGCTGGCGTAACCATCTTGAATTTTTGAAGAGGGAGGGATCGGTTGAGGGTGAAGAGGTCCAACACAACTCTCAGGCCAGCCTGGTCTTTGTGGACACTACCGATAGGATCCAGGGATCCACAAACTTCTGATGCCAAAACTGTGCGTGAAGGTCAAGTCTGTCCCCTACCGGAGACACATGGACCCGAAGGGGCGCGTCATGCTTTCTTTCCCCCCTAGGCTGGTGCGGAGGAGGGGCCTGAAAGAAGCCCTTGCTCCCCACCTTCTGCTGCTTGCGCCGGTGCGGACTTGGAAACCGGTCAGGTTGTCTAGACCTCCGTTCTCGGAAGCCCCGGAAACCGCTGAAAGCCCACCCCTTGTCGGAGCGTTGATGCAACTGCGTGTATGCCTTGGGCCTGGCCTTCGCGAGGATAGATTAAAGACTTTGCAGTTTGGGATTTTTTTTTTCTTTTTATCTAGCTCCTCATTAATGGTGAAATGAAAGGTCGCCACCCTTGAATGGAAGGTCCAATATGCATTCCTGGACATCTAGGTTGAACTTGGTAGCCCGTACCTGAAACGCCTGAACTATGGGAGGCAGGGGTGCCAGAATCAAAGTAGCTGGCAAGGGCAGCAGGGGCTTCACGGGGACCTGCAGCGCTGGAGCCATAGGAGGAATGACTATAGGCGTAGGCGCAGGCGGAGGGGCCGGAGGGAACCTGTCCCTGATCACAGCCCGAAGGATGGCCCCCCCATCTGAGGAGATCTCATCAGGGTGAGGAACTTTTTAAAAAACCTGTCCGCACAGGCCGGTGGGGTGGTAGATGGCATTGACGGGGGAGCAGCCGGCTGCTGGGGGCGGTGCGTACTCTGTCTTGCCGGTTGCTGGGTAAATCTGCCCTGCAATGCTGATGGATAAACTGTAGGCCACGTACCTGGTTGAGAACAGTCCCACTTTGAAACTCTTTCTCCCACCTGCTCCACACCAAGGTGTGGTATTGGGCGAGCTGCCATTTTGTCTGGTGCGGGGGGCATTTTGTCGGGCTGCGTGCCACATGCCAAAGTCGTGGTGCTTGCTTCGCTGGGCCCCGCCCCCTCCAGGACTCTTGGCAGTAGAGCATGAGACCTATCATGCACCTCAGGACTGGGCCTGGTAGACATGTTTTTTTTTTTTGATTGATTGATTGATATTTTATTTCTATCGCGCTCATACACAAGTGTTTCAGAGCGTGACAAGGCAAGGGAGGGGAACAGGGGAGAACAAAACAGCAATCTTACTAGGCCCAGTGACATTGAGAACGCGCAAGTGCATGGGAGAGGGGGGAGGGGGAAAGTGCATGGCCAAGTGTTGCCCTCAGCCGTATCACCAGTAGTGCTGCGTACAGGCACTACCTCGGACATCTGTCCAGTACTAGGCCATAGCCCCTCAGGTGCATTCCCGGTAAAAGAATCATGCGGTCCCTCAGCAGTGTCCCCAGAAGGATCAAATGACCCCTCGGCCTGGTGGCCAGTAGCTGAAGTAGCCTCGGTACCTGTGCTGGTGCGAGAAACAGACTGGTTCCTCCCGCTCTGGTGTTTCCTTGGGAAGGAGTCGCCCTTGCGGGGTGCGATAGAAAAAAGCGGCCCTACCTTGGGCCTTGACTTATGTCTGACCAAGTACTTCAAGTCCTCTGGAGGCGACTTCTCGAAGAGCTCCCTCCACCAAGCTAACCTGCTCTTCAGAGCGTGCGGTGTAAGCGCGTCACATGCAGTACAACCCTTTGCCGTGATCAGGGCCCAGGCAGCGGAGGCAAAGACCGTGGGGGACGGACATAGGGAAGAGCCGTTCACAGGCTGGACACCACCTGAAGCCTGCTGACGTCCACATGCCCCGGGGAGGAGCATGGCACCAGAGGACCGAGTACCTGATTAATACCAAAAAACAGAAGACAATAGACAGAAGAAAGTATCCAGGGAAGAGCGCTTGGTATTACAAGGTCAAAGCCAAACCCAGGAGCGCTGGTGAAAGCGTCCCGTTTCCGTCGACGCAGAAAAGGGGACTGGGAAGTGGCGCTAGTGGGCGGAGTCAGGGGAGCGCATGCTCCTAGGGCCGTCTCCCGTTCCTAGCAAGGGACACCCATGCAGTATGGAGGAAAGGGGACGGGACGTAGGAGTAGGAAATCTGCTATAGGTGGGGCTTCCTGACTGCGATACTCTCTTCCAACCTTGACTGCAATTGGGCAATAAAAATGATGAAGGATGCCAAGCAACCCCTATCTCCAGGTACAGATGAGACTTCAGTGAGCACAGAGGTGCCCCCCCCACCCCCCCAGGACAAGTGCAGCTAGGGTGGGACACAGGACAAAAGTCTGCAGAGGGAAAAAGAGCCTGATGGAGCACACAGACCCTACCTAAAAGACAAAGCATATACTATGTCAGAGCCACAGCATAAAGAAGAAACCTCTGGACAGGGACGGTCAATTAGCCGCCCAAAGGTGGCGGGTCTCCCTCAGAATGAGAGACAAATTTTAGGGATCGGAACTCAAGGGTTTTAGTAAAAACTTAGTGGGCTGTTTACTCCAAGATTGGCTGACAGTCGGATAGGCATCTCTGCCGAAGAATGGCATGACAATTATAAGAACAAAAAGTAAATGACCAGAAATTGTATGGTGAGTCTCTATATGCTTTAAAAAAAACAAAAGGAAGACAGAAAGAACCTGGAAGAAGGCTCGATGCCAGGTTAACAAGGACACATGGAAGGTTATCAAGAGAGTGTACCAGGCAGAAATTGTTCTCGCCAAAAAATCCTCCTTGGATATTCAGATTGCTCAAGCAGACAACAATTCGGGGAAACTCTTTCAGATCCTCAGGGACCGTGAAAAACCAGCATCCATGTTACAACAAATTATTACCACTAATCCGGACTATGAAAATATTCAGGCAGTCTTTGCAGACAAGATATTAGCAGTACAAACGAAAATTAAGACAGTCTGGATGGGATGGATGGTGTCAATGGCTCCACACTTGCTGATAATATGAACCGATTCAATTCCCCTGGGTTTGAATTTAGGAGTATAACTGAGGAAGCGTTAACTAACATTATGACTACCATGAAGCCCACCACCTGTGCAGGAGAAATGTTCCCATCTGAAGTCATTATCCCTCCCTTTCATTATCCGCCTCATCGATGTCAGCTTCAGGGATGATTGTGTGCCGCGAGCTTTGGAGAAATGATCTGTGACCCCCATTAGTTAAAAAATCTGGCCTTGATCAAAAGGACTATTCCAATTTTAGACCCATTACCAATGCCCCTTTCTTCTTGAAGGTCTTGGACAAAGTGACTACATTATAACTTCAAGCATTTTTAGAAACCTCTGGAGCTCTTCATTGCGGGCAATCAGGCTTTCGGGCCAATTATGGCACGAGAGCGCCCTACTGAACATGAAGTCAGAAATGCTCCAGATTATGGATCAAGGCAAGGCAGAGCTGCTCATGTTGTTGGATTTATCAGCAGTCTTTGATCTTGTCGATCACGATAAACTAAGACAGGTTGAGGAATATAGGGGATGTATCAGACAACGCCTTGGCCTGGGTTACGTAATTTCTGACAGACTGCATGTCTAAAATCGCATGGGTTAATGCACGGTCATCAGAGGAATGTCTGAAATGGAGTGTTCCTCAGAGTGCCTGTAGGTCTCCCTCTCTTTTTAATGTCCACCGTTGCTCGTTTTGTGATCTCCTGGACGAGCTGGTGTTCACCAATTATGCTGATGACACCCAGCTCGTCCTTGAACTAAGCGGCAAGTACATAGATGATTGCGACCGAATTAATAAAGTGGATGCTGCCATTCAACAATGGATGGCAAACAATGGAATGTGTTAAAGCAAATAAAACCGAGATTATGCTTTTTGGGTCACCACAGGCAAGATCTAAGCTGGACCCTTTATATGCCACTTTTTGCATTGAAGTCCACGCTACCGAAACTGTGGACAAATTCAGGATCTTGGGAGTGATGTTTGAGTCATCCACTTAATACAAATGCTAAAACGGAAAGTATAGCAAATAAGGCGCAGTCGATCTTACGACTCCTAAGGGTAGCTAAACCATACAAGTCGGAGGCAAACTGCGCCACCTTGGCACGTGCGCCCCTGATGCCTCGGCTAGATTATTGCAATGCCATTATGTTAGGGGCTAGCAAAAACAGCCTTGGACCACTTAAGGTCATACAAAACGATGCAGTATGCATCGTTAAGAGCATACCCAGACACGACCCTATCTCCTCTCATAGGCGGGATCTTCACTGGCTCCCAGTGGAAGCGAGCATCCATTTCCAGGCATTGACAATAGTGCATAAATGTCTCTACGGTAAAGTGCCAAGCTATATTAAGGAATACGTTAAAATCCACAACCCGACCAGGCTCACTAGGTCTAGCGACATGATTTGTCTCTCAGTTCCAAGGAGCAAGCAGACATGAGGGATGGGCAGGTCTTTCTCGAACAAAGGCTGCTTCTTTATGGAACAAACTTTCGAAACGTTTACATGCGGAAACATACTTTCTGGAGTTTAGGAAGGGATTTAAAACTATTGTTTTCAGATAATTTTCACTTGCTGTGTCTTCTGTACTCTGACACTTCTTACCGTCGACTTTTTATGCGCCCTGATGCCTGTGGGCTGCGGCGCATTATAAATGCAAATCAAATCCACTTGTTGGGAAATGTTGGGATGTTGAGGGAGGAGGGTAATATTGTCATAAGGATAAATGTTGAGACAGACCAGGAGGTTGGCAATCATTGTAGGCTGGTTATTTACATAGAGGAGAGACAATCGTTTTGCGGCATCGATGTATAGGATCTCATGACGCATCCCATTGATAGTACGACAGAGGACTCCCTTCGAATGCTGACCTAGAATGTCCAAGGTCTGAATGCTCTGGTGAAAGGAAGATCAGTGATAACAGAACTGGTGGACTTGTCGCAGTTAGTTGTATTTCTCCAGAAAACCCACTTGCTGAAGGCCATACTACACACCCGACAACTTCAAATGTATATAGGTAAACAGGAAAAGAAAAAGAGGGTGAGGACTTGCAGTAGCCTACAAAGAACACCTAAAAATAAAAAGAGCTGACCCTCTGAACATCCCGAACTGCGAATCCCTCGTTCTTCAACTGACATTGAACCCACAAACAAAACTCACATTTCTACTCATCTATAGGCCACCGACCTATGACGCAACTTTCATAGACACCTTCATAGAAGCTGTCACGAACCTGGCCATCAAATATAATCACTTGATCACCATCAGGGCGTTCAACATATTGTTCCAAGAAGAACACAAACTCACAGAAATCACCAATGAAGCAGCTTAAGACAATGAGACTACGACAGATGGTGAAAGGAGCGACACACTCAGCAGGACACTCTTGATGCAATCTTCGCCAATAACTAAATTATCTCAACCACGCCACTAATACAAATACTATGGAGTGACCACCTCATTAACCCTCCAATCTGGAAAAGAAACTGCAAAACCGCCAAAAGCACTTATTTAGAAGAACAAATAAAATCCTCAAAGCCATCGATCGCTATCCTGGATCCAGCTGAATTCGATGAAAAAGCAGACCTAATACAGAAATGGATTGTAGAAACAATTGATAGCACCTCCCCGGAAAACCCCTTCATCCCATCACGAAAGAAAGCAGTGGCAAAATGGTTCATGCCCCACCTCAAACAATGAAAAAAAGAAACCGTAAACTTGAACAAGAATGGAGACCAAACTACAACCAAGCCTAAAGTATAACTTACTAAATACAAATCAGAGCATAAAGAAAGGAAATTCTTAAAGCAAGAAATGAATACCACGCTGTCACGCCCTCCGGTTTCCTAGGACATTCTTATGCTCAGGGGAGAAGCCCATGGCGTTTGCCCTGGCGTTTACAGCAACGCCGACGCCACCGCCGGTAATTAACTACATCTCCCAAGAGGACCGTGCCTGCAAGGAACCTTTGGAATGTTTTCACTTTCTTTTGCGTGCGTTTCACGCCTCCTTTGTATTCACTTCCTATATTTGGCCACGCCCCCAGTAAGCCGGTGCTCCTAAACCATTGCGTTACGCGAGCTACGCTCCTGGGATAAGTTATTCTTTCCTTGCTTACCTGGTTGCTGAATTCCACCTTTGCCTTGGACCTTGTTATCCTTGTTATCCGTTTTCCTGTCTTAGACTTCCGTTTTTGATCAACTCCCCTGCCCGACCACGGAATACACATCGGACTTGCTTTGGGTTCTGCTCCTCATGTCTGGCTCCCGGCTCCCTTCAATCCCGTATTTTCCAATCGCTCTTTGCCATCCGCTCCCCGAGCGAAGAAAGAAACACCACTTCTAATCTCTCCCTGAGTGTCGTTTTACGCGCTAGCAAGTACGGCGCTGTTTAACTACACACTTGTTAGTTCTTTATTTGTGGGACACTTTGCTGTGTTGCTCCGCCCCCTTGGATCTTGAGACACTTGGCTCCTGGCTTCACTCCTTGGATTGTGGGACGCTTTGCTGTGTTGCTCCGCCCCCTTGGATCTTGAGACACTTGGCTCCTGGCTTCACTCCTTGGATTGTGGGACGCTCTGCTGTTTTTTCCCGCTTATTTGCTTTCGGAACATTGGATTCTGCTTTCATTCATTGGATTGGGGGACGCTTTGCTGTTGACATCACTGATCCATTATTGGGGGAAGTCTTTGGTCCCCCTTTCTTTCAAGCAAGAACACTGCCCCTGACCTTCACTCACTCCCAGTCTTGTGTCTTGTCACAAGTAGGTATTCGGCTGGAAAAAAGGAATACACAGGTAAGCTTGTGGGGCTCGGAGGAGGTAGAGGGACTGGAATTGTGAACAAACGGTATGTAATCTTTGCTTTGTTTGTTTTCTTCCCTCTAGCTCCGCTGTGCGTTCCGCCTTTTAGCCTGAGCCCTTGGCCTGACAGGTGTTCTTTTCCCTGCAAGCTGTGCTCTCAGGAAGGAAGTCTGAATTACTTTAGCGGCATCTAGCCCAAGTGATCTCTCAGACTGATCGTGGAACATACGAAGCGCGACAGATTTAGGAGCCCAATACTGGTGCCTGTCTGTCCGAAATGGATCCTAATGCAGATCCTATGGCTGCTATGATGCAAGCCTTTACCACGTTACGCACAGACATGGCAGCAGCACATGCCGCTTTGCACCAACGCATGGATGTCATGCAAAGCTTTGTGCAACCCTTGCCGGTGGATGAGGAGTTTGGGGATGTTCCCGCTCCTGTACCACCACCGGTTCCCCCGACACCCCTAGCCCCTGTGGTATTGCCGGGTCCTTTTCCATTGGCACCACCGGAACGCTTCACGGGAGATCCCAAAACGTATAGGACATTTGTCAATCAATGCCGTTTACATTTTCTATGCCGTCCTTTGGCATTCCCTAATTCTGAAACAAAAGCAGCTTTTGTGCTCTCTCATCTAGGGGGTATGGCTGCGGCCTGGGCAAATCCGTTGCTGGAGTCCGATGACCCGGTTTTGTATAATTTCGATGCCCTACTAGTCGCCATGAATCTGGTCTTTGACACCAGATATAAGGCTCAGGCTTCGGACTTAGAGTTTTTGGCAATATCCCAGGGGAAACAACCCCTTTTGGCGTATTTAGCCCGATTCAATCAGCTGGCCGCAGAAACCTCTTGGCCTGAATCAAAAAAGGCGGCAGTCTTTTATAAGGGATTATCAGACGAACTTAAGGACGCCTTATCTGTTGTCCCTTCTGTCCCTTCAGTATTTTCTGAATTGCTTGATTTAGTGTTACAGGTCGATGCTCGGCTGCAACAAAGGCGTGGAGAACGCCGTCACCTTGATCTACGTCCTGGCAAACCCGAATTGGGATCCTCTCCAGCCTCCGGAGAGGTAGAACCCATGCAAATTGGGGCAGTAAAAGGTCCCCTCTCAAAGGCAGAGAGGGAGAGAAGAATGCAAAACAATCTGTGTCTGTATTGTGGACAGACGGGACATTTAATTCGTGTCTGCCCTAAACACCCTGCTAAACGGGCGGGAAACGCCACGGCCCGTCCCTAAATCGAGCCGATGTGACGGGTCAGCCTTCCAATGGCTCATTCCTTCAGACAGCTGCCGCGCACATATACTTAGATATGTCTTTTATGTTGCCCAATTCTCAAGTTTTTTCTAGTCCAGTCATGATAGATTCCGGGGCAACAGGTAATTATATGGATGAACATCTGGCAGCAACCTATGGTATCCCAGTAGACCCTAAGGAGTCACCAGAACTTGTCTATGCAGTAGATGGCTCCTGTTTGGTTTCGGGTCATGTCGTAAAACAAACACAACCCTTGCGAATGAGCACAACGGAAGGGCATACAGAACTCCTGTCCTTCGATCTCATTTCCGCACCGCAATTTGGGGTCATTTTGGGCCTCCCGTGGTTGCGTAAACATAACCCTATCATTGATTGGGTAGAACAAGCAGTGCTTTTTTCTTCTCCCTTGTGTTTGAAGGAGTGCTTTCCAGTTCAGGGGACATCTCTCCCCTCTCCATGCAGGGCTCTGGTTTCAAGTATATTCACTTGTAACGCTACTACTAGGGCGACGATGGAAATACCTTCTGCATATCAGGACCTGATTGAGGTGTTTGACAAAGGTTTGTCTGAACAACTGCCGCCGCATCGGGAATACGATTGCCCGATTGATCTGGTACCCAATGCCATTCTCCCCCACGGACGGATATATTCCTTGGCACGGCCCGAGGAAGAACACCTAAAGGAGTACATTGAGAAGTCTCTGAGACTGGGCCATATAAGACCTTCCCGTTCTCCAGCTGCTTCCCCGATTTTTTTCGTCCCTAAAAAGGAAGGGGATCTCCGGCCTTGTGCAGATTATCGTGCACTTAACGCTGTGACAATAAAAAACCAGTATCCATTACCCCTCATTTCGGAGTTGTTGGATCGCCTCTCTACCGCCAAACTCTTTACGAAACTAAATTTAAGGGGGGCCTACAATCTGGTGAGAGTGCGTGCGGGCGACGAATGGAAGACTGCCTTCAAGTGCAAATACGGCCTTTTTGAATATCTAGTAATGCCGTTTGGCCTATGTAATGCCCCCGCAACGTTCCAACACTTTGTCAATGAAATCTTCCGAGATCTGTTGGATGTTTTTGTTGTGATATATCTGGATGATATATTAATATTCTCTGAAACGTTATCACAACATGAGGACCATGTCCGGACAGTGTTGCTCCGTCTTCGGGAACATGGGTTATATGCAAAGGCTGAAAAATGTGTCTTTCACGTTTCCTTTGTGGAGTTTCTAGGGTTCGTGATATCCTCTCAGGGTGTTCATATGCACGATGCAAAGATACGAGCAGTCCTTGAGTGGCCTGCTCCCACTTCGCTTAAGAGTTTGCAATATTTCCTAGGATTCGCTAATTTCTATAGACGTTTTATTGCATCCTTTTCAGCCATAGTAGCCCCATTGACACGCCTTACCAGTCCTTCCGTTCCCTTTTGTTGGGACATTCAGGCTCAGGACGCCTTTCAGACCTTGAAAGAGGCATTTACTACGGCTCCGGTTTTGCTACATCCAGACCCCCTATTGCCTTTCATCATCGAAGCTGATGCCTCTGCCCTTGCCCTTGGGGCTATCTTGTCTCAAAAATGCCCCACGACTCGGCAGCTACATCCTGTAGCTTTTTTTTCCAGGAAATTGACTCCCCCGGAAAAACATTATACTATAATGGAACGTGAGCTACTGGCTATTCGAGCTGCTTTTAAGGAGTGGAGACACCATCTACTGGGGGGTCGACACCCTGTCACGGTTTATACGGACCACCGTAACCTACAAGCTCTATCCACGGTGAAATGTACCAACTCTAGACAAATCAGGTGGCATTTGTTTTTTGCACAATTCAATTTCACGGTTTCTTATCGACCGGGTCCCTTGCATGGCAAGGCCGATGCACTTTCTCGCATCGGAGTTGATATCCCCTCCGAGGAGGCAGTCCTTCCTGTTTTGCCGCACAACACTGTTATGTGTGTCTGTGCTGCAACCGGTTCATTATTAGAACGGATCCGCCATTGGGCTGCAGACCATGGGGAGGTTCTTCAAAGGCTAAAAGCACGATTGATATCGGGATTACCTTATGTACAGGAACGCCTATATATCCCTGATGCCCGGACTCGGTTACAGGCCCTAAACTGGTCCCATGATACTCGCCTAGCGGCCCACCCAGGACAAACTAAGACAACTGACCTACTCCTTCGGTGGTGTTGGTGGCCCAATATGAAACGGGATGTGGCAGAGTATGTATCCAAATGTGCCGTATGTACGCAATGCAAAACGGTGCCTGGAAAACCGGTGGGGCTTCTCCAAAAAAATGCCCATCCCGTCACGCCCATGGCACACTGTGTCACTTGATTTTGTGGTAGAGCTACCACCGGTCCAGGGGTTAACCACTATCCTGGTGGTAGTAGATACCTTCACCAAGATGGCACGGTTTATCCCCTGCAAAGGTGTTCCTTCTGCTCCTGCATTGGCCAAGTTGTTTTTCGAACAGGTGGTTCGCCTATTCGGCCTCCCTCTGGTCCTTATCTCAGACCGTGGATCCCAATTCACCTCGCGTTTTTGGTTGGCTCTCACTCGTTTTCTTGGCATTGACGTTCGCCTATCCTCAGCATACCATCCTCAGACGGACGGGCGGACAGAACGTCTTAATGCCACTATGGAGCAGTATCTTCGATGTTTATGTCTACAATATCAATCGGACTGGCTGTCCGTATTGGGGGCTGCGGAATTCGCTTACAACAATGCCTGCCATGCATCAGCTGGTTGTTCACCCTTCTATGCCATGTACGGTTTACATCCTCGAGTTCTACCATCCATCCTTCCTTCGGTGGCACGAGTACCCGCAGCTCAGGCAACAGCCCAGTCATTACGGTCTATCCGTGCCGCTGTGCTTCAGCATCTACACCAAGCACAGGATCGCACAAAACGAAATGCTGATAGGCATCGTAGGTCAGCCCCGGAGTATCACCTGGGGGATAAGGTCTGGCTATCTACTGTGCACCTTCGCATACCGGGCAAGCGTAAGCTGAACCCTCGCTATGTGGGTCCCTATACCATCACGCGATGTATTAACGCAGTAGCCTATCGCTTGAACATACCCTCACCTTGGAAGATCCACCCCGTGTTCCATGTCTCCCTATTACGGCCTTATGTTGCCGGTACACGCTTGGGCAATCGTCCCGCTCCCATTACGATCCAGGGGGAAGAGGAATATGAGGTACAGGCTATACCCGGGTGGCCCGGGGCACCCGGTATTATCTAGTGCAGGGGTCTGCAACCTTTGGCTCCCAGATGTGTTTGGACTACCATTCCCATCCGGCCTGTACAGCATAGTCAATGTCAGGAGATCATGGGAGTTGTAGTCCGAAACATCTGGAGAGTGTAACAGAGAGTGATGCACTGGACAATACATCTAGAGATGGTAGATTTTTAAACTGCATCTCCTTCTCTTCCTGCCGCCACTGAGACAAAGAACTGATTAGTCTTTCTTAGTGGTCGAGTTCTTTCCATATAAAACATGACCGCCCATCGCACATCAAGTGTGTGCAGGCTCTTCTCCCCCAAGTTTGAAGGGTTTTCAAAGAACGTTGGTAGTTCTATAGACTGGTTGACATGAACCTTCGAAATGAATTTCGGTGCAAACCTAGGGTGTATGCGTAGAACCACCTAATGGAGGTGATAGATATTAAGAAAGCAGTCTTAAGAGTGAGATCCTTAAGGCTCTCTTTATGCATGGGCTCAAAGGGGGAGCCCATTAGCCTGGTTAACACGACGTTCAGGTCCCATCCGGGAGCTGGGCTAGATATAGGGGGGGGTGAATTCTTTTCACTGCCTCCATGAAGGCTTTAATAACTGGAACCTTCCACCATGACACCTTATGTTGTGACGTAGTGTAGGCGGAGAGTGCAGCTAGATTAACTTTAATAGAATTAAAGACTAAACCTGAGTCCAGCAAGTTAGTCAGGTATAAAACAATATGTGTGGGAGAACAGTTAACGGGGTTGATGCTCCTTGAGTTACACCAGATGACGACCCGTTTCCACTTACTAGAGTAGCAGTAACGATTGTTTGGTTTCCTAGCCTCCCTGAGAATGTCCATGCATCTCTGAGGGAGCTGCAAATGTCCAAATTCTATGACCTCAGGAGCCAGGCTGCCAAGTTCAGGGCCTGCGGGCACGGATGTAGCGTTCGGCCCCTGTCCTGCGACAACATGTTGTACGGGCAGGGTAGTTTTACTGGCCGAGACAGTGACATCTCCATCAGATGAGCGAACCAGGGTTGGCGGGCCCACATGGGGGCCACCAGTATCATGGTAACTGGTTCCTGGTGCATCTTGTGCACTATCTTGTTGAGAAGGGGAGTCGGGGGGAGGGGGGGAAAGCGTAGACACATTTCCCTGACCATGTTATCTAGAGGCCGTTCCCTCTGGAGCGGTTCTGGGGGTACCTGGAGGCGTAATCTTGGCATTGGGTGTTCTCCAGAATTGCAAACAAGTCGATCTCTGGGAAGCCCCATTCTGCAAAAATGTTGGAGACGATGTCTTCGTGTAATCGCCATTCATACTCTGCGGGTAGAGGGAAGTCTCTGCTGAGTCCGTCTGCCAGAAGATTGAGTTCCCCTGGTACATGTTGTGATAAGAGGAACATGTTGTGTTTGAGAGCCCACTTCCAGATGTTCTGGGACAGTTTGGACAGATCTGGAGGGTGAGTGCCCCCCTGCTTGTCTAGGTAGTACATGGCCGTGGTGCTGTCCGTGACGATCAACACTGTCTTTCCTTGTAGGTGTGTCTGGAAGGCCTTCAGTGCTTTGAAGACCGCCAACAATTCCAGCAGGTTTATGTGTTTGGACACCACACTTGAAGTCCAAACTCTGTGCGCAGTCTGATGGGACAGATGAGCCCCTCATCCTGCGAGGGATGCGTCTGTGGTTAGAGTGGCTTCCACTGCGGGGGTGGTGAAGGATTTCCCCATCACAAGATTCTCCCTCGACCACCACCGCAGAGAGAACCAGGGCTTGTGAGACAACCACTAGATCCTCCCTTTGTCCGCTGGCCGGACACCACTGGTTGCTGAGCCACTCTTGAATTGGGCGCATGTGCAGGTGCGCGCGAGGAACCAAGTAAAAACAAGACGCCATCATTCCTAGCAATCGCATGGCTTTGCGTACCGTTACCTCTCGACCGGCTACACAATGAGAGACCTGAAACAGCACATTTTGGACCCTCTCGTTGGAGGGGAAGACGAGGCCGTCCCTTGTTCGAATTAGAGCCCCTAGAAATTGCTTGACTTGGCTGGGGTCTAGACTGGACTTCTTGTTGATGGAGAAGCCCAGGTGGAACAAGCGGTCTATAGCCTTTTGGGTATTTGAGACGCATGTTTCGTAAGAATCCCCTGTTATGAGGCAGTCGTCAAGGGAAGGATAAACCGGAAAGGACAAACTGCGCAGATGTGCCGCTACCACTGCAAGTACCTTGACGCTAAGGCTATGCCGAAGAGTAGAACTGATAGTGTTTGCCTTCTATCATGAACCTGAGGTATTTCCTGTGCGCTGGCAACATTGAAATATGAAAGTATGCATCTTTCGTGTCTAGTGTTGCCATGTAATCCTCCTGTGTTAGCAGGGGGATTACTTCCTGCAGAGGTACCATACAAAATGTTTGAGGTTTTACAAATTTGTTCGCTGGGTGCAGATCTAATACAGGGCGCATGGTTAGATCCTTTTTGGGTACAAGGAAGTACACTGAATAAATACCCTCCTTTACCTGTGATAGAGGCACGACCTCTATGGCTCCTTTTTGCAGCAGCGATTCTACTTCCTGAAGGATGAGAGGTGTTCTGGTGTGAGATGTCTTCCCTTGGGAGGTCTGAATGAAGGGGACCGGCTGAAGTCGATACAGTAACCGTGGGCAATTGTTGACAGTACCCAACGGTCTGAGGTAATCCCCTCCCATGCCTGGAGAAAAGATGTTAACCGGCCCCTGATTGGAGATGCATGGGAGGGGACCCGAATCTTCGGGTCATTTGGTGGCAGTGGCCGGGGAGCCTCGAGGGGTAGGACCCCGACCCCTTCCTTTGCTAAGACTTTGGCCTCTCTGAGCAGACGTCGTGTTGTAACCACTGGCTCCTTGAGGGGAGGACCAGTTGCTGGCTGAGGTATACTGTTGCTGAGGTTGTCGTTGGCCACGAAAAAAGCGCCTATTGCCATATCTGCGCTTGTTGGGGGGTCTCGTGATCTGGTCCAGGGTTTTAAGGGTCTCATGGTCCTTTTTCACAGTTTCCAGTGCGTTGTCAACTGCCTTTCCAAACAAGTTGGAGTCCTCTAGGAGTTTGTTAATGAGGGATGCCTGTGTCTCTGGCTTGAACTCTGAGTTCCTAAGCCATGCATTCCTTTTAAGGAGTACGCCCTGGACTAAGGAACGGCCTGCCGTTTCTGCAGCATCTAAATAATTTTTAAAGATGCTCTGGTTTACTTTAGTGCCTTCTGTAACATTGGCCAAAAGACGGGTGCGAAGAGGTTCAGGGACTTCCTGTAGGCCTTCGCGCAACAGTCCCCATTGGGCATCTGCGTAACTAGCCAACACGGTGGTATTGTTGGCAATACGCGTAGCGAATGCCGCCGAGGCTTTAATCCTCTTACCGAGAGCATAGAGCTTTTTCCCTGCTTTATCAGTGGGTGCTTCACTGGTGGACAGAGGAACCCCCGCCCTTTTCCTCGTGGTGGTCACCACCAGAGAATCTGGGATGGAATGACCCCTAATGTATAAAGGATCTGAGGGTGAGGGGCTAAAAAGCTTCTCAATCCGTGGGTTAACACCCCTAAACTAAGGCTGGTGTAGACAAAGAGGGAATGAGGAGCCTCTTGATGGAGGCGAGGAGAGGTATGGCCTGGCTAGCAGGTGGCTTTTCTTTGATTATTTTTTCAACAAAATCGACCTCTGGGGTAATCTCCCCCATATCGATTTGAAAATGTGCAGCCGCCTTGCGTAGCATGGCGTTAAACATGGGCTGATCATCCACAGGCGAAGGATCTCTGACAGGAGTAGTCTGTGGCCAGGCCAGATCTAAAGCATCCGGGTCAGGTGACACCCCCGGGGACTGCCATGGCTGTGGCTCACACATGTCGGGGTCTTCTTCAAAGCCCCCTGCAGGATCTTCTAGGTCCTCAGTATCTATGAATTCATAATCTTCCTGAGTGTGAACATGAGGGTCCTCTTCAGTGAGGTCATATGTGTATAGTTCTTCCTTCTGGGGTTCAAAAGATCTTGGAACTTTGGCTAGAGGGTCTTGAGGGATTACGTCCCTTGGTCTTTTAGGTGTGGTGTGCTTAGAAATGGGCACACACCTATCCAACCTGTTCATACAGGTCTCAAATCTCTCCCTGGTCCAGTAGGAAGACCCAGAACAGAAGACCCAGAACGGTCTAGGGGCGGAAAGCCTTGCTCCTCCGCCTCTAGGCATCGAGATCTCTCCCATAATGTGGAGGAAATACCCCCATCGCCCTCTGAGAAACCGTCCCGTGGGCCAGACGGTGAAGTAGTGGCTCTGGGTCTCTCCTTTGACCTAGGGGAGGGTTCTGGCGCTCCCATTGCACCTTCGCTAGGTCTCGGCGTCTCCTTGACCTTTTCAGCAGGCTTGGGTGATTCCTTCGCCAGCCGTTTCTGAACGTCCCCGGAGACGATCTTCGTGATGCTTTCGGTGACCATGCTCCCACCCGGGAGCTGATCGTGAGGAGTTGTTTTCGGTGGAGCCGGAACCCTGTTGCCGACGGACGCCTTCTTGCGATGCGTCACGACAGATGATGCTTTAGGGGTTGCGCCCTTTGTATTCAACGGCCCGGTCGCTAGGCGCAAATGAGGCTGGGGGAGGGCTGCTGACCCTTATGGTCGGTGGGGACGGTCGGCTGTGTCGGCATCCCCGTTGGCGCAGAGGCCTTCTTCGACTTACTCGAAGAATGGCTGGGGGTTGTGTGCTTTGTGACGTATTTTTGTCCGTCAGCGTCGCCGGGGTGTACATCCCCCAAAGCAGGGCCAGAGCAATGCCTGTCGGGGCCGGGGACAGACGCCACGGAGCGAGAGTGCTCCGTTGGGGGTGGGGGTCAACAACCTCTGTGACAGAGGTCGAGTCATCACAATCACCCTCGTCGCACTCGGCGGCAGCGGCAGCTGGCGAGGAATCAGCGTTCGACATTCCGTAGGCTGCCCACATTTTAACTCTGCGTTCCTTCAAAGTTTTCGGACGAAGGAGCTTGCAGGCCACGCAACCAGCTTCGGCGTGCTCGAGGGGCAAGCAGCGGTTACACCGCGTGTGCTTGTCCTTCCACAGAAATTTGACTTTACAATTTGGGCAAAATCTAAAAGGAGTCCTCTCCATAGCTGAGGACGTAACCAGTGATAACGACCCGGTAGGAAAGAGGGAAGAAAGGGAAAGGCATTCTAGTATGAGACAGAAATGTCCACCCTGACCCCACTTTCTCTAATGTGTAGGCCGGCCAGGCCGGGCCACGTGGTCGGCAGCGCCGATAGGATCACTGTCGGTCGAAAACCACAGTTCCGAAGATCTGGTCTCGGCAGAGATGTGGAATGGCTGTCGAAAGAAGGCTGGAGGTAATGTGAGTTAACAATAATTAAACAAAATCGACCAAAGGTCGAGCAATCACAATGCCTCTTATGACCTCCGCTTAAGGCGACCAGTATTCTGAGCGGAAAAAACAATCTGAGGGACCTCGACGAGTGAGGGATTTTGGGTACACTACACGTCACTATAGGGATAGTGTTACAGACACGCCTATGTCGACGTACCCTTTTCGACTTTCGAAAAAAAAGATGCAATACTCTTCAGTGACCACTGGATGTCAGACTATGCACAGCATGTGATTCTAAGCAGATTAACAAACATCAGAACATTAATTTCTCCAAGCGTGTAGACTCACAAGAGTGTAGTCCGCACCACTGTAACGGCATGGATATTTGTAACCATTTATGGAAATCATGGCATATGGTTTACTCCTTTTCACTTTTGCTGATACTGCTTGCACGGAATTGATTATTCTCTCCCTGGATTCTCATACTCGTACTCATAATAATCTTCATATACCTCCCTCACTTGTCCAAATGACCTAAAAATCCTAGCAACATCGGGCTAAATGTCTCTTACGTCCACACACTCTGCAAAATATAAGTAGAGCACACATTCTTTATCATTGACCAGATGAGTGCCACTTCCGCACCTGTAACATCTCCTGCCTTGAGTGTACTTAAGATCCGCTTTGGAAGGCGTCCCTGGTGGTGGCATGAAGTACTACATCACTGAATGATTCTTTCACGTTCTTGTCAGTTTTCTTTGAAGACCATTGTTTCTGAGAGCCCTCATCCAGAGCCACTTTGTGACTGTCACCACTGTTCCCCCGACTACAGTGCTTTAATGCGTAGCTCAGTATGTTCTATGTCTTTTACAATTTCAAGAGTTGGCTTGCGCTCTCTCCACATCTCCTCCCTGATTTTGTTGTCGATATATTTGATCATCAGTTGATCTCTAATGTGCTAATGGGTGTACTGACACTCGAGAGCTAAATCTCGCAAAACTGTAACAAATTCTTCAATGGACGCTCCCACTTTCTGTTCCCTAGTAGTAAAGGGGTAGCGTGCAAGTATGTTTTCTTGTACTTCGTAATGTTTGCCAAGTTTTTTTTATACTCTTCTCATATCGCCTCACATCTCCTGGGCCAAAAGGTGTGGGTAATTTCTGGAGTATGCTTTCGCCCGCTGACCCAAGGCAATGAAATAGTAGTGCCTCCTTCCTATCATTGGAATAACCGGTGCCATCTCTCCAATATGCCCATCGTACCCTGGGGTCTCCAGGAGATGGCAAACCAAACATAGGTCCAGGTAGACTGGCCATTTTACAGTGGTACTGGACCACGGCCCTAACAAATAATCACTGTGTTGTATAAATACCTGATGAATTATGTGATGACCCAAATGATTAACTGCCAGTGGCTTTTTTTTAAAAAAGAATTTATATGCTCACTTCTATTTTATTTCAATTAAAATTGCAGAAAGTCACAAAAATAATTAATCTTTTTATGTGCCTTTTTGGAACTGTTTTGCAAGCTTTTTTAAAAAGCCACAACACTGCTCTTGAACACCCTTCCGTGTGCCGTTATAATCCTTTACTGCTCTGTATTGTGCCGACTATTCCAGGTAAAGTGCAGAGTGAAACTACTTGCTTGCGGCAAACGAAAACAACTGCAAAGCACGGCAAAGGAGGGAAGCAAGAAGGCTGCACGCACAGCTTCTGGACCAGACTGGAAACTTCCTTGCACCCGCAGCTCCTGGGCATCGTCTACTGGGTCTAACGGCAGGAAACCCTACCTCCAGCGACCCCCATTAGACCTGCCAAGTCCTTTGGGTAAATTGGAGTAAGGGCGGTGAGTCGCGGCACAACTTAACAGTGCCCCTATCGCCATTATAAAGTTTGTGAAGAACTTTGATTTATGTTCCATTCCATTTTAAACATTTGTTGAAAAAGCTGCGCTATAAGCTAGGAATGGTGCTTTATTGAACTGTAAATCCCTTTTAAAGACTTCTGGATGAATCTTCCCACCCACAGGAACATTTCCTAACTTTGTTCCATCTTCTAAAGGTAGTTTGTGAACTATTGGGAAAAAAAACCCCGTTCAACGTACAGTTGAACCTGCTGGATTAATTTTTATAGTGTGTTTTGTGCCTATAATAAATTAGGTATTTTTGTACTTAGCTGTGTAAGGAGAATCATTGTGTATTTCACTGTGTGTTGTGGACACCTCGCCCCACTCAGCTCGCCCGAGACTTCGACTTGACCACTCTGCACGCTTATCTTGCTTGGTTAACTCCCAGAATTCCCCTGTTCACCATATCTAGGATGGCCTCCTAAAGTCTGTCCACCAGGCCAGATTTGAGAAATCCAAGGCCCACTAACTTTAGAAAGCCCTTAAGAGTGATAAGCATTCATTCACTGCCCTCCCTAGTCCATGTCACTTTTCTCATTGTCGACAAACACGATTTTCAGTGTCTGCTCTCGCTGGCAAATGAGGTGTCTATGCTTCTAAGTACTCTACTCTTCATGGAATCTAATACTCTTTACAGTCTCCGCTCTATCTGGCATCCTAGACGGTTAAGTCTGTACTCTCCCTGCAGCTCTATCCACTCCCTTGTTCTTTCACACTGTTCTTTCTCTCTCTGGTTGCTCGGCTGGTGTCTGTCACTTTATGTCCCACACTCTTACTCCCATCCCCATCTCTCCCCAGCCCTCCTCAAGCAGCCCACCCAACTCCCTGCCCTCTTTGGTCCACCCCAATCAGCCACACTCTTGCTTCCCGCTCACACAGCTCCCTTTTAGGAATCCACTATATACTTTCTCAAGCTCCCCGCTCCCACATTTGGCTTGCTGCAATGCTTTACCTGTTTGCCAGCTGAATGCCGCTCAGGGTGGTGGATCCGTCTCTGCTTACAAACAGCCGCAAGTTACTGTCTGCAAAAGAAATGAGAAAATAAGCATAAGCCATAAACAAAATGCTTTACACTGTGAAAGAATGCCAGGAAAGGAATCCGTTAGAGCACACTGTATCTGATGTGCTAAACCAGAAGCTCCCAGCCCGCCCTGGGTCTGGTGCTCGAGATGTTGTCATAGTCATGAAGACTAAGCACCTTCATGCAAGCTTGCACAAGCTACTGGGGACTTGCCATTTATTCCAGCCACTTCACAGCCTACATCATGACATGCTGCGCTGGCAGCTACCCCAAATAAGCACGGGTACTTGCAGTCCCCGCACTCCCTACATCCGTGCTGGAATCAGGATAAGCAAGCCCTCCACTCCCTTCATCAGTGCTGGAATCAGCATACGCAGCCCCCCACTCCCGTCATCCGTGCTGGAATCAGGATAAGCAAGCCCCCCACTCCCTTCATCCGTGCTGGAATTAGGATACGCAAGCCCCCCACCCCCTTCATCCGTGCTGGAATCAGCATACGCAAGCCCCCCACTCCCTTCATCAGTGCTGGAATCAGGATACGCAAGCCCCCCACTCCCTTCATCCGTGCTGGAATCAGCATACGCAAGCCCCCCACTCCCTTCATCAGTGCTGGAATCAGGATACGCAAGCCCCCCACTCCCTTCATCCGTGCTGGAATCAGCATAAGCAAGCCCCCCACTCCCGTCATCCGTGCTGGAATCAGGATACGCAAGCCCCCCACTCCCTTCATCAGTGCTGGAATCAGGATACGCAAGCCCCCTCTCCCTTCACTCCGTGCTGGAATCAGGATACGCAAGCCCCCCACTCCCTTCATCCGTGATGGAATCAGCATACGCAAGCCCCCCACTCCCTTCATCCGTGCTGGAATCAGGATACGCAGCCCCCCACTCCCTTCATCTGTGCTGGAATCAGCATAAGCAGCCCCCCACTCCCTTCATCTGTGCTGGAATCAGCATAAGCAGCCCCCCACTCCCGTCATCCGTGCTGGAATCAGGACAAGCAAGACCCTCACTCCCTTCATCCGCGCTGGAATCAGGACAAGCAGCCCCCCACTCCCTACATCCGTGCTGGAATCAGCATAAGCAGCCCCCCACTCCCGTCATCCGTGCTGGAATCAGGATACGCAGCCCCCCACTCCTTACATCCATGCTGGAATCAGCATAAGCAGCCCCCCACTCCCGTCATCCATGCTGGAATCAGGACAAGCAAGCCCCCCAAAACCCTACATCTGTGCTGGAATCAGCATACACAAACCCCCCACTCCATTCATCAGTGCTGGAATCAGGATACGCAAGCCCTTCATCCGTGCTGGAATCAGCATAAGCACCCCCCCATTCCCTGCATCCGTGCTGGAATCAGGACAAGCATGCCCCCCCAAAACCCTACATCCGTGCTGGAATCAGGATAAGCAAGCCCCCCACTCCCTACATCCATGCTGGAATCAGCATACACAAGCCCCCCACTCCCTTCATCCATGCTGGAATCAGCATACACAAGACCCCCACTCCCTTCATCCGTGCTGGAATCAGCATACGCAAGCCCCCCACTCCCTTCATCCGTGCTGGAATCAGGATAAGCAAGACCCCCACTCCCTTCATCCGTGCTGGAATCAGCATACGCAAGCCCCCCACTCCCTTCATCCGTGCTGGAATCAGGATAAGCAGCCCCCCACTCCCGTCATTCGTGCTGGAATCAGGATACGCAGCCCCCCACTCCCTTCATCCGTGCTGGAATCAGCATAAGCAGCCCCCCACTCCCGTCATCCGTGCTGGAATCAGCATAAGCAGCCCCCCACTCCCTTCATCCATGCTGGAATCAGCATACGCAAGCCCCCCACTCCCTTCATCCGTGCTGGAATCAGGATAAGCAAGACCCCCACTCCCTTCATCCGTGCTGGAATCAGCATACGCAAGCCCCCCACTCCCTTCATCCGTGCTGGAATCAGGATACGCAGCCCCCCACTCCCTTCATCCGTGCTGGAATCAGGATAAGCAAGCCCCCCACTCCCTTCATCTGTGCTGGAATCAGCATACGCAAGCCCCCCACTCCCTTCATCCGTGCTGGAATCAGCATACGCAAGCCCCCCACTCCCTTCATCCTTGCTGGAATCAGGATAAGCAAGCCCCCCACTCCCTTCATCAGTGCTGGAATAAGGATAAGCAGCCCCCCACTCCCGTCATCCGTGCTGGAATCAGGAAACGCAGCCCCCCACTCCCGTCATCCGTGCTGGAATCAGGATACACAGCCCCCCAAAACCCTACATTCGTGCTGGAATCAGCATAAGCAGCCCCCCACTACCGTCATCCGTGCTGGAATCAGCATAAGCAGCCCCCCACTACCGTCATCCGTGCTGGAATCAGGATAAGCAAGCCCCCCACTCCCTACATCCGTGCTGGAATCAGCATACACAAGCCCCCCACTCCCTTCATCCGTGCTGGAATCAGCATAAGCAGCCCCCCACTCCCTTCATCCGTGCTGGAATCAGGATAAGCAGCCCCCCACTCCCTTCATCCGTGCTGGAATCAGCATACGCAAGACCCCCACTCCCTTCATCCGTGCTGGAATCAGCATACGCAAGCCCCCCACTCCCTTCATCCATGCTGGAATCAGCATACGCAAGCCCCCCACTCCCTTCACCCGTGCTGGAATCAGGATACGCAGCCCCCCACTCCCTTCATCCGTGCTGGAATCAGCATAAGCAGCCCCCCACTCCCGTCATCCGTGCTGGAATCAGGACAAGCAGCCCCCCACTCCCTTCATCCGTGCTGGAATCAGCATAAGCAGCCCCCCACTCCCTTCATCCGTGCTGGAATCAGCATAAGCAGCCCCCCACTCCCGTCATCCGTGCTGGAATCAGGATACACAGCCCCCCAAAACCCTACATCCGTGCTGTAATCAGGATATGCAGCCCCCCACTCCTGTCATTCGTGCTGGAATCAGGATACGCAGCCCCCCACTCCCTTCATCCGTGCTGGAATCGGCATAAGCAGCCCCCCACTCCCGTCATCCGTGCTGGAATCAGCATAAGCAGCCCCCACTCCCTTCATCCGTGCTGGAATCAGCATACGCAAGCCCCCCACTCCCTTCTTCCGTGCTGGAATCAGGATAAGCAAGACCCCCACTCCCTTCATCCGTGCTGGAATCAGCATACGCAAGCCCCCCACTCCCGTCATCCGTGCTGGAATCAGCATACGCAGCCCCCCAAAACCCTACATCCGTGCTGGAATCAGGATAAGCAAGCCCCCCACTCCCTTCATCCGTGCTGGAATCAGGATACGCAAGCCCCCACTCCCTTCATCCGTGCTGGAATCAGCATACGCAAGCCCCCCACTCCCTTCATCCGTGCTGGACTCAGGATACGCAGCCCCCCACTCCCGTCATCCATGCTGGAATCAGGACAAGCAAGCCCCCCAAAACCCTACATCTGTGCTGGAATCAGGATAAGCAAGCCCCCCACTTCCTTCATCTGTGCTGGAATCAGCATAAGCAGCCCCCCACTCCCGTCATCCGTGCTGGAATCAGGACAAACAAGACCCCCACTCCCTTCATCCGTGCTGGAATCAGGACAAGCAGCTCCCCACTCCCGTCATCCGTGCTGGAATCAGGACAAGCAAGACCCCCACTCCCTTCATCTGTGCTGGAATCAGGACAAGCAAGACCCCCACTCCCTTCATCCGCGCTGGAATCAGGACAAGCAGCCCCCCATTCCCGTCATCCGTGCTGGAATCAGGATAAGCAGCCCCCCACTCCCTTCATCCGTGCTGGAATCAGCATAAGCAACCCCCCACTCCATTCATCCGTGGTGGAATCAGGATAAGCAAGACCCCCACTCCCTTCATCCGTGCTGGAATCAGCATACGCAAGCCCCCCACTCCCTTCATCCGTGCTGGAATCAGCATACGCAAGCCTCCCACTCCCTTCATCCGTGCTGGAATCAGCATACGCAAGCCCCCCCAAAACCCTACATCCGTGCTGGAATCAGCATACGCAAGCCCCCCACTCCATTCATCCGTGCTGGAATCAGCAAACGCAAGCCCCCCACTCCCTTCATCCGTGCTGGAATCAGCATACGCAAGCCCCCCACCCCCTTCATCCGTGCTGGAATCAGCATACGCAAGCCCCCCCAAAACCCTACATCCGTGCTGGAATCAGGATAAGCAAGACCCCCACTCCCTTCATCCGTGCTGGAATCAGCATACGCAAGCCCCCCACTCCCTTCATCCGTGCTGGAATCAGCATACGCAAGCCCCCCACTCCATTCATACGTGCTGTAATCAGGATAAGCAAGCCCCCCACTCCCTTCATCCGTGCTGGAATCAGCATACGCAAGCCCCCCACTCCCTTCATCCGTGCTGGAATCAGCATACGCAAGCCCCCCACTCCCTTCATCCGTGCTGTAATCAGGATAAGCAAGACCCCCACTCCCTTCATCCGTGCTGGAATCAGCATACGCAAGCCCCCCCAAAACCCTACATCCGTGCTGGAATCAGGATACGCAAGCCCCCCACTCCCTTCATCCGTGCTGGAATCAGGATACGCAAGCCCCCCACTCCCTTCATCCGTGCTGGAATCAGCATACGCAAGCCCCCCACTCCCTTCATCCGTGCTGGAATCAGGACAAGCAAGACCCCCACTCCCTTCATCCGTGCTGGAATCAGGACAAGCAGCCCCCCACTCCCGTCATCCGTGCTGGAATCAGGACAAGCAAGACCCCCACTCCCTTCATCTGTGCTGGAATCAGGACAAGCAAGACCCCCACTCCCTTCATCCGCGCTGGAATCAGGACAAGCAGCCCCCCACTCCCGTCATCCGTGCTGGAATCAGCATACGCAGCCCCCCAAAACCCTACATCCGTGCTGGAATCAGGATAAGCAAGCCCCCCACTCCATTCATCCGTGCTGGAATCAGGATACGCAAGCCCCCACTCCCTTCATCCGTGCTGGAATCAGCATACGCAAGCCCCCCACTCCCTTCATCCGTGCTGGAATCAGGATACGCAGCCCCCCACTCCCTTCATCTGTGCTGGAATCAGCATAAGCAGCCCGCCACTTCCTTCATCTGTGCTGGAATCAGCATAAGCAGCCCCCCACTCCCGTCATCCGTGCTGGAATCAGGACAAGAGAGACCCCCACTCCCTTCATCCGTGCTGGAATCAGGATAAGCAAGCCCCCCACTCCCTTCATCCGTGCTGGAATCAGCATACGCAAGCCCCCCACTCCCTTCATCCGTGCTGGAATCAGCATACGCAAGCCCCCCACTCCATTCATCCGTGCTGTAATCAGGATAAGCAAGACCCCCACTCCCTTCATCCGTGCTGGAATCAGCATACGCAAGCCCCCCCAAAACCCTACATCCGTGCTGGAATCAGCATACGCAAGCCCCCCACTCCATTCATCCGTGCTGTAATCAGGATAAGCAAGACCCCCACTACCTTCATCCGTGCTGGAATCAGCATACGCAAGCCCCCCCAAAACCCTACATCCGTGCTGGAATCAGGATAAGCAAGACCCCCACTCCCTTCATCCGTGCTGGAATCAGCATACGCAAGCCCCCCACTCCCTTCATCCGTGCTGGAATCAGCATACGCAAGCCCCCCACTCCCTTCATCCGTGCTGGAATCAGCATACGCAAGCCCCCCACTCCATTCATCCGTGCTGTAATCAGGATAAGCAGCCCCCCACTCCCTTCATCCGTGCTGGAATCAGCATAAGCAGCCCCCCACTCCCGTCATCCGTGCTGGAATCAGGATAAGCAAGCCCCCCACTCCCTTCATCCGTGCTGGAATCAGGATACGCAAGCCCCCCACTCCCTTCATCCGTGCTGGAATCAGCATACGCAAGCCCCCCACTCCCTTCATCCGTGCTGGAATCAGCATACGCAAGCCCCCCACTCCCTTCATCCGTGCTGGAATCAGGATACGCAGCCCCCCACTCCCTTCATCCGTGCTGGAATCAGCATAAGCAGCCCCCCACTCCCGTCATCCGTGCTGGAATCAGGACAAGCAAGACCCCCACTCCCTTCATCCGTGCTGGAATCAGGACAAGCAGCCCCCCACTCCCGTCATCCGTGCTGGAATCAGGACAAGCAAGACCCCCACTCCCTTCATCTGTGCTGGAATCAGGACAAGCAAGACCCCCACTCCCTTCATCCGCGCTGGAATCAGGACAAGCAGCCCCCCACTCCCGTCATCCGTGCTGGAATCAGGATAAGCAGCCCCCCACTCCCTTCATCCGTGCTGGAATCAGCATAAGCAGCCCCCCACTCCATTCATCCGTGGTGGAATCAGGATAAGCAAGACCCCCACTCCCTTCATCCGTGCTGGAATCAGCATACGCAAGCCCCCCACTCCCTTCATCCGTGCTGGAATCAGCATACGCAAGCCCCCCACTCCCTTCATCCGTGCTGGAATCAGCATACGCAAGCCCCCCACTCCATTCATCCGTGCTGTAATCAGGATAAGCAAGACCCCCACTCCCTTCATCCGTGCTGGAATCAGCATACGCAAGCCCCCCCAAAACCCTACATCCGTGCTGGAATCAGCATACGCAAGCCCCCCACTCCATTCATCCGTGCTGGAATCAGCATACGCAAGCCCCCCACTCCCTTCATCCGTGCTGGAATCAGCATACGCAAGCCCCCCACTCCCTTCATCCGTGCTGGAATCAGCATACGCAAGCCCCCCACTCCCTTCATCCGTGCTGGAATCAGGATAAGCAAGACCCCCACTCCCTTCATCCGTCCTGGAATCAGCATACGCAAGCCCCCCACTCCCTTCATCCGTGCTGGAATCAGCATACGCAAGCCCCCCACTCCCTTCATCCGTGCTGGAATCAGCATACGCAAGCCCCCCACTCCATTCATCCGTGCTGTAATCAGGATAAGCAAGACCCCCACTCCCTTCATCCGTGCTGGAATCAGCATACGCAAGCCCCCCCAAAACCCTACATCCGTGCTGGAATCAGCATACGCAAGCCCCCCACTCCATCCATCCGTGCTGTAATCAGGATAAGCAAGACCCCCACTACCTTCATCCGTGCTGGAATCAGCATACGCAAGCCCCCCCAAAACCCTACATCCGTGCTGGAATCAGGATAAGCAAGACCCCCACTCCCTTCATCCGTGCTGGAATCAACATACGCAAGCCCACCACTCCATTCATCCGTGCTGTAATCAGGATAAGCAGCCCCCACTCCCTTCATCCGTGCTGGAATCAGCATACGCAAGCCCCCCCAAAACCCTACATCCGTGCTGGAATCAGCATACGCAAGCCCCCACTCCCTTCATCCGTGCTGGAATCAGCATACGCAAGCCCACCACTCCATTCATCCGTGCTGTAATCAGGATAAGCAGCCCCCCCACTCCCTTCATCCGTGCTGGAATCAGCATAAGCAGCCCCCCACTCCCGTCATCCGTGCTGGAATCAGGATAAGCAAGCCCCCCACTCCCTTCATCCGTGCTGGAATCAGCATACGCAAGACCCCCACTCCCTTCATCCGTGCTGGAATCAGCATACGCAAGCCCCCCACTCCCTTCATCCGTGCTGGAATCAGGATAAGCAAGCCCCCCACTCCCTACATCCATGCTGGAATCAGCATAAGCAGCCCCCCACTCCCGTCATCTGTGCTGGAATCAGTATACGCAAGCCCCCCACTCCCTTCATCCGTGCTGGAATCAGCATAGGCAAGCCCCCCACTCCCTTCATCCGTGCTGGAATCAGCATAAGCAGCCCCCCACTCCCGTCATCCGTGCTGGAATCAGGATAAGCAAGCCCCCCATTCCCTTCATCCGTGCTGGAATCAGCATACGCAAGACCCCCACTCCCTTCATCCGTGCTGGAATCAGCATACGCAAGCCCCCCACTCCCTTCATCCGTGCTGGAATCAGGACAAGCAAGCCCCCCACTCCCTACATCCGTGCTGGAATCAGCATAAGCAGCCCCCCACTCCCGTCATCCGTGCTGGAATCAGCATACGCAAGCCCCCCACTCCCTTCATCCGTGCTGGAATCAGCATACGCAAGCCCCCCACTCCCTTCATCCGTGCTGGAATCAGCATACGCAAGCCCCCCACTCCCTTCTTCCGTGCTGGAATCAGCATACGCAAGCCCCCCACTCCATTCATCCGTGCTGGAATCAGCATAAGCAGCCCCCCACTCCCTTCATCCGTGCTGGAATCAGGATAAGCAAGCCCCCCACTCCCTTCATCCGTGCTGGAATCAGCATACGCAAGACCCCCACTCCCTTCATCCGTGCTGGAATCAGGATATGCAAGCCCCCCACTCCCTTCATCCGTGCTGGAATCAGGATAAGCAAGCCCCCCACTCCCTTCATCCGTGCTGGAATCAGCATACGCAAGCCCCCACTCCCTTCATCTGTGCTGGAATCAGCATACGCAAGACCACCACTCCCTTCATCCGTGCTGGAATCAGCATACGCAAGCCCCCCACTCCCTACATCCGTGCTGGAATCAGCATAAGCAGCCCCCCACTCCCTTCATCTGTGCTGGAATCAGCATAAGCAGCCCCCCACTCCCTTCTTCCGTGCTGGAATCAGGATAAGCAAGCCCCCCACTCCCTACATCCATGCTGGAATCAGCATAAGCAGCCCCCCACTTCCGTCATCCGTGCTGGAATCAGCATAAGCAGCCCCCCACTCCCGTCATCCGTGCTGGAATCAGGATACGCAAGCCCCCCACTCCCTTCATCCGTGCTGGAATCAGCATACGCAAGCCCCCCACTCCCTACATCCGTGCTGGAATCAGCATAAGCAGCCCCCCACTCCCTACATCCGTGCTGGAATCAGCATAAGCAGCCCCCCACTCCCGTCATCCGTGCTGGAATCAGGATTTAAAAGGCAATATTAGCCGTGCAAACGTGGGCACCTCCATTCTAGCACAGGTACAGACATGTACCCTTTACACAGCTATTAATCCAGTAAACATGGACTTGCTCGCAGGTATCTGGAGAATGCCATGAGTGTGCGCCGGCGCAGGGCGCTGCAGGCGCCAGCGGGGAAATCACCAGGACTGGGCGTATTGCCTAGTGTAACCCATGGCTCCCTGGTACAATACTATGTATTGAGATGCTCCCACTTTAAGATCAAACTAAAACCCTATCCGAGAATGTGTAGGTTATGCTAATATCAACTTAGTTTAAAGCGTGGATCAATCGAACCATAGCATGGGCATTTCATTTTAAAACGTGTAGTTGGAAGAGAAAAGGGGCTTTTTACTGTGATGACCTCCTGATATAGAAGTGCATTTGGATACAATGAAAGTGCCATCTATAGAATGGGACACGACGTACAGGCTGCGGGTTCAGAATTCACTTTCATGCAAACCGTTATTTTTATGCAAACAGTCTTTAGCAAGGAAACAACTGTGTGTACGCTTCGAAATGCACTTTAAGGTTTCGTGGAAAAAAACATGAATGGAATTAAAAAGGAGGATAATGATGACATCATAAAACGCCAACACTCCTTCCTTCAAGGAAAGGAGTGACTTAAAAAGAAGGGAAGCAAAGAACAAACGGAGCTGGACGAAAACTATCCTGCAAGATGAGCTCTTGCACACTCTGGAGGAACACTCACTGCAATGCAGGATGGGTCTGGCACACTCTGGAGGAACACTCACTGCAATGCAGGATGGGTCTGGCACACTCTGGAGGAAAACTCACTGCAATGGCACACTCTGGAGGAACACTCACTGCAATGCAGGATGGGCCTGGCACACTCTGGAGGAACACTCACTGCAATGGCACACTCTGGAGGAACACTCACTGCAATGCAGGATGGGTCTGGCACACTCTGGAGGAACACTCACTGCAATGCAGGATGGGTCTGGCACACTCTGGAGGAACACTCACAACAATGCAGGATGGGTCTGGCACACTGGAGGAACACTCACTGCAATGGCACACTCTGGAGGAACACTCACTGCAATGCAGGATGGGCCTGGCACACTCTGGAGGAACACTCACTGCAATGCAGGATGGGCCTGGCATACTCTGGAGGAACACTCACTGCAATGCAGGATGGGCCTGGCATACTCTGGAGGAACACTCACTGCAATGCAGGATGGGCCTGGCACACTCTGGAGGAACACTCACTGCAATGGCACACTCTGGAGGAACACTCACTGCAATGCAGGATGGGCCTGGCACACTCTGGAGGAACACTCACTGCAATGGCACACTCTGGAGGAACACTCACTGCAATGCAGGATGGGCCTGGCACACTCTAGAGGAACACTCACTGCAATGCAGGATGGGCCTGGCACACACTGGAGGAACACTCACTGCAACGGCACACTCTGGAGGAACACTCACTGGAATGCAGGATGGGCCTGGCACACTCTGGAGGAACACTCACTGCAATGGCACACTCTGGAGGAACACTCACTGCAATGCAGGATGGGCCTGGCATACTCTGGAGGAACACTCACTGCAATGCAGGATGGGCCTGGCACACACTGGAGGAACACTCACTGCAATGCAGGATGGGCCTCGCACACTCTGGAGGAACACTCACTGCAATGGCACACTCTGGAGGAACACTCACTGCAATGCAGGATGGGCCTGGCACACTCTGGAGGAACACTCACTGCAATGGCACACTCTGGAGGAACACTCACTGCAATGCAGGATGGGCCTGGCACACTCTGGAGGAACACTCACTGCAATGGCACACTCTGGCGGAACACTCACTGCAATGGCACACTCTGGAGGAACACTCACTGCAATGCAGGATGGGCCTGGCACACTCTGGAGGAACACTCACTGCAATGCAGGATGGGCCTGGCACACACTGGAGGAACACTCACTGCAATGGCACACTCTGGAGGAACACTCACTGCAATGCAGGATGGGCCTGGCACACTCTGGAGGAACACTCACTGCAATGGCACACTCTGGAGGAACACTCACTGCAATGCAGGATGGGCCTGGCACACACTGGAGGAACACACACTGCAATGCAAGATGAGCCTGGCACACACTGGAGGAACACTCACTGCAATGCAGGATGGGCCTGGCACACTCTGGAGGAACACTCACTGCAATGTAGGATGGGCCTGGCACACTCTTGAGAAACACTCACTGCAATGCCGGATGGGCCTGGCACCCTCTGGAGGAACACTCACTGCAATGCAGGATGGGCCTGGCACACTCTGGAGGAACACTCACTGCAATGTAGGATGGGCCTGGCACACTCTGGAGGAACACTCACTGCAATGCAGGATGGGCCTGGCACACTCTAGAGGAACACTCACTGCAATGCAGGATGGGCCTGGCACACACTGGAGGAACACTCACTGCAACGGCACACTCTGGAGGAACACTCACTGGAATGCAGGATGGGCCTGGCACACTCTGGAGGAACACTCACTGCAATGGCACACTCTGGAGGAACACTCACTGCAATGCAGGATGGGCCTGGCATACTCTGGAGGAACACTCACTGCAATGCAGGATGGGCCTGGCACACTCTGGAGGAACACTCACTGCAATGGCACACTCTGGAGGAACACTCACTGCAATGCAGGATGGGCCTGGCACACTCTGGAGGAACACTCACTGCAATGGCACACTCTGGAGGAACACTCACTGCAATGCAGGATGGGCCTGGCACACTCTGGAGGAACACTCACTGCAATGGCACACTCTGGCGGAACACTCACTGCAATGGCACACTCTGGAGGAACACTCACTGCAATGCAGGATGGGCCTGGCACACTCTGGAGGAACACTCACTGCAATGCAGGATGGGCCTGGCACACACTGGAGGAACACTCACTGCAATGGCACACTCTGGAGGAACACTCACTGCAATGCAGGATGGGCCTGGCACACTCTGGAGGAACACTCACTGCAATGGCACACTCTGGAGGAACACTCACTGCAATGCAGGATGGGCCTGGCACACACTGGAGGAACACTCACTGCAATGCAAGATGAGCCTGGCACACACTGGAGGAACACTCACTGCAATGCAGGATGGGCCTGGCACACTCTGGAGGAACACTCACTGCAATGTAGGATGGGCCTGGCACACTCTTGAGAAACACTCACTGCAATGCAGGATGGGCCTGGCACACTCTGGAGGAACACTCACTGCAATGCAGGATGGGCCTGGCACACTCTGGAGGAACACTCACTGCAATGTAGGATGGGCCTGGCACACTCTGGAGGAACACTCACTGCAATGCAGGATGGGCCTGGCACACTCTAGAGGAACACTCACTGCAATGCAGGATGGGCCTGGCACACACTGGAGGAACACTCACTGCAACGGCACACTCTGGAGGAACACTCACTGGAATGCAGGATGGGCCTGGCACACTCTGGAGGAACACTCACTGCAATGGCACACTCTGGAGGAACACTCACTGCAATGCAGGATGGGCCTGGCATACTCTGGAGGAACACTCACTGCAATGCAGGATGGGCCTGGCACACACTGGAGGAACACTCACTGCAATGCAGGATGGGCCTCGCACACTCTGGAGGAACACTCACTGCAATGGCACACTCTGGAGGAACACTCACTGCAATGCAGGATGGGCCTGGCACACTCTGGAGGAACACTCACTGCAATGGCACACTCTGGAGGAACACTCACTGCAATGCAGGATGGGCCTGGCACACTCTGGAGGAACACTCACTGCAATGGCACACTCTGGCGGAACACTCACTGCAATGGCACACTCTGGAGGAACACTCACTGCAATGCAGGATGGGCCTGGCACACTCTGGAGGAACACTCACTGCAATGCAGGATGGGCCTGGCACACACTGGAGGAACACTCACTGCAATGGCACACTCTGGAGGAACACTCACTGCAATGCAGGATGGGCCTGGCACACTCTGGAGGAACACTCACTGCAATGGCACACTCTGGAGGAACACTCACTGCAATGCAGGATGGGCCTGGCACACACTGGAGGAACACTCACTGCAATGCAAGATGAGCCTGGCACACACTGGAGGAACACTCACTGCAATGCAGGATGGGCCTGGCACACACTGGAGGAACACTCACTGCAATGTAGGATGGGCCTGGCACACTCTTGAGAAACACTCACTGCAATGCAGGATGGGCCTGGCACACTCTGGAGGAACACTCACTGCAATGCAGGATGGGCCTGGCACACACTGGAGGAACACTCACTGCAATGCAGGATGAGCCTGGCACACTCTGGAGGAACACTCACTGCAATGCAGGATGGGCCTGGCACACTCTGGAGGAACATTCACTGCAATGGCACACTCTGGAGGAACACTCACTGCAATGCAGGATGGGCCTGGCACACTCTGGAGGAACACTCACTGCAATGGCACACTCTGGAGGAACACTCACTGCAATGCAGGATGGGCCTGGCACACTCTGGAGGAACACTCACTGCAATGCAGGATGGGCCTGGCACACTCTGGAGGAACACTCACTGCAATGCAGGATGGGTCTGGCACACTCTGGAGGAACACTCACTGCAATGCAGGATGGGCCTGGCACACTCTGGAGGAACACTCACTGCAATGGCACACTCTGGAGGAACACTCACTGCAATGCAGGATGGGCCTGGCACACTCTGGAGGAACACTAACTGCAATGGCACACTCTGGAGGAACACTCACTGCAATGCAGGATGGGCCTGGCACACTCTGGAGGAACACTCACTGCAATGCAGGATGGGTCTGGCACACTCTGGAGGAACACTCACTGCAATGCAGGATGGGCCTGGCACACTCTGGAGGAACACTCACTGCAATGCAAGATGAGCCTGGCACACTCTGGAGGAACACTCACTGCAATGCAGGATGGGCCTGGCACACACTGGAGGAACACTCACTGCAATGCAAGATGAGCCTGGCACACTCTGGAGGAACACTCACTGCAATGCAGGATGGGCCTGGCACACACTGGAGGAACACTCACTGCAATGCAAGATGAGCCTGGCACACTCTGGAGGAACACTCATTGCAATGCAGGATGGGCCTGGCACACTCTGGAGGAACACTCACTGCAATGCAGGATGGGCCTGGCACACTCTGGAGGAACACTCGCTGCAATGCAGGATGGGCCTGCATACTCTGGTGGAACACTCGCTGCACTGCATGATGGGTGTGGCATACTCTGGTGGAACACTCCTTGCAATGCAGGATGGGTCTGGCATACTCTGGAGGAACACTCGCTGCAATGCAGGATGGGTCTGCATACTCTGGTGGAACACTTGCTGCAATGCATGATGAGCCTGGCATACTCTGGTGGAACACTCGCTGCAATACATGGTGGGCCTGGCACACTCTGGAGGAACACTCACTGCAATGGCACACTCTGGAGGAACACTCACTGCAATGCAGGATGGGCCTGGCACACTCTGGAGGAACACTCACTGCAATGCAGGATGGGTCTGGCACACTCTGTCTGGAGGAACACTCACTGCAATGCAGGATGGGCCTGGCACACTCTGGAGGAACACTCACTGCAATGGCACACTCTGGAGGAACACTCACTGCAATGGCACACTCTGGAGGAACACTCCTTGCAATGCAGGATGGGTCTGGCATACTCTGGAGGAACACTCGCTGCAATGCAGGATGGGTCTGCATACTCTGGTGGGACACTCACTGCAATGCAGGATGGGTCTGGCATACTCTGGTGGAACACTTGCTGCAATGCATGATGAGCCTGGCATACTCTGGTGGAACACTCGCTGCAATACATGGTGGGCCTGGCACACTCTGGAGGAACACTCACTGCAATGGCACACTCTGGAGGAACACTCACTGCAATGCAGGATGGGCCTGGCACACTCTGGAGGAACACTCACTGCAATGCAGGATGGGTCTGGCACACTCTGTCTGGAGGAACACTCACTGCAATGCAGGATGGGCCTGGCACACTCTGGAGGAACACTCACTGCAATGGCACACTCTGGAGGAACACTCACTGCAATGCAGGATGGGCCTGGCACACTCTGGAGGAACACTCACTGCAATGGCACACTCTGGAGGAACACTCACTGCAATGCAGGATGGGCCTGGCACACTCTGGAGGAACACTCACTGCAATGCAGGATGGGTCTGGCACACTCTGGAGGAACACTCACTGCAATGCAGGATGGGCCTGGCACACTCTGGAGGAACACTCACTGCAATGGCACACTCTGGAGGAACACTCACTGCAATGCAGGATGGGCCTGGCACACTCTGGAGGAACACTCACTGCAATGGCACACTCTGGAGGAACACTCACTGCAATGCAGGATGGGTCTGGCATACTCTGGTGGAACACTCGCTGCACTGCATGATGAGCCTGGAATACTCTGGTGGAACACTCCCTGCAATGCATGATGGATCTGGCATACTCTGGTGGAACACTCACTGCAATGCAGGATGGGTCTGGCATACTCTGGTGGAACAATCGCTGCAATGCAGGATGGGCCTGGCATACTCTGGTGGAACACTCGCTGCAATGCATGGTGGGTGTGGCATACTCTGGTGGAACGCTCGCTGCAAGGCAGGATGGGTCTGGCATACTCTGGTGGAACACTCGCTGCAATGCATGGTGGGTGTGGCATACTCTGGTGGAACGCTCGCTGCAAGGCAGGATGGGTCTGGCATACTCTGGTGGAACACTCACTGCAATGCAGGATGGGACCCTGTGGCTGCCCCGAAAGACTCACTGCAATGCAGGATGGGACCCTGTGGCTGCCCCGAGAGACTCACTGCAATGCAGGATGGGACCCTGTGGCTGCCCCGAGAGACTCACTGCAATGCAGGATGGGACCCTGTGGTTGCCCCGAGAGACTCACTGCAATGCAGGATGGGACCCTGTGGCTGCCCCGAGAGACTCACTGCAATGCAGGATGGGACCCTGTGACTGCCCCGAGAGACTCACTGCAATGCAGGATTGGGCCCTGTGGCTGCCCCAAGAGACTCACTGCAATGCAGGATGGGACCCTGTGGCTGCCCCGAGAGACTCACTGCAATGCATGATGGGACCCTGTGGCTGCCCTGAGCAATGCATGATGGGACCCTGTGGCTGCCCTGAGAGACTCACGGCAATGCAGGATGGGACCCTGTGGCTGCCCCGAGAGACTCACTGCAATACAGGATTGGACCCTGTGGCTGCCCTGAGAGACTCACTGCAATGCATGATGGGACCCTGTGGCTGCCCTGAGCAATGCAGGATGGGACCCTGTGGCTGCCCCGAGAGACTCACTGCAATGCAGGATGGGGCCCTGTGGCTGCCCCAAGAGACTCACTGCAATGCAGGATGGGACCCTGTGGCTGCCCCGAGAGACTCACTGCAATGCATGATGGGACCCTGTGGCTGCCTTGAGCAATGCATGATGGGACCCTGTGGCTGCCCTGAGAGAATCACTGCAATGCAGGATGGGACCCTGTGGCTGCCCTGAGAGACTCACTGCAATGCAGGATGGGACCCTGTGGCTGCCCTGAGAGACTCACTGCAATGCAGGATGGGACCCTGTGGCTGTCATGAGAGACTCACTGCAATGCAGGATGGGACCCTGTGGCTGCCCCGAGAGACTCACTGCAATGCAGGATGGATCTGGCATACTCTGGTGGAACACTCGCTGCAATGCAGGATGGGTCTGGCATACTCTGGTGGAACACTCGCTGCAATGCAGGATGGGCCTGGCATACTCTGGCGGAACACTCGCTGCAATGCATGATGGGTCTGGCATACTCTGGTGGAACACTCGCTGTAATGCATGATGGGCCTGGCATACTCTGGTGGAACACTCACTGCAATGCATGATGGGTCTGGCATACTCTGGTGGAACACTCCCTGCAATGCATGATGGGACCCTGTGGCTGCCCTGAGAGACTCACTGCAATGCATGATGGGACCCTGTGGCTGCCCCGAGAGACTCACTGCAATGCAGGATGGGACCCTGTGGCTGCCCCGAGAGACTCACTGCAATGCAGGATGGGACCCTGTGGCTGCCCCGAGAGACTCAACTGCAATGCAGGATGGGTCTGGCATACTCTGGTGGAACACTCGCTGCAATGCATGATGGGCCTGGCATACTCTGGTGGAACACTCCCTGCAATGCATGATGGGCCTGGCATATTCTGGTGGAACACTCGCTGCAATGCATGATGGGTCTGGCATACTCTGGTGGAACACTTGCTGCAATGCATGATGGGCCTGGCATACTCTGGTGGAACACTCACTGCAATGCATGATGGGTCTGGCATACTCTGGTGGAACACTCCCTGCAATGCATGGTGGGACCCAGTGGCTGCCCTGAGAGACACAAAGCAATGCATGATGGGACCCTGTGGCTGCCCTGAGAGACTCACTGCAATGCATGATGGGACCCTGTGGCTGCCCCGTGAGACTCACTGCAACGCAGGATGGGACCCTGTGGCTGCCCCGCGAGACTCACTGCAATGCAGGATGGGACCCTGTGGCTGCCCCGAGAGACTCACTGCAATGCAGGAGGGACCCTGTGGCTGCCCCGAGAGACTCCTGATGGGACCCTGTGGCTGCCCCGAGAGACTCACTGCAATGCAGGATGGGACCCTGTGGCTGCCCTGAGAGACTCACTGCAATGCAGGATGGGACCCTGTGGCTGCCCCGAGAGACTCCTGATGGGACCCTGTGGCTGCCCCGAGAGACTCACTGCAATGCAGGATGGGACCCTGTGGCTGCCCCGAGAGACTCACTGCAATGCAGGATGGGACCCTGTGGCTGCCCCGAGAGACTCACTGCAATGCAGGATGGGTCCCTGTGGCTGCCCAGAGACACTCACTGCAATGCAGGATGGGACCCTATGGCTGCCCCGAAACACTCACTGCAATGCAGGATGGGACCCTGTGGCTGCCCTGAGTATTGCATGATGGGACCCTGTGGCTACCCTGAGAGACTCACTGCAATGCAGGATGGGACCCTGTGGCTGCCCTGAGAGACTCACAGCAATGCAGGATGGGACCCTGTGGCTGCCCCGAGAGACTCACTGCAATTCAGGATGGGACCCTGTGGGTGCCCCGAGAGACTCACTGCAATGCAGAATGTGACTCCGTGGCTGCCCCGGGAGACTCACTGCAATGCAGGATGGGACCCTGTGGCTGCCCCAAGAGACTCACTGCAATGCAGGATGGGACCCTGTGGCTGCCCCGAGAGACTCACTGCAATGCATGATGGGACCCTGTGGCTGCCCCGAGAGACTCACTGCAATGCATGATGGGACCCAGTGGCTGCCCTGAGCAATGCAGGATGGGACCCAGTGGCTGCCCTGAACCATGCATGGTGGGACCCAGTGGCTGCCCTGAGAGACTCACTGCAATGCATGATGGGACCCTGTGGCTGCCCTGAGAGACTCACTGCAATGCAGGATGGGACCCTGTGGCTGCCCCGAGAGACTCACTGCAATGCAGGATGGGACCCTGTGGCTGCCCCGAGAGACTCACTGCAATGCAGGATGGGACCCTGTGGCTGCCCCAAGAGACTCACTGCAATGCAGGATGGGACCCTGTGGCTGCCCCGAGAGACTCGCTGCAATGCAGGATGGGGCCCTGTGGCTGCCCCAAGAGACTCACTGCAATGCATGATGGGACCCTGTGGCTGCCTTGAGCAATGCATGATGGGACCCTGTGGCTGCCCTGAGAGACTCACTGCAATGCAGGATGGGACCCTGTGGCTGCCCCGAGAGACTCACTGCAATACAGGATTGGACCCTGTGGCTGCCCTGAGAGACTCACTGCAATGCATGATGGGACCCTGTGGCTGCCCTGAGCAATGCATGATGGGACCCTGTGGCTGCCCCGAGAGACTCACTGCAATGCAGGATGTGACCCTGTGGCTGCCCTGAGAGACTCACTGCAATGCAGGATGGGACCCTGTGGCTGTCCTGAGAGAGTCACTGCAATACAGGATGGGACCCTGTGGCTGCCCCGAGAGACTCACTGCAATGCAGGATGGGTCTGGCATACTCTGGTGGAACACTCGCTGCAATGCAGGATGGGTCTGGCATACTCTGGTGGAACACTCGCTGCAATGCAGGATGGGCCTGGCATACTCTGGCGGAACACTCGCTGCAATGCATGATGGGTCTGGCATACTCTGGTGGAACACTCCCTGCAATGCATGGTGGGACCCAGTGGCTGCCCTGAGAGACACAAAGCAATGCATGATGGGACCCTGTGGCTGCCCTGAGAGACTCACTGCAATGCATGATGGGACCCTGTGGCTGCCCCGAGAGACTCACTGCAATGCAGGATGGGACCCTGTGGCTGCCCCGAGAGACTCACTGCAAAGCAGGATGGGAACGTGTGGCTGCCCCGAGAGACTCACTGCAATGCAGGATGGGACCCTGTGGCTGCCCCGAGAGACTCACTGCAATGCAGGATGGGACCCTGTGGCTGCCCCGAGAGACTCACTGCAATGCAGGATGGGACCCTGTGGCTGCCCCGAGAGACTCACTGCAATGCATGATGGGACCCTGTGGCTGCCCCGAGAGACTCAACTGCAATGCAGGATGGGTCTGGCATAGTCTGGTGGAACACTCGCTGCAATGCAGGATGGGCCTGGCATACTCTGGTGGAACACTCCCTGAAATGCATGATGGGACCCAGTGGCTGCCCTGAGAGACACAAAGCAATGCATGATGGGTCTGGCATAGTCTGGTGGAACACTCGCTGCAATGCAGGATGGGCCTGGCCTATTCTGGTGGAACACTCGCTGCAATGCATGATGGGTCTGGCATACTCTGGTGGAACACCCGCTGCAATGCATGATGGGCCTGGCATACTCTGGTGGAACACTCACTGCAATGCATGATGGGTCTGGCATACTCTGGTGGAACACTCCCTGCAATGCATGGTGGGACCCATTGGCTGCCCTGAGAGACACAAAGCAATGCATGATGGGACCCTGTGGCTGCCCTGAGAGACTCACTGCAATGCATGATGGGACCCTGTGGCTGCCCCGCGAGACTCACTGCAATGCAGGATGGGACCCTGTGGCTGCCCTGCGAGACTCACTGCAATGCAGGATGGGACCCTGTGGCTGCCCCGAGGGACTCACTGCAATGCAGGATGGGACCCTGTGGCTGCCCCGAGAGACTCCTGATGGGACCCTGTGGCTGCCCCGAGAGACTCACTGCAATGCAGGATGGGACCCTGTGGCTGCCCCGAGAGACTCACTGCAATGCAGGATGGGACCCTGTGGCTGCCCCGAGAGACTCACTGCAATGCAGGATGGGACCCTGTGGCTGCCCAGAGAGACTCACTGCAATGCAGGATGGGACCCTGTGGCTGCCCAGAGAGACTCACTGCAATGCTTGATGGGACCCTGTGGCTGCCCTGAGCAATGCAGGATGGGACCCTGTGGCTGCCCAGAGAGACTCACTGAAATGCAGGATGGGACCCTATGGCTTCCCCGAGACTCACTGCAATGCAGGATGGGACCCTGTGGCTGCCCCGAGAGACTCACTGCAATGCAGGATGAGACCCTATGGCTGCCCCGAAACACTCACTGCAATGCAGGATGGGACCCTGTGGCTGCCCTGAGTATTGCATGATGGGACCCTGTGGCTACCCCGAGAGACTCACTGCAATGCAGGATGGGACCCTGTGGCTGCCCTGAGAGACTCACAGCAATGCAGGATGGGACCCTGTGGCTGCCCCGAGAGACTCACTGCAATTCAGGATGGGACCCTGTGGGTGCCCCGAGAGACTCACTGCAATGCAGAATGTGACTCCGTGGCTGCCCCGAGAGACTCACTGCAATGCAGGATGGGACCCTGTGGCTGCCCCAAGAGACTCACTGCAATGCAGGATGGGACCCTGTGGCTGCCCCGAGAGACTCACTGCAATGCATGATGGGACCCTGTGGCTGCCCCGAGAGACTCACTGCAATGCATGATGGGACCCAGTGGCTGCCCTGAGCAATGCAGGATGGGACCCAGTGGCTGCCCTGAACCATGCATGGTGGGACCCAGTGGCTGCCCTGAGAGACTCACTGCAATGCATGATGGGACCCTGTGGCTGCCCCGAGAGACTCACTGCAATGCAGGATGGGACCCTGTGGCTGCCCCGAGAGACTCACTGCAATGCAGGATGGGACCCTGTGGCTGCCCCGAGAGACTCACTGCAATGCATGATGGAACCCTGTGGCTGCCCTGAGCAATGCATGATGGGACCCTTTGGCTGCCCTGAGAGACTCACT
Organism: Ambystoma mexicanum; assembly: GCF_040938575.1. NCBI lineage: Eukaryota > Metazoa > Chordata > Amphibia > Caudata > Ambystomatidae > Ambystoma > Ambystoma mexicanum. The sequence goes on along the minus strand of NC_090929.1, from coordinate 4,977,390 downwards.
GCAATGCAGGATGGGACCCTGTGACTGCCCCGAGAGACTCACTGCAATAGAGGATTGGACCCTGTGGCTGCCCTGAGAGACTCACTGCAATGCATGATGGGACCCTGTGGCTGCCCTGAGCAATGCATGATGGCACCCTGTGGCTGCCCTGACAGACTCACTGCAATGCAGGATGGGACCCTGTGGCTGCCCTGAGAGACTCACTACAATGCAGTATGAGACCCTGTGGCTGCCCCGAGAGACTCACTGCAATGCAGGATGGGACCCTGTGGCTGCCCCAAGAGACTCACTGCAATGCAGGATGGGACCCTGTGGCTGCCCCGAGAGACTCACTGCAATGCAGGATGGGGCCCTGTGGCTGCCCCAAGAGACTCACTGCAATGCATGATGGGACCCTGTGGCTGCCTTGAGCAATGCATGATGGGACCCTGTGGCTGCCCTGAGAGACTCACTGCAATGCAGGATGGGACCCTGTGGCTGCCCCGAGAGACTCACTGCAATACAGGATTGGACCCTGTGGCTGCCCTGAGAGACTCACTGCAATGCACGATGGGACCCTGTGGCTGCCCTGAGCAATGCATGATGGGACCCTGTGGCTGCCCCGAGAGACTCACTGCAATGCAGGATGGGACCCTGTGGCTGTCCTGAGAGACTCACTGCAATACAGGATGGGACCCTGTGGCTGCCCCGAGAGACTCACTGCAATGCAGGATGGGTCTGGCATACTCTGGTGGAACACTCGCTGCAATGCAGGATGGGTCTGGCATACTCTGGTGGAACACTCGCTGCAATGCAGGATGGGCCTGGCATACTCTGGCGGAACACTCGCTGCAATGCATGATGGGTCTGGCATACTCTGGTGGAACACTCGCTGTAATGCATGATGGGCCTGGCATACTCTGGTGGAACACTCACTGCAATGCAGGATGGGTCTGGCATACTCTGGTGGAACACTCCCTGCAATGCATGGTGGGACCCAGTGGCTGCCCCGAGAGACTCACTGCAATGCAGGATGGGACCCTGTGGCTGCCCCGAGAGACTCACTGCAAAGCAGGATGGGAACGTGTGGCTGCCCCGAGAGACTCACTGCAATGCAGGATGGGACCCTGTGGCTGCCCCGAGAGACTCACTGCAATGCAGGATGGGACCCTGTGGCTGCCCCGAGAGACTCACTGCAATGCAGGATGGGACCCTGTGGCTGCCCCGAGAGACTCACTGCAATGCATGATGGGACCCTGTGGCTGCCCCGAAAGACTCAACTGCAATGCAGGATGGGTCTGGCATAGTCTGGTGGAACACTCGCTGCAATGCAGGATGGGCCTGGCATACTCTGGTGGAACACTCCCTGCAATGCATGATGGGCCTGGCCTATTCTGGTGGAACACTCGCTGCAATGCATGATGGGTCTGGCATACTCTGGTGGAACACCCGCTGCAATGCATGATGGGCCTGGCATACTCTGGTGGAACACTCCCTGCAATGCATGGTGGGACCCAGTGGCTGCCCTGAGAGACACAAAGCAATGCATGATGGGACCCTGTGGCTGCCCTGAGAGACTCACTGCAATGCATGATGGGACCCTGTGGCTGCCCCGCGAGACTCACTGCAATGCAGGATGGGACCCTGTGGCTGCCCTGCGAGACTCACTGCAATGCAGGATGGGACCCTGTGGCTGCCCCGAGGGACTCACTGCAATGCAGGATGGGACCCTGTGGCTGCCCCGAGAGACTCCTGATGGGACCCTGTGGCTGCCCCGAGAGACTCACTGCAATGCAGGATGGGACCCTGTGGCTGCCCCGAGAGACTCACTGCAATGCAGGATGGGACCCTGTGGCTGCCCCGAGAGACTCACTGCAATGCTTGATGGGACCCTGTGGCTGCCCTGAGCAATGCAGGATGGGACCCTGTGGCTGCCCAGAGAGACTCACTGAAATGCAGGATGAGATCCTATGGCTGCCCCGAGACTCACTGCAATGCAGGATGGGACCCTGTGGCTGCCCCGAGAGACTCAATGCAATGCAGGATGGGACCCTATGGCTGCCCCGAAACACTCACTGCAATGCAGGATGGGACCCTGTGGCTGCCCTGAGAGACTCACTGCAATGCATGATGGGACCCTGTGGCTGCCCTGAGTATTGCATGATGGGACCCTGTGGCTGCCCTGAGAGACTCACTGCAATGCAGGATGGGACCCTGTGGCTGCCCTGAGAGACTCACAGCAATGCAGGATGGGACCCTGTGGCTGCCCCGAGAGACTCACTGCAATTCAGGATGGGACCCTGTGGCTGCCCCGAGAGACTCACTGCAATGCAGAATGTGACTCCGTGGCTGCCCCGAGAGACTCACTGCAATGCAGGATGGGACCCTGTGGCTGCCCCAAGAGACTCACTGCAATGCAGGATGGGACCCTGTGGCTGCCCCGAGACACTCACTGCAATGCATGATGGGACCCTGTAGCTGCCCCGAGAGACTCACTGCAATGCATGATGGGACCCAGTGGCTGCCCTGAGCAATGCAGGATGGGACCCAGTGGCTGCCCTGAACCATGCATGGTGGGACCCAGTGGCTGCCCTGAGAGACTCACTGCAATGCATGATGGGACCCTGTGGCTGCCCCGAGAGACTCCCTGCAATGCAGGATGGGACCCAGTGGCTGCCCTGAGCAATGCATGGTGGGACCCAGTGGCTGCCCTGAGAGACTCACTGCAATGCATGATGGGACCCAGTGGCTGCCCTGAACCATGCATGGTGGGACCCAGTGGCTGCCCTGAGAGACTCCCTGCAATGCATGATGGGACCCTGTGGCTGCCCCGAGACTCACTGCAATGCATGATGGGACCCAGTGGCTGCCCCAAGAGACTCCCTGCATTGCAGGATGGGACCCAGTGGCTGCCCTGAGCAATGCATGGTGGGACCCAGTGCCTGCCCTGAGAGACTCACTGCAATGCATGATTATGCTATTCTTCTGCGCTCACTCATGTATTCTATTCAGGCTGCTTCATGACAGAACCAAAACAACCGGGGGACCTCGACGCGTGAGGGTTCATGGGTACACTACACATCACAGTAGGAATAGTGTAACAGACACGGCCAGGACGACGTCCCGTTTCGATCTTCGAAAAAAAGATGCAATACTCCACGATTACCACTAGATGGCAGACTATATATTTGTTTTTTATTGTATATGGTTTAAAAAAAAAACTTTTACAAAACATCAGAATAACACAATTCACACATTTCATCACATTACAAATTTTCTTTAAAAATAAACAGCATGACCGATATTATATTTAAAACATTACGATAAACTCAGAATTGGGATTGGTATATGGTACAAAAAAGGACAAAAAGAAAATATTAAAATAGTTATTAGATTGTCAGAAAATCATTTCTAAATATCATCAATAAAATTAAAAAGGAGTTGACAGTTGATTTCAATTCAATGGATTTAAAAAAGCCTGCTACTGCTATCGTAGCATAAACATTATCTCCATTCATTCAGTCTACAAAAGGAAGGAGTGTATAAGGGGTCTCTACTTCAGAGGGCAAGGAAACCTTCACAAACTAGGCTTCATCCCCAAACCACCATTTTTACTTATAAAAATACACATTTTATTATTCATAAAACATATACTCAAAAGATAATTTCATAACATTAAAAATTATGCAAAACACACAAGTTGATACATACATGTAAACAATATTTTCACAGTGCAAACAAATAGTCAGTGTGTGGATTCTACACTAGACTTTTTTTTTAAAGTGTACTCTTCGTGGTATGCCACTTTACACATTTAAAGCCCTACTTGTACTCATTTCTGCCCTTCAATGCCAGACATTCAGAGGCAAAGTTCACTTGTGTCTGCTACATACAGAACCTGCACTTGTGTTCAATATTTTCTTGCTCGTCTCTCTGTTGACTAAAGACACTTTGTATAAAATAATAATCTTGTGGTTAGATCTAGGTTGTCCCCGATCCCTAGGGACTAAGGTATATTACTGAATAAATACCTTGTAGGCTACTTGGGCATAAATACAAGTGCCTCCGGGCAACCTTAACTTTTTGCTGTGGCTGTGTTCCTTAGTCTAGGAATGTCAGTCTGTTCCCTCTTAAACACCTAGAAAAAATAATATTAGAACCTCACTCAAACATAGGTTCTAGAATGGCCTTGAAAATGTCTTATAAACTAGTTCTGAAATCCCATTGTACCCAGGGTCCTACCTAGGATATCTTTTTCATCAATTTAATTGAGTGCTCCTGTGAAAAAGGTGGATAGGAGCCGGTCTCTGTTTCTTATGGATCGTGATCTACAAAAACTGGAGACATAGATGTACCATTGTAAGGCTGCCAGTTCGGAAAATTCATGGAATGGAATGTCTAAGGTGGTTACAGTCTTCCATGCTATCAACAGAACCTATTACCACAAACACATGCGTCACTTACTAGAGGGAGGCTGGATGATACGTGACCTCGGTGTGGAATTTGCTTTCTAAGCCCATATCAAAATTCTGTTAGGTCAAAAACGGTCTATGTTAGAAAAAACAGGGGTAGAACACTGAAATTACAGGATTAATTCAAGGCGGTGGGTGGGGGGGGCTAATTCACCCAAACAAATCTTACCTCATTAGTTCTCAGTACCAGCCTTCAGCGTTATTTCTTTAAAACCGCGGGCGTCATTAGTATATAGAACGTCCTCGCGTCATGGTGCTCACATCTTCACGTAGAATGCGGGGACTTCACGCATTACAGAAATCATGGGAGCCAGTATTGTACTGGTCTGAACCTCGCTATGTCACATTGGAAGTCTTAGTTACTTACCTGTAACTGTATTTCTCCAGCATTGGTATCTTTCATAGATTCACATGCTTGAATATTCCCCGTCGTCAGACTGGGAATCCTCGGTGATAAATTAAATAATAATAATTTTTTTTTTTTTTAATACACTGCCACCTAGCAGTGCATGTACATAGCCCATTATAGCCTATGAGCCACTTCATTGTGTAGTCCCTCCACCTCACTTTGGTCCTTTATGGCCCCAGCCAATGAGGTGGCAGGGCTTAAGCTCCGCCCCCGGCAGCCATCTTCAGATTTTGAACCGTAGAGATTACAGTATGATGGATGCCGAGCATAGGAGCAGCCTCTCAGGGGAGGCGGGCGGGCGCATGTGAATCTATGAAAGATACCAATGCTGGAGAAATACAGTTACAGGTAAGTAACTAAGACTTCTCCAGCATTGGATCTTTCATAGATTCAGATGCTTGAATAGAATACCAAGCAGTTAAAACATGCCACCATTATAAACAGATATGCATAATTACAGAAAAAACATATTTCTGATCAAACCTTTACCATGCAGCAACACAACGGTTACATACTTCGGGAAAGGAGGCTGGTCCTACCTTATACAAAGAGATGGCGGAGCACTGCCTGTCCAACTGCAGTTTCTTTGTTGGTATCTTCAGTCAGGCAGTAGTGTTTCGCGAAAGTATGCAGAGTGCTCCACGTGGCAGCTCTGCATATGTCTTTCAAGGCCACCCCTGCGTGGAATGCTGTTGACGCCGCCCTTCCTCTGGTGGAGTGCGCAGACGGCGGTCTAGTTAAAGGGTCGCCTTTCAACTGATGACAGTGGGTGATGCAGGACGATACCCAGCGTGCCAGGCTTTGTTTGGATATATGTTGGCCCTTGGTACGGCCAGAGAAGGAAATGAATAGCCGGTTTGAGGAGCGGAACTCCTTGGTTCTTTGCAAGTAAAACTTCAACACCCTAGAAACGTCTAGAGAGTGTAATGTCCTTTCCGCTTCCGAAGCGTGATTCTGGAAGAAGGTTGGTAAAACAATGCGCTCAGTGAACGACATCTCCGATAGTACCTTGGGGAGGAACTTCGGGTGAGGCCTTAAGATGACGCGGTCCTTCTGGAACAAGGTAAACGGAGGTTCCGAAGACAAAGCTTGCAACTCACTGATCCTTCTGGCCGATGTGATGGCTACCAGGAAGGATGTCTTCCAGGACAAGTATTTCATATCGCATCTATGTATGGGCTCGAAGGGAGGTTTCATGAGGGCTGTTAAGACGGTGTTGAGGCTCCAGTCCGGAACTGGTGTAGGTGTAGGCGGATAAGTACGCATCAGTCCTTTCAGGAAGATCTTGATTGCTGGTAAGGAGAGTAAGGCTTGCGTCTCCGCAGTTACTGTGTAGGCCGCTATGGCTGACAGATGGACCTTGATAGAGGACAGTGAGAGCCCTGATTTAGCCAGGTGCAACAAGTAAGGCAGAATTTGATCAACCGAGGCCGTGAGGGGATCGATCGCAGAGGTCTCGCACCATTTGGAAAACCTGGTCCATTTTCTGGTGTAGGTGAGTTGCGTGGACGGGGCTCTAGCGGCCCTGATGATATCCCAGCATTCTGATGGTAACTTTAGGTGCATCAGTTTACGCTGCTCAGGAACCATGCTTTGAGGGACAGGCTCCTCGGGTCGTGGTGGAGGACCTTGCGGTTCTGTTGTGTCAGTAGATATTGATGTGATTTGAGACGAATCAGGGTTTTGCAGGATAGATGTCTCAGCGTCGGGTACCAGACTTGCCGTGCCCAATCGGGTGCAATAAGAATCAAGGAACAATCCTGTTCTTTCACCCTGCGAAGTACCCTCGACATGAGGGGAATGGGTGGGAAGGCGTAGAGGAGCTTCCCCGACCAATCCACTGAGAACGCGTCTCCCAGCGATTGGTGCTCGGGGTATCTTGACGCAAATCTCTTGCAATTTTTTGTTGTTCCTGGTGGCAAAAAGGTCGATCTGCGGATGGCCCCATAAGGCAAATATCCGTCGGGTTTCTCTGTCGTCCAACTCCCACTCGTGTGACGCTGTGTATTCTCTGCTTAATCTGTCCGCTAGGACATTGTCCACTCCTGGAAGGTGCTCTGCCCTGATCTGTATCCCGTAGCGCAAGGCCCATGCCCATAGCTGTTGGGCTTCTTGCGACAGAATCTGAGACCTCGTGCCTCCCTGCTTGTTTGTATAGTGCATGGAGGTCGTGTTGTCTGTCTGGACTGTAAGAACCTGACCAGCTATAACCGGTAGGAAAGCTTTCAGCGCCAACCTTACGGCCCTGAGCTCCAACACGTTGATGTGGAGCTGGGACTCTTGTGCCGACCAAGATCCCTTGGTTTGGAGGTCCGCAAGATGAGCGCCCCAGCCTGATAAGGAAGCGTCCGTCCGCAGCAGGAGGGTCGATGTCGGTGCTTGAAATGGCATTCCCTGTAGAAGATTCCTCGGAGCGTTCCACCATCGAAGGGCCTTGTGCAACGTCGATGGAATCTGGACAATGTCTTCCCAGCATCCGAAAGCTTGTTTCCATTGGTGGTCCAGAGCTTCCTGAACCGGCCTCATGCGAAGCCTGCAGTTCGGTATGAGGAATATGCATGATGACATCATGCCCAATAGGGATTTGTAAGAGCGTACAGATGTTGTCTCTTTCTGTAGGAAGTTCGAAGTTAAGCGTAGAATCGCTGCTATTCTCTCTGTGGATGGTCTCACTCTGGGAATGCTGGAGTCGAGCTCGGCTCCCAGGAAGAGAGCTACCTTGCTGGGAACGAGGCAGGACTTCGTCTGGTTGATGGAGAAACCTAACTCTTTTAGGAGGTTGACCGTCCTCGACACTGCCGAACGAGCCTTTGCAGCTGAACTTGCCTTTATCAGCCAATCGTCCAGGTATGGAAAAACGTCCGTTCCTGCTCTCCTGAGACTTGCCGCTACCGGTGCCAGGCATTTCGTGAAAACTCTTGGCGCCGATTTTAGACCGAACGGAAGCACTTGAAACTGAAAGTGGAGCCCCCCCACTGTGAACCTGAGGAACTGCCTGTGTGCTGGATGGATCGGAATGTGGAAGTATGCATCCTCCAAGTCTAAAGTGGCCAAGAAGTCGTGCTTGTTTAACCAAGGTAGCACCCCTTGTAGAGCTACCATCTTGAAAGTTATGCGCTTGATGAACTTGTTGAGAGCCCTCAGGTCCAAGATGGGTCTCCATTGACCGTTTTTCTTTCTGACGAGGAAGAATCGGGATTAGAAACCTTTTCCCCTCTGAGAATAGGGTACTGGTTCTACTGCTGCCTTCTGGAGCAGTTTTTTCACTTCGGACATGACCTGTCTTAGCATATGCACTCTGCGGGGAGTTGGAGGCAGGGAAGGAGGTTGGTCCAGAAATTCCAAGGTGTGACCCTTTCGGATCACCTGTAACACCCATTTGTCCGATGTAATTGACCGCCAGCGTTGGAAAAACTGGCTCACCCTTCCCCCCACCGGGGCGTGGCGAAGGGGGGGGGGATTGGTCTTCAGTTCTGCTTGCCTTGCGACTTCCCTTGGGCGGAGCCACGTCTGCCTCTATGGGCGTATCTGTTGGATGACTGATATTTATTGTCTTGGTACGTGCCGCCTTGTGCTTTTTGACCATAGGAGGAACGACTGTATCCCCTGAACTTGGAAGATGAACCTCTAAAGGGACGAAAAGACCGATGGTCCTTACTTTTGTCCTTTAAAGAACTGATGGCTGTGTCAGTGTCTGTCTTGATTGCCTTCAAATGGTCGTCTATCTTTTTCCCAAAGAGATCTTGGCCGTCAAATGGCATGTCTAGTATCTGCGCCTGAACTTCAGGTCTAAAGTTAGTAGCCTTCATCCAGGCCTGCCTTCTGAGCACTGTGCCGTGCGCCATCTGCCTGAAGCCTGATTCGGCCACATCAACTGCTGCGTCGATCATGTGATCCGATGTTGCTTCACCATCCGCGATTATGGATTTTGCCTCCTCCTGGAGCTCCGGTGGTAATTGTTTCGCCAAGTTAGACATGCGGAGCCAAAGCTCGCGATCGAATCTTGCGGTCATGGCCAGTGCATTACCCGCTCTGATTGTAAGTGATGCAGAAGATGATACTTTCCTGCCCATGGCTTCCAATTTACGTCCGTCCTTATCCGGTGGTGCCGACAACGGTGAGGAGGGGTTGGCGAGTTTCTTTCTGGCCGCCACTGTAATAACTGAGTCCGGTTTCGTATGACCCCTTAAACAAAGCGGTGCCGAATCCGGAGCTTTATATTTCTTTTCTGGCCTGGACACCAACGCCAGAGTCGATAAGGGCATAGATAGGATCTTGGATCCGGAATCCCAGATGGTATCGAGGAGGGGAATTGTGGTCACTGTCCTCCTTCGTTTGTCCATGTGCTCATAGAGCACTGATTGCCTTTCCTCCGAAGAAACCTGAATTTTAAAAAGTTCTGCGGCTTTACCTATTATGGTGTGGAAAGAGACGAGATCATCCGGTGGTGAGGCCTTGCCCGGCGAGTCTCTCCTCCTGGGCTTCTCGACGACATAGTCATCCCAATCACTGGGTGCGTCTGGCTCCTGAGTTATTTCTCCTTCTTCTGGTTCCGAAAATTCACCAAAAGGATCCTCCTGCCAGTCTGATACCGAGATGGTGGACGGTACCATGGTGGGATCTACGTCCGGAGATCGCGGTCTGTGCGATGACTGTGGTGATGGGACTCTTGTAGGTGAAGCACTGTGGGTGCTGCTCCTCGGTCTTCGAGCAGGTGATCTCATCCGTTTTTGCGGTCTACTCCTGTAAGGAGAGCAACCCGATGTGCCTGGAATCGGGGATGACTCTCTAGGAATGGGATTAATCGGAATTTGCTTCTCCCTTTGCCGTTTGTAAAATTCTTCTACAATCCTCTGCACGGATAACATGAGCACCGGGTCATGAGGATATTCGGATTCTCTCGTGGACGGGTGCCAAGGAGGGCTGTATTGTTTCGGTAACGGACCGATGGACTCTTCCAGCACTTCCGCATCAGAGAATTCTTCCTGAAGAATTATATCCGGAAGTTCTGCCATGTGCCCCAAAGGTGAAAATTGCTGCACCAGAGGTTCAGTTACAGTATTCTTCTCAATGATATTGCTTGTAATGACAGGAGCTTCAAGAGTGAGAGGCAGTAATTCCTCTGTAACTGCCGAAATTTGCGGTGCCTCTGAAGGCGTTATGGATGATGTTATCCTCGTCGACGACTGAGATTTTCCAGTCGACGAGGGATTCGTCGTCGACGACTGACATTTTCCCGTCGACGACTGAGATTGTCCCGTCGACGAAGGCTTCGCTGTCGACTGAGATTTTCCCGTCGACGACTGAGATTTTCCAGTCGACGAGGGATTCGTCGTCGACGACTGACATTTTCCCGTCGACGAGGGCTTCGTTGACGAATGTGGAGTGTGTTCCGTGGACGACTGCGTCATGGATGAATGCTTCGTGGACGAGTGGTGTTTCTTGCTCGTCGACGATTGCTTCGCGGTCGACATGTCCGATGACGATGATCTAACTGTCGACGATGTCTTAAGCGTCGTCGTCGTCGACGCTGGTTTCGTTGACGGTATGGCCGATGACGGGCCTTTACCTTTCCCTTCATTCGTGGGCGGTTTACCTGCCGACGACTGCCCCCCCCCCCGTTTTTTGCAAACTCCTCCTTACCTCTGGAGGCAGATTTTGCTGACTTTTTCTGGCTTGATAGGTCAACTGGAGGCAGAAAGGGTATCAATTCCAGCTTCCTCTTTTTGGATTTGGGAGAGGAACTCCTTTCCACTGAAGAGGCCCTTCTCTTTGAAGTTTGCCTCTCAGATGGAGTGCTGGATTGGACAGGAGCTGTTCTGACAGACTCTTCGTCCGAAGATTGATCCCTGGATTCCAGGTATGAAAGGAGTCTTCTATGCCTGTCATGAAGGGTCTTGGTGGAAAAGGTTTTACAAATCTCGCATTTCTTAATGTCATGTGGGTACAGACAATAAATGCAATGCTCGTGGGGGTCCTTGTAGTAAACCAATTTCTTCTTGCACCTCGTGCAGTCCCTGAACAGGGAAGGCTTCCTGACAGCCTGAGGTGCCTCCATTTCTGAAGAGAAGATCAGTCGACGATTTTGAGAGGGAAACAACAAGTTTTGCCACCAAGGTTAATTGGAAAGAAAGCCCCTAAGAAGGGGAACAAGATGGAATATATTTTACAAATATATTCCACACAAAAGTAGAAAGAATTTGAAAAAGCTCAGAGAGCTTGAGGATTCCCTGTGTCTGATAGACTGCGGTGAAAAATCTGAAGATGGCTGCCGGGGGCGGAGCTTAAGCCCTGCCACCTCATTGGCTGGGGCCATAAAGGACCAAAGTGAGGTGGAGGGACTACACAATGAAGTGGCTCATAGGCTATAATGGGCTATGTACATGCACTGCTAGGTGGCAGTGTATTAAAAAAAAAAAATACATTTATTATTATTATTATTTAATTTATCACCGAGGATTCCCAGTCTGACGACGGGGAATATTCAAGCATCTGAATCTATGAAAGATCCAATGCTGGAGAAATTACATTTCCACATGCCAATCAGGCAGGGGAGAGATCCTATTAAAACTGCAACCAACCCCAAAGTAGGTCTAAATGATATGATCTCTATGTTTTCTGTGCTGTTAACATCACTGCCCACAAAATTATAAAGCAGGCACATATATCTATTGCGTGGTGGTTAATCCTTCAGTATTCTGTGCCCCCCATAATTCCTATTCACCAGAATTGATAGTGTTTGAAAGTAAAGTCATGGAAGAAATAAGGATTCTGGAGTCTAAGGGTATCCCTAAGCCCTCTAATTTGAATAAAGATGAACAAAGTACCCTGAAGGCATTGGGTGCCAACAAAGATGTGATTATCCGCCAAGCAGAGGAGGAGTGCGCTATAGTAGTCTTGAACAGGGAAGACTATGTGGAAGAATGTTTAAAACTCTTCTCAGATACTATTAGCTATCAGAAAATAGATAGTGATCCGAGTGGGAGTCTAGTTTCCATGATCAAGACCAAAGTGGAACGAGCAGTAGAAATGCAACTTATCAGCAAACAAGAAGGAGAATATTTGATCAACGAGAATGGAAGAGTTCCAGTATTTTATATTCTCTCAAAGATCCACAAGTGCCCAGAGAAACCCACTGGTAGACCTATTGTATCGGGAATCAACTCGGTCCTAGAACCACTATCGAAATACACTGACTAATATCTAAGACCTTTCATATCAGGAATGAAAAGCTACATCAAGGACACAAAGGATGCCATCAAAAAAATGCAGGGCTGCTGTTTTGCCCCATGTGAAAACCTAATGAAGTGCCAAGATATACAAGCCTTGTATATCAACGTACCCCGACAGGCTACCCATGAAGCGGTAGAAGAGACTCTACTCAAGAGTTGTGATGACCACCCTGTACCCAACTCATTCATCAGATGGTGCACTGAGGTCGCCTTGACCAACAATTCTTTCCAATTCATGGGACAATTCTACAAGCAAGTAGAGGGTACAGCCATGGGAGCTGCCATGGCCCCGAATTTAGCCAACTTATTTGTGACTATGTTCGAAGAAACTATTGTTTATTCCTCCCTCAATCCGTTTCAATAGAATGTTGTTTGTTGGCTCAGGTACATTGACAACGTGACCGTAATATGGAAGGGCAATGAGGAAGAAGCTAACAGGTTTGCTAAGTGGCTCAATGAACAGAACAGAGACCTCTAATTTACAGTTAATCTAAGCAATAGTGATATCAACTATATTGATATTACGATATATCATCATCAGTGAACCCTCATGGTTAAGTCATATACCAAAGGTACTGACAGAAATGCTCCGTTACATTATGGGAGCCACCACGCTCTACATGTTAAAGGCAACCTTCCTTTTGGGCAATGTTTGCGTCTCAAATGCAATAGTAGTATCAACGAATCATATGAGAATGGAGCCAACTTACTACTGGACAAATTGGTTCATCGTGGGTATCCTTACCCATTGGTGAAGAGTGCGGCGAAAAGAGCCATTCATAATAATAGAGAGGCATTATTGGAACAAAAGGACAAAGAGAGGCAAGAAACACATGAAAGCCCCCTGGTATTTGCCAATACATTTAGCAACTTGTCCTACCAAAAAGTGCCAGGCTATTATGCAAGTCTATGCAAAAAAGACAAGAATACTCATCCTTGGCACTTAAGGGGTTAAAAGCATCATCAACAAGAACTGGAACAAAGTTATGAAAAAGATTTTTCTAAACCATTAGTGGATTTCAAGAAAAGCACAACCGTCCGGAATTTAGTGATGAGGAATGACATTCTTTGTAAGAAAAGAGAAGCCCAACAAGTGGGGTCTGCAACGTGTAATAGGGCATTATCCATGTGGTTTCTGTGTAATGTGTCCATTGACAAAAGAAAACATGACTGTTGACTTAGGTTTAGAAAGAGAAGAACAAGTTACTTACCAACTGGTAACATTCTTTCGATTGGATGTTCCTCAAACGTATTCCACATCTTTGACATGTAATGGCAACAGCGGTGTACTTCGGAAACTTTTTCGGTAGAGGGTGTCCTGCGGCGATGGCGGCGGGTCCATGTCCCTCGAAGCCCTCCGTCGAGTGTGACGTCACCGGATGTTATAAATAGGACGCACGGCGCCCGTAGCATCAGTTTATGTTTTTTCCTCCATAACGTGTGGCACTTATCCAATGCCTGCTTGACTGCACGTAGCCTTGCGGAAACGTAAGCTCCAATCACATAGGAAATTCTCCAGAGGTGTAGGCTGGGAGGGCGATGTGGAAAATGTTGGAGGAACATCCAATCGAAAGAACGTTACCAGTTGGTAAGTAACTTGTTCTTCGAATGGATTGTGTCCTCCAACGTATTCCACATCTTTGACAGACTCCCTAAGCGGTACCAGAAAATGTAGGAGGGAAAAGAATTTAGAGTATCCAATCAGATGGCGGAATAAAGAACCGCCTTACCAAAGGCCATATCTTGACCATGGATCGTAACCAGGGAATAATGTTTAACAAAGGTGTGGATAGAAGCCCATGTGGCTGCATCACCAATATTCCTAATAGAAACTCCCCATTGTAGGACTGTGGAAGTAGCCACGCCCCTAGTGCAATGAGCTTGCAACCCTTCAGGAAGGTCCTTAACCCACCAATCGGTAACACTCTGCAATGGTGAGGATAATCCACCTGGACAAGGTCTGTTTGGTAACAGCCTGGCCCAATCGGTGTCCAGCATATCCTACAAAGAGTTGGTCGTCCACTCTGACCCTGGACATCCTAGTAAAAGCTCAGAGCTCTCCTAGGATCCAACCGATGGAGTCGCTCCTCTTCCTTACCAGGATGAGGAGGATGAGGATAGAAAGACGGAAGAGCCACTTTCTGGCTTAAATAAAATTCATAGAAAACCGGAAAAAGATTGTCCAGAGCAAAATATATTTGAAAAAAATGTGTATCAAAATTTATTGAAAGTGATACGAACAATTTAAACAATGGTGAGTTAATCACTAATAATTAAACGCTAGTCATTTTAATACAACACAACAGCAGCAACCATATGCCTAAAATGGGCTAAAACATTATCAAACATACTTACCATTCATAGTGCGCTCATTCAAACCCAACTCATCATACCGTGACATACATCCAAAAGCTAAAAAACAAAGGAATCATGTTAAAAACCTATGGGGAAGAGGAATACAGGACTAAGCCCCATAAAAATGACATTATTTTTATGTTCACAATCAATAGAATTAACAAATTATCTATTGACAGGGTGGATCGGAAGGAAAAGTGCAAAAGATCGCATCCCTGTAGGGTTCATCTCTCGACCGGTTTCGACGTGTAGTGGTAGTAAACACGTGTTCCTCAGGAGGTAGATGTAACCATTCTGTAAGAAACACAAAGGCATGGCTATAGACTACCGCATAGGAAAAATATGAGTCATGGCTGACTGTCTGCAGATTACAATTAAAAAGGGAAGCAACTGCTAAGAAGCAGCCCAAATTTACTTTGTGGTACAACTATGGGATCATATATGCCGTGTAACAATTAGCAAAATAGAAATCCCAATCTAACAGCTATATATGACAGAGCGGAAGGGTTAGTGACTCCCAAAAGGAGCCCGTGCAGAGTGGTAGAAAACCTTCAGGGCCATGGTTAATCAGCGGCAAATGTGTGAGCGTGCAACGCAGATTATATATGAACATAAAATGTTAGTCAGGTCCAAAGAAGCACCGTGCCTCAGAAAGACTAGGACTGGACCAACCCTGGTGAATGCCAAATTGCTGTAGTGGCCGTGACAGAGTAGAGCGACCAGTCACGCTAGAAGAAGCCAAGGCCGAGTCCTGACCTAAAAAAAAACTAACCGAAATGCACATAATGTAGCAAAGCAACTCTAAGGTATTAGATCAAGTGCCTGTGACTAGAGCAAGGATGGAAGCTCACCTAAAAGGCACCCTACGGAATTAGGCAAAGCCAGGGCTGCATGTGTAGAAAAGTGGGTTAACAGCACAGCTTAGCTCGAAGTGCCAATCTCGTCTGTGGATCACTGCAACGAAACAGCAAGAGAACCCATTACAGTGATGGAAAAAATGGGCAAACTTGCCTGAGCCAATTGGAGACACTGCTATGGTAAAGTTACTAAAGAAACTGAACTGTGAAAGTCCACAGCGGTCATGCCTGGTCCTCGAGGGGGTCAAGAGTATTATGTCAGTACAAAATTACATGCATGGCATTAACAAAAATACTCGGAAGATTGCTCTGTAGGAAAATATGCATGGCGGTAGCACACTGCTGTCCAGAATGCATGGCGATTCTGAAACAAGATCTTTCTTTTGTCCCCTCACAAACCCTGAGTGCCATGCACCTGACTAATGAGGTCCAACAATTCCTCCGCAATATTAGGCTAAGAGCCAGAGCCTTTTTCTCTGACAAAGAAGACACCTCAGAGCCCAATAAGTCAGGGTTAGTAAGACACTCCTCTTTTACTCCTAACATAGCAGAGCTTCCAGCCAAAGTCCTTGTTTTTGAAAATATTGTTCTTAAAGAACTAGCTAAATGTTTTGAGCTTTCTAGGAACACCATGAGGCCAAATTTTCAATTAGCTGAATTTCACGCTATCGAATCTCTTTCACAAGACTCTTCCATTCTGATTAAGAGTGCCGATAAAGGCGGCAGCACAGTGCTTTGGGATTCCGGGCTGTACGACAAGACGTTATCCGACTTCTTAGCATTCCCGGTCATTACCACAAAATCATCAGTGACCCAACCGTTTTGATTAAAAAGAAGATTCTTGGCCTTTCGGAAAAGCACTTGAGGAGGGTATTCTGTTGAAAAAAGAAGTTGAGTTTATTAATTTCTCAGAGGAAAGAACTCCCCTTTTTTATATCATCCCTAAGATCCACAAAGATATATTAACCCGCCTGGTTGCCCCATAGTCTCGGGGTGCGGCTCTATTTTAGAGCTGTTATCCAAATACATAGACGTGTTTATCAAACCTTTGGCGATGGAAACCCCAAAATTCTTGTTAGATTCCAGGGATGTGATCAACTTGGTTGAAGGCCTCCAATTTGACCCCTCCAAACAGGTCTGGTTGGCTTTAGATGAGAATGCATTACTTACCGTAAAAGCATTTCTGATGATTGTATCTGCTTAGATTCACATGCTGTGCATAGGTCCGACATCCAGTGGTCACTGCGGAGTATTGCATTTTGTTTTTCGTAGTCGAAAAGGGGACGTCGACAAGGCGTGTCTGAAACACTATCCCTATAGTGACGTGCGTTGTACCCACAATCCCTCACGCGTCGAGGTCCCTCTGTTTGTATTTTTCTGCCCTGAGGGAGCCTTCTAGACGTGAGTGAGTACAGAAAAGAGAGAGATATATAAAGGAAGTCTATGTTCCTTCCATCCGAGCGGGGAGGAAGGGCGGGCGCATGTGAATCTAAGCAGATACAATCATCAGAAATGCTTTTACGGTAAGTAATGCATTCTCTTCTGATGTTTGTTAATCTGCTTAGAATCACATGCTGTGCATAGACTAGCGAGCAGTACCCGGAGTTGGCGGTGGGTTATGAGAAGGAACAGTAGAGAAAAGGTGTCTTAATACTGCCTGTCCCACCTGGGAGTCAGATCTAGAGTGTGTATCTAGACAGTAGTGTTTTGTAAAGGTGTGCACAGAACTCCAGGTAGCCGCTTTGCAGATGGACTCAAGGGGAACATTTACAATGAATGCTATGGATGCCCCCGTGCCTCGAGTAGAGTGTGCTCTTGGCCTAAAGGGCAGTTCTCTCTTAGCAAGAGTATAGCAGAGAGTGATGCATTGAACAATCCATCTAGAAATAGTGGATTTTGAAACTGCATCTCCTTCTCTTCCTGCTGCCACCGAGACGAAGAACTGATTAGTCTTCCTCAGTGGTCTGGTTCTTTCCATGTAGAACATGACCGCTCTGCGTACATCTAGTGTGTGCAGAGTCCTTTCTCCCAAATTGGAAGGATTTTGAAAGAACGTTGGTAGTTCTATAGACTGGTTTACGTGGAATTTAGAAATAAATTTCGGAGCAAACCTAGGGTGAGTGCGTAGAACCACTTTATCTTTGTGAACTGTAACGAAGGGGTCTAGAATAGAAAGAGCCTGAAGTTCACTTACTCTCCTGATGGAGGTGATAGCTATTAAAAAAGCAGTATTAAGCGTGAGGTGTTTAAGAGATGCTTTGTGCATGGGTTCGAATGGAGAGCCCATGAGTCTGGTGAGTACCACATTAAGGTCCCATCCGGGAGCTGGGTCAGCTATCGGGGGGTGTATTCTCTTTACTCCTTCCATGAAGGCCTTTATAACAGGGATCCTCCACCACGACACTTTGAGTTGGGAAGTGGTGTATGCAGAAAGTGCAGCTAGGTGGACTTTAATGGAGTTAAACACTAGACCTGAATCCAATAGGTGGGTGAGGTATAGGACCACATGTGTGGGAGAGCAGTCAATAGGGTTGATGCTTTTACTCTTGCACCAGATGACAAATCTTTTCCACTTGCTAGAATAGCAGTGGCGAGTGTTCGGTTTTCGGGCTTCCCTGAGGATGTCCATGCATCTTTGCGGGAGTTGTAGATGTCCGAACTCTATGATCTCAGGAGCCAAGCTGCTAAGTTCATGTTCTGGGGGCATGGATGCAGCGTCCTGCCTTTGTCCTGAGACAGCATGTTGTACGGGCAGGGGAGTTTTACTGGGGGGGATAGAGACATCTCCATCAAGTGAGCGAACCATGGTTGTCGTGCCCACATTGGGGCCACTAGTATCATGGTCACTTGTTCCTGGTGCATCTTGTGCACCACTTTGTTGAGAAGGGGAGTCGGGGGAAAAGCGTAAACAAATTTCCCTGACCATTGCATCGACAGACCGTTCCCCTTGGATTGGTTCTGGGGGTACCTGGAGGCGTAACTTGGGCATTGTGAGTTTTCCAGGGTTGCGAACAGGTCTATTTCTGGGAATCCCCATTGTGTGAAGACGTCGAAGACGATGTCTTCGTGCAGGCGCCATTCGTACTCTTTGGGCAGGGGGAAATCTCTGCTGAGGCTGTCTGCTAGCAGATTGAGTTCCCCGGGTACATGTAGTGATAGTAGGAACATGTTCTGTTTGAGAGCCCACTTCCATATATTCTGGGCCAGCTTGGACAGGCCTGGAGAGTGGGTGCCCCCTTGCTTGTTGATGTAGTACATGGCAGTGGTGCTGTCTGTAAGGACCATTACTGTTTTGCCTTGTAGGTGTTCCTGGAAGGCTTTTAGCGCCTTGAACACAGCTAGTAGCTCCAGTAGATTTATGTGTTTGGATGCTACGTTCGGAGTCCACACTCCGTGAGCAGTCTGATGGGATAGGTGCGCCCCCCATCCTGTGAGGGATGCGTCTGTGGTTAGAGTGGCTTCCGCCGCGGGTGTGGCAAAGGGTTTCCCTTTTTCCATGTTTTCCTTTGTCCACCACCGTAGCGAGAGAACTAAGGCCTGCGAGACCACAACTAGATCCTCCCATAGTCCGCTGGCCTGACACCACTGGCTGTTGAGCCACTCTTGCATTGGGCGCATGCGCAGGCGCGCGTGAGGTACCAAATAAATACACGACGCCATCATTCCTAGCAAGCGCATTGCTTTGCGTACCGTCACCTCTCGACCGGTTACATATTGAGGGATTTGAAACAGCATGTTTTGGACCCTCTCTTTGGAGGGGAAGACGAGGCCGTCCTTTGTTTGAATTAGAGCCCCTAGGAATTGCTTGAATTGACTGGGGTCTAAACTGGACTTCTTTTCGTTGATGGAGAAGCCCAACTGGAACAAAAGGTCTACTGTCTTTTGGGTATTGGAGAAGCATGTTTCGTAAGAATCCCCTGTTATGAGCCAGTCGTCGAGGTAAGGGTAAACTGGGATGGACAACCTGCGCAGGTGGGCCGCTGCCACTGCCAGCACCTTCGTGAATACCCTTGGTGCTGATGCTATACCGAAGGGTAGCACTTTGAACTGGTAGTGTTTGCCCTCTATCATGAACCTGAGGTATTTTCTGTGCGCTGGCAACATTAAAATATGAAAGTATGCATCTTTCATGTCCAATGTTGTCATGTAATCTCCCTGAGAAAGCAGTGGGATTACTTCCTGTAAGGTTACCATACGAAACTTTTGGGGTTTGATAAAGTTGTTCGCTGGGCGCAGATCTAATACAGGGCGCATGGTTAGATCCTTTTTGGGTACAAGGAAGTACACTGAATAAATACCTTGCGTTACCTGAGATAGAGGCACGACCTCTATGGCTCCTTTTTCCAGCAGTTGTTGTACTTCTTGGAGAAGGATGGCAAGATGTTCCGGTGTCATGCGACGTCCCCTCGGGGGTCTGTAGGATGGGGAACTGTTGAATTCGATACAGTATCTGTGGGCTACGGTGGACAGTACCCAACGGTCTGACGTTAAATCCTCCCATGCAGGAAGAAAGGATGTTATCCGGCCCCCGACCGGTGTTGCATGGGAGGGGACGCGAATCTTCGCGTCACTCGGAGTTGTTGGGGGCTTGGGAGCCTCTGGGGGTGGATCCCCGACCCCTCCCTTTGCCCCGGCGTTGGCCTCTTTGGCTGTACTACCCACTATTGGTTTGGTAATTGGTGGCAGGGTATTGCTGATGTTGATTTTGTTGTTGGTGTTGGCCACGAAAAAAGCGTTTGTTGCCATAGCCGCGCCTGGTAGTGGGCTTAGAGATTTGGTCGAGAGTCTTGATAGTGTCGAACTCTTTTTTAGCCATCTCTAGGGCTTCATCTACCGCTTTTCCGAAGAGGTTAGCGTCCTCGACAGGTTTATTTATCAAAGACGCCTGTGTCTCTGGTTTAAAGCCTGAGTTGCGCAGCCATACATGGCGCTTTAGGAGTATTCCTTGTACCAAGGAACGTCCTGCTGTTTCTGCCGCGTCCAGAGAGTTTTTAACAATGCTCTGGTTCACTTGGGTTCCTTCGCCAATAGTTGACAGTAGGCGCGTACGTAAAGGCTCCGGTGCTTCCTCGGCGTCTTTTCGCAGTTTGGCCCACTGCGCGTCTGCGTAGCTTGCAAGCAAGGAATTGTTGTTGGCAATTCTTGCTGAGAAGGCAGCCGAGGAAGTAACTCTCTTTGCAAGGGCATATAGCCTTTTGCCCTCCTTGTCAGGGGGTGCCTCACTGGTGGAAAGTGGTACCCCTGCCCTCTTTCTAGTATTAGAAACCACTAGGGAATCAGGAATGGAATGTCCCCTAATGTAGAGGGGGTCTGAGGGTGAAGGAGTGAAAAGTTTTTCAATCCGTGGATTGACCCCTCTGATCATAGCGGGAGTGGACAGCGAAGGTATGATCCTTCTCTTCACTGAAGCGAGGAGTGGAATGGTCTGGCTGACCGGGGGTTTTTCCTTAATCACTCTTTCTACAAAGTCCAATTCTGGAGAGAGTTCCCCGGTGTCGAGTTCGAAATGCGCTGCTGCTCTGCGCAACAGTGCATTGAACGTCGGCTGATCGTCAATTGGAGACGTGTTCCTAACTGGAGAATTGTCCGGAGGAGTTAGGTTTAGGACATCAGTGTCGGAATACACTGATGGTGATTGCCAGGGGTGTGAAGGTCCCTCTTCTGGGTTAACCCCGAAGCCTTCTTCTATAATGTCTGTTCTGTCTTCCAGACATTCCTCCTGGTTCTGTTCTTCATTGTCCATGAAATCATCTTCTTCCTCGAAGTCTTGCTCCTCCCCAGTGAGGTCATATACATCTTGGAAGTCTGAGGCTGTGTCCTGCTGGGGATCGACTAGCCTCGGATTTTTGGCCCTGGGGTCCTCCTGAGGCCCTTCTCTGGTCCTCTTGTGTGTTTGAGAGGCCTGGGTGCTCATGAACTTTTCCATCCTCTCCATACAGAGGTGGAGTCTTTCCATAGTTTCATGGGGTACCCCAGAGCGGTCTGGCGGGGGAAACATAGGGTTATCTAACTCGAAATGGCTCGACCTCTCCCAAAGCGTCGAGGAAAGTGTCCCTTCGCCCTCCGAAAAACCTTCCGGTGTGTCGGGAGACTCCCTGTCTGAAGGGGGTAGTCCCTGCTTCCCTTCGGGCTTTTTCGGCGTATCCTTTAACTTATGCGTAACGCTCGACGAAATCTTCGGCGTACGCTTTTGGGCGTCGGCTACAGCGATCCTTGCTAAGCTATCGGTGACTCGTTTGTCGGCGGAAGCTTGAGTTTTCGACGCTATGGGTATCGAACGCTCTACGGCGGTCTGCGCTTTCTGTTGATGCGCACCGGCCGATGGTTTGGTGGCAGCGCCCTTGTTTGCCGAAAGCCCAGTCGCGGGTCGCGGCTGCGGTTGCGAGAGGGGCTTCGAACCCGAACGGTCCGAGGAGGCCGCCGGTGGAACCTGCGTCTCCTTGGGCGCCGAAGGTCTTTTCGACTTTGTCGAAGAAGAGCCGTGGGTTGTGTGCTTATGTGGATTTTTGTGTGCATCTGTGTCGCCGGGGTGTTCATCCCCATAAGCAGGGCGTGAGCCGAGCCCGTCGGGGCCGGGGACAGACGACGAAGCGCGTAAGCGCTCCTTAGAGGAGGTTTCGACTTCCGTAGCGGAGGTCGTGTTATCGCGTTCCTCGTCACTGTCGGTGGTAGCAGCGGCGGGTGAACCTTCGGCCTTCGACATTGCGTAGGCCGCCCACCTTTTAACCCTTCGGTCTTTTAGAGTTTTAGGCTTAAGAAGCCGACAAGCCGCGCACCTTTCCTCCTTGTGATCGAGGGGCAAGCAGCGGTTACACCGTGAGTGCTTGTCCTTCCAAGTGAATTTGCCTTTACAAAGTGGGCAAAACCTAAACGGTGTCCTCTCCATAGCCGAGGCAATAAATCGCGATAAACACCCCAAGGGAAAGGAAGGGGAAAAGGAAAGGCATTCTCAGAAAAGACCCAGAGATGTCCCACGACCCCACTCTCCCTACTGTATATGGCCTGCGAGGCCAGGCCACGTGTTCGGCAGCGCCGAAGGATTTCTTCCGCTCGACCCTCCGTCGAAGATTCTTTTCGGCGGAGAACAGCTTACAACTGCGTCGAGGGATGGGTTATAAATATTAGATAAAACACGACCAGAGGTCGATGAGTTGCAATGTCTCTCGAGGAGCTCCGCGTGAAGGCGACCAGAAGCTGGGCGGAAAAAAACAATCTGAGGGACCTCGACGCGTGAGGGATTGTGGGTACAACGCACGTCACTATAGGGATAGTGTTTCAGACACGCCTTGTCGACGTCCCCTTTTCGACTACGAAAAACAAAATGCAATACTCCGCAGTGACCACTGGATGTCGGACCTATGCACAGCATGTGATTCTAAGCAGATTAACAAACATCAGAAATAGAGATTCTTTATACAAACATCCCCCAAGAAAAGGCTATTCATTGTCTACAAACAATGTTGGACCGCCGACCTCCTGTCCACGAGGTCCCCACTAATTTTTTGATTACATAATTGGAATTAGTCCTTTCCAACAGTTTCTTTAAGTTCTTCCTGCAAACTAAAGGGACGGCCATGGGCTGTGCATTTGCCCCTAATTTGGCAATTATTTTTATGGCCTTATTTGAAGAGAATTTTGTCCTGAATGACGGTAATCCTTACATCACTAACATTAAGTTATACCGTCGGTACATTGATGACATCTTAGTGATGTGGGAGGGGGACATTGCCACATTAGAACCTTTTGTCCAATGGCTCAATCAAGTAGATATTAACATCAAATTCCCTTTGGAATACTCCACGTCTCGCATTGCTTTCCTCGATCTATCCATTTACAATGAGGATGGGTTCCTGCAGACCGAACTCTACAGAAAACCCACAGAAAGGAACACGACGTTACAGTTCAAAAGCCAACATCCCAAAAGTCTCCTAAGCAACCTTCCTTACGGGATGTTCCAATCTCACACAATTGAATACTCATGCGGATGTCTTAGAGGGCAGACTGCTAGATTGGGGGTACCCGTGCAAACTCATTAAACACTCAAGAAAAAGAGTGCGCTATACCAACAGGGACGCCCTTCTGAGACCTAAAAACAAAACTGTAGGAAAAGAACAGTTAGTTTGCGTGTCCACTTTTTGCCAACACAGTGAGACCATTAAAGCTATTCTGAAAAACTGGAGGATCCTCAATTCCACAGACCTCAACTTAGAGAAACCACTATTTGCTTTTAAAAAAAGCAAACATTTAGGACAGAAACTCACTCGGGCAACAAGACTCCCGGTTCGTACTAACCAAGTTAGGGGCATTAACCTCAACCAGGTGAAAGGCCACTATCCGTGCACTTCGTGTGCTACCTGTACATTTTCAAAAACAAACAACAGACTTTACCTACAACGGTAGGTGTTGGGCACTATGTAAATTCACCACCTGCAGAAGCAAAAATGTCATCTACGCCATCCAGTGTCCGTTCCAGCTCCTGTATGTTGGAAAAACCTCTAGGGAAGTTCACCTACGTATCAATGAGCACCGTTCAAAAATCAGAACTCGCAATCTATCGGCTCCACTAGTGATTCATTGTGTAGAAATGGGACACAATCCAGACTCTCTAATCTGGTTTTGCTTAGAAAACAATTTCTCCAACAATACAGTACAATTGGCCAACAAACTGTCCTATAAGGAACAAATGTGGATCTTTAATTTAAAAACACTCCATAAAGGTCTTAACACATTGGAGTCGTGGGACTTCAATATCCGTTAATGCGTGCCTTATTGCGACTCCCCACATGCCCCTGCCACCATGAGTGTGCAGTGAATCGATCCATTCTTTGTTCCTTTGTTTATTTATTTATTCATTTATTGCTGCCAACTGGCCGCCTGTTTTGGCGAACCTCCCCTGATTCTAGGACCGCTAGATGCACGCACCTTATTCTATCTTGCCTTTCAGTTGTTGGCATTTCTAGTGTCCGTCTTTGTGTTATCCAACTTACACTTACAGTGTTTATAACATAGCACCCCGTTCTGGACCATCTTGTTGTAATTTGGGTGCATTTTGTAGAGACTTGGGGACGCTTTCACCTCCATCCCCGTTCTGGCCCATTCTACTCCGACAATACTTCTGGCGTAGCGCTGTCATTGTGCTGCCTACTCTTTCCAGGCAGTAGTAGTAGTAGTATCGACTAATTCAACGAGGTTCCACCCACTTAGTGTCACTACCATTCTTAGTATCTAATTGGCACGTTGTTGGCATCTCTGCTTTTCAAATTTCGAATTGTTACCCTTTTTTCATTTATCATATTTTTCTATTATCTACTCAGCTGCACTACCACTCCCAGAACCCCTCTTGGCTCTCACTGACAGCTTTTAATTTGCCTCCAGGCATTAGCGTTTAATTTCCGGCTACATTCCTTTTCCCAGCTGAGAGAGCAATTAGTGCTTGAGTTCATCTCATTACAGACGGCAATATATGTGTTAGGTCCCGTCCCCGGGCCCTTGAGTTTGATTGATTTCTGTCAAAACAGTCATGCGCGGTCAGCTTATATAGATCTTGACTTGTGGTCACCGGTTGCCAGCCTCTCTTTTGCAGATTGTCTACACGCATGCGTGGCGTTTCCTCTAAGGAAACTGACTTCGGCACGAAGAGTCTGTTTTCTTTGGACTCCTAATTACACGGGCCACTTCACAGAGACGGCATATGTCTGATGGAGGTAAGCGTGTGGCTAGTCTCTTTGTTTATACCTTTTAGTGTTGGAAAGTCTTAGCACTTTTTAAAAGGGAATGCATTCTGGACGGCAGCGCGCTACCGCCATGCATATTTTCCTACAGGGCAATCTTCCGAGTATTTTTGTTAATGCCGTACATGTCATTTTGTACTGACATAATACTCTTGACCCCCCTCGAGGACCAGGCATGACCGCTGTGGACTTTCAGTTTCATTTGTAACTTTACCATAGCAGTGTCTTTAATTGGCTCAGGCAATTCTGTCCACTTTTTCCATCACAGTAATGGGTTTTCTTGCTGTTTCAGTTCAGTTTCATTTGTAACTTTACCATAGCAGTGTCTCCAATTGGCTCAGGCAAGTTTGCCCATTTTTTCCATCACTGTAATGGGTTCTCTTGCTGTTTCGTTGCAGTGATCCACAGACGAGATTGGCACTTCGAGCTAAGCTGTGCTGCTAACCCACTTTTCTACACATGCAGCCCTGGCTTTGCCTAATTCCGTAGGGTGCCTTTTAGGTGAGCTTCCATCCTTGCTCTAGTCACAGGCACTTGATCCAATACCTTAGAGTTGCTTTGCTACATTATGTGCATTTCGGTTAGTTTTTTTTTAGGTCAGGACTCGGCCTTGGCTTCTTCTAGCGTGACTGGTCGCTCTACTCTGTCACGGCCACTACAGCAATTTGGCATTCACCAGGGTTGGTCCAGTCCTAGTCTTTCTGAGGCACGGTGCTTCTTTGGACCTGACTAACATTTTATGTTCATATATAATCTGCGTTGCACGCTCACACATTTGCCGCTGATTAACCATGGCCCTGAAGGTTTTCTACCACTCTGCACGGGCTCCTTTTGGGAGTCACTAACCCTTCCGCTCTGTCATATATAGCTGTTAGATTGGGATTTCTATTTTGCTAATTGTTACACGGCATATATGATCCCATAGTTGTACCACAAAGTAAATTTGGGCTGCTTCTTAGCAGTTGCTTCCCTTTTTAATTGTAATCTGCAGACAGTCAGCCATGACTCATATTTTTCCTATGCGGTAGTCTATAGCCATGCCTTTGTGTTTCTTACAGAATGGTAACATCTACCTCCTGAGGAAGACGTTGTGTTTACTACCACTACACGTCGAAACCGGTCGAGAGATAAACCCTACAGGGATGCGATCTTTTGCACTTTTCCTTCCGATCCACCCTGTCAATAGATCATTTGTTAATTAATTCTATTGAGTGTGAACATAAAAATAATGTCTGTTTTATGGGGATTAGTCATGTATTCCTCTTCCCCATAGGTTTCTAACATGATTCCTTTGTTTTTCAGCTTTTGAATGTATATCACGGTATGATGAGTTGGGTTTGAATGAGCGCACTATGAATGGCAGGTATGTGTGATAAAGTTGTAGCCAACTTTAGGCATATGGTTGATGCTGTTGTGTTGTATTAAAATGACTAGTGTTTAATTATTAGTGATTGACTCACCATTGTTTAAATTGTTGGTATCACTTTCAATACATTTTGATACACATTTTTTTCAAATATATTTTGCTCTGGCCAATCTTTTTCCGGTTTTCTATGCAATTATAATACTCTGGTCCAGAGGCTAGAGTTATCCTGCCCTTTTCAGTTTTCTTAAATGAAATTCAGACACTACCTTAGGTAGAAAGGAAGGACGTACCCTCAGTACAACCCTGTCCTTGTGAAACACAGTAAAGGGCGGCTTAGATGGAAGTGCCTGCAATTCACTCACTCTGCAAGCTGAAGTAACTGCAACCAAGAACACCGTTTTGAAAGACAATCTCAAAGGGCAAGAGTGCAGAGGTTCAAACGGAGCACCCATCAGGAATTTCAAAACCAAATTCAGATCCCAAACCGGCACCTGAAACGGGGACGGTGGGAACACATTAGTCAGTCCTTTAAGAAATCAAAGGAATAATAAAGTAAGAACGTTCTTCAGACAAGCGCTTACAGAGAGACAGCGCCGCCAGGTAACCCTTAATGGTACCCACTTGAAGGCCCCTGTGGGCCAAAGAAAGTAAGAAAGACAAAACCATAGGAATGGAGCACTGAAAAGGATCAACATTGTGACCTCTGCACCAGTCGCAAAACTTACGCCAACGGTACAGGGATTTTGTTGCTGGCCTCCTGGCCAAAAGCAACACCTCCATCACATCATCCGGGATGTCCCAATCCTTATACCTCAACCTTTCAGATACCAAGCGTGAAGGTTGAGAGTACTGACCTCTGAATGGAGAACCTGAACCCCCGACCCCCTCGCAGGCGAGAGCAGATCCTCTCGGTAGGGAAGATGGCGTGGAGGGCAGATGGACATTTCTAGAAGGTCTGCGTACCATGCTCTCCTGGCCCAATCCGGAGCAATTAGGATCATGTGGGATCCGAAGCCTCCGGAACCACCTTAGCACTTAAGGAATGACGGGGACCGGAGGAAACACGTACAGCAGTGGGAACGACCAATCCACTACGAATGTGTCTCCTAAGGCTCCCCTCGGAGGAAATTCCATTGAGCAGAATCTCTCGCACTTCCGGTTGGCACTGGTGGTGAAGAGATTGTGGGGTCCCCCAAAGGGCGAAGATCTCCAGAAGGACTTCCTGAGCCAACTCCCCTTTGTGAGAGACTGTTAGGGAGAATTCTCTGTTTAGGCTGAATTTCCCTACCTAGTGAGTCCCCCAGCAGCTTTGCTGGATTTCTGGGGTTTCTTTTTTTTTTCCTGCCAAGAGTGAGACTCTTTTACCCTCACTCTTGGACATGTTGAAGTGTGTTTTCTTGGTTAAACCTTGTGTTGAATGGGCTATGGGGTCTTTTACTCCATAGGGCCTCCTGTCTTTTTGTGATGTGGGTTACACAGCACCCTCTGTGCAGTGACCCAGGGGTGTCCTAGGGACTCCCCAGCATAGACTCCATACCCTGGGACTGACTACTGTCTCCCAGGGCATGTAAAGTCACCAAAGGCTTTGCTAGTCTTGAATCCTGAACAGAACCAGTACAAACCATCATATTGTGGACGTACTGGCTGGGGCAATTCGATTGCCCCAGGGTCTGTTAGTCGAGGGGGCACGTCTCCGTCCCCCCTGATCGAGTTTTGGCTGGTGGCAGTGGAAACTACTTTTTATATTCGACCGCGAATATTTTCCTATGGGATTTCCCATTGTTTTAGGCTAACACATTTAATTATTTATTTACGGTAGCCTTAAACATACCGCCGGTTTATATATTTATTATTATAACTCCGGTTGGGATCTTTTGCCAAAACTTGATGCTAAAATGGCGTTGGTGTTCGCCTCTGTAACTCTGACCCAAAGTGGAGCCCTTTGTTCTACTTTTGGCGGGCTTCTCCACAGAAGCCCTCCAAAGTGGTGCCACTCTGTCTGGGGTACTTAGGAGGGGTGGAGGGGGATTTAGGCACCCTGGACTGAGTTACCTTGGTAACTCAAGTCGCACTCCGTCCTGATTGGCCCAAGTGGTGAGCCGGCCGGCTCACCACTTAGCATGTTTGAGTGACAGCTAGGCTGGGTGAATGGGGGTTTGCTGCATAAAAGCAGGGCTTTGGGGACTGGAACTTCAGAAGTCGCCACAGGACCAAGAATCCGACGAGGGAAGAGCTGAGCCGACCTGCTTCGACGACACCACCCGGTGGAGCCCTGCTGAACCGTCTCACCACTTTTCCCGACGACCGAGGAGAACTCTTAACGGAGTGGCTCCTTCCCTTGACTGGTGGGGACAACCAGTTTTCGCCTTCTTTTCGCTTCTCGAGGTATCTCGTGGCCGCCTTGCCCGTGCCAAGCACCCCGGCAACCGGAATACCACACTTTTACCCCTAACTGCGAAAGTCGGTACAACCCTTTAACCGGAGGACTCCGCGGCTGGTTTCTTCCCGGGCAGTGCAACGACCTTCTTCTTCTGCTCTTCAGCGAGAACTTCTTCTCCCCTGACCGACGTCGAGCCTTGCTGCCACTGCCTGGAACAACTGCCACCGCTGGAGGATCCTTTCCGCTTAAGGTACCGTGTTCCGCCTGGCTTCCCTTGCCACCGACTGTACGGGGTAGATTTAGCCCCCGGCTTTCGAACCTGGGAGTGCCTGGGACACCCTGGCTAAACTTTCTAAGCCCCTCCAAACTCCTTCTAACTCTTTGCAAGACTTTGAATCCCTAATAACAGTGTGATCTTGGGCACATTTTCGCTCCGGCTACTCTAAGAGTGGGCCCTGCCTAGTGACTTTTGCTCACCTGTGATTTTGTGCTTCCTTGAGCCTATTGTAAGTGTTCTGGATCTTAGAGTGGTGTGTTTAACCCACTTCTGTTTCTTTTTATCCCTTTCTTGAACCTACTAGAGTGTCATCTAACGTTAAGCGCTCACCTCTGTTTTAATTATGTGGTGTTAACTTAGAGTTGTCTAGATAGGAGTAAGGGTTGAAACTGCTTTCATTATAACTGTGTTTGAAGTGTTTTTACTATATGTTGCTAGAGTGATTTCAACTTATGTGTGTTTAATAAATAAATAACTATATACTCTTGAAACCAAGCTCTGGTCAGTGTTTGCTTGTGCTATTGTATTGGAGTACCTATTGTGTATACTTTACATACTGCCTAACTCTTCTTGAGGGAAGTCTGACTGCTCAGCCACAGCTACCAGGTAAATCTGGGTGGTGCAGACTGCTACCAAGTGGGTTTACTGCTATACCTGTAGTCTTAAATCTTTTGCAGTGTTCCCCAAGGGAACTGCACAGGTTTCTGCCTAACACTGGTGTACAGCGGTGGGATTTGTATTGAGTATACATTTTAGTGTGCTTTAGACACCTTAGTGCAACTAACCACAAAGCTTAGCACTATAAAAGTAAACCTCTAACATGTCAGTTATAGAAAGCTATAGTCAAGAGTCCCTTGCAGCCAAGACTGCTGATTGTTTAAGAGTGCTCTGTAAACATAAGGATCTCATGACTAAGGGCAAGAAAATGGAGCCGATTGAAAGATTGTTAGCTAACCAAAGTCTGGGTGATGGTTCAGAGGAACCTACCACCCCAGCAACTGTGGATAACAGTATAGAAATTAACATGGAGCAAAATGTTGATGATTCTGAGGAAGAGTCAGAAGAGGAGGGTGAGGCTGTTGTGACTGTCCCCCCTAGGCCTCTGTCTGCTCTACCTGCTGTACCTACTGGGCCCTTACCAGGCCCCACATTTAGTCCTCAGTACTTTGAACTGGAGAAAATGAAACTAGAATTGGAGTATAAAAAGCTTAATGCTCAAACTGACAAAGAACTAAGGCTAAGGGAAATGGAGCTCAAGTATGAGCTAGAAATGAAGAAATTATCTGTTGAGAATGCTTCTCTCTCTGGCTCCTCTAGAAGTTCCAGTCCTAAAAGACCCCGGATGCCTAAAGAATTGGTTGGTATGTATGAGCCTAAGTTGGATGTGTTGGATTGGTTGTCTCTGTTTGAATATAATCATGGGCTCCAGAACATCACAGGAAATGACTTACTCACCTGGTTGTTCTCTAGGCTTCCCCCTGTTGCAACTGATGTGGTAATGGAGATGGGGGAGGAGGATAGGAAGGATTATGAATGTGTGAAACTAGCCTTGATAGCTAGATTTGGGAAGACCCCTTCCCAGTATCTTAAGAGGTTTAGGAGCCTCAAAAAGCATGATGGTACCCCTTGGGCTACCTGGGTGAGTGAAGGGTTGAAAAACTTAGAGGGATGGATTAAGGGTTACAAAGTGAACACTTAGGAAGGTATGAAGAATTTGTTTATGTTGGAGACTATTTATGATGCCTGCTCTCCTGAGCTCAGACAACACTTGGCTGATTCCAGGGAATTAGATTCCCGGAAGCTAGCTAAGGCTGCTGACTTGTGGGTTGCCAACAGGGCCACTCACAAGGATTCTGGGGTAACTCAGAAGAAGGATGGGGAGAAACAGCCAAAAACAGACTCCAAAGAAAATTCTAATAATTCCTATCCCAAAGAGGGCCCCAAACCACAAAATAACCAGGGTAAGCCACATGGGAAACCTAGTCAGGCTACTGTACCTTCTGGCCACAAGCCAGAAGGAGGTCAGAACAAGCCACCCTTCCAGAGAGCATTTGGACAATGCTATGTCTGTCAGGGTACTGACCATATCAAAGGAGATCCCAAGTGCAAGGGTAAACCTGCAGGGATCAGCACAGTCTCCTTAGCCTTCACTCCTGAGGATGAAGTACAGATGGCTAGTGCCCACTTTGAACTCTTTGCTGAAGAACCCTTGGGTCTTCAAGCAACTGTAAACTTAGAGCCTATGGGTCTGGTTAGTCCCCAGAATAGGGTTGTGTATAACTCCCTACCTGTTAACTCTAAGGGGTATTATGTGGACAGTGTTCTTGTCAATGGCCAGGATACTCCTGCCAGGAGAGACACTGGGGCCAGCAGAACAGTAGTGGATGAAAGCTTCTTTCAACCTGAGGATGTGGCCAAAGCACCCAAAGGTCCCACTAAGATGTCTGGAGGCCCTGTCCAAATGGTTCCTATTCTACCAGCCCTCATTCAGTGTAACAACATGACAGTGAGGATCCCTGTCAGTGTTCAGACTGAGGTACCTGGGAAGGTCCTGTTGGGGAATGACCTAAGAACTCTAGGAGTAGTGTCACATACCCCCAGGCCTCCCAGTATAGAGAAGCAGAACTTAACCAAATTGGCTAGAAAGGCTACCTTGAAGGACCCTTCTAAGACTGTGGGACCCTCTACTGAGGACCCCATTACAAGCCCTGGTGTTAGTAAGTTGACCTCTAACCCAGACACATTTCAGGATAGTATGCTAGGAACATGGGAGCCCCAACCAAGCTCCATCATTATTCCCCTAGTTTCAGAGTCTCTGACTCCCCCTGCTTCTGAGGAAGAGGTGGATAGACCAACTAGGCCCCTATCTAGACCTGAGAGAACTGGTAATTCTCAGTGCTGGTGGAAAACCAGAAAAGAAAAGTCTAAGGCCAAAAACCTTCAGACTGTTGGACCTTCTACTGAAGACCCCAACTCAAATCCTAATATTAGGGGGGAAACTCCTAAAATAGGTAAGGGTAGATCTAAGAGGAAGGGGAAGCAGGTGCATTGCCTAACCCCAACCCCTCCAACCAAGAGGCCTAAGACCCAACCTGCTCCCACAAGAGAGGTGGTGAGGAACCTTGGAGGCCCCTCTAGATCTAAGGGAATCCTTTATAAGGACCCCTTGAAAAAGCCTAACATAGGTTCAGAAGTTGTACCAACTTCTGAGGGACTGGTCAACCAGATCCCCTATAACAAAAAGACTGATGTTCCTCAAAGGGTCTGTAGGTCCTTTAGCTTGCAAAAGAAAACCTTTGAGTTCTCCATTGAACATAGGTCAAGGTGTCACCATCAAAATGCTGATGGACTCTCTAGGATGTATGTCATCGACTAGAGGTATGAGGTTCATCCAGGAGTGGATTAAATCCTCCTGTCCCTTAGTCTGGGGGGGGGCGAGTGTTAGGGAGAATTCTCTGTTTAGGCTGAATTTCCCTACCTAGTGAGTCCCCCAGCAGCTTTGCTGGATTTCTGGGGTTTCTTTTTTTTCTCCTGCCAAGAGTGAGACTCTTTTACCCTCACTCTTGGACATGTTGAAGTGTGTTTTCTTGGTTAAACCTTGTGTTGAATGGGCTATGGGGTCTTTTACTCCATAGGGCCTCCTGTCTTTTTGTGATGTGGGTTACACAGCACCCTCTGTGCAGTGACCCAGGGGTGTCCTAGGGACTCCCCAGCATAGACTCCATACCCTGGGACTGACTACTGTCTCCCAGGGCATGTAAAGTCACCAAAGGCTTTGCTAGTCTTGAATCCTGAACAGAACCAGTACAAACCATCATATTGTGGACGTACTGGCTGGGGCAATTCGATTGCCCCAGGGTCTGTTAGTCGAGGGGGCACGTCTCCGTCCCCCCTGATCGAGTTTTGGCTGGTGGCAGTGGAAACTACTTTTTATATTCGACCGCGAATATTTTCCTATGGGATTTCCCATTGTTTTAGGCTAACACATTTAATTATTTATTTACGGTAGCCTTAAACATACCGCCGGTTTATATATTTATTATTATAACTCCGGTTGGGATCTTTTGCCAAAACTTGATGCTAAAATGGCGTTGGTGTTCGCCTCTGTAACTCTGACCCAAAGTGGAGCCCTTTGTTCCACTTTTGGCGGGCTTCTCCACAGAAGCCCTCCAAAGTGGTGCCACTCTGTCTGGGGTACTTAGGAGGGGTGGAGGGGGATTTAGGCACCCTGGACTGAGTTACCTTGGTAACTCAAGTCGCACTCCGTCCTGATTGGCCCAAGTGGTGAGCCGGCCGGCTCACCACTTAGCATGTTTGAGTGACAGCTAGGCTGGGTGAATGGGGGTTTGCGGCATAAAAGCAGGGCTTTGGGGACTGGAACTTCAGAAGTCGCCACAGGACCAAGAATCCGACGAGGGAAGAGCTGAGCCGACCTGCTTCGACGACACCACCCGGTGGAGCCCTGCTGAACCGTCTCACCACTTTTCCCGACGACCGAGGAGAACTCTTAACGGAGTGGCTCCTTCCCTTGACTGGTGGGGACAACCAGTTTTCGCCTTCTTTTCGCTTCTCGAGGTATCTCGTGGCCGCCTTGCCCGTGCCAAGCACCCCGGCAACCGGAATACCACACTTTTACCCCTAACTGCGAAAGTCGGTACAACCCTTTAACCGGAGGACTCCGCGGCTGGTTTCTTCCCGGGCAGTGCAACGACCTTCTTCTTCTGCTCTTCAGCGAGAACTTCTTCTCCCCTGACCGACGTCGAGCCTTGCTGCCACTGCCTGGAACAACTGCCACCGCTGGAGGATCCTTTCCGCTTAAGGTACCGTGTTCCGCCTGGCTTCCCTTGCCACCGACTGTACGGGGTAGATTTAGCCCCCGGCTTTCGAACCTGGGAGTGCCTGGGACACCCTGGCTAAACTTTCTAAGCCCCTCCAAACTCCTTCTAACTCTTTGCAAGACTTTGAATCCCTAATAACAGTGTGATCTTGGGCACATTTTCGCTCCGGCTACTCTAAGAGTGGGCCCTGCCTAGTGACTTTTGCTCACCTGTGATTTTGTGCTTCCTTGAGCCTATTGTAAGTGTTCTGGATCTTAGAGTGGTGTGTTTAACCCACTTCTGTTTCTTTTTATCCCTTTCTTGAACCTACTAGAGTGTCATCTAACGTTAAGCGCTCACCTCTGTTTTAATTATGTGGTGTTAACTTAGAGTTGTCTAGATAGGAGTAAGGGTTGAAACTGCTTTCATTATAACTGTGTTTGAAGTGTTTTTACTATATGTTGCTAGAGTGATTTCAACTTATGTGTGTTTAATAAATAAATAACTATATACTCTTGAAACCAAGCTCTGGTCAGTGTTTGCTTGGGCTATTGTATTGGAGTACCTATTGTGTATACTTTACATACTGCCTAACTCTTCTTGAGGGAAGTCTGACTGCTCAGCCACAGCTACCAGGTAAATCTGGGTGGTGCAGACTGCTACCAAGTGGGTTTACTGCTATACCTGTAGTCTTAAATCTTTTGCAGTGTTCCCCAAGGGAACTGCACAGGTTTCTGCCTAACAGAGACCGTGCTCTGCCTGCTCAGAGCGTCCGCCTCTGCATTTTCCTCTCTGGCCAGATGAACTGCCGAGAGCGAAATTTCCTGCTGGATTGCCAAGAACCAGAGCTGCATTGCCTCTCTGCACCCTAACCACCCGTTTTTGATGAGGTAAGCATGGCCACTGTGTTGTCCGTCATGATCAGGAGACTCTTCCCCCGCACAGACGGCAGAAAAGCC
Source organism: Ambystoma mexicanum (assembly GCF_040938575.1). Taxonomy (NCBI): domain Eukaryota; kingdom Metazoa; phylum Chordata; class Amphibia; order Caudata; family Ambystomatidae; genus Ambystoma; species Ambystoma mexicanum. Next base: position 4,942,556 of record NC_090929.1, on the reverse strand, counting down.
TTCAGAGCCACCCTGATGGCCCTCAGCTCTAACATGTTGATGTGGAGTTTGGACTCCGCTGGCGGTGAAGTCTGCGGCATGAGCTCCCCATCCCGTGAGGGAAGCGTCTGTCACTACAGTCACCTCCGGCCACGGTTGCCAAATGGCTCCCCTTCATCAGGTTCTCCTCGTTGGCCCACCACAGAAGATCCTGGGAGACCGAGAATGGAATCTGAACGGGATCCGACATCTTGCCTGAGAACTGCGACCACTGCATCTTAAGATCCCATTGAAGGGATCTCGCCCTCAGTCTGACCTCTGGCACCAGAAAAATGCAGGATGGCATGAGACTGAGCAACCTTAAGAATTCAAAAGCCCGGAGACTCTGGGCATGTTGAAATTTGTCCACCTTCTGCACAACGTGATGAGCCCTCACCTTGGGAGGCGAGCACTTCCCCAAGGACGTGTCTAACACAGCCCCGATGTACTGGAGCTGTTGGGAAGGTGTCAGATGCGACTTCTTGAAATTGATGGGGAAGCCCAGCTTGTGGAGGGAGCGGCAGGTTAGACCGAGGTGATCCAATGCTTGCTGTAGAGAATGCGCATGGATCAGCCAGTCGTCCAGGTAGGGGTAGACGTGAATCCCCCCTCGCCTGAGATACACAGCCACCACCACCATTAGCTTGGTGAAGACCCTCGGGCGGAGGTCAATCCGAATGGCAGGACCCGAACCTGAAAGTGTGAGTCACCAGCGGCAAACCTCAGGTACTTTCTGTGCTTGGGATGAATCGGCACATGAAAGTAAGCATCCTGTAGGGCTAGAGACACCAACCAATCCTGAAGTTGAAGGGCCTGGAGGACTTAAGAAAGGGTAACCATCTTCAACCTGTCCTTCCTGAGAAGTTTGTTCAACCAACGCAAGTCCAGGATGGGTCTCAATCCCCCATCTTTCTTTGGGATCAAAAAATAAGAGGAATACCATCCCTTGTTCCTCTCCGCTACTGGCACAAGTTCTATAGCGCCTTACTCTAGCACGGTCAAGATTTCCTGCACAAGGAGCGGATCTGGAAGCTTCAAAGAGAGATTCCCCGGTGGATTGTCATGAGGCCGCTTTAGGAAGGGAAGGCAGTAGCCGTGGGCTATGGTATCCAGAGATGCTGAGACAGCCTGCCCCCAACCAGCGAACCATGGGACATGGCTTCATGACCGATGTGGAGCAGCTGCGGCGGTGCCTGAAAGCAAAGAGGCAACTGCCTGAGCGGCATTGGCACCTCTATTTCCCTGACCACCACAGGTACTTTTACGCTGACCCCTTTGACTGGCGGCTCCTCTCGTTCTACCAAAGGAAGAGTAGTAACGAAAAGAGCCTCCCCTCCACTACTACCAGGACGAAAAGGTGGAGGTTGACGCACAGCTCTGCTAAAAGATTTTGCTGCAGCTTTTGAGTTCTGTAACCTCTCAAGGCTCTCGTCAGCCTTGCTGCAAAACAAATGCGTGCCATCAAAGGGCATGTTCAAAAGACGAGCTTGCACATCCTGAGCAAAACCTGACTTCCGCAACCACGCAAATCTGCGTATAACTGTGCTCGCAGCCATAGACCGGCTAACACTGTCAGCCGTGTCCAAACCCGGCAGAAGGGATTCACACATGGCATCCTTGCCATCTAGCACGACAGCCCATCCCTTTCTTCCCCCTCGGGAATATGCTCAGCTGTAAGAGAAACACAATTCCACAGAGTGTGTGAAAATCTTGCCAAGGCACAAGTGGAGTTGGCTGATTTTAGCGCCATACTCCCTGCAGAAAACACCTTGCATGCCCAACTGTTGAAGCGTTTGTCATCCCTATCAGGAGGGATGGTAGGGTACCTCGCCTGCCCCGAGGTGGCCGTAGCTGCCTGAACCACAAAACTCTCGAGAGTGGGGTGAGATGAAAGGTAGCTGGGGTCGCTAGCGGAAGGGCAGTATTTTTTTAATTAACTATTTGTTAATGAGATTCCGGGGCCTGCCAAGCAGCCACCACCCTGTTCTGCAACGTCATGAAATGGCAACAACGGGTCAGAGGACGGACCTTGATCCAAAATGTCCGTCAAGTCATCCTGAGTAAAAGCTTCAGGAGGACTGGACCAACCAAGGTATTCAGTTACTCTAGCCATAAGTCTCCTGTACGACGACTCAGCATGAGCCCCCGGCTCAGGCCTGCCAAATTCCACCTCAGGTGAAGTGTCCAGGCCACTAGCGTCATGAAGAGATTGTCTCAAGTCTTCCAATTGGCAATCCCCTGAAAAGCCAGGAGCCACATCATGTTCAACAGGGTCAAGATCTAAATCCGACCTCTCCTCCTCCTCATAGATGTCATCCAGAGGGAGGTAAAAGTCCTGTCTCGGAACAGCCGAGGGTCTGGAATCCATTTGGCCTTACAGACTTGGAAGTAGCCTTCCTTGGAGGATCCACAGTTCCAGGGATCTCCGACGGTAAATTATGGCCAAAAGGCCCGAAGGCGTCGAGGGCTTTGGCGTCGACAAGGGCACCAAGGTCTGATATGAAGGCAAAGCTTCGACGTCCGTATCAGACAAACATGGCGCCGACACCAACCTCGAGCCCTTTCCAGGTTTCTGCAGTCTCGCTCGGGACGAGGACTGAGACCTGGAAGCACGTCTCTTGCAACCATCCTGAGCCTTGTCTAAACGGGACTTCGAAGGTTCCCGATGAGGATTGCGCCGAGGACCCGAGCTCAAAGGCGTGCGAGCCACGGATCAAGACCATTCCTTGCCGGCTTCGTTAGAAGGCGCGGACGGAACTGTGCCCTGCGATTGGAAAATCGTCAACATCAGCTCCCTAAAGGCAGCCCATTCCTCCGGAGTCGAGGACTTAGTTGGACAAGCCACTTGCCACTTTCCTCATGACGCCATCCTCCGAGGAGGACGTGGAAGGCGACTGGTGATGGCGCTTCCTTTAATGCAGAGACGAGGACGAACGGCGGGAACCACTCCGGGACCGAGACCCCTGGGACTCCTTCCGATGCGGAGAGTTACTCCTCGAATCGTCGGTGGACATACCCTTGGACTTGGATTTACGCGACTTACTGGGTTTCGAGCCCCTACCTACCTGAAGCTTTCCCTTACGCAAGGCCTTAGCAGTTAGCGACTGGCATTTGGAACAGTTGTCAGTGTCGTGACTCTCACCCAAGCACCACAAACAAATGCGATGCGGATCGTGAATCGATATTTTTGACTTGCAGTCCCGGCAATTCTTGAAGCCAGACCACGCAGTCGGAGGGGTTGAAGAAGAAGACATATTCACGAGTAATACACAAGGCGCGCCGAGTCTCAAGCAAACACGTTCGTGGAAAAAACAGAACTGAGGCTGCGGGTGCCGTGCATCCTATTTATAACATCCGATGGCGTCGCCCTAGCGGAGGCCTTCGAGGGACATCGACCCGACGCCATCAACGCAGGACACCCTCTGCCGAAAAAGTTTCCGAAGTACACAGCTGTGGACATTACATGTCAAAGATGTGGAATACGTTGGAGGACACAATCCATTCGAATGGACTATTACTGAACACACCAATTGTAATACTGACAATGTCATTTATCTGATTAGGTAACCATGTCCCTGTATGCATATTGGAAAAATCAATAGGAAATGTAAAACCCGGAGGATTAAGCACATGAGCTGTATTAAGAACCGGGTGGAACAAGCGCCTTTGGTAAAACACTTCATTGATAAAGGACATCCTCATAATGATTTCGACTGGATGATCCTCAAGCATATTCGGGGGATTTCACGAGACCATATAAATAAATTATTGAAGTTAGAACAGAAATTGATTTTTCTAACTAAGAGTCACATTAAGTGTCTCAACGAAAACGTGGAATGGCATAATGCCAAATAACGTCTCCAGTTGCAAATCATCCTGGTTCACTGTTTGGCCTCTTACCTGTGGTTGGTGGACGATGAGGAAGGTCTTTGAGAGATGCCCTAATGTCTGGATCCCTTAGTTGAATGGGTTTCGATCTATGACAATAAACACGGCTATGGAATAACTATCATGCAATGCAGGATTAATGATGCCTGAAAACGTAGATCAATGAGGATTACCATACATGTGGGAAGGTGTTACGCTCACCTGGTATCCACAGGGACGCCACCCAGCCAAGTTACTCGCTGGTATGCTTCTCAGTTTTGCCCAGATGTGGTCTGCGGGGAACGTTCTGCCTGAAAATACGGACTGGCCGACCGGGGTAAGTATCCTCCGTCCACCCCCATATGATTTCAGTCCCTCAGGGGCCCTCTCCTCACCTTGTGGTAGAGTTAGACGTGCTCTCTGTCCTGCCTTCTTGCAGGGGCGTGTTGTCTTTCGTGGTGGGCGTGTGCAGTCCAGTTACTTCACTGACGCCGGCCGTTTGATATTGTTCAGGTAGGTCATGTTGCTGTTCTTTAGTATTGTTGCTATCCTGCAGGCCTCTCTTGTTTAATAATGCCTCTTTTTCTCCCTTAGGTATGCAGAGCTTCAGTGCGGCGAACTGGCTTGGTTGAGCCCCGCTGGTAAATGATGGCACTTTAAGAGCGCTATGATGCGGTAAGTAAGCGCTATGCGCAGCGCTGCGATGGCTTGCCTTTGCTAACCTGTTTTGTCTTCTTTCCCTGCAGGTCGCGGTAACCTGGGCAGGTCCCTGTTGTTCAGTGCGTGTGGAATTTTCCAGAGTGGTGCCAGCAAAGAGGCGACCAGCCGGGTAAGCCTTTTGAGCAGTTCGTAATTTGCAATGTCTCTTCTGCTTTCTTAATGTTGCCTCTATCTTCCTCTTTCAGGTCGTGCAGTCTGGGCGGCGTGCAGATCCAAGGAAAGCTGTTCTCAGGAGCTGCGAGTAACTAAAGATGAAGACTACAGGTAAGATGCTGCTGCTAATGATGTTCCTTTTTTTCTCTATGCAGGTTCTGCTTCTCCGAGGTTCGGGAGTATAGCCGGAGACGGTGAGCGTCACGTTGCAAGCTGCAAAGTAACGCGAAGCGTGTTGTCTTGCTCGCGTGTGGTTTAAATAGCCCCAACAAAATAGTCCAGGTAAAGTAGTCCCTAGGCTGCCACACCCAAAACACTAGACCGCATAGCTTGGTTCTGAGGAACCAAGCTATGTGGATGCCTCCATGTTGGCTGACAACACAAAGTAGCTCCCAAGCACATTGTTTTTCATGGTGTATGAGCCTGGTGCCATTGGCGCCAGGACTGGCCCCGAGAGGGTTTTGGAGGAGGATGCCAGGCTCTAGAGGCCCGAGTCCTGACTCCACCTGGCCAATGGGTTTGCCAGAGGGGGTTTTGGGCGAGGGTCGTGACAGAAGAATGATAAATATGGGGTTCTGAGACTTACTCCAATGTTGAAGGTTCTAATAACTGTATTGGTTCATGATCAATTAATACTTTGTATTGTTAATTGAGATAATTTCTGTAATGGAAGCAGGTAATGTCACATTCATCGTGTAGCATTAGGTCTTTAATATTCAGGGTCCCAAACGAGTCTTCTGGATTAACCACCATGCAATAGATATATGTGCCTGCTTTATCATTTCGTGGGCAGTGATGTTAACAGCACAGAAAACAGAGATCATATCATTTAGACCAGCATTTTGGTTGGTTGCAGTTTTAATAGGATCTCTCCCCTGCCTGACTGGCATTTGGAAATACACTTTCCAATGTGTTAGAGAGAATTATCAGAAATGTGCTAATTCCCTTCTACCTTAGAGACCCCCAGCTCTTTTGCTGGACTTTAGGACTTTTAATTTCTAACCTGGAGAGAGTGAGACCTTTTTCCCCACTCTCTCATGTATTTTTCTGTGATTTAGACTCTGTGTTTCTTTTGACTTTGGAGTCTGACAAGCTCCTTTGCATTGTGACCTTCAGTGCAGTGACACAGGGAAGTCTCTCAGATTTCCCAAAGGTTTAAATACCTTCTCTTGGTGAGACTACTGTTTCCAAGAGCAGTAGAGTAAAATTGACTTTACTTACATTTTGTAACTTTCTAGACCTAGCACACACTTATCTTACCATGGGGTGCTGGAGGGGTTACTTAGTATCCCTTTAGTCTAGCTTCTCATGTAGTATTTCTTATGTTACCCTTTCTACAGTTAATGGCTGGTGGCAGTGGTTTACGTTTCCCTACCATTGTGTGTTTCTACCGTGGGCTTCAATTGCAGCTGCAGTAAAACACCCATGGGTGCCCATTTCGTCAAAATGTCCCCGGTCGTCTTTTTTCACCATTTCTTGTTGGAAAGATCTGTTGGGATTAGCCTTCCTTCCTCTGCATTAATCCTCTGGATGCTGTATGTATGATGTGATGTCACTTGTGGAATGTATGAGGTAAGCTTGGAGTGTTTGTCTATGAATGGGTTGTAACCCAGGCAGTTGAGCTGTGTGAGCCTGGGTGGTGGGAGCCACTGGGTTTCCCTCATGATTTCCTCCTAATCTCCTGATGGACTTGAGGACATCTGATCCTGTAACTGAAGATACCAATAAAGCAACGTGAAGAGTACCTGACAGTGTATCCTTTTATATCTTAATGACTGAGAGGCAGTCATAACAAGGTCCTTTTTACTCTGCGCGCCAAATCAGGTTTGGTCCCTTTGTTCGTTTTGTCCTAAACTCCCTGTGCTTAATCTCCTTGGTTACAGGAATGCACCCAAAGGTAATTGGCTGGCTGTCCTTGAAGGACAGCTACCCAGCTATATGATAAACAGCTGGGATGCAAATTAATGGGAGAAACCTGCATAAAAGGCAAGGCTTTTTGCTTGGAAGGCAGAGTCGACCAATGGACGAAGGAATCCGAAAAAGAACTTGGACGAGCCACTTGCTGCAACTCCTGGACCGTTGGTTTGACAGGTGAAGCCCTGCTGCACTGCTGTAGCTCCGAATTCGCCTCGACTAGAGAAGCCCTGCAACGGACGACTTCTCCCCTTGGGTTGGTGGGACCAATCAACCCCAAATTCAACTCGTCTGGACACCCTCTTCCATTTCTGCTGCAGGAACCGAAGTGCAAAGGAGAGGAACACCAGATCGAGTGCATCACTTTTTTAAGTCGAACCCGACCTCCAGGAAGATCCTCCGGACTCCCATGAAGCAGGACCGACCAAGCATGAGCCACCTCAACAGAGTGCTGGACCCCAGATGCGAGGAAAGTCCATTAAGGTAACCGAGCACAGCGGCAGTGCTGTTTGCGAGAGACACGAGGAGCTGAAATTGCAAGTGCCGCTGATCTGAAGTTTGCCCATTGTTGCCGCTGACCTTCAATTCGTAGTGCAGGAGTCCCCAGACGTTGTCCCTCTTGTCCCCACGCCTAAGGCCCAGGAACACAGGATCTGCAGACCTACCCAGGAACAGAAGCCAGCTGGAAGCAGTTTTTCTTCTAACCAAAGGTACTGTAAAACTAAGGGGACTCACACACTTGTCGTGTAGCCTTGCTTGTTCTCAGTTGAGACTTGTCTTGGTTGCCCTTGCAGAGTTGCTTGCAGCTTTGCCCCTCACAAGCCCCCCAAGCTTGTGGCCCTACAGTGATATAATTTTCTACAAACATTTCTAAAACACTGTGCAAGACGTTTTACCTACCTGCAAGAAGTGCTTCAGCTCACCTAGATTTTTGCTCAACTAACATTGGCTGTGCTGGCTCCCTGAAATACTCTTCTTACCTGTGACTTTGTTCTTTGCCTTTCCCCTATGAAAGGGTTAATTTACTTTGCATTTGAGGGTTTGAAAAGTACTTACCTGCTTAAGAATATGTATTAACCATTGTCTTCTCCCTCTGAAACTTTCCCTTTATACCTCCCACTCAGCATTGCTCTAAATGTGCCAGTGACAAATCAATCTCCACAGTGCCTGGCTATTTCAGTCACCTGGGGGCGTAGGAGTGTCTGTGTGCCGTCCCCAATGGGTATCAACTGATTTAGTGAAACTAAGTGTGTATTTTGAATTATATTTGTGTGTTGCTTCTATATTGCACCCTTCTAAAGAAGGCTTAGTCAATGTCAAGGAGTTCCCCCCCTTCTCACCTGAGTTTGATCTTTGCTGGATTTCTTGATCGATGCCTTCTTGCAGACGGATCGAGTCTTGAATAAGGCTGCACAAGTCTCTTCCGACTCCAGCGTGCGTTCAAAGTTCCGGGATGCAAAGATCCAGGAATCCGGGAAATTTACAGAGTGTGCTACCAGCACACGAGTCCAGGAATCAAGAAAGGAAGGAAAGGGACTAGGAATGGGGTTGGCTGGAAAGAAGCAAGGAAAACAATACCGCGAGCTACGGAGCACACGTCTGGTCACTACTTCGCAATAGCATTGAGACGCGCGGAGCCGTGGTCTATTAATAGAACACGCTACGTCCAAGGTGTAGAACGAGGAAGGTGTTTCACAGTGGACGGCCATTTTGGGAGTACAAGGGAGTGTAAGCCCCGTTGAGACAAAGACCAGGAAGTCCAAAAGGGGCGTGTTCTGTAGTTCATGACAGTCAACTGACTGTTAAATAAATTAATAATTGTTTAATCAAAAAACTTTGAGTGTAAGAGTTTATTTGAATATTTGTCACTGTGAATCTCTGTGCAACAACCTTACTGATCACATTGACACCTCTTGAGATAAGACTGGCTGCTCAGCCACACTACCAACCTGTGTAATACAGACTTATACCAAAGGAGGACAGGGCTGGTGCAGTCTCCCACAGGGTACTGCATACAATCTTGACTAACACAATGTGACATAGGGAGGTTCAGACCAGTACAATACTGGCTCCCATGATTTCCACGATGCCGGACGCGTGACGTCACCACGTTCTACGCGATGATGTCACCGCGGTGAGCGTCATGACGCGAGGACGTTCTATATGCTAACAGCAGCCATCTTTAGTGCCGCAAGTTCCTGTGGTTTAAAAAAAATAAAGCTGAAGGCTGGTCCTGAGAACTAATGAGTAAGACTTGTTTGGGTGAATTGCCCCCCCCCCTCCTCACATCCCTGCCTCGAATAAATCCTGTAATTTCAGTGTTATTCCTCAGTTTTTCTTTTTTTCATTTTAATAAGTTTTATTGAAGTTTTATAATATAACAGTAATGCATTGATCAATACAATGCAGTTGTCCATTAGTTAACTAAGAAAGGACATAAAGGAGGGAGCATTATGAGCTCCAGAGACTATATTAGAACATATTAATATGAACAATAAGTGATTTAGTTTACATAAGATATATGGAACAGAAATTGTGAAACTAGCAACTACTAAGGATGCTGCATAACTGGTAGAAAAATAACCAGGTTACTCACCGTAGTGACCACCTTACTCCTAGTCCATAGTCCCCTTTCCTCCATACTTATGGGACATCTCTCCGTCCTGTGGGACGGGGGGACCGGAGCACTTTTTTAAAAATTTGCCCTGCCTCTCTTTCTGCGCGGGGCCCGGCACGCGGCCGTAACCCCGCCTGCCTTGGCTCCGCCCCACGCATCGCCCATCAGTCCTTTTCTATCGCCAGGTCAGAAACCTATTAGCAATAACAGAGGAACCTTATTAGAGGGGGCGACGGGGGGGGGGGGTGTATGGAAGAAAGGGGACTATGGACTAGGAGTAAGGTGGTCACTACGGTGAGTAACCTGGTTATACTCCTAAGTCCCATCCCCTTTCCTCCATACTTATGGTAGATTCCCAAGCACTCCTAACTGGAACTACGGGTGGATGGAAATACCCCTTATTGAAAAAGGTTCTTCAGCACAGCCTGACCAAACTGAGCATCAGCTCTCAAGCTCATGTCAAGACAATAATGCTTACAAAAAAGTGGATGGGGAGGCCCAAGTAGCTGCCCTAGCGATGGACTCCCAGGGGACATACTTCTGAAAAGCAACTGCAGCTGCCTTGCCCCGCACCCGGGTGTGCATGAATACCTCTAGGTGGTTTCAGCCTTTGGACGGTGAAAGACTCCGTAATGCAGGCGGCGGTCCACCGAGAAATAGTCGCCTTAGACGCCTGCTTACCCTGAGGATTACCGAAAGTCACAAAAAGTTGAGAAGAACTCCTAAGCTCGGTGTCCTGTCAAGTTGGAACTTAAGAGCCCTTCTGACATCAAGACAGTGCAGAACCCTTTCTGCCTCCGAGGTAGGGTTCGGAAAAAAGACCGGCAGGGAGATCGACTGATTCAGATGGAATTCAGTTACCACCTTCGGTAAAAAGGCCGGGTTTGTTCGTAGGACTACCTTGTCCTTGTGAAAGACCAAGAAGGGATGCTCCACTGACCAGGCCTGGAGGTCGCTCACCCGCCTCGCTGACGTAACGGCGACCAGAAAGGACACTTTCCAGGATAGGTACTTGAGGTCCACTGTGGCCATTGGTTCAAAAGGCTTATGGCACAGCGCAGTCAGGACTACATTTAGGTCCCACGGCGGGTGCGGACTATGAACTGGAGGGTAGAGGCGTGTCACGCCTGCAAAATGCCTCTTAACCACTGGGTTACTCAGAGAGAAGGAACATTGGTCTGTAGAAAGATAAGCAGAGACCGCTCCACTCCCAAATCTGTATGGACAGGTCCACGAGGGGGGCGGGGGGGGAGACTTTGTTCCCCCTTGCTTGTTGATGTAATACATCAACACCACATTGTCTGTGCGTATGCGGACCACCTTGTTGGCAATGATCTGTCTGAACGCCCTGAGCGCTAGGAAGATCCCCAGAAGCTTCAGATGATTTATGCGAAGAAGCTTGCCCTGAGGCGACCGGAGGTCCGAAACCTGTAGAAGATCTAGCGTCGCACCCCACCCCAGGAGGGAGGAGTCCGTCGTGATCGTCACCATCGGAGCTGGGTCCTGAAACCCCGCATCCACTGACAGGTTGCTGAGAGATGACCACCATTCCAGGTCCACTCTCATGGAAGCCGGAATCATTATCAGCTTGGAATCCGGGTCCACAGCCTGATGCCAAGAACTCCGAAGAGCCATCTGGGTCAGTCTCATTCTGAGACGAGCAGGAGGAAGAGGCAGCACACACGAGGCCATGAGGCCCAGAAGCCTCTGGAACCACCAGGCCGACATGCTCTCCGACTGCACAAACATCTGACACGTGGCTAACAGATCCGCCATTCTGTCCCCGGTCAGGTACACTCTGCAGTCGATCGTGTTCCAGCAAAAACCCAGGAAAATCAGGTCCTGCGAGACCGTCATGGAAGATTTCCGCCAGTTCACCGACAGCCCAAGATGGAACAGGAACTGAAGGAGAGACTGGAGATTGACCGCTGCTGCCAGCGGACAAGGGCTGCGTAAGAGCCAGTCGTCCAAATATGGATACACATGGATACCCCGGAGACGAAGATAGGCTGCAATCACCGACATCATCTTCGTGAAGACACGCGGCGCCGAGCTGAGGCCAAAAGGAATCACCCGAAACTGGAAGTGCTCCTCTCCCAAAGAGAAGCGGAGATATCTCCTGTGTGGGTTCCAAATCAGGATATGCATGTACGCATCCTGAAGATCCACGGCGCTGAGCCAATCGCCCCTCTGCAAGGAGGACCGTATCTGGCTGGGCGTGATCATCTTGAATTTCTCTTGGGGTAGGAAAAGATTGAACTGGGAAAGGTTTAGGATGGTGCGCAGGCCAGCCTGGTTGGGTTTGGGCAGTGTAAATAGCCAGGAGTAGTAGCCCTCCCCTCGCTCCCCAAGGGGAACGGGTTCCACAGCTCTGAGGTCCAGAAGTTTCTGAACTTCGGTTTTGAGGGAGAGCGAGCCCGACCGCTGAAAAGGAGGGTTGGGGGGGTAGGGGTAAGCAGAAGCCCGCTCGAGCAACTGACAAGACCCATCTGTCTTCTGTGATGGTCTGCCACGCCTCCTAATGAGACACAATGCGTCCTCCCACCGGGGTCTCGTGCGAGCGTGGAAAACCCTCATTTAGTAGGTTTATCGGTGGTGGTGCCACCTGAACCTGAGGAGGAGGCTGAGGAGCGGGAGAAAAACCGTGTCCGTTGTTGCCTACGGCGGTTGTTCCCTACAGGGTATCCACTCTGCGAGATTTGCGGTCGAGGAAACCTCTAAAGCCAGAGGAAGGTCGACTTTGCGACAACGGTCTCTGGGTTTTGAAAGGAGCCTTAACCAGGACAGACAAGCACTTGGCTGTTTGAGTGCTATCCTTCGTCTTGGTGAGCTCTACATCTGTTGTAGAATGAAAGAGCTCCTTCCCATCGAACGGAAGGTCTAACACCTTGTCCTGCAGTTCTTTTGAGAATTTAGTTGCATGCAGCCACGCCTGCCGTGAGGTATCAACTCCCAGCATAAGGCCCCGCGCCGAGGTGTCTACATGATGAGCCGCAGCCTCCAGGAGATCCTGGGCCAAGACCCTGGAGTCGGATAGGCCTCCTTTAAAGTCTTCCAGCTTCTCGACCGGGATAAACTCCTGAAACTCCGACAGACCTTTCCACATCCGCATGTTAGCTCCCGCTAATATCAATTCAGCGTTGGCCTGCCTGAGCTGCAAGGCCGAGTTGGCGACGATTTTCCTCCCGAGGGAGTCGAGGAGCTTGTCCTCCTTTTCCAGAACCTGAGTAGCCGTTGTGGAAGAGGATGCTGCAGGCTTGGTGTTAAACAAGGTTTCACGGGATCGCTGGTTACCTTTTCTTCCCGGGGATCGTGGAGTCTAGGCTGCCAGTCTGTCGGAGCGACGATGCCGATGAAGCAGTAACGCGGGAAATTAACCCAACACCCTCCTGACAATAAATGGCAGGATAGCACTGAACCAACTCCCAACGCCACGGGTGGCACTTCTCTGCATTAACGTGACGTCGGGACAGTGTTTCCACTGGCAGAGAAGGCGAATGAGTCCTTAAAACACCAGTAGATGGATGAGCTGTTCTTCGGGACTTCCAGGAAGGCAGTAAGGCACGGGTACCGGCAGGGCACAAGGCGGAGGAAGGGAAAGGCCAGGCAGCAAGGACGGGAAGGACTGACCAGGGAATCCCACGGGACAGGAGACAAGGAAGGGAGAAGGCTAAACAGGCAACCCAGAGAAGACCCCTCCAAACCCCAAAACCGAAAGTAGGTAAGGACAGGACAGGGCTGAGAAACCAGGAACTGAAAGTACCAGGGGGCTGGAAGGAGAGGAAGGTAGGAGGGCAGGACAAGGCAGGGCAAAACTAGCAAGTTGAGACGCGTTGTCTCCGTGTATGCGAAGCCCTTTTAAGGTCCGGGGCCAAAGCGAGGCCCGGAACGCAAGTTTGCGTTACTGCGCATGCGCGAACGTCGAACACTGACGATCCGCGCATGCGCAGAACACGCAAGATGGCTGCGCCCACGGACCGGTGTGGGGAAAGACGCCACCGCGGATAGAGTCTCCATGAAGGAGGAGACTGCCGAGGCCGAGGACCCGGATCCCCATAGCAGGTAAGTGGCGCACGCGAGCGAGCGCGCGGCATGACACTTGGACTGCAAAGTGGCTGCAGCCACTACTGTGGAGGAGGGGGGCGGAATAGACGACAGGGCCACCTCTTCCGAAGAATGTAGCCTGTATCTCGCGTCAATTTTCTTATTGACAAAATGTCCAGAGTGTGGCTTTTCCCAGACTCTGCGGACCTCGGCCAGAACGTCCTTCTGCAAGAACAGGCCGTTACGCTCCAAGGGAGACAGGGTGAATGCCCCAGAAAGCACACCCTCCTGCAGAGTGGGTGCCTCGGGCACTGGAACATCTAAGAAGTTCATCATGTCCAGTACCCGGTCATGAAAAGCTCTGATAGAGCGGGGAAGGTCCTTGCTGTCCTGATCGCCTTGCGCGTCAGGATCCTGCTGAACCCTGTCAGGCGCTGCCTTGTCCACAGGGGACAATGGGGGCAAAGGCGGAAGAGTCGGGGAAGGCACTGTAGGCAAGGGAGGTGCCGGCGGAACCACCAGAGGAACAGGTGGAGCCGGAGGCGCGGGAGATCATATCTCCCTAAAAAGCCGTTTGAAATACTCTCTCATCAGGTCGGTACGCATAAGCGTTTGAAATTTACCGAAAAAAGCCTCCTCCGGAGACTGTTTCGGAACCTGAGGAGGCCTCTCATGAGGTGGACAAATCCAGGGACGTAACGGAGAAGGGTGCCACACTGGCCCCTCCACCGATGTATCCACAAAAATCAACGGTGCCGAGCCTGCAGGCAACGAAACATTGTGCGGAAGAGGCATCTGAGTGTTCGTCATAAACTGGCTGATAAGTAGCGCACAAGGGACTCTATGTTCACCCAAGGGACCAAGCCCTACACCAGAGGCCGATGGCGTAGTTGTAGGGGTAGCACCCAAAATGGCCCCTGCGGTCGTGGCGGGAACGGGCGCCATTTTGTCCTCATCTGAGGGGAACTGCGGCCCGTGAGGAAGGGAGGCAGGGCCCCTGTCGATGGATCAGGGGTCTTAATTTTGGCTGTCCCACAGACCTGCTTTTAATGCAGTTTTCCCCCATTCATACAGCCTGGCTGTCAATCACACAGCAGGGTGGCTGTCCTGGCAAGGACAGTCCCCTCAGCCAATCAAACAGGACTGCGACTTGGCTTACCAAAGGAACCCATGGCAGGGGTCCGAAGACCCCTCCCTCACATCCTGCTTACCTAGACTTTCAGGCGCCTTAAGGAGGGCGTCTGTGCAGAAGCCCGCGAGAAGACAGCGAACAAAGGAATCCTCCCCGGTTTGGCGCGCAGAGAAAAACACGAGAAAGTCTAACAAAAAGAAATGGCGAATAAACCCAGCCGCAGCAAAAATAAAATGTATTTGGTCAAGCAGATTTATGTGTGAGGCTAATATAATAGCCTAAAACACTAGCATGGTTATATAAGATAAACACGGTAGAAAAGTTTGGGTAGTTACTACTGCCACCAGCCAAGTCTTGATGTAAAGGGAGCGAAACAAGGCTCCAGGAGACACAGACAAAAAGGAATAAAGAATTAACCCTTTCCAGTACTCCATGTAAGATGGGGTGTACTGGGTCTGTAGTTTAAAGTGACTAAAGTAAAGTTAATGGAAACTTTACATTTTCTGGGGGACAGTAGTCAGCCCCAGAAAAATGGAGTCAGTGGGAAGTCTAAAAGACAACCTTGTATCACTGCACTGAAGGTGCTGTGCAACACACCTAGAAAATATGAGGCCATGGAGTAGGTGAGGCTCCAGTGCTCAAGATCACACAAAAAGTGAAAACACACACACAGCAAAACACTTGTAAGAGTAGGAAAAAAGGCTCACACTCTTACCAGGTGAAAAAAATTAATCCTAGAAATACAGCAAAGCTGCTGAGGGACTCATTAGTTAAGGGAAATCAGCCATTTATGAAAATTCTCCCTAACAGCGAGTCTGCCCTAAACAATATTTGGGAAAGTTAGCAGAACATCCACAGAAAAAATAAGTTTGAGGTATTTCCATACAACTTGCCAGAACCTGAAAGTGAAGGAGCAGTTAAAAAACATGTGTTCATATGAAGCTGGAGCTAAGCCACATGACCAACATTTATCATTGCTGTCTAACTTAGATTTTGACAATTTAACAGGTGTAATGAACGCTCTGTGTATAAAGAAGTAAACATGTTGCATAATGTTAGCTGAAACAGATATGTTTTTGGTTTTATAAATAAAGAGGGACCATGTGTGGTCATCTAAAGGGTAAGTCGTTTGCCCATTTTAAACGCACAAAGCAAACCTTGAAGGATGAAGAAAGAATACCATAGGATTTAGAAGCCCTGATATCGCAAGGTATAGCTAACTGTAGTAGTCTGGAGGCATCAGGAGTGAGAATATTATTTGAAAAACAATGAAGTGCATCCAAACACGAGTTAACTAACTTGTTGGAGAAATTATAATCGATATTGAGAATAGGTGTTTAAATTGCTGAAAGGAGAGAATAGAGGGGCCACTTCTGATTTGTTGTATACATCTGATGCCCTTGTTAAGTTAGGATTTTCGATTTAAGACTCTTATTGATCAAAATTTCTTTATTATACCATAATAAAGGGGAGAGACATTGTTTAGGGGTTTTGTATGTGGAAATTTAAAGGTTTGTAGGGCAAAGATGGTAGCTTTAATGGAATCAGAAATATTCAAGGAAGAATGTAGATGAGATCAGCTAATGCCAGGGGACGAACCAGATGTTTCTCTAATGTGCACCAAGTGGGAGTATCTATTGGAGCAGGACCCGCGAACCAACATCGAGATTGTTTGAGAAGAAAGGCAGTAGAACAAGTTACTTCTTACCTTGTAACGTTCTTTCGATGGGATGTTCCTCCGACGTATTCCTTATCTTAGATATCTCCTTCCAGCTCTGCTGGCCTCGGAAAATTTTTCTCTAGAGGGCGCTGTGCGTCGACGTCCGCCGAGTCATTACCCGCCGTATCGACGTCGACGTCATCCTGCCTATAATGGTCGCGCGCAGCGTCCGTTGCTCAGTTCCGTTTTGTAGCCCACAGTATTTCTGTCTGGACTAGACTAATCACTCTGAAGGAGCGTAAGCTGCAACAACAAGGGAAGTAGAACTGCGGGGATGGATGGGAGGGTCGATAAGGAATACGTCGGAGGAACATCCCATCGAAAGAACGTTACAAGGTAAGAAGTAACTTGTTCTTCGAAGGGATTGTGTCCTCCGACGTATTCCTTATCTTAGATAGGCTCCCATAGCAGTATTCTATTATTGGAGGTGGGAGTACTGACTTCACGCTGCCTTCTATTGATGAATAGAGTGCAATACAGCCCTTCCAAACCTAGTCTCTTGACTGGAGGAGGAATCCAAGTTGTAAAATCGTGTAAAGGTATGGACGGACGACCATGTGGCGGCCGCACAAATGTCTTTAACCGGCACTCCTCTTTTGAGGGCCGATGAAGCTGCAATACCTCTGGTCGAATGAGCCCTAAGGTTTTGAGGGGGCTCTTTTCCTGCCAGTTTATAACATTCCAAAATGGCTAGAATGATCCATCTGGAAATGGTCTGCTTAGTTATTGGTAACCCCAGCTTGTGACCTGTGTAGCCGACAAACAGCTGGTCTGCTTGTCTTATCCTGGCCAGTCTACTGATGTAAAAACTTAAAGCCCTTCTAGGGTCCAGCCTGTGTAACCTCTCTTCCTCTTTCCCCGGATGAGGAGGAGGATAGAAAGGTGGCAGGGTAATCTTCTGAGTGAAATGGAATTCAGAAACCACCTTTGGGAGGAAATTAGGCTTTACTTGCAGGACAACTTTGTCTTTGTGAAAGATTGTATGAGGGGGTTTACAAGAAAGAGCTTGTAACTCACTCACCCTTCTAGCAGATGTAAGTGATATTATTAAAACAGTTTTAAGGGTAAGAAATCTTAATGAACAAGAATGGAGTGGTTCAAAAGGTGTGCCCATCAGGAAAGTTAGGACTAAGTTTAAATCCCATAGGGGAACCTGGAATGGTCTTGGGGGATAAACGTTGGTTAACCCCTTTAGAAACTGTATCACCAAGGGCAACTTGAAATAGGATGGTTCTTCCGCAGTGCGCTGAAAGATGGATAGCGCTGCGAGATAGCCCTTAATGGTGCCAACTTGAAGGCCTGAATTCGCCAAATAGAGTAGGAAGGACAAAACCATTGGTGTACCACATGAAAAGGGGTCGATATTCTTTTCTCTACACCAGCTGCAAAATCTGTTCCAACGGCAGCGGTATAAAGACTTTGTTGCTGGCCTCCTTGCCGAAAGCAACACCTCCATATCATCATCAGGGAAGTCCCAATCCTTGTACCTCAGCCTTTCAGAAGCCAAGCGTGAAGGTTGAGGGTTTTGATGTCTGGATGGAGAATCTGACCTCCCTTCTGTGAGAGTAGGTTCTCTCTGAGTGGAAGTCGAATTGGAGGGCAGATGGACAAGTCTAGAAGGTCCGGGTATCACGTTCTCCTGGCCCAATCCGGGGCAATTAGGATCATGGTTTTCCGGAATCTTCTCAACCTCCTGATCATTTGAGGAATGACAGGGACCAGTGGGAACGCGTACAGAAGCGGAAACTCCCAGTCCACTATGAATGCGTCTCCCAGAGCTCCTCTCGGAGGAAATTCCCTTGAGCAGAACAGAACGCACTTCCTGTTGACACTGGTGGCGAACAGATCCACCTGAGGGGTTCCCCAAAGGGCAAAGATCTCTTGAAGGACTTCCTGAGCTAGTTCCCACTCGTGGGAGACTGTGCTCTGCCTGCTCAGAGCGTCCGCTGTCAAGTTCTTCTCTCCGGCTAGGTGAACTGCCGATAGAGAGATTCCTTCTTGGATTGCCCAAAACCAGAGCTGCATCGCCTCTCTGCACAGGGGTAGTGATCCTACGCTTCCTCTTTTGTTGAGGTAATGCATGGCCACTGTGTTGTCCGTCATTATCAGGACATTCTTTCCTTGTACAGATGGCAGAAAAGCCTTCAGCGCAAGTCTGATGGCCCTCAGCTCTAACAGGTTGATATGTAGTCTGGACTCCGATGGAGACCAACGACCGCTGATGGTCAAGTCGTTGGCGTGGGCTCCCCACCCAGTGAGTGAGGCATCCGTGACTACTGTTATCTCCGGCCAGGGTTGCCTTTCAGAATGTTCTCCTGACAGGCCCACCACTGAAGGTCTTGAGCCACCCTGTCGGGAACCTGAAGAAGATCTGTCATTCTTCCTGAGAATTGTGACCACTGAGTCCTCAGTGCCCACTGGAGGGATCTCATTCTCAGGCGAGCCTCTGGCACTAGGAAAATGCAGGATGCTATGAGGCCTAGCAACCTCAAAAAGTCGAAGGCTGGGAGATGTTGGGCATCTTGGAACTTGGTAACCATCTGTAGAATATCTTGAGCCCTCACCTCTGGTGGCGAGGCTTTTCCCAGGGAAGTGTCCAGGATCGCTCCTATGAACTGGAGTCTCTGCGATGGTATCATTTGTGTCTTCTTTAAATTGAGGGAGAAGCCCAGTCTGTGAAGGGAGTGGCAAACGTGATTTAGCTGGATCTGAGCTTGTTCCGAAGATACAGCCCTGATCAACCAATCGTCCAGATAGGGGTAGACGTGAATCCCTTCCCTCCTTAGACTTGCCGCCACTACCGACATTAACTTGGTGAAGACCCTCGGGGCGGAGGTCAGCCCAAATGGCAGCACTCGAAATTGATAATGAGAGTTGCCAATTGCAAACCTCAGGTATTTTCTGTGTTTGAGATGGATAGGCACATGGAAATAAGCGTCCTGAAGGTCCAGAGATACCAACCAGTCCTGGAACTGAAGGGCCTGAAGGATCTGAGAAAGAGTTACCATCTTGAATTTGTCTTTCCTGAGGAATTTGTTCAATTCTCGCAAGTCCAAGATGGGTCTCAGTCCTCCGTCTTTCTTTGGAATGAGAAAGTAAGGGGAGTACCAGCCCTTGTTCCTCTCCGCTACAGGTACCGGTTCTATGGCACCTTTCTCTAGCAGGTCCCAAGTTTCCTGCAAGAGGAGCGGATCTGGAGCTTTCTGAGAGCTGATCCCCGGTGGATGACTCTGAGGTATGCGTAGGAGAGGCAGGCAGTAACATTGGGCAACTGTTTCCAATGCCCAAGCATCTGACGTGATAGCCTGCCATTCCGCCAGATGTTGAGTTAACCTGCCTCCTACAGGTGTCCTGTGAGGGAAGTCCTCAGAGTGGTTTTGGGGCGGCTGATGCAGATGCCGATTGTAAAGAGGCACCTGCTGTTGCTGCGGCTTTTGAATATCTACCCCGTCCACCTCGGGTAGTTCTTCTTTGTCCCCTTTGAGCCGGTCGTCCTCTACCTCTTCCGAATGCGGAGTAGAAGCGAAAGGACTTGCCCCTCGCAGAGGTTCCTGTGGGACGAAAAGGTGTCTGACGGATTGCAGCGCCTAGGCATTTTGCTGCTGCTTTTGATGTTTGCAGTTTCTCTAAACTGTCATCTGCCTTTTTCCCGAACAAAGAAGAGCCATCGAATGGCATGTTCAAGAGCCTGGCTTGCACATCTGGGGCAAAACCAGACTTTCTCAACCAAGCGAATCTCCTGGTTGTTGTACTTGCCGCCATTGCTCTGCTGATACTGTCAGCCGAATCAATGCCCGTTTGGAGGGATTCGCACATAGTGTCTTTACCGTCCTGTATGATATTTAGGAACGCCTCCCTTTCTTCTCCCTCCGGGATGCAGTCAGCCGCTGTAGAAGCACACTCCCAAAGTGTATGGCTGAATCTAGCAAGGGTGCAAGTAGCATTAACAGATTTTGACGCCATGCAACATGCCGAAAAAACTTACTTTGCCATAGCATCATATTTCTTATCGTCCCTGTCCTGTGGGACGGTAGGGTAAGCAGTCTTGACGTCAGTAGAAGATGCAGCCTATACCACCAGACTTTCTGGGGATGGGTGTTTTGACAAAAACTCCGGGTCTGCAGAAGATACCCTGTATTTTGTAGACAGTTTTTTATTTACTGCTGGGAAGACATCTGGGGTTTCCCAGTTCGTCATAATCTTCCTCTGAAGAGCTTTATGAAAGGGCACTACAGGATCCTCCTGTGGACCTTTGTCAAGAATATCCGTGAGGTCATCTTGTTGGAAAGCCTGTGAAGGTGTAGACCACCCCATACATTCTGTGATCCTGGCCATTAAGGCTCTATAGGGGGTTTCAGCATGCTCGCCCGGGTCTGGCCTAGCAAACTCCACCTCAGGGGAAGTGTCTAACCCACTTGCCTCATGTAAGGAATCATGAAGATCCTTTAACCTGTGTTCTTCTGAGGATAACTCCTCTCTAACTGGGGTTGCAGGTCCCTGCAACTCAAATGTGTCTTCCTGTTCAGATAGTTCACCCTCTTCCATAATTAAGGACATAGTTCTCAATTGTTCTGAACTCACAAAGGGTGTAGAACCCATCTCCAAGGCAGAGGGTGCCAAACTTGTCATAATCGGCCTCGAAAACATCGATGTCGTCGACGTCGAAGGCTTCGGGCGTGGCGTCGAAAACAAAGGCGGAGGCCTCGAGGACCTCGACAGAATTGGGATTCTGCTCGAGGAAGTCGGCAATCTCGACGCCATCGTCATCGAGGACCTGGGGATAGCCACTGGGTGCGTCGTAACCGTGACGTTCCTTGGCGTCGACGCCAGTGTCGAAGATGGCGTCGAGTCGACAGACCCGTGTGTCGAAGGTCCCTTCGACAACGGCGTCGAAGACACCGACCTCGGCGTCGACGGAACCTTCGTCGATGGCGTCGACGGAACCTTCGAAGAAGGTTTTGAGGTCATAGCTTTACTCGAGGGTTCGAGACGCGCTCGAGAAGCTTCCTTCGCCGGGTACTGCGACTCGCTGTGTTTTTGACCTTCGGGTCTTTCGACCAGAGCATCGCTCTCGGCAGTCTTCGAGGGGGTCGAGGCCGCTTTCTCGAAGACGCTCATCATATTTTTGCGGAATTCCTCCCATTCAGCCCGGGAACTATGTTTCGTGGGGCAAGGGATTCTTTGGTGAAACAGAGGAAGAGGAGGACGGAGAAGGGGATCTTCGACGTCTCCTCTTCGAGTGCTTCGATCTCAAGGAGTGATGGGACCCACTCCGAGACCTGGAGCGCTAATGGTGACGAGGAGACGAATGCCTCGACTTCGTCGAGGAAGAAGAAGCTTTTAAAGTCTTACCTTTCTCCAGCTTCCCCCTACGCTCCTTCAGGGCCTTAGCTGTCATGGACATACAGTCCTCGCACGCCGAACAATGGTGTTCAGCTCCCAAACACCACAGACAAACTCTGTGAGGGTCAGTCAGCGACATCTTTTTCCCACAATCTCTGCATTTTTTTAAGCCGGACCGAGGAGTTGTCGGTTCCGACGAGGAAGCCATCGAGTACGGATCGAATATCTCGAGGTAAACAGGATTAAATTGACAAAACTGAGCAACGGTATTCTGAGGCACTGAGTAAGCGTGGAAAAACGGAACTGAGCAACGGATGCTGCGCGCGGCCTTTATAGGCAGGATGACGTCGACGTCGATACGGCGGCTGTTGAGGGACATCGACTCGGCGGACGTCGACGCGCAGCGCCCCCTCTAGAGAAAAATTTTCCGAGGCCAGCAGAGCTGGAAGGAGATATCTAAGATAAGGAATACGTCGGAGGACACAATCCCTTCGAATGATATGATTTAAAATCTGGAAACCCCACCTTTATCATAGGGCGCCTTTAATTTGGCTGAAGCAATTCTTTTACTTTTCCCAGAACCCCAAAGGAAGTTAAGCAGTATAGAGTAGATAGACTTAAAAAAGGAGGAACGTATAGGGACCGCAAGGAGTTGTAGATAATATAAGACAATAGGCGAAAGCATAATTATAATGGTGTCAAGCCGTCCCCACCATGAAAGATAAAGGGGGGGGACCATTGTAGGGGAGGAGTGGTCCAAGGGACCCCCCTGGCCTACATCTCCACTCCAGGTGAGGGCCATGGCTCATCGGGCGTCCCCTCCTTACCACCCGGGCCCAGGTGGTGGATGGCTCACCTGCTGAAGACATTGCCCACACGTATTGAATTTAGCTAGGCCTCAGAAACCATTTTGTCCAATAAAGATGGTGTGAGCGTATCGCACTGTAGCGCGGCCCCCACCCTCTGAGAGTTTCAATTATCCCTGTTGCCGCAGCACCCTGGCAGATCCGCTGTGAGCATGTTCCCACGAACAGGACGGACATGAGCTAGCATAAGATACTAACACTAACATTTCACCGTCCGCAGTGTAGCACTGCTCCCAGAATGACCCGGTCAGCAAGGCCTGGGTGATGGGAAGATCTGTAGAACGGTCATCCGATGAAAGCAGAAAGATACCCAAATATGAATGTCTTCTAACATGTACAGCCTCTCCATACAACCACGTTTACTAAAGAAACCTGTAAAATTGTGTATGACACCAGCCATGAAGGACCCACACCCCTACAGGGGTGTGCAAATGATAAAAGCATTCCGGGGGAGTGTTCCTTATATGTATCATTGAAAACCGTACACCCCGCGGTCCCGCGCCATAACTGAACTAATGCTGCTAGAGTACACAAGAAAACAAATGTAACCATACAGGGGGCACATGTGAAGGGTGTGCGAGAATGCACTCGTCACGCGTGTATGTCTAAGCCCCTTGCATGCCACCACCGTCACATACGGTGGCGGGTCATTTTCTATGTACTGCACCAACCTCAATGCTACCTCACTTACTGCAATTGTATATGCATATAGCTAAATACTGTAGTTGTCAAAACATAGTGTACGAATAAGGTGCTCAGACTGGATATAATTGAAACACCTCCAGCGAAATGAAATGTATGTTTTCAAGTAATTCAAACAAATATTATAAAGTGTTCTAATGATTGTGATGTTTTCGCCTCCAAAAACCGGCAACACGCGAGGAAGATACCTTTGTAAATATGTGCAAGGCCATTTCCCCTCCCACCCTCCGGAGACTGCCAAACATGAGAGCAGAGGCCCGCGCCGCGCTGCCCCACCTCCCCCAACTAGACCGGAGCCGCTTCAAAGATGTGTAGCCCCCTCTGCAGCACCCAAGGCCACGGGCCGCCACCTGCATTATTTACAGCACAGCAGTAAACCTCTGCCTGAACCCACACTTCCAAAGGCGCCCCCTCGTAAACCCCACAACCCACCAGATCATCTTAGACTTATGGCCCTGTGCAATCAGGACACCCAACACTGTGGCAACACACAAGCGGCACATTTATAACCACATCTAACAAGACAGGGCGGCTTGCACCGTCCGTCCCATGCCCTGAAGCTTAGCCCCTCAATCTATGGCTCCGGTCAACAGGACGCTGGTAACCATGCCCTGACGAATGACCATTAGACCCCTCACAAGGTGCATTCCTCCTGTGTTGCATTAACCTGTAGAATAACCTATTGGAAGATTTACTAAAGAAGATAATATTGCAATGACTGAATGACTGCGGTGTGCATGGCCTAGGGCAAATAAGTCAGGAAAAGACATTCATCTCTGACACCGGCCGCGATGGCACAACAACACCGCCCGGATGAACTCTGCCAACCTGCCAGGCCCAGCCCAACCCACGAGGCTGACCAGTGACGTTCTCCAGCCACGGCCAACCACATCGCAGCAGCACCTATTCATCGCCACCCAATACCATTGAACTTGTGCCCCCTATAGTATGTAGGTTCTTATGACGTTTTTTGTAAATATATACGCCTGTCTTTGCTATTGTCAGACGGAGCGCTCTCGGAGTTTGCAGAGTTCTTTGCATGCCATATTCTGATTGATAAACTCCCATTTAAGCTCACCCGCACTCTGTCTTGGCCTTATTCCCGACTTGGGCGAGTCCTTCATTGTCTCTCATTGCGGGGAGGATCGTGCTGGCTGGGGGACGCTTGCCTTCACCATCTAGAGGTTAGATCTTTAAGTTTGTCTAACAAAGATTGAGTGTTGAGTATCATGGTATCGTGGATCGTGGGGGCAAAACGTATACCAAGATACTTGATAGAGGCGCTACACCATTTGAAACCAAAGGGGTCAATAACATGTTTGAGACAATAAGAGTTCAGAGGCATGATTTCAGATTTTTATCTTTATTAAGTTTATAACCTGATACTTGGCCAAATAGATGTAATATATTAAGTAAGTTAGGAAGGTGTAGTTTGGGATTCTTGATAAGAATTAGGATATCGTCAGCATATGCTTCGATTTTATGATACGATGATCCTCCTGAGATACCAAGAATATTTTTACTGGATCTAATTAATTCTAATAATGGTTCTAGAAAGAGAATGGTGAAAGAGGGCCTGCCTGTTGGGTGCCTTTTAGGAGAGGGAAGAACAAGGAAGACATACCATTAATATAGATTGATGATTTGGGGGAAGAGTAGAGTAATTTAACAAGGGAAATAAATTTGTCACCAAACCCATGCCATTGTAAGGACCGAAACAAAGTATCAATTGACGCGATCAAAAGCTTTTTCAGCATCTAGAGCGATAGTCGCATATCCCTCCTTATCCTTTTTACTTTTGGTCGATAAATGAATGGCATCCAGAAGTAGCCTTGCACTGGAAGATATATTACGATCTTTTGCATAACCTACTTGGTCTGATTTTATTAGATCAGGAAGGGATAATTCGATTCTGTTAGCTAGGATCTTCGCACAGATTTTGCTTTCGACATTGATTATGAAAATGGGTCGGTAATTACCAGGGAGTGTGGGGTCCTTATCGGGTTTAGGGAACAGAACAAGTAGGGCTTCGGAAAAACAACCTGAGGATGATTTATGAGAAATGAAATACGCGAATACATTTTTGAGTTTAGGCAAGGGAGTGAGAAGTTTTCAAAAAGTTATGTGGAAAGACCATCCAGGCCTGGGGCTTTGCCTTTACGCAAACCTTGAATAGCTTTGGAAATCTTAGGGCTGGTGATATCCTTATCTAAGTGGGAAAGGTCTAATTGAGGTTATGAGGATCTGTTAATGTTATCAAGAAATGAGGAAATATTATTGTGGGAAATTGGGTTCTCAGGAGTGTTTAAATCAGCATAAAACCGTTTAAAACAATTAAGTATGTCCTTAGGATGATGATGTAAGGTGCTGGTCACATCTTTGATATGAAAGATAAACATTTTTTCTTTTTTAGTTTTTAAATAGGAAGCAAGTGCTTTGCCAGCTTTATTGGATATTGGATGTTTGGTATATTTTTGTCCCTGCGGATAGGTCAGTAATTTCTTTATTGATTTGGAAACGTAAAGACATGACCTTATGGAGATTATTAGAGCTAGAATTGTGATAAAAATGTTGTTCAGCCATAGTAAGCTGAGAATAAAAGTTGTCCAAAAGTTTTTTGCACAAGTCTTTTTTCTTCTCCAGAAAAAGCCAGGATGTGTCCAGGGTCGCTTTATAAGCATCCCAATTATTCACAACAGATGTGTGACAGTCTACATTATCCACAAAAAACTGGCGAGTAAGTGATTTAACTGAGAGAATGAATTGTGGATCTTGCAATAGAAAGTTGTTAAGTTTCCAGCGGGATGAAGATTTGTGCACATCAGAAAGACTAAAGGAGGTACATACAGGGGCATGATCTGATATAATGAAGTTCACTATCTTGGAATCAACAATGGAACCTGTAAGGGTTTTGGTGGAAAAAATATAATAAAGTCGAGATAGAGTATTGTGTAGGGTAGAATGAAAAGTGTAGTCAAGTTGAGTGGGGTGGGATAGTCTCCATGTGTCTATAAGGCCTGTTTCAGCTAAGCATCCCAGAAAGGATTTATGAGATTTGCTAGTTTTGAACATACAGCTAGATTTCCTATGCAAAAAAAGGCTCCAGGACCCGATTAACATACGCACATGATTAAATTAGAAAAATAGTTTAAGCATCATTTGTTAAATGGAGACCCAACAATTGGGATCGGGTGTAGTAGGACCATGGATATTTAAAATCGAAACATGCATAGATTCAATAACCAGCTACACCCACACCCATCTGCCATTAACATCAGCATCCTGATCAATCATTTTGGTGGGTAGTTTTTTACTGATTAAAATTGCGACTCCATTTTTCTTAGCAATTGCCGGACTAGAGATGATTTCTTTAACCCAGAGGGACTTGCGCTTCAATGCTCCCTTATTAGATAAATGAGTTTCTTGAATGCAGGCTTCAGATGGATTGAATTTGTTGAGGTGAGAGATCTTACATCTTTTTATTATTGCAACCTTTGATATTCCATGTCGCACATTTATAAACATCATGTTAGCATCCCAATAATGATAGTAATATTCTATAAAGCCATTATAACTATAGATATTAAATACCATATAGATATAATAGACATAGCATATATTAAAGGAAGGACACAAAAGGGAGGCACACCAGCAATAGGGGAGGGGAATGGGATGTCTGATCATGAAAAGATGGATAGGATAGCGAGATAAAGAACAAATATAAAGATCAAACGAGGGTCAGGGGGAAAAAAGGGAGAGAAAAATTGTAGGGATGGGCGACGCCTGCTGAGTCGTCAAAAGGAAAAAAAGCGACTGAGTGGAAGACAGACGCAGCCACGACACCCGTCCCACCTGTTTATAATAAAAGGTTAGTTAGTGCATTAAGAGAAGTACAACTGAGTATGAGCGAGGGTAAAAAAACATAATAGAAGAAGAAGAGGTGCTGGCAGAAGGATGAATCCATACTATCAGATTTGATGGTGTATAAAAGTTCTTAGGTCAGCAGGGTCATCAAACATAGCGGTATGACCCTCATGTGCGACTTTAAAAGAACAAGGGTGGTATAGCCCATACTGAATGTTCAGCTGCCTCAGAGCTGGACGAAAGGATAGAAATACTTTTCTGCTTTGGGCTGTGCTTTTGGCGACATCCTGTGAAATGAATATCTTATTACCATTCGAAATGAGGGATATGCGTTCCTTTGCAGCTGATAGGATGAGCTGAAGTTGTGAGAATTCAAGAAGGTAGAAAATCAATGTTCTGGGCGTTGAATGCCGAGGAGTGGAGACAGATGATTGACCGATTCTATGAGCTTGTTGGATATTGAGTGCTGTTTCAGAGGGTAAATGAAGCGATGTCAGTAAACATTTTTGCAGAAATGCAATGGTATTTGATCCTTCGGAGCCCTCTGGCAGGCCGGAAATTCTGAGATTATTCCGTCGGCTTCGATTTTCCAAATCTTCCATGTGCTTTTGAAGATCCTTTATGGACTTCTCAAGTTGTTCCACTCTGGGAGATGCATCTTCCATAAAACCGACTCTTTTTTACACCTCATCCATTCTATTTTCGACGCCCTTTCTTCTGTCGTCCAATTGTTGCAATTTTAAGATTGTAGTTTCATTGAAGGGTTTGAGAGATCTAATTTCTGCTAATATGGCTTCAATTGCTGGATCAGAAATACCAAGTGGCGGTGGCGAATCACTTTTGGGTCTCTTCAGGTTGGTAGATGAGGCATTAGGTTCTTTAGAATTGGGTGCACCTTTTTGGGTATTTTTGCTAGTGGCCATGGTGGTAGCAGAGCTTGGTAGAAAAATGTTAAAGGTAAGTGACAGGAAAGAGAGCTGAAGGCTCCGCGCAGCAAAAGTAATGTCACTATTCTCCGAAGCAAGGAGTGGGCCTCAGAATGGCCTCGGATTAGGCTTAAAATAGCGAAACCTTTGGTAAACCTTTGGTAATTTCCCTGATATTAGAATTAGTAATGGCGGCTGTTTGAATTGACCACGGGCACTGTAGTATAGAGTGGTTCAGACAAAATCTATAGTGGCCTATAAGTGGCAGTCTAAATGTTTCCAAAATAGACCATAAAATATTTAGAACAAAGGGGGATACATTATTGCCTCACACAATGTTACCAAGCATCATCAATAAAGACTGCTACTTGTAAAACCCAATCCTAAATTGGCGGAGTAGAGGCCCTTAAATAAGAAGAAAAATAACTTCATTTACACAATGTTAATAGGAAATGCTATTTAGGATTAATCGAGAGATATGGTGCACTTCCAACGTTTGCCAACAGAGCGTTGAATTCCCCTTGTTACATTTATGTTTATTATTATGAGAGCAAGAGAAGAAGAAACATTACTTTCCTGAGAGGCTCGCACTTGGTTGTTATAATTTTCCTTTTTTCTTTTTTTTCCTCCTCCTTTCTTGCCTTCATGCAATGTGGCCCAGGAACCAGCGGTGGCGATGTTTACATGGGAGGGGCTGACCGGGCCTTAACCAGCATGCTGCAGTGCGTGTGACGCCGTGTTTCTCCTCACGGAGGATAGGTGTCTGAGAGCTGCAGTCGGTGAAGGAAGCGCCAGAGCGTGTAGGAGGCATAGAGATGCGGCGGAACAGCGCCGGAGCCCCATCGAAGACCCACCAACAGAGGAGATGTCGTCAGGTAGGATGAGAGAGCATATAAAAGATACAAATAATGCATTTGTTGTTCGTGTGTGGGACGGAGCGACGGGGCTATGCAGCCATCTTGTTGGCGTTCGACCACGCCCTCCACCCCTTTTTTCAAACATAGACCATTTTTGACCTAACAGAATTCTGAGATGGGCTAAGAAAGCAATTTCCATACTGAGATCACCTTTCATCCAGCCTCCCTCTAGTAAGTGACGCATGTGTTTGTGGTAGTAGGTTCTGTTGAGAGAATGGAAGACAGTAACCTTCTTCGACATTACATTCCATGAATTTTCTGAACTGGCAGCCTTACAATGGTACAACTATGTCTCCAGTTTTTGTAGATCACGATCCATAAGAAACAGAGATAGGCACCTATCCACCTTTTTCACAGGAGCACTCAATTAAATTGATGAAAGATATCCTAGGTAAGACCCTAGGTACAATGGGATTTCAAAACCCATTCATAAGACATTTTCAAGGCCATTCTAGAACCTATGTTTGAGTAAGGTTCTAATATTTTTTCTAGGTGTTAAAGAGGGAACAGTCTGACATTCCTAGACTAAGGAAGCCAGCCACAGCAACAAGTTAAGGTTGCCCGGAGGCACTGGTATTCATGCCCAAGTAGCCTACAAGGTATTTATTCAATAATATACCTTAGCCCCTAGGGATTGGGGACAACATAGATCTAACCACAAGATTATTATTTTATACTCAAAGTGTCTTTATTTGACAGGTCGACAAAGAGATTAGTAAGAAAATATTGAATACAAGTGCAGGCCCTATATATAGCAGCCACAAGTGAACTTTGCCCCTGATACTCCAATACCCTGGGACCTTGAGCCACTGTGCAGTGCACGGTCTCCCAAATCTCACAGAAACTTTTGGGCATCCTGGTGGATCTCCAGAGACACGAAGATCTCCAGAGTGTGCCGAAAAGTTCCGTCAACAGAGTGCTGGACCTTTGTAACGACGAGAATTCAACCGCGATCGGTCTTCTGTGCTCCCTGAAAAGGCGCCAAATGCGCAGAACCACATTCAGCTGCGAGGAAAACCTTGCCTAGAGCCTTCTTCATCAAGCCCTGCTGCAAAGTTCCTTCTGAGGTCCTGTTTTCAGTCACCACGACAAAGAATCTACTATATTTGGCTGCAGACCCTGAATTCCTCCTGCTGCAAAATCATCTTCAATGCTGAGGTACTGTGTTGGCTTGGGTATGTACTTACCTTAAATCGGTTAGCATTTCTATGTAGCTGTGGGGTGTTTTCTCTGATGGGGATGCCTCTCATCCAGTGCACCCAGTCCAACTGCTAGAATCCTGCTAAGGTGTCTTCTGTGAAGCTCCTGGACCCTCTTCTAATTCAGAAGTAAAGTACTCACCTGTTTGCCCAGTCTTCCTAAGGAACTCTGACTTTTGCTACTTAAGAACCTATCGTGACACTAGGTTGGCTAGGGATGACAGTCATTCCACCAGGCTATCTGAGCATCAAGAAAGTATTGCTTGGAATGTTACTATCAGAGGAAGGCAGCCATTCCCCCAGACAATGTGTGCGACACGAGGACTGGCAGGAAGGTCCAAAAAGGCCTGGGGAAAGGAGTCATTCCCGCGGGTATCTGAGACTGGACGTCAGTAGAAGTGACACAGCAGGCACGGGACCCACTCTAGGGAGACCTAGAGACCCAAGCTACTCCTCTACGATGACGCCCAATGAGGCCGAAACATGCCGGTTGATGCTTGTGGTCTCGTGCATAAGGGATGTGACCAAGCAGTTTGGGCTGGACTGCCCCTTTAGGGGTGGGACCAAGCCTGATTTTGATATGGTCTTTCACCTTTAGTAATGGCGAAGAACGATGGTCTGGACGGTTGCCCAGGGCAATGCCAAAGGTTAAAATGTATTCTAAACCCGCCAGCCATCACTTCTTTTGTTTTGCTATAAGTGTCACTCTTCAGTGTTGAGTCGCCCAGAGGCGGTGTGATGAATCCTGACCCCCAGCCTAAAGTATCCTCCCATGTGGCCAGGGGACGGCAGCCGCTGCCTGATCCTGACCCTGGGGGTGGTGCCTAAAGTATCCTCCCATGTGGCCAGGGGACGGCAGCCGCTGCCTGATCCTGACCCTGGGGGTAATGCCTAAAGTCTCCTCTCACGTGGCCAGGGGAAAGCAGCCGCTGCCTGATCCTGACCCTGGGGATGATGCCTAAAGTCTCCTCTCACATGGTCAGGGGAAGGCAGCCGCTGCCTGATCCTGAACCTGGGGGTTATGCCTATAGTCCCCTCCCATGTGGCCAGGGGACGGCAGCCGCTGCCTGATCCTAACCCGGGGGTGATGCCTAAACTCTCCTCCCCTGTGGCCAGGGGACGGCAGCCGCTACCTGATCCTAACCCCGGGGGTGATGCCTAAACTCTCCTCCCATGTGGCCAGGGGACGGCAGCCGCTACCTGATCCTGACCCCGGGGGTGATGCCTAAAGTATCCTCCCATGTGGCCAGGGGACGGCAGCCGCTGCCTGATCCTGACCCCGGGGGTGATGCCTAAAGTATCCTCCCATGTGGCCAGGGGACGGCAGCCGCTGCCTGATCCTGACCCCGGGGGTGATGCCTAAAGTCTCCTCCCATGTGGCCAGGGGACGGCAGCCGCTGCCTGATCCTAACCCGGGGGTGATGCCTAAAGTCTCCTCCCATGTGGCCAGGGGACGGCAGCCGCTGCCTGATCCTGACCCCGGGGGTGATGCCTAAAGTCTCCTCCCCTGTGGCCAGGGGACGGCAGCCGCTGCCTGATCCTGACCCCGGGGGTGATGCCTAAAGTCTCCTCCCCTGTGGCCAGGGGAGGGCAGCCGCTGCCTGATCCTAACCCCGGGGGTGATGCCTAAAGTATCCTCCCCTGTGGCCAGGGGACGGCAGCCGCTGCCTGATCCTAACCCCGGGGTGATGCCTAAAGTATCCTCCCATGTGGCCAGGGGACGGCAGCCGCTGCCTGATCCTGACCCCGGGGGTGATGCCTAAAGTATCCTCCCATGTGGCCAGGGGACGGCAGCCGCTGCCTGATCCTGACCCCGGGGGTGATGCCTAAAGTATCCTCCCATGTGGCCAGGGGACGGCAGCCGCTGCCTGATCCTGACCCCGGGGGTGATGCCTAAAGTCTCCTCCCATGTGGCCAGGGGACGGCAGCCGCTGCCTGATCCTAACCCGGGGGTGATGCCTAAAGTCTGCTCCCATGTGGCCAGGGGACGGCAGCCGCTGCCTGATCCTGACCCCGGGGGTGATGCCTAAAGTCTCCTCCCCTGTGGCCAGGGGACGGCAGCCGCTGCCTGATCCTGACCCCGGGGGTGATGCCTAAAGTCTCCTCCCCTGTGGCCAGGGGAGGGCAGCCGCTGCCTGATCCTAACCCCATGGGTGATGCCTAAAGTATCCTCCCCTGTGGCCAGGGGACGGCAGCCGCTGCCTGATCCTAACCCCGGGGTGATGCCTAAAGTATCCTCCCATGTGGCCAGGGGACGGCAGCCGCTGCCTGATCCTGACCCCGGGGGTGATGCCTAAACTCTCCTCCCATGTGGCCAGGGGACGGCAGCCGCTACCTGATCCTAACCCCGGGGCTGATGCCTAAAGTCTCCTCCCACGTGGCCAGGGGACAGCAGCCGCTACCTGATACTGACCCTGGGGGTGGATCACATGGGAGGAGATGGCTGTCAGGGGAGAGTGGTGACTTCAACAGGAGACAGTATTCTTCTCTTACTTGCGAGGAAGATCCCTTAATTTCAGAGTTTTTTATGGCATGTTGTCATTATTCAGAACCATTTAAATATAAAAATTTGACAACTACTTTGTTCCAACTCAAGCCTTTTCAGTCTTCATGTGTGCATGATAGGCCTTGAACATATCCAACATCTAATGATGATGGTGATTGTTGTCTGCATAAAACTGTCCAACAATCTAACTCAAAAACATTTGGAACGTCCTTGGACTCCAAGTCCCAGAAAGCCCTCAAGTACCGAGATGAGGAAGAGGAGCAAGGAGTCAATGTGGAGAGAATGTGACACCAAGTGTAATGTGATATGATGGTTTATTTGGTTTATAGTGAATATTTTGAATGAAATTTTTTCGAATGCCATTATCTCGAAAACATTTAGTCGAAAAAAAATGTCGAATGTTTATTTCTTTATTTATT
This sequence comes from Ambystoma mexicanum, assembly GCF_040938575.1. Lineage (NCBI taxonomy): Eukaryota > Metazoa > Chordata > Amphibia > Caudata > Ambystomatidae > Ambystoma > Ambystoma mexicanum. The sequence goes on along the minus strand of NC_090929.1, from coordinate 4,909,629 downwards.
TTTAATGAGGGTTCCCCCAACCCCTGTTTTTATTAACACTTTTTTTAACTTACAAAATCCCAAAACACGTATTAAATAAAAAATAATACATTCGAAAAATTATTTTTTGACTTAATGTTTGAGATAATTGCATTTTGAAAAAATGCATTCGAAAAAGTGACCGGATCTCGGTTTATATAGCGCCTATACACAATGTGTTTCAAAGCGCTTCACGACAAGGGAGGGAACAAGGGAAAAAACAAAACATTCTTACAGGCAATGAACAAAAAGCATGTGAAAAATTAACTTTCATACTCAGACTAGCGACATTTCAGATAGTGCAAGTGCTGAGACATAAATAGGAAGGAAATGGGAAACAGACAGTCAACTACCGTACTAGGCCTGACAACATTTATGGTAGAGCCGGAGAATTACACAAAGAGAGAGAGATGGGTGGAGAAGGGGGGAGAGGAACAGAACAAGCGGCTATTGTACTAGGCCTGACAACAATTCAGATAGTGCTGGGGGGCTGGGGGGATAACAAGTAAGGAGGGGGCAAAGGGGAGGAGAGCAGAGAATAAAACAGTGAAAGAGCAGAGAAGCAGAGGGGAGAGTGAAAAAAGTTGCATCACAGGGGGCAAGAAGGGGGTGGGGGGCAAACACCATCACGGGTGGCAAGAGAGGGGTGGGGGCACACACATCACAGCGGGCAAGAGAGGGGTGGGGGGCACACACCATCACGGGGGCAAGAGAGGGGTGGGTCACACATAGCGGGGGCAAGAGAGGGTTGGGGGGCACACATCACAGGGGGCAAGAGAGGGGTGGAGGCACACGCACATACACCATCACAAGGGGCAAGAGAGGGGTGGGGGCACACACAAACCATCACAGGGGGCAAGAGAGGGGTGGGGGCACACACACACCATCACAGGGGGCAAGAGAGGGGTGGGGGGGCACACACACTATCACAGCAGGCAAGAGAGGGGTGGGGCAGCGAGGAGGCGTACCGGGCAGAAGCACCCCCTCGTAAACCCCACAACCCACCGGACTGTCTCAGACTTATGGCCCTGTGCAATCAGGACACCCAACACTTTGACAACACACAGCGAAACATCCATAACCACTTCTAACAAGAAAGAAAGACCTGTACCACCAGCCCCAGTCCCCGAAGCTTAGCCCCTCGACCTATGGTCCCGGTCAACAGATCACGAGTAACCAGGCCACGATATATTATCTCCAAACCCCTCACAAGGTGCATTCCTCCTGTGTTGCATTAACCTATTGAAAGATGTACTAAAGAGAATAGAACTGTAAATGACTGAATGACTGCAGTGTGCATGGCAGAGGGCAAGTAAGTCAGAAAAGGCATTCATCTCTGCCACAGGCCGCCTCGGCACGCCAACACCGCCCGGATGAACTCAAGCCGACCTGCCAGGCCCAGCCCAACCCACGAGGGTGACCAGTGACGTCCTCCAGCCAAGACCAACCACACCGCAGCAGCACCTATAGTTAGTCGTCGCCACCCAATCCCAAAGAACTTGTGCCCCCTATAGTATGTAGGTTTTGATGACTTTTTTTGTAAATATATACGCCTGTCTTTGCTATTGTCAGACAGAGCGCTCTCGGAGTTTGCAGAGTTCTTTGCATGCCCAATTCTGATTGATAAACTCCCATTTACGCTCACCCGCACTCTGTCTTGGCCCTATTCCCATTTTGGGAGAGTCCTTCATTGTCTCTCATTGCGGGGAGGATCGTGCTGTTTGGGGACGCTCGCTTTCAGTGGTGACCCCGATAGCGTGATTTTTATTTCTTCCTAAACTCCTTATAACCGTCCCCGTTTGGCACGAGAATCTCCGGTCGGAAAGGGATACGCACGGTGAGCCGGCTCCGGGAGGCTGCCCGCCAACGGCGACCGGTACACTAAGAAGTGCGCACTCAATAGAGAGGGGGTACGGGATCCCGGTTGAAAAATCCCCTTTGAGTACCGCTCGCCGGAGCCGGGGCTGACTGTTGAGCTGACGGCGACACTGCCTGGACGGACCCAGTTTCGGAGAGTATCGGTTCAAGACGGGCACGTGAGTACTGAGTGCGAGCGATCTTAAGGGGAGCGGGGAGTGAAGTGTAGGACAGGAAACGAAGAGGGGGTACGCAGATCTACTAAAGATCATCTTAAAATTTCCTTGCTTTTTCTTTGCATATCGCCATTAGGATTAAGAGGTGAATAAGAGATAAAAAGTGACGGGAACCTAGCTCCGAAAGGGGGTGGAAGGCGGCGCCGCATAGTGCTATCTTGACTAGTACTGGGAATATATGAAGACGTGGAGTATAAAATAAAAGTGTTCAGCAAAAGGGGACACTGAGAGTACATTAGTGACCGCTATTACTTTCTTCCTTTTTCTTAAGGGTAGGGGGGAGAATAAAAGAACTGTGATTAGCACAGACTTGGGGAGACAGTAAGAGAAACAAAGTCCTAATAGAAGGGGGGAAAGCAGGTTAATATCTATATATATATATGCGTGCATCTAGATATTCAAATAAGGCGATTAGGGACAGCCGGCTAGGGAGGAAAGGGAGGGCAGCTTGAATGGTGACTGGTGCCAAGAGGTGTGTGCACCTCGTATGTGCTAGAAGAGATTTTGACGTTGTGAATGTGTGAACGCTTATAAGTGCATAATAGTTAAATGGTCATGATAAGTGTGGTCGGATAAAAGTTTTTTTCTCTCTTCAGACAACGCCAATATAGTGGAGTGAGCGAGTACCTTTTTGATTTCCAGTCTGACATTGTCAAACCAAAGGATGGGTTGCTCTTGTATGTGCCCCTCAAAAAGAACATAATAGACATTGTGTACGGCCAGTTTTGTATTGTACAGATAGGGAGGGGGAGAGCCCAAAGGGACCCAGCATTGAATGTGAAGTAAAATATAAAGAATAATATTTATACGACATTTACATTGTAGTTGCAAACACACTAGGCATATCAGCACTAGGAGGGCATAGAAATGGGGGCTGAAACACCCTTATCGCATATTTGTAAGAATCTCCCGGGGTACGTGGAGCGGATTAAAAAATATCACGACCAATGGGTGACCGAGCTAAAGGGGGAGGGGTTACCTCAGATTTGGCCCGAGGGAGGGTCATTTGATAAAAGTGTCCTGGATACCGTGGCCACATGCATTTATCTAAAATACAAAGGAAAGCAGCTGCAAAATAGGAGGGAAATATTAGATCTTTGGAGGTTATTTGAAGAGATACCACCGCCTAAGCCACCAGCACTAAATCCTGATCTCCCGCCCACCACAGACAATCCACTGCTAATACAAAGACATGTCAAAGAAGGCTCAAGTGTAGCGCCACCAGTAGAGGTAATAAGTTTGTACCCGATAATAAAGAAGCCTGTGCCCGCAGAGGGGTACAGTGATCCCACTTACATACCTCCCCCGAGAGATACTACACCCCTCCGGCCCACGGCACCTCCGCCATACGAAAGCACGAGGGAGCGAGCCCAGGCAGGCGCACAAAGGGTGGATATAGAGAAGCTCACAGATGATTTAGAATCAAGACTGACGATAGCAAAGGATGAGCTCTCGAGGATAAAAGACATATGCGAACGAACAGCACTAGATGCAACTAGATCAGGGCGTACGTCTAGAGCGCTAGGTGAAAATATAAAGCCCGAAGAGGGGTGGAAAAAGGGCGAGATTTTGTTCAGAATTGAGGAAGAACCAACGCGAATAATAGAAGTAGGGCCCGGAGAAGGAGATGTTGTAAGTGAAGAAAGGAGGGGGGGAGTTAGAGAAGAGTTGCTGTGTGATATAAGGGACGAGGTAGAAGAAAGCGACAGGTTGAGTATGGCGATAGGAGGGGGAAGCGAAGGGGGGGAAGGTACTTGTTCACTGAGAACCCTGGACGATGAGTGGACGGGGCGACTAAGGAACAGAGTGGGAAAAATGGCATCACTAGGGACATCAACAGCTCAAACGGGTCCGGACGGAACGACAAAAGGAAGGCTACAGCTCCCGTTGATACACAGGGGAGGAGGGAGGCCTAACTATATCCCATGGGCACAGATGGATAAAGCCAATTTATTAAAGCTATTGCCCCCGTTGTCAGGAGGGGCAAGTAAGTGGATATATGCCTTTGAGAAACATACTGCCGGGGTACCCCTAGCCATAGGAGATGTAAAAAGTCTACTCGTATCAGCAGTAGGTGACCAGGCTGAAAGGGTATGGGTTAAGGCCGGTTTCCCGGGAGTAACGTTAGACTGTGACCGCCATGATGGGGCATCCTTCAACACGGTGCGTTCCAGGGTGTGGGATGCCTTACGCGAAACATTCCCAGACACACCGGACTTGCAGTCAGTTATGCAGTGTACAATGAATGACGGGGAAGAGGCTATGGATTACATTTTTCGGGTCCAAGAGATGTGGAGAGCAGAAACGGGCACGCCCTGGTATCAATCGACATCTTTATTTTATTTTATTATAAAGAGAGGGCTCCCAAAGGAAGTGCAGAAGGCGCTTGACAAGATAGCAGGTATTGAAGCAAAGGGATGGCCAGAAATTCAAAGCATTATAGTACACCATTGTAAAAGAATCAAGGAGAGGGAGAAGGAGGTGGCGCAGAAAAGATTGGCAGACGAGGCGAAGTTAGTACAGTCAAAGTTAGTGAAGGTTGCAGCAGCAGTAGCCGCGCTCCCACACAGTAGGGAGGGAGATGAGGAGGAGGAGGGGCTGATAGCACTCCAAGGAAGGGTGGCAACTAATTGGGCAGGACCAGCACAGCGGCAGTGGACTGAGCAAGAGCAAGGTGGAAGCCCGCAGTGGCAAGAGTGGACCCCCCGAGGGGGACGAGGTGGGTACAGGGGCCGGAGAGGAGGCGGACAGGGGTATGGAGGAATGGGAGGAAATGGATGGCAGGGTCCCAGGGGCCCCCAAGGGAGTTGCTGGAACTGTGGACGATGGGGACATTACTCCAGGGAGTGCAGAAGTAGACAAAACAATGGGTTCCAGGAGGGGGAGACTTATGGTCATCCACACCCGGGAAGCCCATACGGTCTCCCAATGGGACAGCAGCAACTAAGAAACCCCGGCCAGGGTACCACGGGCCAGCAACAAGGACACCAGTATAGGACACAGAACCACCCCCAAAACAATGACAGCATGCAATACACACCAGGTAACCCTTTCGCGACAACAGCAAACGGGGCCCCCGCGCCAGCGCCTTACAGCGGCATGTTGGTAGTTTCCGGAAATGTCTTTAATGAGGGAGGGGCGACGAGATACCCCGCATAGGACAGCCCACAGAGAACACTTGCATGTCCAGTTCTATCCACCACCTACAATGCAGCAGAGGAACCATTGGTAGGGGCGCAGATAGGAGACAAGCAGTTTATATTCATGGTTGATTCGGGAGCGGAGAAATCATGTATCAGAGAGGGCCGATTCCCGTTATCTAACAGGAAGTTAGAGACGCAGGGGTTCTCTGGGGCTGTAGTTGAAGTTCCTTACACAGAAGCTTTGGATGTGACAGTGGGGGGTAAGACCGTGAAGGCACCCTTATTATATTACGAACATTCCCCAATTAACTTGCTAGGGAGGGATCTCCTGAGTAAACTCAACATGACCATATCATTTACCGAGAGAGGGATAGTGTGTTCCACACCCGGGATATGCCCCTTGCGTGCAATGTTGGTAGTGCAAGCCTACACAACCACGCAGGAAATACGAGGACTGCCACAAAATGAGGAAATGTTTATCAAAGGGCTGAAGACTCTGGCCCTCATAATTCCCGAGCTGAGAAGCATGGACTGGAGGATCCCGGCGGAGTTCCTCTTCCGCCCCATAGTATGCCCCAATGCAGCACCAGGATCAGTGGTATCGTTCGATTTGCACGCTGTGCAAGTGTCAGCAAAAAGAATAGCTGTGATCGGAGTGGACGAGGAAGGGTGTGAGTGGCGCACAGTGCTATGCACAAACGCCAACATCGCCCTGCGAGAGGTAACAGATGAGGATCTCTTCTCAGACTCAGAAGGGGATGGTGAAATAGTGATGGAAATAGCGATGCCCTGTGATATTTTAATACAAGCAAGGGAGACTCCCGTCCAATTGATGACAGTGGTAGGAGCACCACCGTCGTTTTTTGATGACGACATGAGGCTCGTACCAAACAACTTATGGACAACAGGCCCCCATGATGTGGGACTGTTGCATGGAGTACAGCCTGTGGTAATAAAGCTAAAACAAGGAGCAATTTTACCACGAGTTAAACAGTATCCTCTGTCTCGTGAAGCTGAAGAGGGGATAAAAGAGACAATAAACGCCCTACTAGCACAAGGGATAATAGTGCCTTCAAACTCCCCATGTAACACTTGTATTTATCCGATCAAAAAAGCAAAAGGGGGGTCTTGGAGGATGATACAGGACTTACGCCCCCTCAATGATGTAATTCAGAAGGAGTTCCCTCTAGTCCCAAACCCCGCATCAATACTATGCAGCATCCCGAAAGAGGCATCACATTTCACAGTAGTGGATTTGAAGAACGCATTTTTCTCTATACCCCTGGCTGAAGAGAGTAGATACCTTACCGCCTTCACACTGGGGGGTAAAAGGTATGAGCATTGCAGATTACCACAGGGTTACTGCGAGAGCCCGAGCATCTTCAATCGCGTATTACATGAAGACCTAGGAAACCTATCAGTTGAGAGCACCATTATTCAGTACATAGACGATTTACTAGTCTGCGCACGAAACGAAGAGACATGCAGAAAAGATTCCATAACATTATTGACTTTGCTAGCCAACAAGGGGTACAAGGTGGACAAGGGAAAGCTACAATACTGCCTGACAGAGGTCCTGTATCTAGGACAGCTGATTTCGAGAGATGGAAAAAGAATAATACCAGACAGGGTAGAAGCCATAAGATCAGTACAAGAACCCACAACAGTAAAAGACATGCAGAAATTTTTGGGAATGTGCAATTACTGCCGAGCATGGATATTAGATTATGCGGCATACACTAGGCCCTTATTACAAGCATTAAAGGTGGCTCAACAGGAGAACAGGAAGGTGGAATGGACGGAAGAGATGAGTTCCTCCTTCCAAACACTAAAAGAGTTGATTTCAAGCGCCCCAGTACTCGCAAACCCAGATTATGGACGCAAGTTTTATCTATTCTCCCACTGCAAGGAAACACTGATGACAGCAGTCCTGACACAAAAAACATCCCTAGGACACAAGCCATTGGCTTACTATAGTGGCACTTTAGATGCCGTGATGCAGGGCCATTTCGCGTGCGAGCAATCACTCGCTGCAGCCGCGTTCGCGATTGAGAAAAGTGCCACAATAGTAATGGGATGCCCTGTGACATTGTTTGTGGAACATTCATTATTTGCAATACTCGAGAGATCAAAAAGCACACTGACCACTCAGCGGGCAACTGCCTACGAGATTATACTGTCCAGTGCCAACATCCATATAGTGAGATGCAAGACAGTGAACCCCGCCACATTCATTACAGAAACGTGCACGCTCGAAGACATGCAGAACCACGATTGCGCAACCTACACAGGAGGAAGTGGGGAGGAGACAGTGGTGTGTGAGAACGCTCTAAGCGAAGGGGAAGTGTACTTTGTGGATGGGTCCGCATCTATTGACACGGACACGGGAGAAAAACACGTTGGCATGGCAGTGGTGAGGTTAGAAGACGGTGAGTATGAAACATTGGTACAATATCGTCTCCCATCACATTACTCCGCGCAGGCAGCAGAACTGATTGCACTCATAGAAGCACTACATGCAGCAAAGGGTTGTGCAGTGACGATATACACAGACTCAGCTTACATGACAACAACAGTACATGGAGGCCTAGCAAGATGGGGGCGGAGGGGCTTTAGGAGGGCAGATGGAACACCTGTACAGCATGCAGAATTGTTAAAAGAGTTAATTGAGGCCCTGCAAAACCCCACTGCAGTAGCAATAGTAAAATGCCAAGCACATACGTCCAACACAGATGTTGTGTCTTTAGGGAACGCGGCAGCGGACGCTGCCGCCAAAGAGGCTTCCTATTTTCAGAAAAATGACACAGGTGAATACATGCTTAAGGACAAAACAAACGAAGAGCCCCCAGAGGGATATAATGTCATGCCCATACCACAAATAATAGAATTGCAGGAAGGATCCAGTGCAGAGGAAAAACTATTGTGGACAAAGCGAGGGTGCAGCAAGTCAGGAACAGACCTGCTGTGGAGGCAAAATAACTCGGGGAAGGTGGTAATGCCAATTGAGCTACTAGAGATTGCATTTCAACAGCTACACTTCCCTGCACATAACACCAAACAACACATCGCAGCAGAAATACAGGAAGAATGGTTCGTGCCCTGTCTCCAGGAGCACGTGTCTCGCTTGGCAATGGAATGTACAACATGCCAAATATACAATTCAGGGATGACATTACGTACTCTCCGGGGAACAATCCCTAAGCCCATTGGCCCATTCAAGGAACTACACATCGATTATGCAGATATGGGGGAAAGGTGTAATGGTGCACGGTACATGATTGTGGTCATGTGCCCATTTTCAAGGTGGGTGGAAGCAGGACCCTGCGCGCGACCCGATGCCAAGAGCGCCGCCAAGTTCCTAGTAAGGGAAGTATTCCCGCGCTGGGGAATTTGTGACGTGATCCGCTCAGACAATGGCACTCATTTTGTGAATGAGCTTTTTAAGGAAGTGACTACATTGTTGGGAATAAAACATAAATTATGCTCAATTTATCATCCTCAAAGTAATGGCGTAGTGGAAAAGATGAACGGACTGTTGAAGGGCAGGTTATCAAAACTATGCTTTTCATTAAAAAAGAATTGGATTTACTGCCTACCACTTGCGCTATTCGAGTTACGAAACCAGCCAAGCAAAGACCACCATTTGTCCCCGCACGAGATCGTGACCGGGAGACGGATGAACACTGCACACTCACCACTGCGCGAACACTCAGACGCTCACAGAAGCGCCGCGATATTGGGAGATGAGTTCACAGACTATTTAAAGAAACTGACAAGGGCAGCGCGCGTGATAGCAAAGCAATTGTCCCCACCCTTCACTAGAGAAGAGGGAAATGTAACAGGCGCTGTCACGGAGCCGGAGCAACAACTACAGCTAATGCCAGGCGACTGGATATATGTCAGAAGTTTTGTGCGTCGGTGGAATGCACCACGATTCCATGGCCCATATGAAGTAATATTTTGCACACCTACGGCGGTAAAGGTCAAAGGGTTGAGGTACTGGGTGCACTTGACCGATGTACGGAAGGCATATAGCAACGTACAAGAGGAGGTAGATGGGGAGGCACAGACAACAGCAAACGCTGCAACTGAGCAGAATGACTGAATATGAACTTGCGTGTATGTGCTGGTACTGAATTTGAAGAAATGCACAACTGATAATAAAAAAAAGGGAAAATTTTGTTTTAGCCTTCATCTTGTTGAGTGTGAATATATATATATATACATATATAAAATGGAATGCTGAACTATGAACTTGTATACACCCTTGTCTGTGAATACCCCTCCCCGTATCCCCACCCGCTTCCATTCCCCGTCACATGTATATTGGCACTGTTGGTGCCAACAAAATGTTTACATGTATGCACTCAATGCACTTTTATATCTTAAACAGGAGCTTCCATGGCATCTAACGGGCGGCCTGCAACGGATAGATGTACTAGAATTAGAGAATGGTTAACTGTGAAATGTATATATTCGTATGAATGTGGACTATCTGCGTGCATTATATTGTTCTTTACATTATTATTTGGTCTGGTTACATACTGGTTCATAGCGTTCATCTCTATCGAGATGAACGAGGGGGGAGGGAGTAACACAACTACTGGGACCAATACAACTGCAAGTGTCAATGCAACTACAAGGGAAGGTGATTTTTTGATATGGGATGGAACTAAACTTGTGTGGGGCTACTATACTACGTCATCCAATGTTGTCATCTCACACGATGGAGGGCCAAAGGGTGAAAGACAAAACAACACACTGTCCCCACCTGAGATGTCTAATTACAATGCTCACAGCTTAAACGACCGAAATCCCTCTGCCATATCCTGGTTGTATAATACCCCCACCAGCCAACCTGCCCCCACGGCCATAGAGAATCAAAGAATGAGAGAAACACATGAAATATTATATGATGACTGGGTGAAGGGGGGCGGGAATGAGAAAGGGGGGTCTAGTTTGTCTCTTGCCTAGGGAATCGGGAAGAATATGAGGAATAAGAACAATAGACGGAAGAGGGAAGCAGGAAGGAAGAAGTATGATGAGTACTATGGGTTAGGTCTAGATAAGATGGAAGACCCGCGACACCCCCACCAAACAAATAAGTGGTATGCAGACATGAGTGCCACAGCTAAACAAACAACAAACGAGAGCTGTTATGTTTGCTCCCTCATCCCTCACGCATCAGGTACACCCAAAGTACTGTTACCCAAAGAGTTGCCGATTATAGATGCCCAATGTCTCCTTCATCTCACGTTATGCAGGATTAAGAACACCTTCCAGGCACATGAAGTGACTTTTCAAATGCTGCAGAACGAGAAAACGTGCTACCCAAAACCGTCAGGGGTTGTATGTCTGAGAGAACCATTTTTTGCAATCGAAGGGACACTTTTTTCTGATAACAAGTGGAAGAATGAAGAAGTAATGTGTAAAGCTGAAGCACTGAGGGGTGTGGCACCGGAGAAATTGCAATGGATAGAAGAAACATGCACACCTGTATGGAGAGAACACATTTCAAAACTAACCTGGGTTACGCCCATCGAAAAGCCTTTCAAGTTGCAGAATGAAATAGACTATGAACTATGTTTCAAAGGAGAGGGGAGAACGTCCATGGGGACGAACAAGAAGTGCAACAAAACCCTCACTATCCCAGACCTAAGAAAAGGGACTGCGGCCCTTATGGACACGTATTGGGTATGTGGAAAACAGGCATACCTACACCTCCCCCCGTCGTGGAGTGGCAGCTGCTCAATGGCCACTCTGCACTCAGCTCTAATGGTGATACCAGAAAGCCACATCGATGGAAGCAAAAGGACACAGGAACGCACACCACAGAGTGTGGCCCAACCGACTGCAGAACCACAAATGTATGTTCTGTCTTCTGGAAGCAAGGGAGAGGTGTTGACCCGCAACAGACGAGCATCAAACTATATATCAAAGGCATCATCAGAACTATTGGCCCAGATCCCAGACAAATATCGATTATTCAGCTCAGCAGAAACGTTTTTTGCCTCGCTCGTATCAAGTGTCCAAGCAAGGGCTAACGCAAAATGGCTCCAGATAACCCGCTGGGAATTAATTCAGCTGGCGAACGACACCGAAGAAGGTTTTAACATAATAAAGGTCGAACTAAGAGCCTTGCGACTGATGACCATGCAAAACAGGTATGTCCTGGACCTGTTGACGGCGATGGACGGCGGTGTTTGCCGAAAAATAGGAAGTGCCTGCTGCACTTTCGTACCTTCTGAAGACGCAGAGAACGGCTCCCTGTCCCATGTGATCGAAGCAGTCCACAACCTAGGAGAAAAAATGAAGATGGAAGGCGGAGCAGAAGATAGTACATGGTTCGATAACCTCTTCTCCTGGGTCCCCTCATGGCTTGGAACAACGATGAAATTTCTGATGCCAGCTGTGGTGTTCCTGCTTTTGATTTTTCTGCCTATGCCAGGTGGGTCTTCGAGTCTGTGCTAACGCAGTACCAAATGGTGCAATGATGATGGTGACAATGGGCAACTCACACGGTACAATAAAAACGGTGCAAGAAGCACAAGTGCAAACAGGGGTAGACAACACACCCAGGTACCAACTGGTGCCCATGTACCACGACAAGGATATTGTAGATAAGCTTTGGCACACCACCATCAAAGAGCCCCGCATACTAGAATGGTACGAGGAAGTGTGGGTAGATTTGGACGGAGATGGTGGGTGCATATATCTTACGTGTACTCCAGATGAATACGCCAGGAGAGGTGAGAGTTTAAGGGGGGTGTGCAGAGCATGGATGCCTATCAAAGGAACTCCTGCATGGGATGAGGCGGTGATGGACGAAGCAGAATGTAGGAGGATAGAGGAGTTAAAGAATTCGTTACTTAAGTAACGAAAGGGGGGAAATGTAGGGGAGGACTGGTCCAGGAGACCCCTCTCGCCTGCGTTTCTTCCCCATGTGAGGGCTATGGCCCATTGGGCGTTCCCTCATGCCACCCGGGCCCAGGTGGTGGGGGGGGCTCACCCACTGGAGACATTGCCCACACGTATCGAATGCCCATATGTATTGATTACAACACAAATTTAGCTAGGCCCGAAAACCATTCTTTGCCCGGGAAAGATGGTGTGAGCTCAGCCCCCACCCTTGGAGAACATCCCTGTTGCCGCAGCACCCTGGCAGATCCGCTGCGAGCACGTTCCCACGAACAAAACGGACATGAGCTAGCGTAATGCACTAACATTGTATCAGTTCACCTCCCGCAGTGTATCATCCCTCCTAGCATGACCCGGCCAGCAGGCCTGGGAAATGAAAAGAACAGTAATATGGTCATCAGATGGCAGACAGTCTTTATGCATTAATGTCAAGACCTCTTGCATTATTTCTTTCTTCCACAAAATACAAACGCCTGTAGAAGGTATTAAAATGAGAAAGTATGCTCCCATGATATAAGCTATGGCAAGCTCGCACCATTGCAGGTGGATGCCAATGATAAAGGAACGCTCCAGGGATCTGTTTGTTGCGTGTATCACTGGGCAGCCTACCTCACGTGGTTTCGCGCCATAACTAAAGCTAATGCTGCTAGAGTACACGAGAAAGCGGATGCAACTATACTATGAACTCATTAAAGAATGCGCGAGAGTGCACGTATCATGTGTGAATGTCTGAGCCCCTCATATGCCACCACCGTCACGAACGGTGGCGGGTCGTTTTCTATGTACTCCACTGATCTAACCACTACCTCATTTACTGCGAATGTATATGCATGTAACTGAAACACTGTAGCTGCTAGAGTGTAATGTACAAATATGATGCTCGAACTGGGTATAATCGAAACGCACCCAGCAAAGGTTAAATGCATGTTTTGACGTGATTTCAAATAAGTATTATAGAAAGTGTTCAAATGTCTGCGATGTCTTTACTTGTATTCAGCAACACACGAGGGAGATACCTTTGTGAAAGCGTACAAGGTCTCGATGTATCCCCCTCCCTCCCTCAGAAGGCTGCCAAGACATGAGAACAGAGCCCCGCTCTGCGTTATCACGCCTCCCCCGACCCGACTGCAGCCGCTTCAAAGACTTGTAGCCCCACTGCAGCACCCAAGGCCGCGCCCAGCCACCTGCATTATTTACAGCACAGTAGTAAACCTTAGTTCAAACTCAAGCACCCCCTCGTAAACCCCACAACCCACCGGACTGTCTCAGACTTATGGCCCTGTGCAATCAGGACACCCAACACTTTGACAACACACAGCGAAACATCCATAACCACTTCTAACAAGACAGAAAGACCTGTACCACCAGCCCCAGTCCCCGAAGCTTAGCCCCTCGACCTATGGTCCCGGTCAACAGATCACGAGTAACCAGGCCACGATATATTATCTCCAAACCCCTCACAAGGTGCATTCCTCCTGTGTTGCATTAACCTATTGAAAGATTTACTAAAGAGAATAGAACTGTAAATGACTGAATGACTGCAGTGTGCATGGCAGAGGGCAAGTAAGTCAGAAAAGGCATTCATCTCTGCCACAGGCCGCCTCGGCACGCCAACACCGCCCGGATGAACTCAAGCCGACCTGCCAGGCCCAGCCCAACCCACGAGGGTGACCAGTGACGTCCTCCAGCCAAGACCAACCACACCGCAGCAGCACCTATAGTTAGTCGTCGCCACCCAATCCCAAAGAACTTGTGCCCCCTATAGTATGTAGGTTTTGATGACGTTTTTTGTAAATATATACGCCTGTCTTTGCTATTGTCAGACAGAGCGCTCTCGGAGTTTGCAGAGTTCTTTGCATGCCCAATTCTGATTGATAAACTCCCATTTACGCTCACCCGCACTCTGTCTTGGCCTTATTCCCATTTTGGGAGAGTCCTTCATTGTCTCTCATTGCGGGGAGGATCGTGCTGTTTGGGGACGCTCGCTTTCACTAGACAGGATCTCGCTGTGGGCCTTTGGTCGTGGTGACCGGCTACCACCTCCCGGTTGCACGGATTGGCTTAAGGGCCAAGTGCATCCAATGGGAGGGGGGAGCAAGGTCAGGTCACAAACAGGGAGTGGGGGCAAACACACCATCACGGGTGGCAAGAGAGGGGTCGGGGGCGCACACACATCACACCGGGAAAGAGAGGGGTGGGGGCACACACCATCACAGGGGGCAAGAGAGGGGTGGGGGCACACACATCAGAGGGGCAAGAGAGGGGACGGGGCACACACACAATCACGGGCAGCAAAAGGGTGGGGGGCACACACATCACAGGGGCAAACACAATCATCATGGGGGCAAGAGGGGTGTGGGGCACACACCATCACAGGGGGCAAGAGAGGAGTGGGAGGCACACAGCATCACAAGGGGCAAGAGAGGGGTGGGGGGCACACACACCATCACGGCGGGCAAGAGAGGGGTGGTGACAGCGTGGCGACGTACCGAGGCAGACAGGGCCACGTTGTGGGCCTCTGGTAGTGGTGGCCGACTCCTACCTCCCGGTTGCACAGATTGGCTTAAGGGCAAAGTGCATCCAATGGGAGGAGGGAGCAGGGCCAGGTCACAAACAGCAGATCAAGTGTAAAAACAATGCAGCCATTTTTGAAATGGCAAAAAGTACACCAGGCAGGGATGCAAGATACCCGAAGCAAGGGAACAAAGGCAGTGGGAATAAAGACACTTGTGTTCCAAATGATTTCTCGGCGTGCAGTGTCGATGAGGCATAATTAAACGCAGTTTTCTTTTTTAAGTCAATAGGATGTTGTCGTGCCAGCGTATGGGAGCGAGGGGTCCTCGAGCCCCCTTGCGTCGTACGCTCCTCAGTACAAGGCTTGGACCACGTGTCTCCGGTAGTGGGATTGCCCCTTGCCCTTATGTAAAGGCAACCACGGTTGACTGCTGCATAGATGGGACTACTGAACAGGACACGGAGCATCCATCTTTTGTGCCCCCTTTCAACTCCATCTTGGGTAAACAGGCCTCACTGTGATAGTACAGCAATGCTCAGCTCCCCTTCCACCGCAGCAGCAAAGGACAGACACACACACACGAGGTGCGCAGGCAGCTGGCTGGCCCCCACCCTTGCACTCCCCCTGTGAAGGAAAGCTCTGCGCTTCCATTCTCACGCTGAAGCTGGAGAAAGTTGTAACAATCAATATGCTACAGTTTTCTTCCTCTGAGATCACTGTTCGTCTGAGAACCGGCATGTGAACCAGGATGAGCTAAGCACTTTCTGCTCGATTCGTCCTCATAAACGTGCAAGCCACCCACCCCCATTAGAACAATTTATTGCCATCTTGACCCTGCACCCCCTGTAAGGTATTTCTTTCAAGTGCCAGACCCTCGCCTGTGCTGCGAAACCAACCCAATACACTCCTTACTAACCTTAAGCATTTTTTTTTTTAATTTGTACTAATGAGTTTTGAAACCTAGGAAAAGATGCGAAACAGCCTAATTCTTCTACATGCACAATAAGGTCAAGGCCTCCAATTAAAGCCACGAATTGTACTGACAATCATTGTGTGTGACTTATGTAGAAATGTGACAAGTAGCATAAAATGTTTTAAATAATTTGTTATTTAGTGTGTAACATATTAGCTTAGGTAGTGACCACAGTGACTGGACCCTGACCTGCGTGGAGCACAAGATGTTTGACGTCCGTCATCTCGTCAGCCACTCAGGAGGAAAAGATGCCACCCACACCTACAGCACCACACCGCCTGGCCAATCGGGTCCATTTAGCATTTTTTGTTACAGTTACTTTAATTAATATAAATATAGTGTGATGTAATGAGGGTTAGAGGGTTTTTTGGGGTTATTTCCTAGCTGGGGAAAAAAGCCATCCTTTGCACTCTTGCAGCTGGGTCTCAGTGCCTCTTTCCCCGACAAGGGGTTGTGTCTGCTATTTTATTTTCTCTCACACGTAGTAAGCCGGGGAAAGGCACCTACACCAGCGAGCGCTCCGTAAATCAAGCCCCGCTTTCCCAAGTGTTCTTCAAGTCGGGCAGCATGCTGAGGCGAGTGGAATGGCCTCCACAAGGTCGTCAGGGGAAAGGAGCAGGAAGGAGGCAGGATGAATGCAGGGGCCTTATTGTGGGCATTCGGTAGTGGTGGTGTGGAGTCTAGTTGTCAGGCTCCAAATCAGCTGTGTGAGACATTTAAACCTGGAAATCACCTGCAGCAGACAGTTCGAAGAAGGAGCTAGGAGATGCAGAGTGCGTGGAGCAGGAAGCGAGTCCGGAGACAGAGGGAAACTCACAGAAAAGCCAAGGGAGAGCAGGAAACATCTGCCAGTAGCAGACTGGTGGCGTCGGGACCGGAGAAGAGGAACTCCGGTGAAGTGAATGATGCGGAACGAGGCCCGGAAAGACACGGCCCTGTTGAGCTGCACAGGGTCTATTGAAGAACGACTCAGAAGCTGACGCGGGAACCAAACGAGACATAGCCAAGAAGGAGAATCTTGCTCAGCAAAAACTCCTCGCAGCAGCCCCCCAATGAACTGGTGAGTCAAACTAAACGAGTAGGGAGCCCAGGGACGTGTGAACACGTTAAAGAATATTTGGGAAGCAATTTTGTATACCGACCAAAGAAAAGGAAAACATGGTACAATTCTCCTGATAGCAGATGTCAGTTAGGGGAAACCTGAGAGAAAGAACGGTCGACAGACAGAGCTTGAACAACCCCTCATATATGGGATGTCAGTATGGAAGAAGTTGGGACAAGTAGTATCTGAAGTCAGCAAAGGTGTATTATGGAAGAAGTACAATTGTGTAATACCTTAGAGGAATGTGAACGTTGCAGGGAGACCGGATAAGAGCATCAGGTGGTGAACCTTTTTGGAAAGAGATACCTGGCTGGAGAGTACACCAGGGGGATCTGTGTGAGCCAAAAGAGAGAGATTCCTGGCACGAGATAAACCAGGATATTAAGAGTTTCAGTTGAGAAGTTTCCTGGTAGGAGAGTATATCACGAAACACACTTTGAACTGATGTGTTGAAGAGAAACTGTGTCATATTAAGTTGTTTTTTCAATTGTACATTTGTCAGCCAGAGAATTTGAAAACACTTGCCTTTTGCCATAGTCTAATCAATATTGGAGAAAAAACATTTGTTTAACCAAAAGTAGGAAAGACTTTCCTTTGCCATATTCCAACCAGTGTTGTGGAAAAGACATTTGGCTTTGCTATCCTGAGGAAAGTATTAGGTAAAAGACATTTGCACTGCCTTTAAAAGACTGTTCTTGCAACAGTTTTCATACAACAGGTCAATTACTCTATAAACTTCCCCCGAAAGACACTGGGGTTACTCCACCCGTGGGGGAGACTTCTATCACAATATGGGTGGATGAGCCTGTCAAATTACAAAAATCCTGTTTCTAAACTACACCAATCCCTCAGAAGAACTCTACTGCCTCTATGACCAACTGCCCCTAGGTCACGCTGATGTTCCGCCTATCTAATAGGGAGAGCAAAGAGAGCAATGTCCCTACTCCTAAACTACACCAATCCCTCAAGAAGAACTCTACTGCCTCTGTGACCAACTGCCCCCAGGTCACGCTGATGTTCCGCCTATCTGACAGGGAGAGCAAAGAGAGCAATGTCCTTACTCCTAAACTACACCAATCCCTCAAGAAGAACTCTACTGCCTCTATGACCAACTGCCCCTAGGTCACACTGATGTTCCGCCTATCTAATAGGGAGAGCAATGTCCCTACTCCTAAACTACACCAATCCCTCAAGAAGAACAAGTTACTTCTTACCTGGTAACGTTCTTTCGACGGGATGTTCCTCTGACGTATTCCTTATCTTTGATAATACGTTTCCAGCTTGCTGGCCTCGGAATTTTTTTCTGTAGAGGGTGCTGCGCGTCGACGTCCGCCGAGTCGATGTCCTTCGACGGCCACCGTATCGGCGCCAACGTCACCATGCCCATAAATAGCCACGCGCTGCGTCCGTTGGTCAGTTCCGTTTTGTAGCATAAGAAAAGTCATGCCTGAATTGGTTAGTGACCTTGAAGGAGCGTAAGCTGCAACCACAAGGGAAGTTATCACTGCGGGGATGGTTGGGAGGGGCGATAAAGAATACGTCGGAGGAACATCCCGTCGAAAGAACGTTACCAGGTAAGAAGTAACTTGTTCTTCGAAGGGATTGTGTCCTCCGACGTATTCCTTATCTTTGATAGACTCCCATAGCAGTGGCATGTAATTGGAGGCGGGAGTGAGAGTGTTATGTATCCCTTTAGGGATGGACCGAATGTAATACGGCCTTGCCAAATCTGGTCTCTTGAGCAGTGGAGGAATCCAGATTGTAAAATGTTGTGAATGTATGTGCGGACGACCATGTGGCAGCCGCACATATGTTCCGGACCGGTACCCCTCTTTGGAGAGCCGAAGAGGCTGCGATACCCCTGGTTGAATGAGCCCTGAGATTTTGGGGTGGCTCTTTCCCTGCTAGTCTATAACATTCCAGGATGGCCAAAATAATCCACCTGGAGATGGTTTGTTTTGTTATGGGTAGTCCCAACTTGTGACCTGAGTATCCTACAAACAGTTGGTCTGCTTGGCTGATCCTAGCCATTCTGCTGATGTAAAAGCTGAGAGCTCGCCTAGGGTCCAGCCTATGTAGCCTTTCCTCCTCTTTCCCCGGATGGGGAGGAGGGTAGAACGAAGGCAAGGTAATATTCTGAGTAATATGAAATTCAGAAACCACCTTTGGGAGGAAATTAGGCTTCACCTGTAGGACAACTTTGTCCTTGTGGAAGATTGTATGTGGGGGTTTACAGGAGAGAGCTTGCAGCTCGCTCACCCTCCTAGCAGATGTTAGTGCTACCAATAGGACAGTTTTAAGCGTGAGAAATCTCAGCGCGCAAGAGTGAAGTGGTTCGAATGGAGTGCCCATTAAGAAGTTTAAGACTAAATTTAAGTCCCATAAGGGAACCTGGAATGGTTTTGGAGGGTAAACATTAGTTAGTCCCTTGAGAAATTGTACCACTAGAGGAATTTTGAAATACAATGGTTCCTCCGCAGTGCGCTTGAAGATAGAAAGCGCTGCAAGATAGCCTTTTACAGTGCCCACTTGAAGGCCTGAGTTTGCCAAGTAGAGTAGAAACGATAACACCGTTGGTGTACCACATGAAAAAGGGTCGATATTCTCTTCCCTACACCAGCTGCAAAATGTGTTCCAAAGGCAGCGGTATAAAGACTTTGTTGCCGGTCTTCTGGCTGAAAGCAACACCTCCATGACGTCATCAGGGAGATCCCAATTCTTGTACCTCAACCTTTCAGAAGCCAAGCGTGAAGGTTGAGGGTTCTGGTGTCTGGATGGAGAACCTGACCTCCCTTCTGCGAGAGGAGATTCTCTTTGAGTGGAAGACGGATTGGAGGACAGATGGACATATCTAGAAGGTCCGGGTACCACGTTCTCCTGGCCCAATCCGGGGCAATTAGGATCATGGTTTTCCGGAATCATCTCAACCTCCTGATCATTTGAGGAATAACCGGGACTGGAGGGAACGCGTAAAGGAGTGGAAACTCCCAGTCCACTACGAACGCATCTCCTAGAGCTCCTCTCGGGGGAAATTCCCTTGAACAGAACAGATCGCACTTCCTGTTGTTGCTTGTGGCGAACAGATCCACCTGAGGGGTTCCCCAAAGGGTGAAGATCTCTTGAAGGACTTCCTGAGCTAGCTCCCACTCGTGGGAGACTGTGCTCTGCCTGCTCAGAGCGTCCGCTGTCAAGTTCTTCTCTCCGGCTAGGTGGACAGCCGATAGAGAGATTCCTTCTTGGATTGGCCAAAACCAGAGCTGCATCGCCTCTCTGCACAGTGGCAGTGATCCTACGCCTCCTTTTGTTGAGGTAGTACATGGCCACCGTGTTGTCCGTCATTATCAGGACATTTCTCCCCTGTACTGATGGCAGGAAAGCTTTCAGCGCTAGTCTGATTGCTCTCAGCTCTAATAGGTTGATGTGTAGTCTGGACTCCGATGGAGACCAACGACCGCTGATGGTCAAGTCGTTGGCATGGGCTCCCCACCCCGTGAGTGAGGCATCTGTGACTACTGTTATCTCTGGCCATGGTTGCCAAAACAGTCTCAAGATGTTCTCTGGATAGGCCCACCATTGAAGGTCGCGGGCTACCTTGTCCGGAATCCGGAGGAGATCTGTCATTCTCCCTGAGAATTGCGACCACTGACTTCTCAGTGCCCACTGAATTGATCTAATTCTCAGGCGAGCCTCTGGCACAAGGAAGATGCAGGATGCCATGAGGCCTAGCAACCTCAAAAAGTCGAAGGCTGGGAGACGTTGAGCATTTTGAAACTTGGTGACCATCTGTAGAATATCTTGAGCCCTCACCTCTGTTGCAAGGCTTTTCCCAGGGAAGTGTCCAGGACCGCTCCAATGAACTGGAGTCTCTGTGATGGTATCATCTGTGACTTCTTTAAATTGAGGGAGAAGCCCAGTCTGTGAAGGAAGTGGCAGACATAATCTAGCTTGGCCTGGGCCTGTTCCGAAGATACAGCCCTGATCAGCCAGTCGTCCAGGTAGGGGTAGACGTGGATCCCTTCCCTCCTTAGACTCGCCGCCACTACCGACATCAGCTTGGTGAAGACCCTCGGGGCGGAGGTCAGCCCAAATGGCAGAACTCGAAATTGATAATGAGAGTCGCCAATTGCGAACCTCAGGTATTTCCTGTGTTTGAGATGGATTGGCACATGGAAATAAGCATCCTGAAGGTCCAGAGATACCAGCCAGTCCTGGAGCTGGAGGGCCTGAAGGATCTGAGAGAGAGGTACCATCTTGAACTTGTTCTTCCTGAGGAACTTGTTCAATTCTCGTAAGTCCAGGATGGGTCTCAGTCCTCCGTCCTTCTTTGGTATGAGAAAGTACGGGGAGTACCAGCCTTTGTTCCTTTCCGCTACAGGTACCGGTTCTATGGCACCTTTCTCTAGCAGGTCTATAATTTCCTGCAAGAGGAGCGGATCTGAAACTTTCAGAGAGCTGTTCCCCGGTGGATGACTCTGAGGAATGTGTAGAAAGGGTAGGCAGTAACCTTGGGCAACTGTTTCCAATGCCCAAGCATCTGACGTTATAGCCTGCCATTCCGTCAGATGGTGAGTTAACCTGCCCCCTACAGGTGTCTTGTGTGGAAAGACCTCAGAGTGGTTTGGGGGCGGCTGATGCAGATGCCGAGGGTAAAGAGGCACCTGCTGCTGCTGCGGCGGCCTTAGTACTTTTGACCCGTCCACCTCGGGTGGATCTCCTTTGGCCTCTTTGAGCCGGCTGTCCTCTGCCTTTCCCGAATGCGGAATAATAGCGAAAGGACTTTCCTCTTCCAGAGGTTCCTGAGGGACGAAAAGAAGGTTAGCGGATAGCAGCTCCTAAAGATTTTGCTGCTGCTTTAGAAGTCTGTACCTTTTCCAGACTGTCATCAGCCTTTTTCCTGAATAATGAAGAGCCGTCAAATGGCATATTCAAAAGTCTGGCCTGTACATCTGGAGCAAAGCCCGACTCGCAACCACGCATGCCTGCGGATTGTTGTACTTGCCGCCATGGCCCTGCTGATACTGTCAGCGGAATAGATGCCAGTTTGAAGTGATCGCACATTGCATCCTTGCCATCTTTAATAATGTTAAGGAAGGCTTCCTTATCCTCTCCTTCGGGTATGCAGTCAGCCGCTGATGAAGCACACTCCCATAGTGTGTGACTAAACCTGGCGAGCGTACAGGTGGCGTTGATGGACTTCAACGCCATACTACAGGCAGAGAAAACCTTCTTCGCCATAGAGTCGTACCTCTTGTCATCTCTATCCTGTGGGACAGTAGGGTAAGCGGTCCTACTGCTAGATGAAGTTGCCGCTTGAACCACCAGGCTCTCTGGAGTCAGGCGTTTTGATAAGTATTCAGGGTCAGCAGCCGCTACCCTATACTTGGTTGACAATCTTTTATTGACTGCAGGGATAACTTCGGGAGTTTCCCAATTAGATGCAATTTTCCTTTGTAAGGCTGCATGGAAGGGGACCACCGGGTCCTCCTGTGGGCCTTTGTCCAATATATCTGTTAGGTCGTCCTGTTGAAAAACAGGTGAAGGCGCAGACCAACCCATAAACTCAATAATTCTTGCCATCAGGGTTCTATAGGATGTTTCGGCATGTTCCCCTGGGTCTGGCTTAACAAATTACACTTCTGGGGAAGTGTCCAGCCCACTTGCCTCATGTAGTGACTCCTGTAGGTCCTTCAGCCTTCTTTCCTCAGAGGTGAAATCCTCTGCAATAGGCAGTGTGGTCCTCTGTAACCCGAATGTTTCCTGGTCAGAATCTTCCCCCTCTTCATAAATTGAAGAAAGTCCAGGGTACTCTGACCTCTGAAATGGAGTAAAACCCATCTCTAAGGCAGAAGGAGCCAAACTCGTCGTTATTGGACGAGAAAACGTCGATGTCGTCGACGCCGATGTAACAGGCTTCGAAGGTGCCGAAAACGACGTCGAAAAAACTGGAAGGGGTCTTGAAGAACTCGAGAGGATCGGGATCCTACTCGGGGGCATCGACGACGGTCTCGGCGTCGTGCCGGAGGCCCTTGAAATCACTGTTGGCTGTGGAGTGGCCTTGGTCCTCTCTTTCATCGGCATCGACGATGGCGTCGAGTCAATCGACCGATGCGTCGAGGAACCCTTCGACAACGGCGTCGATGGCGCCGATCTGTGCGTCAAAGGGATCTTCGACGACGGCGAAGACGGTGCCTTCTTACCCGATGGCTCATGGCGCTCTCGGGTGGAATGTTTCGCTGGGTGCTGCGACTCGCTGCGTTTTGATTTTTTGGGTTTTTCACCCGGGGTATCACCCTCAGCTGTCTTCAAGGGGGTCGAGGCCGCGTTCTCGAAGACGCTTAACATTTTCTTGCTGAATTCCTCCCACTCAGCTTGAGAACTGTGTTTAGTGGGACAGGAGACCCTTTCTGGGGACACAGAAGACGAAGAATGGGACCTTCAACGTCGCTTTTTTGAGTGTCTTGATCTCAACGAATGGTGGGAGCTGCTTCGAGATCTAGAATGGGAATGTTTTCGACGGCGAGGAGACGAATGCCTCGACTCAGCCGACAAAACTTTCGAGGAGGATTTGGCTGACTTACCTCTCTCGAGATTTCCCTTGCGCTCCTTCAAGGCTTTCGCCGTCATGGACATGCAGTCCTCACACTCCGAACAATGGTGCTCGGATCCCAAGCACCATAAGCAGATCCTGTGTGGATCCGTTATTGACATTTTTTTACCGCAGTCTCGACATTTCTTGAAGCCGGATCGCGGCGTCATCGGTTCTGATGAAGAAGCCATCGAGAACGATAAGGTATATTTGAGTAGAAATAGATAGTTATCCTGACTGAACAACGACGTTCCGAGGCCCCACGAAGCCCGGAAAAACGGAACTGAGCAACGGACGCAGCGCGTGGCTATTTATGGGCATGGTGACGTCGGCGCCGATACGGTGGCCGTCGAAGGACATCGACTCGGCGGACGTCGACGCGCAGCGCCCTCTACAGAAAATATTTCCGAGGCCAGCAAGCTGGAAACGTATTATCAAAGATAAGGAATACGTCAGAGGACACAATCCCTTTGAAGAACTCTACTGCCTCTGTGACCAACTGCCCCTAGGTCACACCGATGTTCCGCCTATCTAATAGGCAGAGCAAAGAGAGCTATGTCCCTACTCCTAAACTACACTAAGATCCCATCAAGAAAGGTACTAATTGCAATAATCCAGGGGAAGCGAGCCACCCCCTGGGCACAAGGGTTGTTTTGCTTGAAGTAAAATGTTTTTGTTGAATTGAAGTTGGAAACATTGACCTTGCCCCTTTTGATTGTGTGCGTTAGTGTGAGGGTCAGATGTAGTTTCCGTCAGCCTGCTTTAGGTTTAGTTTCATAGAAAGGGACTCTCACTTTAGGTTAGGGAAAGTTAGGCTTTTAGCCAAACCCCTTTCTGTTGATAAAATGGCTGATGTTGAGAATATGACCACTTTCTGACTGCTCACTGTGGGTACCAAGCTTGCTGTGCATAGAGACCTAAGCTACACCTCACTGATGGCACCCAATAAGGACACAATGGGGGTCATTAGGAGTTTGGAGGTAGCCATGGGGCTATTAGCACCATGGCTACCTCCATACCGCATACCGGGTCTGGGATCCTTGAAGGAGGAATTACCGGGCCATTCCAACCTTGGAGGACTCAGTAATTCCTCATTCAAAATACCCATCCCCATTGGAGCCCCCATAGGGCTCAATGGGGAGGGAGCTAATAACGGTCCCGTTGTTAGCTCCCTGGTCCTTTAGCGGCTCCCACTAAGGGCATCTGGTAAAACCAGCCGCCCTTAACGGGACCCGCTAAAGGACCTCGTAATGCGGCGGTAAGGGGTTAACAGCACCGGCACCCTTACCGGCGCCGTTAACCCCTTAACGCCAACCTCAGAATGAGGCCCAATGTGTCTGGGGTTGGGTTTGGTCTTGTGCAGAAGGAATGAGATCTTGCTGTTCAGGCTGGACTGCCCAAATCAACTTGTATTTGATCTTTCCCCTTGGTTAATGGCATGGCAGACCGAAAAACAATAGTCTGGAGAGATGCCAAAAGCAATGCCAGTGATCATGACTGATTTAAAACTTTTTATCCATCACTGTTCAATGCTGTATAGGCAGAGAAAAGCATCAGTGCCCGGTATGCAAGAGCCCGAGGCTTGGGGACCCCAGAACAAGCGTGACCAGATCCAGCAATATAGGAATCCAAGAGATGGGGACAAGGGCACTCAATGTGCAAAGAGAGGACATCTGAAATTAAGTTGATTGGTCCAAGAGACGTTGGGCTGATACCGTACAAAAGCGAGGTGGCTGGCTGAGGACCAATACAGTATTTAAAGTCAAATTTCATGGGACACAGGGAACTTGTTTATTATAGTTAGCAGAGGGTATTCTAATAATTACTGGGAGTAGAGTGAAGACGCTACTTGGTGTGGCTGAATAATGAACAGCACTTTGTGCATTTAGTTCAGAGCGCTTGTTGATACACAGAGGCCAAGCATGAAATCAGAGGAAGCCTCAGTCTTCAGGGGGCAGCAATTCTTTTACTCGAAGAGTGTTTTAGGAGTCATCAAGTATAATGCAGGGGTGTCTGTTCTTACATTTTAGAAGTTTTCCGTATTTAACTACATGAAAGTGAAGGAAAGGATATATTACCCATTAAGCACCATGGATCCCAATAAATCTATCCAAGCAAAACCTCTGTACTCTGACCCACTCGGGGAGGAGAGAAGAGCACCCCATTTCTGAAGGATGCAGTGACCCATAAGACATGAAAGCCACCAAGACTGAACGTTAACTGATGTACTCTCTTTCCAGTGCATGGCCACCAAGCAGGCCTTCTCGACTCAACCAACCTTCGTTGTTACTGACGTCTGTAAAATCTTGGCTTTGTACGATCTTTTCCACTATGTCATCAGCATCCATTCTTGTGTCATCGACCCAGGAAGGGCGACTTTCCACAGAATCCGTCTTCCTCCTGCAACCACAAAAAACAGAGTTGGGCATAATTAACCACCCACACAATGTAACTACCCTCTTCATCAACACATCAGTGTGCGTCTGTGGGAGCACAGCAATTTGAGCGTGGCCGCAAAGCAAGTACATCAGTGTCTCTCTCTGGCAGCACAGTGAATACATCATATAGTCTGTGGAAGGACAGTGGGACTCATTACGAGGTTGGAGGTAGTCATGGCGCTATTAGCGCCATGACTACCTCCAATACCGGTACCGAGTCCGCCCTCATTCAATGGGGACTTACCGGTCTATTCCGACCTTTGCGGGACCTGTACGTCCACATTGAAAAAGCCATTCCCCATTCCCATTTGAGCCCCCATACGGCTCAATGGGAAGGCGCTAATAACGGTACCGTAGATTGCGGTACCGTTATTAGCTCTGAAGTCCCTTAACGGGCCCCGTCCATAACGCCTGGTAAAACCAGGCGTTAAGGAAGGGACCCGCTAAGGGACCTCGGAATAGGGCACAAATGGATTACCGGCACCGATGTCCTTAACAGTGCCCGGTATCCCTTTGCGCACACCTCGTAATGAGGCCCAGTGACCACTCAGTGTGTTTATGTGGCAGTACAGCAAATGCATCAATGTGTG
Organism: Ambystoma mexicanum; assembly: GCF_040938575.1. NCBI lineage: Eukaryota > Metazoa > Chordata > Amphibia > Caudata > Ambystomatidae > Ambystoma > Ambystoma mexicanum. Next base: position 4,883,253 of record NC_090929.1, on the reverse strand, counting down.
TCTGTGTGGCAGCAAGGGGACTACATCAATGTGGCCATCAGAATACATCAGTAAATATAACAGTGTGCCTAGGTGCACAGTTATTACACCGGAGAGTGACAACACATGGAATGCATCAGAGTGTGTCTGTATGGCAGCACAGCAAACCCATCGATGTGTGTGGCAGCAAAGTAAATACTTCAGTGTTCGCCTGTGGCAGCACAGTAGTGAATAACTCGGGTGTGTGTCTGTGGCAGCACAGCAAATCCATCAGTGCACCTATGGCAGCACAGCAAATACATCAAGGTGTCTGTGGAAGCACAACAAATACACCACAGTGCCTAAAGCAGGAAAGCAAATGCTTTGGTGTATGTCTGTTGCAGCACAGTAAACGCATCAGGCAGTTCTGTGGCAGCACCCATTGCACACAAGCGACAATGGAGCAGGTGGGATAGCCCTGACAATGCTGTTCACCCGACAGTGGGAATCCTAAGGACATCCTCTTAGGGTGTGTGTCTGTGGCAGCACCCATTGCACACAAGTCACACTGGAGCAAGTGGGATACCCCTGACAATGCTGTACACCCGACATTGGGAATCCTAAAGACATCCTCTTAGGGTGTGTGTCTTTGGCAGCACCCATTGCACACATGTCGCTGTCATCAACCGCCGTTTGCGTCCCTTCTGGACTTCGTGGTCCCTGATCCATAGGGGACTGAATTCAGTAGTCCTCCCAACATGGCCGCTGAACGTGGAACGCTGTTTGCCAGTCTCTGCGTTACACGCTCTACAAAGCAGACACGCCCCCACGGCTATGCGCGTCTCAACGCTGCCACTTGCATTAGTCGGACGTGTGTTGCCAGAGCTCGTTCAGCGCTTACTTTTGATTCCTGGTTCCCTGAATTCCTCTTCTTCCTTCTTTCCCCTTGTCCTTACCTCTTCATATCCTGGATTTCTATCGCATTCGGGTCTCCGAGTGCGAACCTCGTTATTTCCTGGTCTCCGTCCTGGACATCTGAACGTATCCTGGAGTTGGGTTGCGAACCACACACTGGAATCCGAGGACCTACGCACGGGGTTATATAAATCCCGAACTGTGCGAAAGAAGACATCTCCGACAGGTGAGAAGGGGAGAGACTTGTGACAGTCGCACTGTAGCAAGTGGGATACCCCTGACAATGCTGTACACCCGACAGTGGGAATCCCAAGGACATCCGCTTAGGGTGTGTGTGTCTGTGGCAGCACCCATTGCACACAGGTCACAATGGAGCAAGTGGGATAGCCCTGACAATGCAGTACACCCGACAGTGGGAATCCTAAGGACATCCTCTTAGGCTGTGTGTCTGTGGCAGCACCCATTGCACACATGTCGCTGTCATGAACCGCCGTTTGCGTCCCTTCTGGACTTCGTGGTCCCTGACCCATAGGGGACTGAATTCAGTAGTCCTCCCAACATGGCTGCTGAACGCTGTTTGCCAGTCTCTGCGTTACACGCTCTACAAAGCAGACACGCCCCCACGGCTCTGTGCATCTCAACGCTACCGCTTGCAGTAGTCGGATGTGTGTTGCCGGAGCTCGTTCAGCGCTTACTTTTGGTTCCCTGAATTCCTCTTCTTCCTTCTTTCCTCTTGTCCTTACCTCTGCATATCCTGGATTTCGACCGCATTCGGGTCTCCGAGTGCGAACCTCGTTATTTCCTGGTCTCCGTCCTGGACATGTGAACGTATCCTGGAGTTGGGATGCGAACCACACACTGGAATCCGAGGACCTACGCACGGGGTTGTATAAATCCCGAACTGTGCGAAAGAAGACATCTCCGAAGATCACGAGTAAACAATACAGACAGGTGAGAAGGGGAGAGACTTGCGACAGTCGCACTGTAGCAAGTGTGATACCCCTGACAATGCTGTACACCAGACAGTGGGAATCCGAATCCTAAGGACATCCTCTTAGGGTGTGTGTCTGTGGCAGCACCCTTTGCACACAGGTCCCAATGGAGCAAGTGGGATACCCCTGACAATACTGTTCACCACACAGTGGGAATCGTAAGGACATCCTCTTAGGGTGTGTGTCTGTGGCAGCACCCTTTGCACACAGGTCCCAATGGAGCAAGTGGGATACCCCTGGCAATGCTGTTCACCCGACAGTGGGAATCCTAAGGACATACTCTTAGGGTGTGTGTCTGTGGCAACACAGTAAACACATCAGGCAGTTCTGTGGCAGCACCCATTGCACACAAGTCACACTGGAGAAAGTGGGATACCCTTGACAATGCTGTACACCCGACAGTGGGGGTCCTAGGGGATCTCTCAACCTTCGGGCTGTCTGCAAAGAGGAGCCTTCATGCTTCAGCTCTCTGCCTGGGGCCTTTACCCGAGATTTCCCTCCCTGTATTGATCAGCATGCGCCCCAAAATGCCCCAAAACCTACGACCTATCACTCCCAAGCTCCCGCAGAAAGCTGAGGGCTTGCCCGGATGAGGTTGCATGATAAGTAAGCCTGCCATCCCTATACAAATCATACATTCCTTCATGACCCTTTCATCAGTACCGTAGAGCTCGGTCACTCAGAAGTGGGGGCCTTGATGGACGAGGGGGCCGGTCTGGTTTGTGCTCTTTGTCGCCCTCGCTGCCTTCTGTGTTCAGGCCGAGGCAGGCAGATGCACTGCTGCTCGTAGACGTGTTTCGTCGATGGGTGAGGTCCGACAGGCTGGAGGAGCGGGAATGCTCTGTGCTGTAACCTGCAGGAGGAAGGCAGAGAACAGTGACTAAGACACAGAAGAGCATACAAAGTATGGTGGCATGCAGGTAAGTGGGCAGAGGAGCTGACTAAAGATACTACAGCAATATTAGGTGATACATTTGAAATAAAAAAGGTTACTTTAGAAAGACCACTCTGAGACGACTCACCCTGTCACGCACCTCAACACGCATGAGTTTGTGCAGAGGTTAACAGGTGAGCCTAGGCCCGAAGATGTAAGTTGTGTGTGTGTTAATTAAGTGTGCGTGTGTTGTGTTAAGTCCGAATAAAGAGGCAGACAACAAATTGTGATTTGCAAAGTGATTGGTTTTTTTTTCTGTCAAAACCCTATGCTAACCTTAGACCTCTGGGTCCTATGCTAAAGGAAAGAAAAGAGTTCAATAGGGTGCATGTTAGGATGTTGTACAACACTCTGAAGGTAACCAAGCAACCAGTCAGCGCAGCAGACAGGTGGGTCAGCAGGGGAGGGAGGGAGAGAAAGCAGAGGAGAAAAGGAAGGTCTTGAGCACCTTGGTCCGGCTCAAGTTTGAGAGGGGCAGGGAGACCGTTACAGAGGGAGGCACCTACAGAGCAAAGTGATCTACCCCTTACCGAGAAAAGTCTGACCCTCAGAGAGTTGGAGGCAGCAGATCGCAGGGCTCGAGAAGGAAGGTATTTAGGAAGAGTGTGTTGAATGTAATGCGAGCCCCTGCCCCAGCAAGCCTTGTGGACGATGCAGAGGGTCTTGAACTTGATCCTTGCAGCCACCGGCAGCCAGTGGAGAGATTTCAGGGCTGGAGAGATACAGTCCCTGGGTTTGAGGCCAAGGATAAGTCTTGCAGTCCTGTTTTGCATGAGTTGCAGAGGGCGTAGAGTAGAGGAAGGGAGATTTAGAAAGAGGCTGTTACAGTAATCCAACCTAGAGAGAAACAGGACTCTGGAGAAAATGAGCTTCTGAGGGAAAGTGAGAAAAGCAGTACCACCTCTGAGGAGGTGCAGCAGGTAATGTGCCTTCTTGGAAAGGTCCGTGATGTGAGGAGATAAAAGAGTGGAGTCGAAGATGACACCAAGGTTTTTTCCTCTTCTCTTGGCTCAGTCATTTTACTACAAAGGGTGTGAAAGAGCCTTGTTGTCAGTCTGGACTGGATGTTCTGGTTTATATTACAGTATGCCACATGAGACTGGGAAATTAAGAGGTTGGTGTCATAGGCCGGGATAAAAGAGGTATACCATGTTCTAGCTAGCGGGTCCACTTCCCTCAAATAGGTGCCCCCAGGGAGTGGATCAGGAGGAGTGCCAGTGTGTTCATGCGTGTGTGGGTGGAGCAGGGTTTTGGGAGCGAGTAAGAGTGTGTGCGATTGTGGCTTTATTTATTGGGTATTTATAATGCACCTATAAACAATGTGTTTCGAGCACAACAAGGGGAACAAAACAAGAAGAAATCCTACTAGGCCTTTTGACATTCATATCATGCAAGTGCATTAAGGAGAAGTGCAGGGGTGGGGGGTGAGTGCCGATCAGGGCAGAAGGGCCTGGGAGAAAGTGAGTGCCAGGGGAGGCCAGGTGTTAATGTTAAAGGATATTTTTACCGTGCACTATCACCACCGGAGTGGTCCCCTGGCGCTCTGGCAGCTCTGAAAAGAGAAGGGGGGGGTGAGTTAGTGGGAGTAAGCGGGAAAGGTGCAAGAGAGCAGTGATGTGCCGTTGGCAGCCTCAACACGGGCAACACTGTTCGCTGGGCTTGGGGTTTTTTCCAGCCGGTAGATGTTGTGTGCTGTTGTGCGAGTCTATGTGCGGTTTGTTTTGTTGTTGCGGTGTAGTGAAGTTTGTGTGGTTTGTTGTGGTATAGGGTTTTGGTTGTGTTTGTTTAGAGTTTGAGAGGTGTATGCAGAGGGGTGAAATTGTTAGTGGGTTGGTTATTGGCATCGCTGTTTAGAAGTGATGTGTAGATGTCCATGTTCTTACTAAGTGTGGCGTGTGAATATCTGTATTTTTATCTAGATCGGTACTGGCTAATACTCACAATCCTTTCTATATGTGACACCAACAAGAATTTATCAAAATGTGGCACTGGTCCACCTTCGAAAACCTGTCTATATGAGCAGCAAGCTAGAGTTCAAAATTCTATTGGAATTTGGGTTTTATAGTATTTCCGATGCAGTCTGAATGAGGCACTGGCTAACATTCGTTATTCTATCTAGAGGTGGCACTGGCCGACATCCATATTCCTATCTAGTTGTGACGCAGGCTATTGTTCACAGCCTTAGCAAAGTGTGGCACATGTTAACATTCATTATTCCATCTGAGTGTGGCATTTGGTAACCTTGTTAATCCTGTCTATATGTGACTCAGGCCAATGTTCACGATTCCATCTAAGTGAGGGGTATGCTAACCTTCACATTTCTATTGAGATGTGATGTAGGCTATTGTTCATGATTCCATCTAAGTGAGGCACATGCTTGTATTCACAAATTCAATCTAAGTGTGGCACGTGCTGACATTCACAATTCTATGTATATAAAACGCAGGCTAATGTTCACGATTACATCTAGGGATGGCACATGCTAACATTCACAGTTCCATCTAAGTGTGGCACATGCTGACATTCCCAATTCCATCTAAGTGTGCCTCCTGTTGACATTCACAATCCTATCTAGATGCGACGCAGGCCAATGTTCACGATCCTATCTAGATGAGACGCAGTCTAATGTTCACTATTACATCTAAGTGTGGCACATGCTAACATTTACTATTCCATCTAAGTGTGCCACATGCTAACATTCACGATCCTATCTAGATGCGATGCAGGTTAATGTTCACGATCCTATCTAGATGCGACGCAGGCCAATGTTCATGATCCTATCTAGATGCAACGCATGCCAAGGTTTACAATCCTATCTAGATGCGACGCAGGCCAATGTTCATGATCCTATCTAGATGCAACGCATGCCAATGTTTACAATCCTATCTAGATGCGACGCAGGCCAATGTTCATGATCCTATCTAGATGCGACGCAGGCCAATGTTCATGATCCTATCTAGAAGCGACGCCGGCCAATGATCACGATTACATCTAGGTTTGGCACATGCCAACATTCACTACTCCATCTAGGTGTGGAACATGCTAACAATCAAAGTTCAGAGGTAGGGTAATGTAGAGTGGTGTTTTTTTTGGGAGTAGAGTGATTGCTCTACTCCCCACCCATGCCACACTTTGGTGGTTGGTGCTGATTGACAGCTGGCCACTGGCTTCCCTTGCGGACACCTGCATACCCATCTTAAAGCCGCCAATGTCGGAGCCGCCCTTTGCCTCTGGGTCCTTAGCCGAAGGGGTTGCCGGGCAGAGGGCTGCCCTGGGGTGTCCTTGATGAAGGGGCAACAATCAGGGTTGCTGGAAGGTGTGTCCAGTGAAGCCAGGAAGCAGCAAAGGCCCGGGAGAGACCATGCTACAGTCTCATCCCACATGCTTTTAAGGCACTTTGAAAAATGTTTGTGGCCTGGATGGGGGTTCGGGGGCGATCTAGCTCTCACCTTGATGGGGGTTAAGCTGCAAATGGCGCAGATGATTCAGGTGCAGCGCAGGTCGCAAAGCTTCCCGAGTTGGAGGGAAAGGGTTAATCGGGGCTGCTGGGAGGCGGGTCCAGTGAAACCAGGAAGAGAAAAAGGCCCGGGAGAGACCACGAGACGGTTTCATCCCACATGCTTTTTAAGGCACTTTGAAAAAAATGTGTGGTCTGGATGGGGGGTTGAGGGCCATACAGCTCTCACCTTTTCTGGGGTTATGCTGCAAAATAAATAAATAAATAAATAAATAAATAAATTTTTTAAAAAAGGTGGACAGATCCAGGAGAAAACAGAGGGCAGGGTAAGGAACAAGGAACTTTGCGCATTAAGAGGGGTGTGTCGGCAGCACAGTCAAGTAAAGCCACTTGAATGACAGGGCCTGGATTTCACCAACTCGTCTTGCAGAGGTGATGGCCATGAGAAAAGCCGTCTTTCGCGACAGAAACTTAAGCGGAGCCGAATGCATAGGTTCAAATGGGCCCCCCCCAACTACATTGAGTTCCCATGCCGGGGCCAGAGCCTTTACCGGCAGGAATGAGCCAAACAATCCTTTGATGAACTCCTTCACCAGACGGTCTTAATGGAGGCATGGGCCAGTCCCCATTTGGCCAATGACAGCAAATATGGAAGTACCTGAGGAGCCATGACCCGCAATGGGTTAATCTTCCGAGACCAGCACCAAATCGCAAAATGCTTCTATTTGTGTCCGTAGCATTTCAGAGTAGACAATGTTCTAGCCTTGGCGAGAACTTCCTTGCAGTCTGCCGGGAGATCGTAGCCACCGAATTGTAGCGCTGCAGGAGACAGGCCTACAGAGACCCTGTATCGTGGTGAAGAATGGCGCCTCCTACCCTGGCGAGAAGATCCACGACCACTGGCAGCTTGACTGGCAGGGACGCTGACATGCTGAGCAGGTCTGGATACCAGATCTGCCTCGGCCACGCTGGTGCGACGAGGATCATCCGGCACCGGCTGAGTTGACTGATGACTTGAAGTAACAACGGCAACGGAGGGAACGCATACAGAAAGAGGCCTTCCAAAGCAATGAGAATGCATCCCCCATGCATCCCTGCTGAGTGAACCTGTCGGCAAACCTCCGGCACTTGGTGTTCTTCGCCGTCCCAAACAAGTCGCTCTGGGGATTGCCCCAATTGACCAAAAGGTTCTCCACTAGGCCCTGGCAAAGTTCCCACTCGTGGCAAGAGTGAAGCTCCCTGCTCAGAGAGTCGGCAACTGTGTTCTTTACTCCTGCCAGATGAAACGGAATGAGTAACATCCCCTGGGTGACGGCCCAGTGCCAAAGTCCTGTGCCGCTCTGGAGAGCGCTGGGATTTGGTGCCCCAGTTTCCTGATGTAAAACATTGTGGTGGTATTGTCCATGAAGACCAGCACCACCTTGTTCTTGAGGGACGGCAGGAACGATTTGAGGGCCCAAAACATTGCCCGTAGCTCCAGAACGTTGAGGTGCAACGCCTTCTCCTCCAGCAGCCACAGGCCTCTGGCGTGAAAACCTCTAATGTGGGCTCCCCATCCTTCCAGGGAAGCGTCCGTCGCGACCGTCTCCTTGTGCGGTGGGACCTGGAAATCCGCATCCCTGGTCAGATGAGAACGCACGCCCCAACACCTTACCGCTCAACGGAAACCCTCGTCAAGCATGATCCTGTCTTGGAAACTTCTGGACACCTGGTCCCAACGGGCCTCAAGGAACTCCTGCAGCGGGTGCATCCATAACCTGCAGAGTCTGATGAGGTAAATGCATGACGACATCATGCCGAGAAGAGACTGGATGGTCCTCACATGGGGATCGTCAGTGCAAGCAGCGGTGCACCTTCGCCTAGGATGGCAGCTATCCTCTCTTCCGACAGTGACGCCAGGCATGACACTGTGTTGAGTCGGGATTCCAGGAACAGAGCGTCCTGCGATGGAGTTAAGCAGGACTTTGCATAGTTCTCTCAGAACCCCAGATCCGTCAGAAGGCGGACGATCTTCGCTGTGTGGTGGACGGCGACTTGTCTTGATCTGGCCTGGATGAGCCAGTCATCCAAGTAATGGTAGATGTGGATCCGTTGAAGTTGTAGATGGGCAGCCACCAGCGCCAGGCACTTGGTGAAGACTCTGGGCGCCGACTTCAGTCTGAAGGGAAGGGCCTTGAATTGGTAATGCTTCCCTTGAACGACAAAGCGCAAATACTTGCAGTGTCCTTTGTGAATGGGGATGTGGAAGTATGCATCCGCCAGGTCCAACGACGACAGAAAGTCTCCCCCTTCCAGCTGCCCGAGCATATATGGAAGAGTGCGCATACAGAACTTCTGGGACTTTATGTATTTGTTCAGTCGTCGCAGGTCGAGGATGGGCCTCCAGCCCCTGGTCTTCTTTCGTACGAGGAAGTACCTTGAGTAAACTCCGGAGCCCCAGAGCCGCTTTAGGAGCAGCTCTATCGCCCCTTTCCTTAACAGGGCCCGAACCTCCAGCAGCAGCTGAGGGACGTGGTTTTACTGCCGGGCCATTGGTGGTATTTGGGGACACATCCGTTGGAACTCTAGAGTGTGTCTGTGGGCGAGAGCGTCCAGCACCCAACAGTCGGTGGCAATGGTCTTCCAAACACTGACGAAGTTCGCCAGCCGGCCTCCCACCGGGGTGCATGGGTCCGGGCCCGACATCCTGGCCGGTTCATTCCTTCTTGGAGGTAGACGGGCCGCCTTCCGGTCCCTGACGACGACATCCTCTTTCGAAGGCCTTGGAGCGTCCCCTGTTGGTTTCCTGGGCCGAGGAGCGGGAGGGTTGGCGGTAAGAAGAGAAGCCCCCTTTTTCGCTGCTGTAGCACACCCAGGGCACATGCCGTCTCTGTGTCCGCCTTGATGGGCCGTAGGGACTCATTCACCACTTTCCCAAAAAGATTGTCTAAGTCGAAGGGCATGTCAAAACCCTGGTCTGGCCCTCTGTTGGGAAGCGTCTGGAACCTAAGGAGATCTGGCTCAAGTCTAAGGGGGGCAGGGAGGCATTACAGAGGGAGGGCACCTCCGCAGGAGCTAGATTTACCCCACACTCTGCTTGGAAAGGCATCTGATCTGCAGAGTTAAAAGCAAGATGACCAAAGGGCTCTACCAGGGAAGTAATTAGCGAGAGAGGTGAAGGTAGTCAGGATCCAGGCCTCAGAAAGCCTAGTGGATGATGCAGAGGGTCTTGAACTTGATACTTGCAGCAACTGGGAGCCAGTGGAGAGATTTAAAGCCTGGAGAGATGCAGTCCCTGGGCTTGAGGCCAAGGATAAGTCTTACAGTCCTGGCCTAGATTAGTTAAAGGGAGAGAAGGGAGAAGTTGGGTGGATTTAGGAAGAGGCTGTTGCAGTAGTCCAGCCTGGAGAGGACCAGAGCTCCAGAGACATTCTGGGGGAAGGGGAGTAAAGGGAGAATGCCTCTTAGGAGGGGCAGTTGAAAGTGTGCCTTCTTGGCGAGGTCTGTGATGTGAGGAGAGAGAGAGACAGAGAGAAAGAGAGAGAGAGAGACAGAGGGAGAGACAGAGAGAGAGAGACAGAGAGAGAGAGACAGAGAGAGAGAAAGAGAGAGAGAGAGAGAGAGAGAGAGAGGAGTCGAAGATGACACCAAGGTTTTTGCCTCACAAAAGGGTGAGTGGAGGGGTCCCAATGAGAAGGATCTCTGTCTTACTGGCATTAAGGCAGTGATCGTTAGCAGCGCACCATGCCTGAATAGCAGACAGGCAGTCAGGAATGAGAGAGTAAGAGGTGGAGGCAGAGGAAGGAAGCTTGAAGGAGAGCTGCGTGCCATCTGCATAACACTGGAAGTTAGGAGAGAAGGTGGAGATCAAATGGGCTAGAGGGGCCAGGTAGATGTTGAAAAGCCCAGGCGAGAGGATAGAGCACCGAGGGATACCGTAGGAGGACAATGAGATGGTGGAGAGAAAAGTGCCCAGTTGAATCTGGGAAGGTCGGTCTGAGAGGAAGGAGGTCAACCAGTCCAGAGCCAAATCCGTGATGCCAAGGGTTTCACAGAGCCGATTTATCAGAGTGGCATGATTGACTGTATCAAAGGCAGAGGAAAGGTCAAGAAGAATGAAGACAGAAGGAGAGCTGGAATCGAGATTAGTGAGCAGATCCTAACGGGTGTTCAGGAGAGCAGTTTCTGTGCCTCTGGCTGCTCTGAAGCCAGACTGGTGGTCTTGGAGACAACTAACAGATCCAGTGTGGCGGATAAACTGGGAAATTGCCAGCTTTTCCAAGTGTTTGGCCAGGAAGGCGGTAATGGAGATAGGGTGGAGGTTTGCCGGACATGAAGGGTTGGCAGAAGGTTTTTTGAGGAGAGGGTGCACAAAGGAGTGCTTGAGGAGTGAGGGGAAGGATCCAGTGGCTAAGGAGTGATTGCAGAAATTGGCAGACAAGGTTGCCCTTGATAGTTCTGGAGGAGCAGGGGAGCACTTGTTTGGATGAGACTTCGATAGAGTGTACTAGAAACCACATCAGGTGGTATGGGAGAGTAGAAGGTGAGGTAGGGCCAAGGGAGGCCTGAAAGCGGGTGAGGGAGAAGGGTGTGGAGTAAAGGAGAGAGGACAAGATGTCATGAGTTTTAGAAATCAATTGAGAGGCCAGAGAAGTGCAGAGAGCCAAGGAAGGCAGAGGAGGAGTGGAGACTACAGTTGAGTTGGCAGGTTCCTTGTTGGGTGTGTGTTGAGGGGTGGCAGTGACTGTATATGTCGGGAAAACAGGGGGCAGGTGAGATAGCGGTTCCTGCTGATATAACTACCAGGTGTTTGCCAAGGAAAGGAGTGACGGAGATTGGACGATAGTTAGCCAGGCATGAAGGGTCAGCAGAGGGTTTTTTAGAAGAGGGTGCACGAGGGAGTGCTTCAGGGCGGAGGGGAACACTCCAGTGAGGAAGGAGTGGTTGCAGAAGTCGGTCAGAGCAGGAGCCAGGGTGTCAATGTGGTCCTTGATGGTTTTGGAGAAACAGGGATGAACCTGTTTTGACAAGACCTTCATAGATCGGACTTGTCTAGAAACCTTGTGTGAAGAGAACGGGGGAAAGGCAGAGAAGGAGGGAGGAGAGGTGGCCGAAGAAGGGCCAGGTCACGAGCAGGGAGTAGAGGGGGGAGAGGAAGAGATGGAGGACAGGATGTCCTGAGTTTTAGAGATGAAATTAGAAGCAAGGGCTAAGCAGAGGGTCTGGGAGGGGACAGGAGAGGTAGAGCCAGCAGCAGGATTGGCCAGTCCCTTGCAGATTTTAAAGAGTTCGGCCGAGTTGTAAGATGCAGCAAAGACGCGGGCTTGGATTTGAGCTCTCTTAGTGTGAACAGAGAGCCGGTATTGCCTTTGGAGCAGGCGGCAAGCCAGTTTGTCAGATGATGTACCGGAGGTACGCCAATCCCTCTCAGCCAGCCTGCACTTGCATTTGAGGGTGACGAGGTCTGAGTCGTACCAGGAATTGCATTTGGCTTTGGGTTTCAAGCGGATCCTCTTGAAAGGGGCAAGAACATCAAGAGTATCAGATATAGCAGAATGGGGCATGGAAAGGGCTGTCTCAGGGTGTGAGTCAGCCATTGGAGGATGAGGGGGAAAGGGGAGTGGCGGTGAAAGCCTCAACTGACACACGCTTCATGGGTCGGATAACCGAGAAGGTAGGTGGTTGTGTTGGAGTTGGCTCGGCCTGAGGGGTAGAGAGGGTGAGATGGGAGGAAAGGAGAAAGTGATCACTCCAGGAGAGAGGAGTGGTGAGAGGGATCGAAAGGTTAAGGTCTGAAGAGATCAGAACATCCAGAGTGTGCCCTGCAGAGTGAGTCAGGCCAGAGGGGAGAATAGAGAGTGAGAGGTGAAAAGGGTAAAGAGAAGGCCAGGTATGGCAATAAAGCAACAGTGGGAATGAGCAACTAAGGCATAGTGTAGTTAAGAATGCAGAGTTCTGTGCCAGGTATGGTGGACAATAGTCAGAGGGCACAGGATGGGCAGATTTGTCAAAAGTGAAGTGGAAAGGTCAAAGAGGAGGAGACCATGTATGACAGAGTGCAGTAAATTGTGCACAGGCAAGAAGGGCCACCTATGGCACATTCCAATGAAGAGAGAAGGTCAGCTATGTTGGGGTTAGCATAGTTAAGAGAAAATCAGTTACAGGACAGAGACTATCACAGGAGGTCAATGCATGACTATCACAGTAACAATCAATGCTCCAATAGAGATAATTGGTGTCAGGTGTGAATAGTTGCCCCTCCCTGCCTGACCTCATTAGTGGGACAACATTGAGACTGCCCATAGGAATATATTGGCCATTGATTCCTATGGGTAATTCTCATGACTCCCATCTGCCTCTTCCTCGTCGCAGTCCTTGTGGATTCCAATAGAGGAATGGGATTATTTCGCACATGGGAGAGCGGCGCAGCGTTTCCATGCAACATGGAGGTTTCAGCCTTTCCATATGGTGAAACGGGGCGCAAGGATTTCCCTCTGGCAAAGGTGGAGGTTGCGTTGGAAACTGTCAAAGAGCGCGTTCATGTCATGTGAGACGTCGGCTATTCTCGCGAGTTATGCTTCCGCGTAAGCCCCGCCCAGGAACCACAGCTTCTAATTAGCATAACTGTTCCCGCCGGTTACATTACCCGGACTTCGTTCCATTGAAGCTATATTCCAATATCCTCGACACTGACTGTTTCCTGGACTACTACTTCTTGGTGATTTTGATCCTGATATTGGCCGCACGGTTCATGACTTCAGACCGAATAACGGATTGCTTGTCTCCCGATTCTACTGCAGTCTGCTTCACTGGGTTCCGACCTGGTCTGTATTAATTTACTAGTTTTTCGGGTACGGTATCATCCGGATCCTAGTGTAGTAGTTCTTTCTTACAGTTAAGTCGAATTCCTTCCTGACCTGACATCGGACTGTACGCCAGACTCCCAAGCCTTCTTCTAACATACAGTAAGAGTTTGGATTCCATATTTATTCACACTGTCATTGGTTCTCAGTTTACTTTATTGTTGGCACCTCATCAGCCCCTGACTTGGGTCTAACAACACGGGTTTACTGCTCTTTCTGTTTCTGAACAATCTGCTGAACACTCTCCTGCATTCACCACTATCTCTCATGAACTCCTCCCCAGTTCTGTGGACTGATTTCACATGGGCACACACAAACGCTCTGCAGCCCAGTGCACCAACCCGTTACTAGTGCGTCCCTCGTTCCGCCCGGGTTATTGATCCCTTTACTAACCTTCCCTTTTGTTATTTTTTCCCTTTCGTTTTTTCCTCGACTGAAACTTCATTTAACAGCCATAAGAAAACATTGTGGTAAGAACGAATCCTGATTGACTGGAGTGGTTGTTTGGGGTAGCTAGTCACTTTAGAGATTAAGGTGTGCTTTGACTTCACTGTAGGTGCAGATGTTATATGACCCATCGAGATAACCTTTCAGGTATTCTATAATTAAGTTTAGGTCATTGTTGTGGTTATTGATGATAACTGGATATTAATCAACACTCTGTGCTTCCATTACAGCCACTCTGTGCTTCCATTACAGCATTGGTTTGGCGGTGTGTGGTATTCCCACTCTTTTGTGGGATCAACCCCTCTGTCTGTCTATTATTAGAATAGCAGAGGGGTGTATCGTAAAAAATAGTACCCTTAAGTTGAGGAGGCCTGACTGGTCGAAGGTTCTAGTAAGTCAGGCTCGCTGTCGACTGTGAGGTCCTGCTCATTCGTTCTCCTCGCTGATCTTGGGATGTCTATTTCAACACCCCTAGCAGATACGCTGGGGTGAGTAACAGATTATAGAAGTTGTAGTGATGTCGAGAGGTAACATTTGTATTGGGTTTTAGAGGTAATTTGAAGTTCCCCTTTTTTCTCCGTCTTTTCCATAAGGTAAAGTGCAGGGAGGGAGAAGGGGGAGGATTTTGGTGACAACATCCCATAAAGATTGCTAGGATATTGAGTAGGGGTGCATTGGAAAAATTGGAATACCACGTCTCGCCCAAGGACCCCCTGCCCAGGTGATTCTCACTCGCTCGGCCACCCCCAGGGTGGGGATCCAAGAGCGATGGCCCTCCCCTGGCCTCCTGAACAAAGGATCCCCGGGAATAACCTGTGAGAAACGCCTACCCATCCCCAATAACACAGGCCTTTTGCCCAAAGAACATCAGTGGAAGGTTGTCGAGGGATTTTATTATCTGGGCAATCTTGTGCCTAACCTTTCTACAGGAAGGACACGGTCGAGAGTCCAGATTGACTGGTGCTGGCTTCCCTTGATCTGATGGACCTATTTGGGTAAAGAGAAGTTGAACCGATGGATAATTATTTTCTCTTTTCTCTCCTTGCCCTCTGAAAGCTATTTCTGAGGGAAAAGGGTGCTCTGGTTTAAATTTACTCACTTCAGCCTCACTGGAGGGTTCGATTTCTAGTGAGCGTTCGTATGGTAGCCCAGGGTATGAGGGTACATGTTCTTCCTGCTCTAGGGTGTATCGCTTCGAAAACTCTTCCTCTTCTTCCTCCAAGGAATCTATCATATCACTAAAGAGATTCGAGAGTGTAGGGGACAGAAAGGGGTCACAAATTAAGTCATCCCTTTTAGATGGCGTAGTGGGGTTAGGTAAGCCCTGGGAAGGTATCATCAAGGTAATGTTCTGGTACCTTATCAGTGACCGAAGATGGAATAGGGTTGCTCCTGTAAAGGAACTGTAGGATTCTGACACCCTGGGACTAAGGAGTTCTCCCTTTTGGATTTTCTTAGTTGGGAGAAAATAAATGGCTTCGGCTTTTCTGTAGACGTCCTGAGGGAAGAGGGATGTTCATAAGATTTCATATACTAGAGTCCCTAATATCTCATCCCACAATATAATTATCTAGCTGTGCAGATGACACCCAGATTCTCCTCCCACGTTCGGGGGATTATGAACATGATTTGGCCTTGGTGAATAGGATATACCTCGTCATCCAGGCATGGATGGCCCGCCATGGTCTATGCCTGAATGATGACAAAACGGAACTCATCATACTGGGGAATACACAAAACATCAAAAGACTGAACGATGACTACTCATCATTTGTTATAGATGGCAACACCATTAAGGTAGCAAAAGAGGTAAAAACACTAGGTTTTTACCCCGACTCTTGCCTCTCTCTAACAAAACAGGTGAGTGCGATGGCCTCTAGCACCGCATACACCTGCAAGCTGATTAGAGCTGCTAACCCATACTTGTCCACCACCAGTTGTCTCACCCTATCAAGAGCTCTGGTATTATCCATATTGGATTATTGTAATGCACTATACATAGGATCCAATAAACGCACGTTTCAAAAAATCCAAACCCTGCAGAACAATGCCCATAGAGCTGCATTAGGAATCCCAAGAAGAGTGCATATCTCTGATGTCAGAAGACAATCTAACTGGCTCTCTACAGCTGACAAAATTAAACTTTAAAACAGTATCACTAACATTCATAAGTATGAATAATCTAGCCCCCAAATACCTAACAGACAGGTTCAAAAGAAGAACTTCCAATAGACCTACCAGAGAAGCCTATACCAACCAGCTAGTGGTGCCCTCATTTAAATTGAGCACAGCTGGAGGCAACAGTTTCCCTGTCAAAGCAGCCCAGCTGTGGAACTCCCTCCCATCTTCTTTAAGGTCTGACCAATCCTATGCACACTTCAGACTTAACTGCATTAAATGGCTCAAAGAAAATTACCTATATCTGACTACACTAGGACTACTCACGTCTGACCCGTCTGTTATCCCACCACTGAACGCATATCTACATGCACATCCCTCCCGCTTATTCCACCCTGCTCTCTAACCTTCCATGTATATTGTATATACACCTCTGTGTACAAATACTTGTGTATATAACCCTGTATAGCACCACCTTATTGTTGTCAAAGTACTCTGTAACTACTTGGAATGTGTAACTGTAAACTTGTAAGCTTAAAGAATTCTTGAATTGGCGCCGGATACCTTTGGGTCTGGCGCGCGTTATAAATAAAATAAACAAACAAACAAACCTCGGTTGAGTTTCTTGGGAGTGGACATTTTTTTTTAAAGAGACACATTTTAAATGGTCTCCATAGGATACCAGGGGTAGTATTTCCAGATTTCTCTTCTGGTGGGGTATAACATATATGTACCAGCCACCAGGCACGTTAACTTGTAGGTCTACAGAGATAACCACTTTGCCTGTACTGGGCACTATATAATCAAGGGGACAAAATAGATGGTACGTTTCCCTCTACCATCTTCCTTACCAGTGGAAGGGCTTGGGGGGGGTGGGGGGTTAGCAGATGGCAGGTGATCCCCATCTTACCACCGGTTTGTCAGGGAGAATTCTCAGAAATGTGCTTATTCCCTGCTACCTTAGAGACCCCTAGCACTTTACTGGACTTCAGGACTTTTAATTTTTATCCTGAAGAGAGTGAGACCCTTTTCCCACCCTCTCATGCCTTTTTATTTGATTTGAACACTGGGTTTCTTTGGTTTTGGAGTCTGACAAACTTCATAGGCGTCATCTTTTTACATTGTGACGCACAGCGCCCTCAGTGCAGTGGCACAGGGAATTCCTTTGGATCTCTGCTAAGGTTTAAATACCTTTTCATAGATAAACTGCTGTTTCCAAGAGCAGTAAAGTGAAATTGACTTTACTTACATTGTAACTTTCTAGACCTAGCACACACTGTCTTACTATAGGCAGTCGTGCTATTTTCAAGTAGCTGAAACTGCGAAGTGCCACTGATCTGAATTGCGCCCATTTCTGCAGCCGACCTTCAAATCGTAGTGCAGGAGTCCCCAGACGCCCTCCCCCTTGTCCCCAAAACTGAGGCCTACGAACAACAGGATCTGCAGGAACTACAACAGGAACAGAAGCCAGCTGGTACCATTTCTTCATACCTAACCTAAGGTACTGTAAACTACGGGGTACTTACCTCTATTGGGGGTAGCATGCTTGTTCTCACTGGAGACTTGCATTGGCTGCCCTTTGCAGAGTTACTTGCAGCTTTGCCCTTCACAAGCCTCCCAGCTTGTGGCCCAACAGTGATTCGTTTTACAACAAAACTCTCTAACATTGTTTAAGACTTTTACCTACCTTCAAGAAGTGCCTCAGCTCCCTTAGGCTTTTCTCAAGTGACATTGGCTGTCCTGGCTCCCCGAAAGACTGTTCTTACCCTTTGTGTTTAACTATCCATCCAAAAAGTCATACATACCTTACTGGAATAGCTGGGAAAGGGTTCATCTACTTTGCATTGGGGGGGTTCAAAAGTGCTTACTTTTCTGAGAACTTGTTAATCATTTTTCCTTCCCTAACCTTTTCCTTTTTGCCACAACTTCAGTATTACCATTTAAGTGTGAAAAGTGATATGTTAATGTCCACAGTGTCCTAGCAATTGAAGTCACCTCATGGTGTAGGAATAGCGGTGTGCCAGCCCAAAAGGATATCTACTTTATTGAACTGAAGGAGAGTACTTTGAAGTGTATTTTTATTGTTGCCAATTGCTCCCTTCTAAAGAAGGCTTATTATAAAACGGACTGTTAATTTAATACATCATTATTTTAATCACTAAGGGCCACATGACACGGACGGCTGTAAGGGTTTACCGGTAAGGGTACCAGTGCCGGTAAACCCTTACCGCCTTACTATGAGGCCCCTTTGTGGGACCCTACCTTAACGGCTGGTTTTACCAGCCGTTAAGGACGGGACCCGCAAAGGGACCTAGGAGGTAATTACGGTACCGCAATTTGCGGTACTGTAATTACCGCCTTCCCCATTCCCATTGAGCCCTATGGGGGCAAAAATGGGAATGGGGAAGGGCCATGGTGAATGGGGAATTACCGCCCCCACACACCTTGGAATAGGGCGGTAATTCCCCCATTCACCATGGCGGACTCATGGCGAAGCCTTGAGTATAAGTGTTATTTGAATACATGTCACTGTGAATGTCTTTGTTATAACCTTACAGCTCACACTGACCCCTCGAGATACGCCTGGCTGCTCAGTGACTCTACCAACTTGTGTAGTACAGACTTATACCAAAGGTTGGGTTCCTATTGCCAAGAGGACAAGGTTGGTGCAGTCTCCCGCAGGGTTACTGCATACAATCTTGCCTAACACTGGTGGCAGGTGGTGAGGATCTATTGTAGAGTTGTTACATTGAGTATTTTGCTTTGCTTGTGTTCAACTAAACCCCCACAAGGCTAAGCTCCATCAGAACAGCAATTGTAACATGCCAAATATGGATAACTCCAGTCCGGAAGCCCTGATCATTTTAACAGTAGATCAACTGAAAGAAATGTGTAAAGTCAGGAATCTTAATTTAAAAGGAAAGAAAAAATAGTTCATTACAAGGTTGTTGAATCACCCAGGTTTGGGTGGTAGGCCTACAACACCTACTAACCCAAGAAATGTGGAAATTGATAATGAGGCTAATAGTTCAGAGTCTAACTCTAATGTACAAGAGGAGTCAAGGGCGGTAGAGGAGTCGCAGGATATGAGCCCCTCTTTGCCAGAGTCTGCCCTTTTGCCTCAAACCATGTCCACTGGGACCCCCAAGTTCCAACAATAAGTCCAGAATATGTGTCTCTTGAAACAATGAGGCTTGAATTGGAATTCAAAAGATTGAAAGCTCAAACTGAAGCCAAACATCAGGACATCAAGCTCAGGGAAATGGAAATGCTGCATGCTCTTGATATGAAAAGATTGTCTCTTGAAAATGCTTCCCCCCCAGAGTCCTCTAGGTCTTCTAGTCCCAATAGGCCTCGCCTGCCTAAAGAAGCAGTGAGTATGTATGATGTGAAACTTGATATTTTGGACTGGTTGGGTGCTTTTGAATATAATCATGGGATTCAGGGTCTCAAAGAGAATCAGTAGATTCCTTGGCTTTTGTCTAGGCTCCCTGAGGGCTGCAACTGATGCTGTAATGGAGGTGGGGGAACTTGAAAGACAGTATGAGAATGTGAAGTTGGCTTTGAAAGCTAGATTTGGGAAAACTACTTCCCAGTACCTTAAGAGGTTTAGGACCCCCAAAAAGACTGATGGCACTCGTTGGGCTACCTGGGTGTGTGAATGTTTGAACATCTTAGATGGATGGTGAACATCTTAGATGGATGGGTTAAGGGTTACAGAGTGAACACTTATGAAGGTATTTTTGATGCCTGCTCTCCTGAGCTGAGACAGCACTTGGCTGACTCAAAACAGATTGATCCCAAAATGTTAGCAGAGGCTGCTGACTTGTGGGTTGCCAACAGGGCGCCTCACAAGGATTCTGGGGCCACTCACAAAGGTATTACCCAAATTGTTCGTTTACAATTGACCGAATTTAAAGGGTCACAATTGACCTTTTCCGCAATTGACTGTACATATATATATATCGCTTTGGTAATATATATATATATATATATATATATATATATATATTGACCTTCACAATTCGGTCAATTGTGAAAAGGTCAATTGTCATTCCAACAGTTGTAATACGAACAATTCGTATACAACCCTCACGAATCCTGGAGGATTGGGGGGAAGCAGCACAAGAAAGATGGAAAAGAGAATTCTAATTCCAACCACCCAAAAGAGGGCCACAGACAGAAACATGGTAAACACCAGGGAAACCACGTCAGTCTAGTGAAACCTCTGGTGCTAAACCAGAGGGAGGTCAGCAGAAGCCCCCATTCCAAAGAACATTTGGTAAATGTTATGCTTGTGGGTCAACTGACCATGTGAAAGGGGATCCTAGATGCAAGGGTAAACCTTCAGGGGTCCAAACTGCCTCCTTAATCTTCATCCCTGAGGAAGACGTTCATAAGGCAAGTGGTAACTTTCAATTATTGGCTGAAGACCCCATTGGAGTCTCAGTCAGTGTTTCTTTAGTGTCCCTTGGTCTGTGGAAACAGCAGCATGTAGATGTGTATGAATATTCCAGATAACACAAAAGAATATTACAAGGACAGTGTCCAGGTGAATGGCCAGGAGACCCCGGCCCTTAGAGACACTGGGGCCAGCATCACAGTGGTGGGTGAATGTTTTTTCAAGCCTGGGGATGTTGCTAAGGCACCCAAAGGTCCCACTAAACTTGATGGAGGACCAGTCCAGATGGTTCCAAATCATCCAGTGCAACTGAGGATTCCTGTCAGTGTACAACGTGCGGTGCCTCGGAGAGTCCTGTTGGGGAATTACTTAAAGTCTATTGGAGTTGTATCAAACACCCCCAGGCCTCCCATTAAAAGGAAGCAGGAGGAAACTAGATTAGACAGAGAGGCAACTTTAGATGACTCGAAGTGGGAAGTTACAGAAGTACCTATAACTCCCAGTCCACAGGACGGACACCCTTCTAATTCCAAGCCAAAGAAAGAGACAATAGGGGAATCCCAAGGTCTCAGGAAAGAAGAAAGGTGCCACGCCTGTTCAAAGGACAAGGACTTCCCAGAGAGGACAGTCCAAGGTCACACCTGTGACCCCTCCACCAGCTGAGGCTGAGTGAGAGGACCAACCAGAGGATGGTGACCAGCTACCGATGACACAGAGCTGGAAGAAGCCCTTCCGCCTGTTGGAGATCTGGATCCTAAAGACCATCCTGGGCTGCAGAGTTTGCTTGCAGAAGGTGGACCCTCTAGGGCAGACTATAGCAGATGTCAAAGAGTGCCCTACTCTTGAAGGATTTTTCTAACAGGCAGCTTCCCGGCTGCAAGGGCAGCAGACAGGGAAGCACATGCTGTACTGGGAGGATGGGCTCCTTTACAGTGAGCCAATAGAGTCTAACCCACGGACTACAGAAGACTTGTAGTGCCTCAGGAAGTGAGACTCCAGTTCCTACAGTTAGCCCATGAGATTCCTTTAGCTGGTCACTTAAGTTTTAAGAAGACCAAGGAAAGGATTTCTCTGCATTTCTACTGGCCTAAAATGGGGTCTGATGTAGATTCATTCTGTAGAAGCTGTCACACTTGTCAGACATCTGGCAAGAGTGGAGCCAAGAATGTGGCACCCTTGGTGCCCCTCCCAGTGGTGGGAGCTCCTTTTGAGAGGGCAGGGACTGACATTGTTGGTCCCCTAGACCCTCCCACATCTTCAGGCAATCGATTTATATTGGTTGTGTTAGACCATGCTACCAGGTATCCTGAAGCTAAACCTATGAGAACTGTTACTGCTCAGGCAGTGGCTAAGGCCTTCCTTGTTACTTTTACCAGGGTAGGTTTTCCTAAGGAGGTTATCTCAGACAGGGGGACCAATGTTATGTCCCACTACATGCATGTGGATAAACTGTGGAGTGACCTACAAGTTCTCAACAGCCTACCATCCCCAAGCCAGAAAACGAGCAAAAAACAGAAGCAGGGAATCATGCCTCTCACCAACCCCACGCGAAGTTTGCAAAGACAAAATCACCTGCGTGACCACGTTTTCTCCACCAAGTAATCAAATAAAGAAGACCATTCTAAAACATTGGAACATTCTCCACGCAGAATCTGTTGAACCAACCAAACCCCATTTTGCGTTCAGACGAAGTAAAAATCTCAAAGACAGACTGGTCAACACTTACACAGAACCCACCAAGTCCCCGGAACAACAAAACACCCTGTGGAATTTACTGCATGTTAAAGGTTACTACAAATGTGGATCATGCTCAGTGTGCTGCCTAACAAATAACATGAAATCCATCGACCTCAACGGTAAGAACTGGAATTTCTAATCCTTTACCAATTGTAAAAGCAAATGGACAGTGTATGGAATGCCCTTGCAAACTATTATACATCGGCAAATTCAAGAGAGAAGTAAGACAGCGCATATGCGAACATCGCTCGTGCATCAAAAATGCCGTCCCTGACAAACCAATGGTGGCACATTTCCAAGAGAAACACCACACCCACAATGACATCTTCTGGTTTGTTTTACAAACAGCCAAAAACCCTTTTAGAGGTGGCGACAGAGATCTCTCACTTCGCAAACTAGAGCAACAATGGATCTTCAGACTCAATTCAGTCAAACAAGGCCTGAATGTGGCAATCGAATGGAATCTGTTCTTCAAATAACTCCAATTAATGCTATCACCAGATCCTTCAAACACATGTGCCTTCAATCACACTTTATCACCAGTTTACACACCCACTAACTTACCAGACACCAACATCCCCTTGGTTTGCCACCAGCAGCAACCACCACAGAAATGAGGTTTGTCCTAAATCGACTGACACTGTACAATTACAGTAGTACACAAAACGTACCCACGTTTTCTTCATTAAATCTTGTATTGATGAAGAGTGTTAACATGAGATAGTGTTGTTGAAAAACACGTAACCTTATGTCCTATCTGTATGGCGCACATGTTACAAATACGGGGTGTCTTTCCTCAATATTTCTTTTTTTATAGTCAAACAACTGGATGTTTTAAACACATTGCCAAAATGTTTCCAAATATGTATCCACATGCGATCTTCACTAAATCTTTTTATTGATGAAGAGAGTTAACACGAGATCAATTTGTTTGAAATACACGTAGCCTTATGTCCTATCTGTATGGCATACATGTTAAAATTACAGGGGGGTCTCTCCTCAACATTTCTGTTTTTATGGTCAAACAACTGAATGTTTAAACACGTTGCCAAAGTGTTTCCAAAATATGTTCCTTATCCATGCATGCAAAGCTATGAATTCATTCACCAAGCTACCAGCATTTTGTTAACTTTTTGAATGCAACTGTAGTGTAATTATGCGGTATCATCCCGTTGTCACAAATTTGTATCCACGCCCCTCGGCACCCAGCCGTGCTCCTGCGCACCTGTCATGAGCCCACACACGAACCCGACAGCTTTTTTTCGCACGGAGCTAGTGTCCCGCACCAGTATCATACCGCGCATACGCTATTCGATCAATTGCACAGCCGCGCACTCAGCTAGTGTCCCCGGCAAATTCCCCAACGCACATGTGCTAGTTCCACAGTAAGTGTACTTCCCTACTCCCTCGCTCAGGCTGCACTACAGCTCCCCGCTACATCGCGCTTCATCAGAAGGAACCTTAACTCGTTTTCAAAAGGTAAGGAATATAGCTATGCCAAGCACTGCTTCAGCGCCTCTCTTCACAAACCGCATGTTTTTTAGAAACGTATGTGCTTTTGCTATACGGCATCTCTAGATGTTTTCCGGCGCTGAAATCACAAATCCACCTTCAAAATATACCTCGTGCAAATCACAGTTACATTCTGTTATAATACCGTTCTATCAGCACGCCATCACCCATCAAAGCACTTACAGGCTCTATTGCACAACGATACTAAATTACAATAGTAAATTATATAATATATTAAATTACTAATTACACCTGAAAAATACAGATTTTCTAAAATACATGCATCATGCCGTGACGACCAATAGTTCCTTCAATCACTGTGCAAGTCATTATTTTTAAGTCAATTACGTGTAAGGCATTTAGAGGGCTTGTACTCCAGCCCAATACCACACGTTTACTGGCACCACCTCCAGCATTCCTGCTCTTCACAAATAATCTTGCAGGCACCTCCACGCTAGAATTCATTTTTAATTTTCTGACTAGTAGCTGATTTTCTCCACTTCTTCCTCACACAGCGACCATGGCTGTCTTCCTAACTTGACCTTAGTCTGAAACATCACGGCAACTCTCTCCCGTGAATGTGTTTTTCAGCACCATCGCTGGAATGCATACCTACAAAATAAGGTATGCACCTATTACTATCAATAAGTTATGTATGATACCTCATACCATCCAGGTAACTCATTGTTACCTCTCTCCCTGTATATTTCTTGCTACGGACGCCCGCGCCATAATAGGTGCTTCCCTGAAACCACTTTGTGTTCAACCATTCATAGAACACAAGTAGGCTTTTAGAGTGCAGTTCCTTTATACACAGAACACCCTCCGTGTGGTTATTTATTTTTCTGACGGCCCCTCCCTTATGTGTCACCTGTCTCCATAGGCGTTCACCAGCCCTAATCACGTCCTGCTGACATTCATTTCTAACCCAGTGAAGGCTGACTCCATCCCGAACCAGAAACACCTACATATGTGTCGATGTATGCTACTAACCCTCACTTAATGCAACAACAGTTTCACCTGTTGTACTTTTCACTGTAAGCCAAATAAGGCCCAAATGTGACTTTGCAAGTTTGTTTTTCGTTTTTGTTTTTCTGTTGTGAACCTATTATTTTTAGATGTGTGTCCGAATCTATGAATAAATTTAATTAGTACCCAACCGTCTTCTAAATGTATCTGTGACCGCTAATGGCTAGTATATGCAAACTAGCTCCCTGCCTCTTACGTCCACCTCCTCTACACGGTTGACCAGGGGTAGCTGTTGACTCTCCTCTCTTGTAAATGTATCTATCTCCATAATGTAACATATGCCTAGCCATTTGCTTGTCTAGCTATGTGCTCTGTTCGTGTAAATCTATTGCCTTTGCCTATGTTCTGTTTTTCTGCTCACTGACTGCCTTCAAGGTGATCTGTAACACACCTCCAGTACCCTTTTCTGCAAGAAAGATGAACTGTAACTCACCTCTTCCCCGCCTGGCAGGATCTGTATTTGATTTGTGTAACCATGCTTTGTTGTCCAGGTATAAGCACCCAGATACCCTTGCGTGAGGTGCGCTATATAAGAAAATAAAGTAAACTAAACTACTACTCAAACCCAGGTGAGAGCCTTTCTGTGTCTCACTGGTTACTATAGGAACTTCATACAGAACTATGGGACTGACCATAGCCTCTCCCTTGAATGTGATATCCTCACCCAAATTCCCCAAGAAGGTCAGTGTACTAAGGCATTTGAAGGACTTAAGAAAGCCCTTTGTCAAGCTCCAGTCTCGAGAGCTCCTGACTACAATCAATCCTGTATTGTACAAACAGATGCTTCCAAAACAGAGATGGGTGCAGTTCTGAGTCAGCTGGATGAGAAAGGCAGGGGACACCCTATGTGTTTCATCAGTAGGAAACTGAAGGACCATGAAACAAGATGGGCAACAATTGAAAGAGAATGTTTTGCCATTGTGTGGTCTTTGAAGAAGTTTAGACCATACTTGTATGGGTCGACTTTTGTAATTCAAACGGACCACCAACTCTTGAGATGGTTAATGGGGGAGAATCCTAAATTAAATTGTTAATATGGTCAATCAGCCTACAGGGGTTTGATTTCACGATATAACACAGGTTAGGCTGTAATCACCAAAATGGTGATGCTCTCTCCAGAATGTATTACTGACTTCAACAGTAGTGGATTAAATTAGGGAGATTTCTCAGAAATGTGCTAATTACCTTCGACCTTAGAGACCCCCAGCTCTTTACCTGGACTATAGGACTTTTCATTTCTAACCTGGAAAGAGTAAGACCTTTTTCCCCACTCTCATTTTTCTGTGATTCAGACTCTGTGTTTCTTTTGACTTTGGAGTCTGACAAACTCCATAGGCATCATCTTTGTGGCATTGTGGCACACAGCACCTTCAGTGCAGTGGCACAGGGAAGTCTCTTAGATTTCCCCAAGGTTTAAATAACTTCTCTTGGTGAAACTACAGTTTCCAAGAGCAGTAAAGTGAAATTGACTTTACTTACATTGTGTAACTTTCTAGACCCAGAACACACTATCTTACAATAGGGTGCTGGAGGGGTTACTTAGTATCCCCTTTGTCTAGTTTCTCATGTAGCATTTTGATGTTACCCTTTCTACAATTAATGGCTGCTGGCAGTGGTTTACTTTTTATTAGCATTGTGTGTTTTTACAGTGGGCTGCATTTGCAGCTGCAGTAAGGCACCCATGGGTGCCCATTTTGTCAAAATAGCCCAGGTCTTTGTTTTTTGCCATTTCTTGTTGGAAATGTCCTTCTTGGGATTTACTCTGCGCGCCAAACCATGTTTGGTCTCTTTGTTCGTTTTGTCTTTGGCAGGATTCACGAGTGAAGCCCGCCTCTGGCTACAGTATGTCTGGCAGGGGCAGGAAGTGAGGGAGGTGCCCGAAATACCCTGTGCTTAATCTCCTTGGTTACAGGAATGCACCCAAAGGTGATTGGCCTGCTGGCTGTCCTTGGAGGACAGCCACCCTGCTGTGTGATTGACAGCAAGGCTGGAATGAATGGGAGAAACCTGCATAAAAGGCAAGGCTTTTTAGCTTGGAAGGCAGAGTCGACCACTTGACGAAGGAATCCGATGAAGAACTTGGAAGAGACGCCTGCTGCAACTCCTGGACCGTTGGTTTGCCCTTTGAAGCCCTGATGCTGTGCTGAAGCTCCAAATTCGTTCTGACTAGACAAGCCGTGCAAGGACGACTTCTCCCCTTAGGTTGCTGGGACAATGAACCCCAAAGTGAACTCGTTTGGACATCCTCTCGGGGTTGGCTGTACTTCCACTGCTGCTGGAACCGAGGTGCCAGGGAGAGGAACACCAAACCGAGTGGATCGCTTTTAAGTCAACACCGAGCGCCAGGAAGATCCTCCGGATTTCTCTGAAGCAGGACTGACCAAGCCTGAGCCACCTCAACAGAGTGCTGGACCCCAGATGCGAGGAAAGTCTGAAGTTGTATCCGAGAACCGCAGTGTTGCTATTTGCTGTAGACGCGAGGAACTGAAACCGCGAAGTGCAGCTGAATTGAAGTTTGCCCATTGCTGCCGCTGACATCTCCATTGCAGTGCAGGAGTCCCCAGACATCCTCCCTCTTGTCCCCAAGACTGAGGCCCAGGAACAACAGGATCCTCAGAGCTACACAGGAACAGAAGCCAGCTGGAACCGTATCTTCTAACCAAAGGTACTGTAAAACTAAGGGGACTTATCTCTTGTTGTGTAGCCTTGCTTGCTCTCAGTTGAGACTCGTCTTGGTTGCCCTTGCAGAGTTGCTAAAGCTTTGCCCCTCACACGTCTCCCAGCTTGTGGCCCTACAAGTGATTTTATTTCTAAAAACATTGTGCAAGACTTTTACTTATCTGCAAAGAAGTTCTTCAGCTCCCCTAGACTTTGCTCAACTAACTTTGACTGTTGTGGCTCCCTGAGAGACTCTTCTTACCCAGACTCTGTGCCTTTACCTTTCTCCCATGAAAGGGTTAAATTGACTTTGCACTGGAAGGTTCAAAAAGTACTTACCAGTTTGTGAATTATTTGTTAACCTTTGTTTTATTCCCCTAACTTTTGCACTAAACTCAGTATTGCTCTAAATGTACCAGTGATAAATCAATGTCCAGTGTCCTGGCTATTTCAGTCACCTGAGGGCGTAGGAAGTGTGTGTGCCATCCCCAATGGGTATCATCTGATTTAGAGAAAGAGTGTGTTTTGAAGTGTATTATAATTGGGACATGTTTTGCTCCCTTCTGAAGAAGGCTTATATAACTGACTGTTAAATTAATAATTGTTTAATCAAGAAACCTTGAGTGTAAGAGTTTGTTTGAATAACTATCACTGTGAATCTCTGTGGTACTCCCCTACAGCTCACATTGACCCCTCTTGAGATAAGCCTGGCTGCTCAGCCACACTACCAACCTGTGTAGTACAGACCTATACCAAAGGTTGGGTTCCTATTGACAGGAGGTCAAGGGTGCTGTAGTCTTCCAAAGGATACTGCACACAATCTTGCCTAACACTTTCTATTTTGTTTTACACACAGAGTTACACATGCTCAGTTTCCTTCTTGGCTTTAAACCATTCCAGTTCCTGGTGGGGTTCTTTTTTCTGTCCACGTGGGATCCTACCCATGGAACAGGTTATTTGGCTGTTTGTTCTCTGTACAGGGGCTCCCAGACACTTTTAAATATGTTTAGGGACTTGGGGTTTCACTTAAAGTTACAGAGGGTAATCCAGACGTGGACTCCCTGCTCACTGTGCTCAAAGAATCACAGTTCCACCTCACTGGTGAGGCCCAACAAGGCTGAAGCACATGCCTGGGGTTGCTGATGGTACTCTTGTTCAGAGGACAACTGCTTAGCATTTTGGTGCTGGACTGCCCAGGTGGGTGGGACAAGACTGATATGCAACTGGATATTTCTCCTCTGTGAAAGGCACAGTTATAGAGCCTCTCGTGTGGGAACTGTGACTAATCCGAGGAGGTCGTCCCTACTCCCCTAGGGGGGGAGACCTTTCCCATGGGGTCAGAGAGGTGCATCCACAGTACAATAATCCTCCTGGGGATGATGCACCGAAGGAGGATCGCATAGGAGAGTTAGACCCTTATGGGATTTGGGACGGCCATTATGCCTCTGCTTTAGTACAACCTCCCTCTGTGCCAAAGCTAAACTATCTCCCATAATTCCCTCTAGTGCTAATATATTTTGTCAGCCAGCCTAATATGTTAGACCTGACTAAAAACACAAACACAATTTACATTCCATATACTTCCAATGCAAATACTGTGAAGAAGAGGACCACAGGTTCGAAGATCACTCCAGAGAACTGGTGTGAATGATCTAGTCTCTCACGGTACTTGATTGGTCAAATGCAATACAAAATAGCAGAGGGAAACCAACATGGAGAAACCCAGGAGATGACGTTGCGACAAGCAGGGATACAAACCACAAGACGCAGTGCTCAAAGGCAAACGGGAATGCAAAGTAGTCCAGGATGAAAGGACTACACGGACGGCTGCCCAAGAAACCCTCTGGACTCCCCAAAGTCCGGGTCGCTGGCTGAGAGAAAAAACCCAACTCGAGAAGGAAGAACCGCCGAGCGAAGCAACCGCCGACGAGGGGCGACACCTGGAAACCAAGAAAAACACCTAGGCTTGGCAGAATAGTACACCAAACTGGTATATACATCAGTACAAGACTGGGAGCCGCACCCATTTGGAAGTCTAAGAATAAGGTGAAGTCCAGTCAAGAAAGCACGGAAAGGAAGAGACTATCCCTTGTAATTTCCTGGGCTGTGTTTGGCAGGGGAGTGAACCAGACATACACCGCAGTGAACACAGAAGGGGAGTTCACGGAAAAAGCTGAGAATGTTTGTTGTAGACATTGGGGAAAGTTTGGAAGATCCAGGGGAAAGGAGCTAATCATACTTCTCTGTGGAAAAGGAACATTTGTTTGTTTGTTTTATTTATATGGCACACCAAACCCGGAGGTAACTGGGCGCAAGCAGTACAAGTAGGCGTTAGGCTTTGGTTACAAAGATATACAGCTTGCAAAGGTTTACAGTTACAATATTTACCTGATTTACAAGATACGTAGATTACAGGGAAGTCAATGTATGGAAGCAGGCAGCATGAAACGTGCATAGAAGGCATCAGCTAAATAGTCGATCGGAAATAGAAGATCGGAATAGATACTGTGGCATGTAGTTTGAGTTGGCAATTGTTCATTAGCAATATTTGCTTCATTTTGACAACCCAAGACATTGGGAACTTTCTGTTGACAAAACTGTCGTTATCAATTTAGTTGTGAATATAGTACCCTTGGACATTAGGTTTAAGTTATTAGTGTTCGGGTCAGAAGCTGAGTTTTTGGACGCAACAGTGAGACTATTTATTTGACATCCCAACGTTTATGTTAGATTCATTTCAGGGAGGCAAACACCTCTTAGCTTTAGGCACAGAGAGGTCGTTTTTCCAACCCTTTTATTAGCTGATAAATGTTTATATCCAAAACTAAGTCACCTCAGTGTCCGAACCTTACTTCTGCACCCTTACATAACCTACCCAAAGAACAGGTTATTTGGCCATGTTCGTTCTCGGTAGAGGGGTTCCCAGACCTAGAGCAAGCAGAGCAAGACCTTCTGCAGCAAGGGCTTGGTGGGAGGTCAGAGGGAGTGGAAGATGGGGATGGAGGCAGGAAGGGGAGTCCTTGCTTACCAGAAACTTTGGAATGTTGACTGGCATAACTGGAGTTGCGGGAATGCCCAGAATGAAACACTTCTTCTGGACTGGATAGGTTCTGATCCAGCACCTCTGGGACGCCTGCAAGGAAAAAAGAATTATGTTGCCGTCACAATGATGGCTGCAGGGAGCAGGGGCAGAGAGGTTGTGAAACAGTCTACTGACAGCATGAATGTACTGAGTGCTTTAAAAATGAGAGTGCTCACACATTTTGGGAGGAAACAAAATACCTACTTGTAATCCAAGTTCTCCATCACGGGCATCTTCACTGAATTGAATTTAATAACTGAATATCTCTGCCCATGTTGGGATTTAGGAAAAGAATCTGAAATAATGTCATTATGAAAATTAAAGAGAAATTACATTTTCTCTATGTGGTTTTCTGTTATTAGAAGCTTCTTCAGACAAGCACATTGGTCAACCCACCTCACAATGTCTACACTGAAAGCTTTACATGTGTTACCAAGGATCCCAACCTCCCTAAATGTCTTCTAATCCAACTCCCTACCATTTGATTGGACAGGGGAGGTGGGGGGTGGGCGATTTACGTATTCAATTAACATGCAAATATCAAAGACTTGTTTATTGTTTCCCAAGGCTGTCTAGACTCAAGTCTCTGTCGTCTGATTAGCTACTCGATTGCACCACTTATGCCCTCCCACCCCAGGGACGAGTCCGGGTATGGAACAAGTTACTTACCTGTAACTGGTGTTCTCCAGCATGGGTCTGGCATGGATTCACATGCTCATGAATATTCCCCGTTGTTAGGCTGGGAATCCTCGGTAAAAGAAAAAAGCAGTTTGAGTTTCATTACTGAACTGTCTTTCTCCTAACAACCAATCACTGAGCTCTGGGTCATACTGCCCCCAGCCAATGACTGCCCTCTACCTAAGCCCCTCCTCAGGCAACCATTTTCAGATTTGGTAGCACGTTAAGTGGCAGTAGGACCAAGAGAAGAGCTGCAGAGGGGTAGGCGGGAGAATTCGCATGTGAATCCATGCCAGACCTATGCTGGAGAACAACAGTTACAGGTAAGTAATATCTCCAGCATGGGGTCTAGCATGGATTCACATGCTCATGAATAAAGAATACATAGCAGTACACACATGCACAACCACGGGAGGTGGCAAGGCTCAACAGAAGCAATCTCTTACCTCCTCACCAGGCTCACCTTCAGGCGAACAGGTTGCACAAAACTGCTTGGCCGACTCTGGACTCCTCCCTGGAATCCCTGTCGACCTAGTAGAATTTCGTGAAGGTGTGCGTCGACCACCAAGTAGCAGCCCTGCAGATGTCCAGCAGGGGCACACCAGACAGGAACGCCGTTGTAGCAGCAATCGCCCACATGGAATGATAGGATAGGTCATTTATAACGCGCTTAATACCCAGAGGTTTCTAAGAGTGGACCCGGGGATCAAACCTGTGTTGCTCCGTGTCATCTTGCTTCCAAGGCGAGCACGTTGCCCCTGAGCTATCCTCCCGAGAGAATGGGCTCTCGGACGGCCAGGCAGCGGTCGGTTTGCCAACCGTTGACAGTGAGTGATGCAGCCGGAGAGCCACCTGGAAATGGAAGCCTTGGACAGGGCCTTCCCATGGTTCACAGGACCAAAATTCACAAAAAGCGGAGAGGTTTTCCGGAAACTCTTTGTGCGGCCCACGTAAAGCTTCAGCGCTTGAGCCACATCCAGAGAGTGCAAAGTCCTTTCAGCCGGCGATTAAGGAGTCGGAAAAAACAGGTAACACCAAGGGTTCGTTGAGGTGAAATTCCGACTGAACCTTGGCCATGAAGGAGGGGTGCATCCGCAGCGCCACCCTTGTCTCGTGAAAAGTCAAGTAAGGCTGCTTGCACGATAGGGCCTCGATCTCACCTACTCGTCTTGCAGAGGTGACGGCCATGAGGAAAACAGTCTTTCACGACAGAAACTTGAGCGGCGCCGAGTGCATAGGTTCGAATGGGGCAATGGCAACGCATAGAGAAGGAACAAGTTACTTACCTGTAACTGTTGTTCTCCAGCATTGGTCTGGCATGGATTCACATGCTCATGAATATTCCCCGTCGTCAGGCTGGGAATCCTCGGTAAAGAAAAATCAGTATCAGTTTCGTTTCTGATCTGTCTTTCGTAGTAGTAACCAATCACTGATCTCTGCGTCATACTGACCACAGCCAATGACTGCCCTCTCCCCAAGCCCCACCTCTGGCAGCCATCTTCAGATTTGGTAGCACATGAAGTGGCAGTATGACCAAGTGAAGAGCCGCAGAGGGGTAGGTGGGAGGGTTCGCATGTGAATCCATGCCAGACCCATGCTGGAGAACAACAGTTACAGGTAAGTAACTTGTTCCTTCTCCAGCATGGGGTCTGGCATGGATTCACATGCTCATGAATAAAAGAATACATAGCAGTACACACATGCACAACCACGGGAGGTGGCAAAGGCTCAACATTAAGCATTATATCCAAAACTCAACATTAAGCAATTCTTACCTCCTCACCAGGCTCACCTTAGGCGAACAGATTGCGCAGCACTGCTTGGCCGACCCTGGACTCCTCCCTGGAATCCCGATCGACGCAGTAGAATTTCGTGAAGGTGTGCGTCGACCTCCACGTAGCAGCCCTGCAGATGTCCAGCAAGGGCACACCAGATAGGAACGCCGTGGTAGCTGCGATCGCTCTGGTGGAATGGGCTCCTGGACGGCCAGGCAGCGGTTGGTTTGCCAACCGATGACAGTACATGATACAGCCGGAGAGCCATCTGGAAATGGAGGCCTTCAATAGAGCCTTCCCCTGATTGACAGGTCCAAAGTTCACAAAAAGTTGTGATGTCTTCCGAAAACACTTCGTGCGGTCCACGTAGAACTTCAGCGCTCTAGCCACATCCAGCGAGTGCAAAGTCCTTTTAGCCGGCGACGAAGGCGACCGGAAGAAAACAGGCAACACCAAGGGTTCGTTGTGGTGGAAGTCCGACGGCACCTTGGGCATGAAGGAGGGGTGCGTCCTGAGCACTACCCTCGTGTCGTGAAAGGTCAAGTACGGGGGCTTGCAGGAAAGGGCCTGGATCTCTCCCACCCGTCGTGCGGAGGTGATGGCCACAAGAAACGCTGTTTTCCATGACAAGAACTTCAACGGAGCCGAGTGCAGAGGCTCGAACGGAGGTCCCATGAGCTTGGTCAGCACCACGTTGAGCTCCCACGTCGGGGCCGGAGCCTTCACCGGCGGGAACGATCTGAACAGTCCCTTCATGAATTCTTTCACCAGACGATGAGACCACAAAGACGTCCGCCCCGTGGTTCTGGTGTATCGGGAGATCGCAGCAAGATGAATCTTGATGGACGCGTGCGCCAGTCCAGCCTTGGCCAGCGTCAGTAGGTACGGCAGTACCTGGGGAGCCGTAATCCGTAGAGGGTTAATCTTCTGTGCGTGGCACCAGACAGAGAACCTCTTCCATTTGTGTCCATAGCATTTAAGAGTTGAGGACGCCCTGGCCTTTGCAAGAATCTCTCTGCAGTTGGCCGGTATGTCGTAGCCTCCAAACTCTAACGCTGCAGGAGCCAGGCCTGCAAGTTCAGCGACTTCGGGTCATGATGGAGGATGGCGCCTCCTTCCCTGGAGAGAAGATCCGCGTCCACTGGCAGCTTGATTGACGGGGACGCTGACAAGTCCAGAAGGTCCGGGAACCATATCTGCCTCGGCCACGCAGGTGTGACGAGGATCATCCTGCACCGTGACCTCTTGAGCTGGTTGATGAGCCGGATCAGCAACGGCAATGGAGGGAACGTGTATAGAAACAGGCCCTCCCAGGGGAACGAGAAAGCATCGCCCATGCTCCTCGGCTGGGGAAACCTGCTGGCGAACCTCCGGCACTCGGAGTTCTGTTCGCGACGATCGATCTGGGGTGTGCCCCACCGTCGGAAGAGGCGGTCCACTAGATCCTGTCGTAGTTCCCACTCGTGGCACGAGCGCAGCTCTCTGCTGAGCGAGTCGGCAATGGTGTTTTTTATTCCTGCCAGATGAAACGGCACCAGAAACATCCCTTGGGCGACGGCCCAATGCCACAGATCCTGCGCCTCCTTGGACAGGGCTGGGGATCTGGTACCGCCCTGCTTCCTGATGTAGAACATGGTGGTGGTGTTGTCGGTGAAGATCCTCACCACCTTGCCCTTGAGGGACGGAAGAAAGGACCTGAGGCCCCAAAACACTGCACGGAGCTCCAGGACGTTGATATGGAGGGACTTCTCCGTTGGAAGCCAAAGGCCTCTCGCGTGCAGATTTTCGGTGTGCGCTCCCCACCCTTCCAGGGAGGCATCCGTGGTCACTGTCTCCTGGTGGCCGAGGGTCTGGAAGTCCATGCCCGCCGTCAGATGCGCGCGGGTGCCCCACCACCGGATTGCTCGTCGGAAACTCTCGTCGAGTATGATCCTCTCTTCGAAGCTGCCCGTCTGGATCCAGCGCGCGTCCAGGAACTACTGCAATGGGCGCATGCAGAGCCTGCACAGGTGGATGAGATAAATGCAAGAAGACATCATTCCGAGGAGGGACTTGATGGACCTCACCCTGGCCGCGTCCGCAACCAGCATCCGCTGCACCTTGCCCAAGATGGCCCTCGTCCTTTCCTCCGACGGAGAGGCCATAAGCGACACTGTGTCGAGCTTCGC
This sequence comes from Ambystoma mexicanum, assembly GCF_040938575.1. Taxonomy (NCBI): domain Eukaryota; kingdom Metazoa; phylum Chordata; class Amphibia; order Caudata; family Ambystomatidae; genus Ambystoma; species Ambystoma mexicanum. Next base: position 4,848,549 of record NC_090929.1, on the reverse strand, counting down.
TCCCAGAAACAGTGCGTCTTGCGCGGGCACCAGGTGGGACTTGGCGTAGTTTATGGAGAATCCCAGGTCCGTGAGTAGTTGGACGGTCCTTGCTGTGTGCTCCACGGCGAGCTCCTTCGTCTTTGCTCGGATGAGCCAGTCGTCCAGGTAGGGGTAGACATGGATCCCCTCTAGGCGCAGCCGCGCCGCCACCGGTGCGAGGCACTTGGTGAACACCATGGGTCCCGACCTCAATCCGAAGGGAAGGGCTCTGAACTGGTAGTGACGCCCTTGGACCACGAACCTGAGAAACGTTCGGTGTCCCTTTAGGATGGGGATATGGAAGTAGGCATCCTCCAAATCCAACGACGACAGGAAATCGCCCTCCTCCAGTTGATCCAGGACGTGTTGCAGGGTGACCATCCGGAACTTCTGTGCCTTGATGAATTTGTTCAGTCGTCGTAGCTCCAGGATGGGACGCCATCCTCGCGTCTTCTTCTTCACGAGGAAGTATCTTGAGTAAACTCCGGAGCCCCGAAGCCTCTTTGGGACGAGCTCGATGGCGCCCTTCCTGAGCATCGCCCTTACCTCCAATAGAAGTTGAGGGACGTGATGTTCCTTCCTGGCCACAGGGGGGACGCGCAGGCACCTCTTTAGAAACTCGAGGGCGTGACCCTGAGCCAGGGCGTCCAGCACCCAACGGTCGGTGGAGATGGACTCCCACACGCTGACGAAGCTCACCAGCCGGCCTTCCACCGGGGTGCTTCGGTGGGGGCCCGACCCCACGGCCGGTTCAGTCCTGCTTCGACGAGGCTTTGCCGCCTTGTCCTCCTTGGCGACGACGGCGGGGTCCGCCCGACTTGCCTCGTCCCCTGTAGGCTTCTTGTGACGACGAACGGCCGGCTTGACGATAGGTGGAAAATCCGCCGCTGGAACCTTTGAGGCACCCCGTTTGCCTCCGCCGCTCCGAAAGGGCGGCCGTCGTTGCTGGAGAACACCAAGAGCCCGGGCCGTCTCCGTGTCCGCCTTGATGGCTTGTAGGGAATCGTCCACTGTTTTCCCAAACAGGTTGCTCCCGTCCAACGGCATGTCCAAGACTCTGGTCTGCACGTCCTGATGGAAGTCAGTAGCCTTGAGCCATCCACGCCACCTAAGGCACACGCCGTTGCCCAACTGGCGAAATCCAGTGTCACCGATGTCCGTCGCTATAGTAATGGCGTGGTCCGACGCCACTTCTCCTTCCTGCAAGATCTCTAGGGCCTCTGCCCTCTTGTTTGGTAGGAAGTCCAGAAGGGGGGCGAGTTTGTACCACAACTCCCTGTGTAGCGGGCTACGATAGCCAAGGCATTGGCAGCCTTAATAGTCGTCGCTGCCGATGAGATGACTCTGCGTCCCATAGTGTCCAATTTCTTTCCCTCGCCGTCCGGCGGGGAGGTTGACGTAGAGGCCGCGCCCCCCCGCTTTCTTCCTGGCCGCCGCGGAGACGACCGAGTCCGGAGTCGGCTGTGCCCGAAGGCACAAGGGGGCCGCGTCCTGGACCCGGTACTTCTTCTCGTACCAATCCCTTCTAGCCGGCGTTGTGGATGGGTTCTTGAGGAGGGAGAGACCCTCATCCCAGATATCGTCCAGTAGAGGTACAGCGAGGACCGTCTTCCTCTTGGTCTCGCGCCGTTGATAAAGGAAACCTTCCTTCTTCTCCTCTTCCAGGCAGAGCTGGAAAAGCTCGGATGCCCTGGCGATCATGGCGTGAAACGATCCAATCTCGTCGGGCGAGGAAGCCCGGGTGGGAGGTGACGACGGGAGATCCTCGTCGTAAACCTCGTCGTCTGTACCCGTCACGGCCCTGTCTGTCCCCGTATCATCCCCACGTGTCGTGGATGGGGAGGAGGGCTGAGCAGGGCGCGATGGTTGAAAAGGAGGTGGAGGATGAATCCTTCTGCTCTTAAGAGGAGGGCTCCCAGAAGGGCCTGGCTCCGGGTCCTCCGTCGGGAGCGGTTCCTCCGTTGGTGGTAACGGCAGTCTCGTCCTTATCTCCGAGCATAAGGACTGTATAGCCAACAAAATGGCCGCTGAGTTGTCTTGCGGCACTGGTTGATGGGGTTCCGACGGGCGATCAGGAGCCCCGTCGGCACACTCGACGTTCTCGTCGTCTCCCACGTCGGGTTCCCTCCCGACAGGATGGTCTTCTTCCACGCCAGCGCCGTGGCCTAAGACTTCGATCAGCTCCTCCTCAGAGGTTGAGGCCGAATCCACGACGACCTCCTGCCCCCCCTTTTTCTTCTCCGTCGGAGATTTCACGGGGGTCCTGTCATGGGCATGAAAGAGGACTCCCTCCGCGGTGGCAGGTCGATTCTGGGCCCCGAGGTCGCCACCACTGGTGTAGCCTCCACAGGCTGAGCCAGGACCGCCGCGACTGTCTCGATAGAGGCCTTGGCCGGATGGATCAAGGCTTTCACCACCTTTGGTGCGCTCACCGCCTTCTCCTTGGGGGGAGGGTCACCACCTCGCTTCCCCTCCGATGGGGCCTTCGAGCACGACTGGGGTCTCTCCAGGAGCTTCGTCTGGTACTCGGCCTTCCTCTTACCCGAGCCAGAGCGTTGGCTCGTGGTTGATGGCGCCGGGGAGGATGCGCCCCTGCCTGGCGCCCGTAGAGCCCGACCGTTCAGCGCTCCCGGTGCCAGCGGACTCACGGTGCTTGGTCTTCTGTTGGACCCCCGTCGCCGGGGCGCCCTCAAAGGTCTTAGAAGAACGCTCGGACTTCTTCTTCTTCTTCTCGCCTGACGGGCTCTTTCCTTCCAGCCAGTTGGCGAGACGCTGATGGCGGTCCTTCATGGTCCACTCCGACATATTGCCGCTAAACGCACAGTCCTTCACCACGTGCGTCTTGTCTTCATGCAGGCAGTAAAGGCAAAGGGAGTGTTCGTCCTCCTTAAAGACATTCTGAAGCTGGCATCCAGGGCAGACCCTGAACAGCTTTCCGGGCGTCGAGCTTCCCTTCTCCTGGGCCATGCTCGAGAAGGGCCTGAGAAACTTCTGGAGTCCTCCAAAAGCGTGGCTCGACGAAATCTTCACCCTTGAGGGGCGTAGAAGAATCCGACACGGGTCCCCGTTGATCGGATAAAGAAACGGTGGAGCTTGAGGCTCTTTTGACCGAAAAAGAGAAAATGTTCCTAGGAAAAGCGTGAAAAAAAGCACTAACGCTCGAGAGCAATAGCACGAGGATCCCAACACTTGAACGTGCGGTAAAAATCTGACGATGGCTGCCAGAGTCGGGGCTTAGGGAGAGGGCAGTCATTGGCTGTGGTCAGTATGACGCAGAGATCAGTGATTGGTTACTACTACGAAAGACAGATCAGAAACGAAATTGATACTGATTTTTCTTTACCGAGGATTCCCAGCCTGACGACGGGGAATATTCATGAGCATGTGAATCCATGCCAGACCCCATGCTGGAGAAACATGCCTCCCCAGGGGAATGAGAATGCGTCCCCCATGCTCCCCGGCTGGGGGAACCTGCTGGCGAACCTCCGGCACTTGCTGTTCATCGCTGTCGCAAACAGATCGAATTGGGGATTGCCCCATTTGAGGAACAGGTAGTCCACTTGATCATGTCGAAGCAAGTGGCAAGAGCGTAGCTCCCTGCTGTTTTTTACTCCTGCCAGGAGAAACGAAACAGGGAACATCCCTTGGGCGACGGCTCAGTGCCATAAGTCCTGCGCCTCTGAAGACCCTCAGCCGCTTGTCCTTGAGGGACAGCAGAAACGACCTGAGGGCCCAAAACACTGCCTGCAGGTCCAGGACGTTGATGTGTAACGTCTTCTCCTCCGATAACCGCAGGCCTCTGGCGCGAAGATGGCCGGTGAGGGCCACCCATCCCTCCAGGGAAGCATCCGTCGTGACTGTCTCCTGGTATGGGGGTCGGGGGGTCTGGAAATCCGTGCCTCTGGCTGGATTGGAGCGCAGGCCCCACCACCTTATCGCTTGACGGAACTCCTCGATCATAATTGTACAGGAAAGTAATATCTTTATGAAGAGTTCGAGAAGTTAAAAAAATGTGTTCATAGACAGGTAAAAAGGGAATAGTTTCTTACCTGTAACTCCATTTCTCCAGCATTGGTATCTTTCATGGATTCACATGCTTAGAATATTCCCCGTCGTCAGACTGGGACCCCTCGGTACACATATATAGCCTTTTCCAAAGGAAAACTTTCGACGCTTTTGTGTCCTATCTACGTCCTTCTAGGACCCGCCTATGCATGCTCTGCAGGCCGTGCTAGTATAAGAGGCCTGCCCCCGCGGCTCCCCTTCAGATTTCGGCCCCTCCAAAGTAGGAAGGGTTAAATTTATCAAATACATTACATACGGGGAGGTTGGCGGGCGCATGTGAATCCATGAAAGATACCAATGCTGGAGAAATGGAGTTACAGGTAAGAAACTATTCCTTTCTCCAGCATTGGATCTTTCATGGATTCACATGCTTAGAATAGATTGTATAGCAGTAACACTTGAGACGGCGGTGAGAATGTAATGTAACAATATATATATATATATCTATCCTCACCCTACTACACAATGGGATAAGTTAAGTCATATAACGTTGCCCACAGAAAGTATATCACCCTTAAGAGGGTAGACAACAGAATCTCCACAGGGAGGAGCTTACCTTACTGAAACAGATGGCGCAGGACAGCTCTTCCCATCTGCACCTCGTCTGCATGCTGCCTGGCAAGGCAGTAGTGGCGGGTAAACGTGTGGGGCACTGACCATGCCGCAGCTTGGCATATGTCCGTCAGCGGAATTCACGCCCATAACGTTGTTGAGGAGGACATCGACCTTGTAGAATGAGCTCTAGGATGTCCTTGCAGTGGCCTTCCGGCCTTAGAGTGACAAAAAGCAATCGTCGACGAGACCCATCTAGCCAATCCCTGTTTAGAGATTGCTTTTCCTCTCGTCGACGGACCATATGCGACGAACAGTTGCCGAGTAGCCCTGATGTCTTGTGTACGATGTAGGTAGAATTTCAGAGCCCTCTTAACGTCCAGGGTATGAAGAGTTTTTTCTGCTGCCGATGATGGAGTGGCGAAGAAAGTAGGCAGAACCACGGATGAGTGTTTGTGATATACCGTCGGAACCTTCGGGACGAACATAGGGTTAGTTGCCAGGACTACCTTGTCCTTAAAAAATCTTAGGTAGGGCGGGTCCACGACCAGCGCTTGTAGTTCCGAGATACGTCTGGCTGATGTGATAGCTATCAAGAATGCCAACTTCCACGAAATGAATTTTATGTCGGATGTGGCCATAGGCTCGAAAGGCGGTTTCATCAAGTCTGCCAACACTGTGTTGAGGCTCCACGTCGGGGGAAAACGTTTCACCGGGGGAAAAGCTCGAAATAAACCCCGCATGAAGTGTTTTACCAGTCTGTCACTGAATAGAGTGGACGACTGCCTCTTCCTTGTGAACCTCGAGATGGCTGCCAGGTGTACCTTTATCGATGAGGGGGACAATCCCTTTTCTGCCAAGAGGAGCAGGTAAGGTAGAACTTGTTCCGGTGTCACCAACAATGGTTGTAGGCCCTGTTGTCCTCTACACCATTCACAGAATCTACGCCACTTATAGGAGTAAGATTTCTTAGTAGAAGGGGCTCTAGCCGCCTGTAGAATTTTTTGGCAATCCTCTGAAATCTCTAAAGCGCCGAACTCCGAGAAGTCAGGAGCCAGGACGTAAGGTTGAGACTGTCCGGGTCGTGATGCCACACCGTGCCTCTGTCCCGGGATAGAAGGTACGGGACCTTCGGAAACGCTATGGGATGTTCCAGCGATAAGTGGAGGAGGTCTGAGAACCACGGTTGCCTCGGCCAGTATGGTGTCACTAGAATCACCCGGCAATTGTATCTGCGTATCCACTGTATTGTTTTCCGTATGAGGGGAAACGGGGGAAAAGCATAGAGAAACATGTCCGTCCATGGGAAGGAGAACGCCTCCCCCACCGAACCCTCTTGGGGCCATCTGCTTGCAAATTGCTCGCGTTTCTTGTTGTCTTTGGTCGCGAAGGCGTCCAGAGGGGGGGTGACCCCATTTCTCGAACACTTTCCTCAAGTGACCCGTGTCCATTTCCCACTCGTGTATCTGGGCCATGCTTCTGCTGAGAGAGTTGGCTTGGCCGTTCCTCACTCCTGGAAGGTGATGAGCCACGAGGGAAATTTCGTGCTTCGATGCCCAATGCCATGTTTTCTGGGCTTCTATGGAAAGAGTCCTTGATCGTGTCCCTCCTTGTTTCCTCAGATAAAACATGGCTGTTGTATTGTCGGTCAGTATTCGCACTCGCAAACTCTTGATGTGTGGTAGGAACGCCTTTAAAGCCCATCGTACCGCTCTGAGTTCCAGTACGTTTATGTGTAGGAGTGACTCCGTTGGAGACCAGCGACCTTGCGTTTGGAGAGCACCCATGTGCGCTCCCCATCCGGTTAGAGACGCATCCGTAACTATGGTGCTCTGAAACTCCGGCTCCAGTAGGGGCACACCGTTGTTCAGATTGTGGGAACTCTGCCACCACTGAAGGGTCCGACGTAGCTTGTCGTCATCGGTGGATATCCGGTCCGACCACGATCGCTGAGCCTGTGTCCATCGGTCCGCGAGGAATTCTTGGACTGGCCTCATGAATAGTCGACAGTTTCTCACCAGATGGATGCAGGATGCCATGGCCCCTAGGACCGAAACATACTTTCTCACTGAGATCCTGGTGTTTCGCCGTAGCCGGGCCGCTTGTTGAATGAGTCTTGAGGTCCTGTCGAGAGAAGGTTTCACCAGCTCTGAGTCTCGAACTGTGCCCCCAAGAATACCAGCGTTCTCGATGGCCGCAGAGAGGATTTCTCGAAGTTTATGGCGAATCCTAGCCGTTGTAGAAGCTGCATGGTGGCTAGCAGACTTGTGTTGGTCGACGCTGGGGAGGATCCCCTTACCAGCCAGTCGTCGAGGTATGGGTATACATGGTGGCTTTGCTTCTTTAGCCAGGCAGCCACTGGAGCCAGGCATTTTGTGAACGTTCTGGGGGAGGTCTTGAGCCCGAAAGGAAGAACCGTGAATTGGTAGTGAGTTCGCCCTATTACAAAACGTAGGAATTTCCTGTGTTTTCGACACATTGGAATATGGAAATACGCGTCCTGTAAATCCAGGGACGCCAGGAAATCTCCCTTTTGAACTGCGCGGATCACTTCCTGCAGAGTGAGCATCTTGAATTTCAGGTTCCTTAAGGACTTGTTGAGATCGCGTAAGTCTAGAATGGGATGCCATTTGCCGTTCGGCTTTTTTACGACGAAGTATCTTGAGTAGACTCCTTGACCTCTCTGTGATGTTGGAACTAATTCTATCACGCCCTTCGCTAACATGAGTGTAACCTCTTGTTGCAGTACCTTCATATGGGACTGAGCGGTGAACGCAGGTGGGATTTGCGGAGGGTTGTGTTTGAATTGCAGAGAGTGTCCGTTTCTTATAGTGTCTAACACCCATTGGTCCGTCGTTATCCTTTCCCATTCGTCGACATATGCTGAAACTCTTCCCCCCAGAACGGTTCGTGGTATGTCACTGCTGATCTTTATTTTGCTTGTTTGCAACCCATCTTTCCATACATGGTCTAGTATTGGTATCGAGAACACCGACCTCCTTCTCTTGCCCATGTGGTCGAACAAAAAACAGTCCTTTTTCTGTTCTTCCTGGGACAGACCAAATTCTTTGCATGCCTTCTCCATCATAGAATGGAATGACGCAATGTCGTCCGGAGGGGACGGGTGAGCTGGGCTTCTGGGGTTTTCCAACTCCGCCTCTGACTCCCAGGTAGGATCCCTGGAGGGGGATAATGAGATATCCGACATGGCTCCCCTGTCAGACTTCGAATCTGGCAGTTCACCTTCCTCCTGTGCCAGTGTTGAGATTGGCGTGCGTGGGTGCGTCGGTTGACGGGACGGGCCCGGCTCGTCGATGGGTGACTGTGGCAGGCTTGCCAGGGGTAGTCGCTGGTCCAACGACCGCAACAAGGACTGAAGCGTGGACAGAATATCCAACGACAAAACCGATTGATTGAGGAGAGGGGCAGAAACCGGTGTAACGGATGCCCTCGTCGACGACTTGTCAGCCGCTCGTAGCCATAGGTCTGTTGGGCCAGCAACTCTCTCGTTCTCGTCCTCCGAGGACAGCAACATAGCTTGTTCTTGTAGCAAAGCCTCCAGGGGGGTCGGGTCAAAGACTTCAGGCCTCCAGGCCTCCTGTAGGACCCCCGTCGACGAGGCCCTCGTCGACGCCATTGTCGGTGGATGCCCCCTGTGCAAGTGGCAGGGAGGCGGCCGATGACTGGACCGCCGTCGACGACGTAGACTTCGCAGGTGGTTTTGGCGGTCCCGCCTTCTCCACACTGTGTCCGCTTCTACTCGACTCTCGACTCGTGGTCGATCTGTGATGATCGCCAGAGGAGGATTTCCTTTCCTTCTCATGCTTTTTTGATGAGGATGATTTCTTTGCCGAGGAGTCTCTAGTGGAGTGACTTCCAGACGACTCTTTTTCCGACGCTTTAGATTTCTTCGCCGGTGGTTCCGACGAGGCCGCGCGGCGTGACGTTTTCGCCGACTGTGTGGAGCCCACCTCCGAGGGGGGTATGCCCCCGCTCCATCATTCAGCCATGCCACCAGGCGTCGGTTCCGGTCTTTGAGGGTTTTTTGAGAAAACCCTTTGCATATGTCGCAGGTATCCGCCGAATGGTGAGGGTGGAGGCAATATATGCAGTCCATATGTCCGTCCCCCTCGTAAACCTTTTTTAAGCCGCACGTCGTGCATGGACAGAACAGCGCTTTTCCTGACACAGAGGACTTTATACTACTCGAAATCCAATAACGCAACCTAGTACAAAACAGTAGGACAACACGAGGAGATCCCACTACTTTGGAGACGGTTGAAATCTGAAGGGGAGCCGCGGGGGCGGGCCTCTTATACTAGCACGGCCTGCAGAGCATGCGTAGGCAGGTCCTAGAAGAACGTAAATAGGACACAAAAGCGTCGAAAGTTTTCCTTTGGAAAAGGCTATATATCTGTACCGAGGGGTCCCAGTCTGACGACGGGGAATATTCTAAGCATGTGAATCCATGAAAGATCCAATGCTGGAGAATGTCAAGTTCCAAGCTACTTGCACTGCCGAAAAAAAGTCACACCCACCCCTCAGTTCTCCACATTCACGCAGCACACAATGTCTTGCTCGCCAAGAGTCAATTATCACTCGCCAATTTCCAGGGGTGAGTGCACATTTTGAGGCCCGCCAGAGGCATGAATGGGATGAAGTCAGTAGCCAGCTCCAGGTTATAGTGAAAATGCAGGTAAGCAATATCAAGGTAAGCAATATCAGAGCTGCAGGAAAGCTGCAGAAGAAGCAAACTTCCGGCTTGTGAGGTTGCAGGACCATACCCAGGTTAGGGGTAACAGGCCCGGAAGAGGACCCATAAGGCCAGAAGCAGACAGTTGGGGTAGCACCTCTTGGATGATGGCACCTCCTGGATTATGGCTCGTTTACAGAGCCCCCAGAATTGAAGACATGACCTTTCAACGGATTTCAGGTCCAAAGACTCTAAGCATGTGGAAAAGGCTGCCTGGTCCACAGCTGAAGGGTACAGAGGTGAGAGGCTATAAAGGGTGTTTACAAGGTACAGTCTTAAGTCTCTGCTCTTCAAGGGGGGCTGAGGGTTCCCTCTGGGTAGTTTAAGGAAGGCATGGCATACAATATATATTTCATTTTTTTAAAAGCTTTATTTAACAGTTTGCTTGGCGTCACAACAAAGAACAACGTAACATTCCATAGCATGAAAACCTTTGTAACATGTTCAACACATCTCAAACCCATCAGCAGGAAGCCATCCCCCCGAAACTCGTAAGGGAGGAAAACATCTGGTCAAACATAGGGTCTGCACGCATTGCCGCTAGCTGGCAGCAGGAGGGGAGAAAGGCAGCGTGTCCATATCTTCCCCAGACTTTACCGCCGTGGAGGAAACATATTGCTGGAAGGGGCCCCAAATGTCTTTCGATCTAGATCTGCTTGGCTGCGATAGAATCCAACACTCCTCGGTGTCCGATGTCCACGCTAGAGTGCAGAGCCACTGTTCATGTGTGGAGGGTCTAGGCTGAAGCCATACCAAAAGGATGCAACGAGTTGCCAGGAGGAGCCCCAGACTTGCTAATTTCTTGAGGCACCAGCTTAGTGGTAAAAGAAACAGGTTAGCTGGGAAGGGGAAATAATGCATTCCACCATGTCTGATAAAGCCATGCACACTGAGGACCAAAACTGTGCTATTCGAGGACACAACCATATCATATGCACATAGTCAGCAGTTGCAAAATTGCATCTAGGGCATGTATGCGGGTGTTCATGTGACATACGGTGCAGCCTTGTTGGTGTGTAATGGGACCTATGTAACAGTTTATATTGAATTAATTTAAAACGGTAGTTGAATGAGATTGTACGTGCGCGGGTACACATGTATTCCCAGCGCTGGTCGGTCAGCTCCACGTCCAAGTCTCTGGACCAGGACTCTCTAAGTTTAGTGAACGAGAGGGATGCTTGTGCTTGGAATGCAGAGTATAATCTAGAGACCTTACCCCTCATGGACGTGGGTCCAATGATTTCAGCCAGGATTGGATCATCCTGTGCGATGATGGGGAAGTCAGGTAGCCTAGCCTTCAACACCCTCCTCAAGTCTGCATACTGCAACCAACCCGCCTGCCCACCCCTCAGTTATCTTGGGAGCTCACTCCATTCTGTAAAGGTGCCCTGTTCGAACACATCCCGAATAGTTAAAAGACACGCTGCTGCCCATCGGTCCACCATCTTGGAGTCTACCCAGGGGTAGTCCGGGAAGAAGAGGGGGCAATCCCCATGAAAGGGGTGCATATTAACCGTTTGTTTCAATAACCTGTTTAAGGCCCGGACAGTTGCTCCAACCGGGTCCAGTGGTTCAAACAGAGCCGTGCGGTTGGGCAACACCAGAGCCCGGATATCCCCTTCATCCATGGCTAGACGCTCCAATTTAACATGGGGGCGAGTGTCTAAGGGAACAAACCAGCACAATGCATAATGGGTTTAGGCAGCTATCCAGTACCCCTCAAAATTGGGAGCACCAAGGCCTCCCTTAGTCGTTGGGGTTGTTAAGGTCCTAAGTTTCAGGCGGACCTTCCCGGAATGCCAAAGAAAGGAGTTAATGATTCTGGTAAGTGCTGTGAAAAAACCCAGACCAGATTGGGATATTTAAAAATCTGTAAAGTAATTGGGGCAAGACCACCATTTTGAGGACAGCGATCCTGCCCGCTAGGGTTATTGGGAGGTTTGCCCACCGAGCACACTTCTGATCTAACTTGGCCAGATAAGTGCTGTAGTTGCTCTCATACAAAGAGACCGGGTCACGTGTGACTACTACCCCTAGATATGTGAAGTCAGATTGGGCCCAGGCGAAGCCTTGCAGGTCTAAAAGGGAGAGGGGGGGGTGGCATCGGTCAGTGGAAATAGGATGGATTTACTACAGTTCACTCGGAGACCCGATAATTCGCCAAAACGAAGAACATCGGCTAGTATTGGGGGTAGGTAGGTTGATTTCGGGTTGACGAATGAAAAGTAGGGCGTCGTCGGCATATGGCGAAATTATCTCAGCGGTTCCAGCAAGGCGCAGACTCCGATGCGAATGTCGCTGACGTATGTTGTCAGCCAGTGGCTCTATGACCAAAGCAAATATCAGTGGCGAGAAGGGACAACCCTGTATCGTACCCCTCTCTATCAGAAATTGTGTTGACCAAAGATTATTAGTGCAGACCCTCACCATTGGGTATGAGTATAATAGCTTAACCCAAGTTCTAAATTGGGGGCCGAAATTGCACTTCTCGAGCACCTGCCACAGAAACCGCCACGAGACGGAATCAAATGACTTTTGCATATCTAGTGATGCTAAGACAGACTGGAAGCCCGGGACGATGCGGCTTATTATATTAAATACCTGGCGCAAGTTATGCAAGGTAGAGCGGCCCGGAATGAACCCCGATTGGTCCGGGTGTATGATGTAGTGCATATACAGAGCTAGCCTAAGGGCCAGAACCTTGGCATAAATCTTAGCGTCACAGTTAATAGGTGACAGGGGTCGGTAGGAGCTGCACCTCGTAGTGGGTTTGCCCGGTTTAGGCAGCACCGTTATTATTGCCTCGTGGAGGGAGGGCGGCAGGATACCCAGGAGACATGCCTCGTTCCAAAGGGCCAGTAACTGGGGAACCAGGCGGGGCTTGTAATTTTTATAGAACTCAATGGGAAAGCCATCAGATCCCGGCGCCTTCCCAGAGGCCAGTGAGTCTATGGGATTGGATAGTTTGTCCGCGGTGATCGGGACGTCGAGGGCCTCCCTGGTTTCCGCTGAGAGAAGCGAAAGTGGAAGACTGTCAAAAAATTAATCAATTTCGTCATCTGTGGCTGTGGCCGTGTCAGCATTAGTGTACAGCCTCTCGTAAAAGGAAGGGAATTTATCATTGACCTCGCAGGAGGTCAAGGCTAGTGTGCCATCCCCTCTTTCTATTACTGGAATATGTGACGCTCTCCTTTCAAGTTGAACCAATCTAGCGAGGGCCCGACCAGGGCGCTCGCCCTCACTATATCTACGCGCTGCCTGTGTTTGATCCATGAATTTGCGCTCTCTTTCAGCATGTGCCGAAATGTGCCCAGCTCACTATTTCTGTCAGCCAGCATATCTGGCAAGAGCGTAACCGCATATTGCGATTCTAATTCTGCAAGCCTGTCTTTACTTTTCGCTATGTCACTCCTAATAACCCCGAGCACCCCTGCCTCTCTAGAAATTGCCATTCCCCTAATGTACACTTTGAATGCCTCCCACAGGGAAGTCTGGGACGAAACAGAGCCAGTGTTTAGAGCAAGGAAATTGTCAATATCCGTCCCCAACTCGGCTTCGTATGCGACATCTAATAAGGAATATGGCTTGAATCTCCATGTATGGGTCATGGGAATATCCACGGCCCACCGCAGGGTGACCATGATGGGGGAGTGATCGGAGTATGCCCTAGGAAGAATGGAGGTATGATTGACAGCTGCTAATAGGGTATCAGTAAGGAGCCACTTATCGATGCGGGAATGGGAATCATGCACTGATGAGTAAAAGGTAAATACGCGAGCATCAGGGTGAAGCATACGCCATGGGTCGACCAATTCGAAGTGGGCCTGTATATTCAAGATGACCTTGGCTGCTTTAGTTAATTGGCAGGGCTTGGAGCCAGATCTGTCGTACTGGATGTCAAGGATGGTATTGAGGTCTCTCCCCATATTACTGGGACTACAGGGAATCCAGACAGGAGTGTACACAGGCAGTCGTAAAAATCATGATCATCCACATTTGGGCCATATACATTTAACAATACCACTTAATTTCCCTGCAAGGTACCAAACAGTAGTACATAACGCCCCAAATGATCAATATGGACTGCCTTTTGCTTGAATTGGAGACTCTTGTACCGCTGAGAACCCCATGCCTTGGCAAACCTCTCACACGCGGGTGCGAGACTGTCCATCTCCTGTAAGAACAGTACGTTAACATGAAGCCTTTCAACGTAAATCTGCACTTTCCGCATTTTGATGGGGTTACTCAATCCTCCAATATTCCAACTCATGCAGTTCACAGCGTCAACCATCATCCCCCAGCATGACAATCACCAGCAGAGAAGAGCTGAACCAACTCATTCCCCTCTCATCCCAGGTCATATGCGTGCAGTCATGAGTCCAAGGGTACCTTAGGCCCAACGTATAGCCTGTTGTTCTCCATTGTTCACCAAGCAATTTCCTTAGTATAACTAGCCACCCCCCCTCCTCCACCCACATCCCTCCCCCAATCGGAGGCATGAATCCCATCCCAATACTAAACCAACACAAACATAACCATGGCTACTTCGCCTGAGGGCCTTACCGCCGGTCGAGCCTAGGTGCGCTCGTGCTGGGGTTATGGCTAGATCGTGTGGCATATAGGCACTGAACAATGCTTCATTACAGAGATTCGGGATAATCACAACAAACAGGAGACCTCATAACTGAGCAAACAGAGAGGAGTGAAGACAGACCCTGACTAGGCCAGTGTGAAATACCAATGTAGCAAAGAGATGTAGCAACGGGGCAAAGCCCAGTGCGCATAGAAACAGGACCACAATGAAATATTCAAAATGCCAAAGTCAGCCATGGAAATGTTCCTCAATGAATCTAGTGACCTCGTCCGGGATGGTGAAGAAGTAGGTCCGGTTTGCATGTTCCACCCTAAGCTTAGCTGGGTAAAGCATGGAGTATTTTACCCCCAGCTCACATAGCTGCTTTTTTACCGCCTGGAAGGGCTTGCGTTCCTGCTGAACCGCAGCAGAGAAGTCTGGGTAGAGATGAATCCTCAAAGATCCCAAGAGCAGTTCGCCTTTGGCTCTGGCAGTCCGCAATAGAGCGTCTCCATCCCGGTAATTCAGAACCCTTGCGATAATGGACGAGGAGGAGCTCCCGGTTTAGGTCTAGCAGTGAGAGCCCGGTGGGCCCGCTCCACAGCAAACTGAGAGGAGAGCTTGGGAGAATCCAGTAGAGAAAGGAGAGTCTGCTCAACAAACTCTTCCATAGAGCCTTCAATGTTGTCCTCAGGAACCCCAATTATGCGAATGTTATTGCACCTGGAGCGGGATTTGAGATCGTCATTTTTCTTACTGATCGAGGACCCTAGCGGCGAGAGTGTTAACCTCAGCACTGAGGGAAGTGACATCGTCCTCGGTGGCACTGACTCTATTCTCGACCTCTGTAACGCCGTTGTCAGTCCTCTCAATATGTGCCTTGATGGAACCGATCGTCCTGCTCATGTCATCTAGTTTGGAGTGAAGCACGGTAAACCCCTCTGCCATGTACTCGAACATTTTAGCCGAATCAGGATTAACTGGAGCAGATGACGAAGGCGTCTCAGGTTCTGTCCCCAGCTCAGTCACCCTCTGGGAGGGTTTTGCAAACATATTGGAGATTTGCCCCTTATTATTCTTCCCAGGCATGTTAAACAGGCGTGTTACCACCTGAAGGGCCTCGCCCAATTACCAAAGGAGAGTCCACTAAGGTGATGCAGGCAGAGGAAAAGAGCACCGAATCGTGAGAACCACGCACCAACATGCACTAACAGTCACAAAAGTGTACATTGACGTTCCATTGAATGTCCAGCCTTATGGAGTGGATTGTAGCTCCCCCGTCTGTACCACCTGCAAAACACGCACAGGGAATGTCACTGGCACCTGGCCGGGGGACCTGTGGATTATGTGTAGCTCAATGATCCAGTCTTATGAGTACAGCAATATAGCCAGGGGGTGGGCCTCCCCTGCCCAGTGCACTATTCCCTATACACTTTGTGCAAATACCTGAGGCTCCTGTAGCGAGTATGTA
Source organism: Ambystoma mexicanum (assembly GCF_040938575.1). Taxonomy (NCBI): domain Eukaryota; kingdom Metazoa; phylum Chordata; class Amphibia; order Caudata; family Ambystomatidae; genus Ambystoma; species Ambystoma mexicanum. The sequence continues at coordinate 4,833,114 of NC_090929.1, read as the reverse complement.
GATGTCCCTATGGCACAGCAAAGCGGGGAGCAGTGACCAAAAGCGTAGGTATAGCTGGATACGAGGCACTGATCCACTCCCAACCAGTGAGTTGCCGATCCTCAGATTATATATGGCGTGACGGTGACTCCCCCATGGGGCTCCAGGTGCCGGTGTTCAGGTGGGCCACAATTCCTCAAGGAATCCTCCCCAAAACCGAAGGGCAGCGACCAGCAGAGTGATCCACCAATTGCGGTCCCCCAGAGAACGCGGAGCAGAGTGCACCACTCCCGCGTCCGCCCCCAGGTGATCAGTGGGTGGGCGGGGGCCACGGAAACCCCAGCGGGTATCTCCCAGTTCCCACCTGTGGCGTGAACACTGCAGGACCCACCTCTGCTCGCCCCCAAAGGGAGCCGCACCACGGGTCACCCACACCACCCCTCAGGCCTCACCCGTGGCTCCCCAGCAGTGGATCCAGCAGTAAGTAGCAGTGCACCGTCCCAACTCGGACCGGCGTCCGTCGGTCACAGCAGCAGGCCTCCAGCAGCACCGAGGAAGAGCCCCACCAGGGACGCCAGCGTTATTTCCGCTTATCAGGCAGCGGAAGGGGCCACAGCAATGTCGGATGCCACCACAAGCAGGATAGAAGCCAGCCGTACCAGGATATGGCTGCGAGCGCGAAGACCAGCAGGCGCCCCTGCTCCAGTTGGCCTGCAGCGCCCGGCCGTAGAGTAGACAGAGTGTGCAGCGCAGAGCCACCGCGCGGCCAGCCCCCCGGCATCCTGACAGAGGGCCGCGCTTGGCAGTGTCCACGCAGTTTTAGGGCATCCGAGGACAGCAATCAGCCAGCACCCGCAGACTGCTCCCATGCAGTATTCAGCCCAATATCGAGTACGTTTGCAGCGCCGTAATGCAGTAAACAAAGATAAGGATGTCCCCAGCACGGAGCTATCACACTACACGGCCATCTTGATCCAACGCAACAGCGCCCCCCTGGTAAACAATATTTAAGACGGACACAAGTGATCAGAGTTCAATGGTGTTTATTGAATTTCAATGGGTGATTGAATGCCTATCTAATCCTAAATCCAAGGATGGGAGCAAACTACGACCATTAAATAATAACAGAGTCCTAGTGGAAAAGCACATTAGTGTCCTTAGCCGCTTCTGCAAAAGCCCCAATATATATGTTCAAGGATCAAATGTCCTTTATCTCAATAGACAATCGTAAGCAAAAATCCATACGTTGTCAGTTTATACTCTTATGATATTAATCGAAATCCAATGGTCAGGTGCCAACACGTGTGTCGACCCTACTACTGGTTCCGCTTCAGGGCTACCAAACAATTTCGACAATTACAAATGATATACATTTTGAAACCCAGAATTGTACCCCATACACATTCATAACAATTACAATTCAAACATTACACATAATATACATTTCGATACCCATAGTTAAGCACATCCCACCAGAAATTACACATTTCGATTGGTACATTACCAACATTTGAAAATGTGTTCTACCCTCAAATACGCACATCATCATATTCACAAGCTGTGGAGGACAAAAACAGAAACAAGAGGGAGACTTAGCCAAAATCTCATATACTGATGTGCCCCCTCATGTGGTCGACACTGGCCAGATAGCGTGCCCTACTGCTGCACTATTCCCGGTGCTTGTCATCTCCTTAAGGCCTACCAGCTCCATTAAACCACCAAATTGCACGTCTGATAACCTCAAGAGACCCACCAGTTGTATGCGCTATTTGTGACTCCCATTCCCCTGTGCCTCCAGACTAGCAACCCATCGCTGTGCCCTACAACAAAACAAACATTACAAATTGAGCGGGTCATTACCCTTGCTGCATCAATATCAAACCAGTGCTGGAGCTATCACTGTAGCATCTCTTTCTAGAAAAGCAAACGGAATAACGGCAAACATGCCATGTTTATACATTAACAAAATATCCATTTACCATCGTGTACCCCCACCAAACCATACCGCCACCTTTACTCATGTCGGTTTACCTTACAGCAACCCCTCGTTGCATGGTATCGCTCAACATGTATGCCACGTTAGGATTCTTTAACTTCTCCTCACGTGCTCCCAATACTACAAAGCAAATCATACGATCAACGTTTAGTTTTAGAAATGTGCCTGCTATTCAAAATTAGCCATCAAAATCCCTGCTGTTACCTTTACTCGTGTGCTGTTGCGATCACGAGAGCCCTTAGGCCAGTGTTGCGGTGCTCCGCCAAACCGAAACAAGCTCAAATGGCGAGCACCATGCTCATCTCATACTTAATATGCTGCATTGTCATGACAACCATGACGCTCACATTATATATGGAGCCAATCACCACACAATATTCTCTTGTTGCCCTGACAACCAGGACGCCTGTGCCATGATGTCCTTGCACTACAGGCTTAGCAAGCTATCAAATTCTGCTCCCTCTCATGCTAATCATAACATTTTAATCACCCATACATCACCATCTCTCATAGCCATACAAAATTAACAACCCAACCTGGGTTCATAATGCCAATCTTCAGAGTATGACAAAATAGTGACTTAAACGTAGCAGTTATACCTAACCCTTTCGTTCTCCAACGATGCTCGGTTCACCAACCACAGTTACCACATTCATGCACACATTCTAACCATCTTCCTCACATTAGATCCAACTCTGTACCCCATGTGGGAAAGCTATACACCTACGTACTTGAATAAACTGGGCCCCTTGTGGTGATCAGACATACATTACTTTCAACAGTCCTCTACTCTACTATTTGAGTGTATCAAATCCTAAACCAGATGATGCCCATAGTTTTAACAAGTTAAAACAAGTTAACGCTGCTCTACAAAAATGCCCCCATCTCAGGCTCTGTATTAAGTCCAAGCATGACCGTTCTATGCTTACAAATCAGCCGCGCTTCTGCTTTCCTCAATTCTCTCTCCCTGTCACCCCCTCTTGGATTACTCGAGACTGTTGACAATCCAACACATCTAAGATCCTTCTTCCTATCCAGCTAGTGCTTACCAACCCAGTGGGCCGATAATGGCAATCTCGGATATTATCTATTCAAAGCTAACACATGTTCGCCAATCCGGACCCCAAGTTCTCAGATTGTGCTCCCAATATAATAGAGACCACATGGACAGTATACCATAAACCTACCTCTACAATGAATACAATCCTGAATCAGCAAGGATTGATTAATATTAATCGTAACCTCCTTACATTCGTGTGTGTACTTGCACATCCTACATGTGCCACACTTAAACCCTTTAGGTTTAGACTTTAGCCACATTGCAGGTTTCTCAACAGATGCAAGGAACGAAGAGCACAGGTCCTTTTTCAGAGTTGCTGCTCTTGTAAAGACGACATCTGGTTTCTTAGACATATAGGCTTGTAACTCTGTATCCAACATCAATATTCCACAATACTTCTGCAGAAATGTAAACAGTTTAACATTCTCACATGAATATTGGGTCACCATCCTCACTGGGCTTACAACATCTGTAGTCCTAGTCCCCTTTGGTTGCAGCAAATCCTTTATGTTCATTAGCGGGATGAAAGAGTCTGGAGATGCCAGCGCATAGTGTGACGTGCTCTGGGGCCTGACGTGCTCTGGGGCCTGACGTGCTCTGGGGCGAGTGAGATCAGAGGGCCTCAGTCTCTGTCCCGTCCACGTGTTGCTGGCTGCAAATATCAAATGTCATGTACCACTTGTTATCACCCCATGCCTACAGTGCCCTTTTCTGGCCAGTGTTTTTCCTCTCTTCCAGGACTACAGAACACAGAGGTCCTTGCGGAGGAGGGAAAGAGCAACCCATAAGCGAGAGAGCCGATGATAAACAGCAGGGCCACAGAGTGGTACACGAGGCAGACCGGCAATTCAGAAACTCGAAACCATGCTGTAAGGAAGGCATGGTGGCAACAGTGAGAGAAACAAGTACCCACAGTTCAAGGGTGTTTACTGAACTTCAATTGGGTTTGAAAAACACCTATCTAATCCTGAATCTAAAGATGGGAGCAAGCTATGACCATCAAAAAATAATAACGCAGTCCTAATGGTGTCTTGTCAAAATAAAAGGTCCTATACTAATAAACATATTGCCAATCCTTACCTCTAAATACAAATAGCGTGGGAAACAATGTTATGCAAAAGAAAAGTGTTCAAGAAATGATATGTCAGGATATTGAAGCCGTTGGCTTCCCTTCCCCGCGTTTTCTGCACGGAACAAGGCAGCACACTCGAGCTTAGCACAGTCTCTTGCTTCTCTGGCCCAAGGGTGCAGTTCAAAACTTCAACATCATGGACTTCTGTGCTAAAGTCTCATTGGCATTCAAAGTCTTGTGTTTCAGAGGGCCTGATGCAACAAAGAAAGTTCCTTTCTTCTTTGCATATCACATATAGGTTTACTATTCACCTCGGATCCCCCTCTCCCGGTATGAGATCCGCTTTGACTCAAACATTTTTAACCAGTCTCCCTCTGCCGGGCTCAGACCAATTTATCTATTGCAACACAAAACTTGCTTTAACCCAAAGCTTGCAATTGATCTCCCTCTGCCGGGCTTGGACCAATTGTATCTCTTTGTTACAAACCTTCCTCACTGTGTCGACATTGAAGACTCTCGATTGTGCGCAGGATTTTGCCTTGACCCGTTGCAGGACCACTTTGATTCACAACCCTTTTCCACGCTTTCAGTTTTGTCAACTCTCATTTGGATGGATACCTTAGGGAGACCTTCGATTGAGCGCACACGCGGTGCTGGACCACTGTCAAAGGTATCGTATCTTGGTTTCAAAGTTCAATAATTCATTTGCAGTTCAACTTTGCTTGCGTTGGTTATCACATGCGTTTTATACAATGTTCGTTCTAGCGCTCGCCATATAATGTTGCCGCTTGCAACCTTGGCTTCACTGACGCTGCTTTGTTGTTGGAGCCAAGGACAGTACCACGGAAGCTGTTGATTCTCCCCGCCTTGATTATTGACACAGGAGGTCCCCGGCTACCTCTGCCACACAATGCAGGATTCCTCAGCCTGTTTTCCTATTCTCGAGGCTTCGTGAAAGTAAAGGTTTTTTGTTGAAAAGGTTAAGGGAACTTCCCTCCTTGCGATCCCCTACTGTTTCGACGTCTTTTTCCTTTGGTTAAACTGCTATCTTTTAACTGCTGTTTCCTTGTGTGCTTTGCCTCGCTCAAAGTGTGCTCTCGTGCTCCGCCTTTTATCCGTGTGGGGAAGTGCAATGGAAGTCCGGTGTGTGTGATGGGGCAGTAATTGCCCGACCATTGTATTGGGACATGTCAGGTATACGGCTGAGGTGTTAGTCCGTTTTCTCTCATAGCGGGCTGTCTGTGAAAAAGTGATCGTATTGTAAAAGGTGTGGGGGGGGGCGGTGGTTCAGTTCCTAAATATCCTACCTGGGAGGATGGGGTAATGGTGTTACAGGGAAAGGGATACTGCGTCTCACCATCCGGTGTCCCACTCCCCAAAGACCGCTCACCCAGGTGATCCTCCTGCACTGGTCCATCCCCAGGAACTGGATCCAAAAGCAATGGCTGTGTCCTGGCCACTTGGGTGACAGATTTCCCCCCCCCCCCGGGACTAGTGGTTTTCTCACAACACACATAAAAACTTTCAGTCTGTTTATCACAGGGACCCGCATTCGAGGGATGTGGCTTCAGAGGCACTTTAAAGCCCTGTACCTGTACATGACCCCGGGGAAAGAACAAGGTAGAGATTGCCCAGGGAACCAAGAGGGTGTCAGGACCAATAGGAGGGGAGGATTAGCATGTGAGGGGACACAGGAAACAGGGCAATGTGAGTTGTTCAAGTGAGGTCAAAGGAGAAATGTCAGGCCAAAAGACCAGGCAGAGGCAGGACAGTGCAAGAGAGCATGAAGGAAGATTATAGAATATGTGTGCAAGGTGGGGTATTGGTTGGTGAGACAAAGTAGTACATGGGTGTGAGAGTGCATGTACGGTGCAGAGAAATTAAGTGGAAGTGTAGGGGAGTAAGTGAGGCGGAGTGAGAAATGTGATCGAATGAAAAGACGGTGATTGTGGAAGGAAGGGTGGAGTGGAGTGGAGAAGAGTATTGGGAGAGTAGAGAGTAGCTTCAGAGTAGTAGAGTGTAGTAGTAGAATGGAGAGTGGTAAAGTGGAAAGAAGTAAAGAGCGTAGGAGAGTATCAGTAGATGGAAGACCATCAGAGCGACAGCGAGTAGGAGAGAAAAAGGAGAGTGGAAGGAAGAGAAAGGAAAGAGAAACTATCAAGGCAAGAAATTGAAAAGCATGAGAGGTGGAGAACGAGCAAGACGTGGGTGATTGACAGGTGTCACTTAGTGAGACTGGTCCTTGTTGTGGGGCTACAGGTTAGCATCCAAATAAAAATTCAGAGCGCAAGCAAGAGAGATGGGGAACATTTCTTACCTGTACCTCCGGTTCTCCAGCATTGGTATCGTTCATAGATTCACATGCTGTGAATTTTCCCTGTCGTCAGACTGGGAATCCTCGGTTACCTTTTGAGACCCCTGGCTATAAGCAAGAAGAACCTACATTTTGTAGCCTAACACCCTTGTTATGGATAGTTATGGTCCCCACCAATGGGACCTCGAGTAGTCCTAGACTAGACCCTCCTCTTCCCCTCAGATTCTGACCCTGTGGTGATAGATGCCCATATGGTGTATGTGGTTTCTCCTGTTGGGGTGTAAGGAGGGTGCATGTGAATCTATGAAAGATACCAATGATGGAGAACAGGAGATACAGGCAAGAAACGCTCTCCTTCTCCAGCATCAGATCTTTAATAGATTCACATGCTGTGAATAGATTATGTAGCAGTACAGCAAAGATGGTGGTGCATACAGGTAAAAAACCAGCACATTTCCTTATAGCAAATCCATAGGATTTTACTTTATTGGAACAGGCGTTGTAGGACTGCTCTCCCTGCTTCTTCTCCAGGCAGTAGTTCCTTGTGAAAGTATGCAGCGCTGACCAGGTAACCGCCTGGCAGATGTCTGATCGGGACTCTCGACCACCATGCAGCCGAGGTGTTACTCACCACTCCGAAATAGGCCCAAGATGTGGAGGAGTGACCTTGGAGATGATGGTGGCACAAGAATCGATATTCAGCCTTCCATCCCAGCTCCCCTGAGTACAAGACTCAGGCTTCCTCAAGGAGGGGCTCTTTTCTACAATGTACCTCTCTGCTGTTTCAGTTGGGACAGACAGAGGTGTCAATTGAATAAGAGAGCAGGGAGAACACACACCGTCAATACCAATGCTGCAAAGGAATACAAAGATATTAGACAGTGTTGAAATTAAAGCAAGTAATCAGAACAGTTGTATTTTACGGGAAACTACGTAAGTATTGGAGTGGAGCTTCCCCGGGGTGGATCTACAAAAAATATGAATAAACACAATGAGTGGGATACTTCTAAAGAGCTTTCCTAAAGTATCAATCCCACCTAAAATATCGAACCAATAACAACTAACCTGAATAAGGATATTTTGAGGAAAGTAGTCCATGAAACAGAAGGCAACGAAAGGAGAAAATAACAAACAGGAATGTTAGTATAGGGAAGTAGCCCCGAACGGCACGAGGGTCGCACTAGTGCCGGGTTGGTGCAGTTTCAGCAGAGCGTTTATATGCACTTGAAGACAAGTTCACAATATAGTCACTCAATATCCCAGAATCCAACAAAAAAAAAATATCCAAACAAGGCCGTGGAGAGAAATAATAGCAGATACGGGATTTGTCAATTATAAGTATGTACCTGAGCAAACACGCATCCAGAGTAGGCGTAGAAAAGTTCCAGATTGTTGACAGCAAGTCCTCTGCGAGGAAGGCTTTGTGGTTCCGCGTCCAGAAGCGGCTAGCTGGAATGAAGTACTGCAAGAGACAGCAGGAAGCCGAATCCAATAATGTTCAGAGTCAAAAGCCAGACGAGCACGTCAGGAATAAAGGAGGAGGCAAGCCAATCCAGTAGTCAGGCAAGGGTCAAAACCAGGAAAGCAGATAAGGAAATCGTGTAGAGAAGACACAAAGTAGTAACGGACGTAACCGCTGTAGCTTGTAACGCTAATTAGCAGCAACAAGCCTCTTGAAAGACGGTGGTTTTATAGCCGTATGGGGGCGAGTCTTGCCGTACGTCTTCCACGTACAGGACGTGTCAGCTGACCCGGAGTCCGTCGTAGTTTGTACAGGCGCCATGGAAACCTGTATCTGGTCCACAGAGGAGCTTGTAAAGAAGTCGTATTTCGCAAGGAAGCCCGCAGGGAGCCGAAGTGTAACAGCATCCTCCTCCAAAGACTCCGGCAACCCCCTGGCGGAATGGAAACTGCTCAGAAGCTCCGGACAATGTAAGTTGGACAGAGGCTCCCAGGTACGGTCCTCAGGCTCATAACCTTTCCAATCCACAAGGTAAAACAACGTACCCCTAGACACCCTGCAGTTCAGGATGCGCGAAACCTCATACTCCTCCTCTCCATCCACCAAGATTGGCGAGGGACGTGTCGGCAGACGAGTCCCCTGGATGAAAGGCTTGATCAGGGAGATGTGAAAACCTGGATGTTTCCGCCATGAGCGCGGCAGGGAGAGCCTGATCGCCACAGGATTTATAACATCAGTAATCGCATAGGGTTCCACGTATTTAGGCAAAAGCGAGCGTTTGCCCGCAATTCGTAAATTACAGGACGACAACCACACCTTCATGCCGCTCCGATAGACTGGTGCAGGGGATCAATGCACATCGGCATATTTCTTGGCACGATCTTGAGCTCGGAGCAAATGACAGCGTACAACCCGATGAATCTTATCGAGATCTCTCACGCAGTCTCTTGCTGCTGGATTGACAGTCGGCAATACCGGATCAAGTGGGAGTGCCCTAGGATGACCACCATACAGGGAAAAAAAGGGAGAAACCCCTGTTGATGTATGCATAGAGTTGTTATATGCAAACTCCGCGTAAGGCAGAGAAGTAAACCAAGACTGTTGGAACTGAAGGCATAAACAGCGTAGGTACTGTTCGATAGTAGCGTTAGTTCTCTCAGTCTGCCCATCCGTCTGAGGATGGTATGCCGAGGAGTACCTGTCCTCGATACCCAGAGAAGCTGTAAGAGCCTTCCAGAATCGCGAAGTAAATTGTGTACCACGGTCAGAAACAATAACCGAGGGTAAGCCAAAGAAACGAAACGCATTCGTCATGAACAGTCTCGCCAATTCCGGAGCCGAAGGCAAGCCGAACAAGGTATGAACAGTGCATATTTTGTGAAGTAATCAACAATCACCCAAATGGTGTCATGACCCTGAACGTCAGGGAGTTCTGCAATGAAATCCATTGACACCATCTGCCAAGGTTTGTACGGAACAGGCAGAGGTTGTAATAAGCCTACTGGTTTGGCTCTAGAGGTTTTACATTGAGTTCATATGGAACAAGTCAAAATGTAGTCCTTTACATCACAAGCCATGGAAGGCCACGAAGCCCAACGCCGTAAGGCTTCAAGAGTTTTTTGACTTCCAGGATGTGCTGCAATCAAAGAATCGTGGGACCACTGGAGAGCTAAGGCTCTAGCTTGACCTCAGGGTATATAGACGCGCCCTTGGATAAATGGCATACCCTGAATTACTTCTAGGTTGAAGTCAGTGATTTCTTTTGGATGGGTTGAGACCCAATCAAGGATGTTTGAACGCAAAGAGGGCTGAACCGAACACCCAAAAACAACTTTGTTCGGTAGGAGAGGAAGTGCTTCGACCTGTTGGGACTGGCCACCCGCATGGAGGCGAGAGAGAGTATCAGCCGAAACTTGAGCTTTAGCAGGACGGTATGTGATAACAAATTGATACTGTGAAAAGAATAAATGCCACTGTGCCTGTCTAGCTGTAAGGCATTTCATAGATTTGAAGGCTAACAGACTGCAGTGATCCGAGTATACCGTTACAAGGTGTTTGGCCCTCAGAAGGTGATGTCTCCATTCCAAGAGTGCATCTCTGATAAGAGTGTGCGTTCCGTGGTGGAATAGTTCCTTTCGTAAGATGTCAATTTACGAGAGAAGTAGGCAACAGGATGAATCTCGCCGAATGAGGACAGGTTTGTTACAACACCACCCCAAGAGCATAACCCGAAGCGTCAGCCTCAACAAAAAAAGGAAAATTAGGATCGGGATGTTTGAGGACAGGGGTGGAAGTGAAGGCAGATTTTAATTGATCAAAAGCCTTCTGTGCTTCTGAAGACCATACAAATGGCACCTTGGCACTTGTCAGAGAGGTAAGAGGTGCAGAGATTTCAGAAAAGTCATTGATGAAGCGTCTATAGAAATTTGGAAATCCCAGGAATGATTGTAAAGATTTGACTGAATTGGGCACAGGCCATTCCAGGATAGCACTAATTTTGGACTGACTCATGCGCACCCCGTTGTTAGTAAGGTCATACCCCAAAAATTCCACCTCTGAGGCGTGAAATATGCACTTTTCGGCTTTTACAAACAATTTGTGATCTCTCAGACATTGGAGCACTGTTTTGACATGTATTTTGTGGTCTTCCTGGTTTCGTGAATAGATCAAAATGTCATCCAGGTAGACAACAACAAACTGGTCAAGGATGTCATAAAACAAATCGTTCATGAATGCCTGAAAGGTGGCCGGGGCATTACATAGCCCAAAGGGCATGACAAGTTATTCAAATAGACAGTAACGTGTTTTAAAAGCGGTCTTCCATTCGACCCCCTCTCTCATACAGACCAGATTATAAGCTCCTCTGAGATCGAGCTTAGTAAATACTTTGGAAGATCCCAACTGATCAAGGAGGACAGAGATCAGAGGAAGAGGGTACTGTTTTTTTATGGTAGCTGCATTCAAAGCACGATAATCAATACAGGGACGTAAATCCCCTTCCTTCTTAGGAACAAAGAAAAGTGGTGATGCAATTGGTGATTTGGATGGACGAATGAATCCCGTGGCCAAGGCCTTGTCTATGTAATCTTTAGGTACGTCATCTTCTTTGAGAGCGAGTGAATACACTCAGCCGGATGGTATTTTTTCTCCCGGTATTAAATCTATTGGGCAATCATAGACTCTATTTGGAGGTAGAGTCTCCGCCATCCCTTTTTCGAAAACACCTGCGTAGTCTGCATATTGAGAAGGTACCATAGAGACAGCGTTGTTAGAAACGGCTCCAATATGCATAGTAGGAGAAACCAGTGCCCTGACCGGACTATCCTGGGTAATTCCAAGTAATGTAGTGTATCAGGTATTGCATATATTGGAAGGGAACTGAATCTGCGATGTCGACCAATTGATGGCAGGGTTATGAAGCTTCAGCCATGGAATACCCAGAATGACTCTGTAGGCCGGCGCTTTGATGATATTGAATGATATCTCTTCAGTATGGTCTTCATCGGTACTCATATGTAATGGAACCGTCTGGTGAGTTACCATTCCAGATACAAGGATTGAACCGTCCACTGCATTCACTGTTTCAGGTATAGCTTTGCGAATCAGTGGTATTCCTGACAGAGGCAAAGCATTGATCAACATAATTACCTGTGGCTCCTGAATCAATCACGGCTGTTGTCTGGAATGAAACATCATGATTCAGGGAAAATGTAACAGGTAGGCGAGCTAGATGGCTCGGATTCTGTAATGTAGAGTCCAAAGGTGAACTTCCCGGCGTAGGGACTCCGTCTACTGTTTGGATTTGACGTTTCCCGCCTTTCTTTTGGGTTTTTTGGGACATTCAGGCAGTAAATGGTCAGAGGCCCCACAGTACATGCAGAGATTGTGTGATCTACGATATTCTCGTTGAGCAGGGGTGAGTGGTCCCCTAACCACACCAATCTGCATAGGTTCTGGCGCAGGAAGTGAAGACGACGAAGCCTCTGCTGGAACCGTGCTGAACAAAGCAGGTTTCTTTTCGCCACGTCTTTCGGATTTACGGGCATCAATTTGAAGGACTAAATCTAGCAGTTCCCCAAATGCCGTGGGGACTACAGGAACAGTGGAGAGAATGTCCTTTAACTCATCTGAGAGGCCTTGATAGAAGACTGCAGTTTTCTTTTCTTCGGGCCAGTCAGTTTCTGCTACCAACTGATTGAACCGGGCCAAATAGACCAATAGAGAATTGTTCCCTTGTCGATGCTTTAAGAGTTCCAGGTCAGTAGCTTGAGTAGTATAACGTGTATCAAATACTTTACTCATCATAGCAAGAAGGGCATCACAATTGTAGAGAACATGACTGTTGGATTCTAACAATGGGTTAGCCCATGCGGCTGCAGTGCCTCCTAAATGTGACAAAACAAAAGCCGCTTTAGTAGAAGTTGGAAATGAAGCGGGACAGCACAAAAAATGCAGTTTGCATTGGTTGATGAAGGTTCGGTATTGTTTAGGATCGCCTAGGAAGCGTTCAGGAGGAGCTAGAGGGAACTGGGTTTTAAGCATGATAGGGTTTGATTCCTGCTGCGGAGGTGGAAACCTTGATCCTGACGCTGTAGCACCAGCACCGGCCATCTGTGGCGCTGGTGTGGTAACCAAGGCCTGAATGGCGTCCATACATTGGCGCAGTGCCTCTTGTGCATTGGTCAAGTCGGTTCGTAGATCCGTGACCATTTGCACGATTTGAGTCAAAGCATCACTGGCCTCCGTGGACATTGTTCGTGGCTGCTAATTTTGTTACTCACCACTCCGAAATAGGCCCAAGATGTGGAGGAGTGACCTTGGAGATGATGGTGGTACAAGAATCGATATTCAGCCTTAAATCCCAGCTCCCTGAGTACAATACTCAGGCTTCCTCAAGGAGGGGCTCTTTTCTACAATGTACTTCTCTGCTGTTTCAGTTGGGACAGATAGAGGTGTCAATTGAATAAAAGAGCAGGGAGAACACACACCGCCAATACCAATGCTGCAAAGGAATACAAAGATATTAGACAGTGTTGAAATTAAAGCAAGTAATCAGAACAGTTGTATTTCACGGGAAACTACCTAGGTAAGTATTGGAGTGGAGCTTTCTCGGGGTTGATCTACAAAAAATATGAATAAACACAATGAGTGGGATAATTCTAAAGAGCCTTCCCAAAGTATCAATCCCACCTAAAATATCGAACCAATAACAACTAACCTGAATAAGGATATTTTGAGGAAAGTAGTGAATGAAACAGAAGACAACGAAAGGAGAAAATAACAAACAGAAAAGTTAGTATAGGGAAGTAGCCCCAAACGGCACGAGGGTCGCACTAGTGCCGGGTTGGTGCAGTTTCAGCAGAGCATTTATATGCACTTGAAGACAAGTTCACAATGTAGTCACTCAATGTCCCAGAATCCAACAAAAGACAAACATCCAAACAAGGCCGTGGAGAGAAATAATAGCAGAGATGGGATTTGTCAATTATAAGTATGTACCTGAGCACACACGCATCCAGACTAGGCATAGAAAAGTTCCAGATTGTTGACAAGTCCTCTGCGAGGAAGGCTTTGTGGTTCCGTGTCCAGAAGCGGCTAGCTGGAATGAAGTACCGCAAGAGACAGCAGGAAGCCGAATCCAATAACGTTCCGAGTCAAAAGCCAGACGAGCACGATAGGAATAAAGGAGGAGGCAAGCCAATCCAGTAGTCAGGCAAGGGTCAAAACCAGAAAAGCAGATAAGGAAATCGTGTTGAGAAGACACAAAGTAGTAACGGACGTAACCGATGTTGCTTGTAACGCTGATTAGCAGCAACGAGCCCCTTGAAAGACAGTGTTTTTATAGCCGTATGGGGGCATGTCTTGCTGTACGTCTTCCACGTACAGGACGTGTCAGCTGACCCGGAGTCCGTCGTAGTTTGTACAGGCGCCATGGCAACCTGTATCTGGTCCACAGAGGAGCTTGTAAAGAAGTCGTATTCCGCAAGGAAGCCCGCAGGGAAGCCCGAAGTGTAACACGAGGTCACTGTTGCTCTTGCTGAGTGTGCATGCGGAGGTGCCTGGATTTGTGGCCGAAAGCAATGGTAGATGAGATCCACGAGATCCACCTAGCTATGCCTTGTTTGGAGAGGGCATTACCTTTATTCATTAGACCATATGCTATGAAGAGCTTCGTTGACTTCCGGAAGGACTGCGTCCCGTCCATGTAGTATTTCAACGCACGCTTGACGTCGAGCAAATGCAACGTTACCTCCGCTGGGGACGATCTATTGCTAAAGAAAACCGGTAAGCCTATCATGGAATTCTTGTGGAAGTCCGTGGGGACTTTGGGAAGTAACCGTTTGTCATGAGGAGCACCTTGTCTTTGGAAATGCAAAAGTGGCTGGTTTAACTGCGAGGGCTTGCAGCTCTGAAACCCTCCTAGCCGATGTAATTGCCACCAGGAACGCTACCTTCCATAGATACTTCAGTGATGTAGAAGCCATGGATTCAAATGTTTTTTTTCAAGAGTCCCGAGAGTACGGTATTAAGGCTCCACTCCAGCGATATCCGTTTCACTAGTGGGAAACTCCCAAACAAACAAGCCACTGAGGAAATGCTTTTATGAGCATGTGGCCCTAGAGGGGGAACACCTTTCTCTCGCCTAGTGTACCTAGAGATGGCTGCCAAATGCACTTTAATGGAGCTGTGGGCGAGGCCCTGCTTGGTTAGCCCGAGTAGGTGTGGAAGGATGTCTTCCGACGTCACCCGGAATGGGTTAACCCTCTCTTGGTGTTTGCCATGCAGAGTTTTGCAACACTTGCAAAACAGTCTCTACCTTAGGCAGTATGACTTATTGGTGGAGGGGGGCTCTTGCCGCCACCAGAATGTCCCTGCACTCCTGCGATAAAGTTAAGTCTCCAAACTCTGCAAAGTCAGGAGTCATGCCTTCAGGCGGAGTGATTGCAGGTTGTTATGTAGAATTTTCCCTCTGCGCTGGGTGATAAGGTGTGGGCAATCGCGGAGTTGGATGTGTTTGCCCCTAGAGAGCTGGACCACATCGGAGTACCAGGTCTGGCGGGGCCAGTTTGGCACAATGAGGATCACATTGCAGGCATGCCGCTTGATCCTCTATTGTTCTGCGCAGGATTGGGAATGCGTATGCAAAGAGGCCGTCCCACAAAAAAGCAAACGCGTTTGAGCCCTTGCGTGGTGTCCTGCTGGCGTACCTGGCACACTGTTTGTTGTGGATTGTGGCAAACAGGTCTACTGTCGGCTGCCCCCAGTGCTGGAACAGCGACTGCAGCAAGAGCTCCCATTCATGGCTTTGAGACATCCGCCTGATGAGGCTGCCCGCCGTGGAATGCTTATCCCGTGCTAAGCCCAACACCAGGTCAGATGGGCTTCCATGGACAATGTCTTGGATCTCGCCCCCCTTGCTTAAGCAGTTAATACATTGTGGCGGTGTTGTCTGTGAGAACTATGACAGTCCGACCCTTCAGTATTGGGAGGAATGACTTGAGCGCCCCCCGAACCGTTCAGTGTTTGTGCACATTTATAATTCAGGATGTCTCCTACGGAGTCCATATCCCCCTGACGTGCAAACGCGTCCTGTGCCGCAGCCCTGGAGGGAGGCGTCTGTCACCAGCATTTTGTTGGGCATTGGGTTCTGAAACATTTTCCCTCTGCGGACATTGGCCCTGTTTGCCCACCATTGAAGTTGCGAGCATAGCCTGTAAGGGGTACACACTTTGCCCCCCCTCCCCATGACTCAGTTACCTGTGACCAGTTCGCTGCCAGGAACTCCTGTAGAGGTCTCATATGGAGTGTGCAGTGCAGGACCAGGGGTGTGCATGATGCCATTGTCCCAAGCAGCCACATGCATTGGCGCACTCTTCATACTTTGTTGGGTGTGAACGCCTTCAGTAGGACTGGAAGGGCGTTTACACTGTCATGGGGGAGACGCACCCTGGGTTCCTGGTTGGAGAATTCCACTCCAAGGAATATAAGCTACTTCAATGGTCATAAGAAGGATTTTCTGTGATTGTAAGGCAAAGCCCAATGTTTGTAAGAGACGCACTGTCGCTGCCATAGAAAGCTGCGTTCCTTTCCTGGATGGAGCACACACAAGCCAGACGTCTAAATAGGGATAGACGTGATCACCCTGTTTGTGAAGATTGGCCGCCACTGGTACGAGGCACTTCATAAAAGGTGCGTGAAGCAGACTTTAGGCCGGATGGAATCCCTCGGGGATCGGTAGTGCGACTTGCCGACCATGAACCAGAGATACTTCCGATGTCCTGGATGGAGTTGTGAAAGTAGGCGTCGTGGAGATCCAGGGACGCAGGGTAGTCTTGGTACTGCATTGCTTCTATGGTGTGTTGTAGTGTGCCCATAGTGAACTTGGCGCTTGATGTATTTGTTTAACCTTAAGTCCAGAATGGGCCTCCATTTTCTGTCTGGCTTGCATACGATGAAATAACTAACTCCCTTTCCCCTGTGGTCCCTGGGGACTTTTTCTATGACCCTTTTTTGGAGAATGAGCTGCACTTCTTATATAAGCGTGGTCTTGTGCGCCTGTGGTCGGTTATTGGAGGAATGGAAAGGGTGTTTGTTTGAATTCCAGTAAGTGCCCATACAATACAACACCCAGCAGCCATTTTTTTGTTATTTTTCTCCAGTTTCGGGCAACCGGGAGATCCTCCATGCCAGGGCACCGTGGGATGGGTAGTCTCTGTTGGCCTTTGCCTTGCAGTCCCCTACAGGACCCGGAGGGCTGCTTGCTGCGCTGGCTCCGCCTATATTCTTTTGATACCCTTGGTGCGCTCTCTTGTACTCCCTGGGAGTAATATGTTGAGTTCTGGAGTATTGTCGTCCCCTGTTCAACGAAGATGTGGATGTTCTGCCCGCGGCTCCTCTAAACTGACGAAAAGGCTGACGGTTCTGTACGGACGTTAAGGATCCGATTGTGTCTCTGACCATCTTGATTGTTTAAAGAGCCTTGTCAAACTTCAGGCCGAAAAGCTCATCTCCCTCAAAGGGCATGTCTACTATTTTATGGTGGACATCAGCTCGTAAGTCTGTGCATTGGAACCATGCCCGCCTCCTCTGTTAGGAAAGATTTCGTAATTGTGGGTAATTTTCCTTCCATGTGGCAACCCCTAAACTTTTTGCTGTTGTTTTCACCATGATCTAGACTTTGCCAGAGAAGTGCAGCCTTCTGCCGCACTCCTCTGGGCTTTCGCTCCATTCTTACGGGGAAACTGACATGCCCTTAAGACAGTCAGTACCGGGAAACACTGTTTTCCATAGTTTCTTTATCATGTTGCGGCTTTCGTGCAACATGACAAAAGAGGGCACTGTAAGCTAAGTTACTGCTCTCTTGGGTCTCTAGCCTTCTACAGGCCCTAGATACTCTTTTTGGATTGTAACCGATCGGTGCAAGTGAATCACGGAGGGGATTGGTGGCAGCGATCGTTTGTGTTTTGAGCTCCTTTTGGCGTTTTGAGCGCGTTTTGAGCGCTTAGCCCAACATGCTGGCCTGGCTCCCAAAATGGCCAGACCACAAGGCTCCTTTGTCCTGTCCGCTGACCGTCTTGCTCCCTTCACCTTCCTAGGTCGAACCGACCCAGGGCCTTCCTTATTTGGGCATGTACTTTCCCGCGAAACACAGATGCTTTCGCAGGCTTCTACAGGCCTTGTGTGTGCCTCCAGGATGTGGGCTGGGATGTCTGGTCCCAATACACATCCTGGGTGCCAGAGAGTCTAGGGTGGTGTGAATGCCTGGGACCACCGTGGTCCGTGATAGGTCCACGTATGGTGTGAGTGTTGATGAGCGGATCTCCCATTGGGTCCCCTCCGTTTTGGCGCGAAGGGAACCGTGGATAAGAGGGGGCTGGAAACGCCACTACTATGTCGATCTCCTGAGTTCTCACGAATGAAGGAATACAGGAGCCAAGTATCCTGCAACCACGAGGCTGAACTGAGGAATCGCTGGTGACCCGCTGAAGGACTGCTCCTCTGCACTGCTGTCGCCTTGTGAAACCCTTTTTACCTCTGATCGAACCAGAAGGCCTGTACTGGTACTTCGACCCTTGGAATAGCGGGGACAGCTATTCTCGGCATCTTCACCATCTCCTGCACGTAAGCCTTCGGCAGTGTCTCTGGGCCATCCAGCAGACTGACCAGCCTACACAGGAGTCTCGCTCTGTAACTGCCGCCAGGTTGTGTTGTATTTCTAGCCCTTGTCACTCTCACACGATTCATACACTTGGCGTTCCCAGGTCTGAAGTGAGTAATGTACATTTGGCTGAGATACACACGGCCGCTCCGTTGCCCTGCTGTGGTAACAAACTGTGCAGGTTCACTTCGTTTGGGACATCTTTAACTCAACTCTGCTGCTGCAGAATCTACACGACGACGAGACGTCCCCTGCTCTCCTGAACCTGCCAGCACTGAAACTGACGCTGAGAAGCCTGGGTCTGCTTGCATCGGGGACCGGTGAGTAGCATAGCTAGGAACTGGTCCCCCTCCTGCAGGAGCCCATAGCTTTTCCCCGCTGTGTCAAAATAGCACGCCTTTCCGTACTCACGCTCTGCTTCTGCCCACAGTGGAGGCTGCGCTTGAGTCGCGGAACTCTGTTCTTCTTTATTTGTGCACTAAACTGAACTGCCTGATTCCCTCGAAGAGACTCCCCTTTTTGCCCTTTGGCACCAGCGTCTGCAGGTACTTTTGAGCACAAGGCTCCACTCTTCGTAGGGCTTGGACTTCCTTTTAGTTCGGTGCCTCTGAAGGCGGACTGGGTCTAACCATTATTTTGCACTGCCTGTTTTCCTCCCCTTCTAGGTGGACTATACATTTCGTGCATCTAACGCTTTAGACTCGTTTGTATGTGTGTATATATTGTATTGGTTTGGTATGTGTTGGTTTACTAGAGTTGTATTGTGATTTCTCGCTACGGTCATTGTTTTAAAGGCCTTGGAATAAATGTGTATATATTTTTAATATAACACCTGTTTGGAGTAGTTTGTAGGTGTCCTTGCTTTGTGTGCTCATTGCGGGCTTTCAGTCACCCTCACCCCTCTTGAGACCTAGTCTTGACCGCCGCGATCGCTACCCTGATTGGTCTGGCTTGTCCAGAGGTTACCCTGTTCCAAGTAATTAGGTTGGCCTTCTGAACTTCTGCGCCGCCAGGACAGAGTTCAGAAATCCGTCTTAACATCCTCAGGACTACTCTATTGGCCACCTGTTTAGAACCTGGTTCCGGCAAGTCCACTGCCATGCTGATCCCCAAGTTGGAAGACACCTCCCTTTCCTTTAGGATTGCCTTTGCCTCCTTATGTTTTTCCTCCGAGAGATGTCCTAGAATTGGAGCCAACTTATGCCACATCTCTCTATCATATCTGGCGATGATGGCCAGAGAGTTGGCTGCTTTTACCATTGCGGCCCCAACTGCCAGAACCTTTATCCCAAAAGCATTCTGCTTGCTCGCCTCATTGTCCAGTGGTACCGCACACTTCTACTTCTCAGATTTCACCTTCCGGCGCACTGCCGCTGATACTACTGACTCGGGAGACAGCTGAAAAGAGGCATTTATGTGCCTTTTCTAGCGTGTTGTACTTATTAAGGCGACCTTTGACCGCTGGGGTTTGTGAATGGCCGTTTCATTGTCTTAAGTCCTTATCAGATGTGGTCAATGATAGGAATTGAGACGACCGCCTTCCTCCTCTTTCCCATATGGTCAAATAAAAAGCACTCCTTCTCATTGTCATGAAGTCAGGGGCACAGGCATGCAGGGGTTGCATGCACAGGAGACCTGGGTGGACACTGTCCTGGCGCCTTTGGCGCCAGGCTCATGAGCAAAAGTAAACAAGAACGTCCATTTAACACCAAAAGACTTATTATGGACATATGGACCTAGCACTTCAGATGCATTAACCTTGAACATTCCATCCATTAAGTATCCCCAAGTGTATTCTTGGGTGTGGCTGCTAATGGATTTCCTTCGCACGTGCTCACTCTCTCCTCTGCATTGTCCACAAGGCCTTCTGGGGCCTGGGGCCTAAAAACCTGCAACTCTCTCTTCCTAAATATCTTCCTTCCCGAGCCCTTCGCTCATCCGTCTCCAACTCCCTCAGGGTCAGCCGCTTCTCGAAGCAACAAGCTGGGGGTAGATCTCTCTCTGCGGCAGGAGCCTCCCTCTGAAACAGCCTTCCTGCAACTTGAGGAGAACCATCTCCGGTTCCGGAAGCACCTCAAAACCTTCCTCTTTGCTTCTGCTTTCTCTCTCCCTCTCCCCTGCTAAATTCCTCACTAAATTCTGCACTGAATCTGAAACTTGGCCACTCTCACCGACCTCGGTCCTGGGCCCAGCCACTCTCCACTTGCACTGCCTCCCTGGCAACCCCTGCACTGCGGGACTGTCTCTGCATCCCTACAGCCCCCCCTTCCCAGCACTTGTATGCACTTACTTTGCACTTGCCACCAGCTGGCCCTATTTATTTATTTATCTATTTATTTCTATTCTACTTACCTTGTACTGCACTTTTCCCTTCCCCCTACCCCTGCACTTGCGCGGTCTGAATAACACCTGGCCTAGTAGGATCGTGGTCTGTCCTCCCCCTGTTCCCCCCTCCCTGCCTCGTCGAGCCTTGAAACACTTGTGTATAGGCGTGTTACAAATGCCATATCATATCATATATATCTATGAGTGGCAGGGTGTGGCTGTTAAACTGGCCCTAATAGGTGTCCCCACGATCTCAGCTATAGAAGATGCCCCGATCCTCAAGACAGACGCTTTGCGTTATTCTGCACTTGCAAGCAGCCTAACGCTCACCGTCGCCTGATCAGACTTACCTTTGATGATCCTGCTTCCTGCCAAAATACTTACCAACTGGGGGAAGCTGTTCTTACCTGTACATCTCTTCGGCGAACCAAGTATTCATCTTTACACTTTCCGAAACGCCGAAATCTTCATCTTGGCACCACAGCACGACACGCTCCATCATCGACAGCAGTGCCTCCAAGGAAAAACAGAAGACAAGGTTAGACATCAGAAAAAACAGTCAGTTTAAGGGTGCGCTTCGCCATACTTCGCGCTTTTCCTTAAACCATCACTTACCTGCTGTCGAACTTTGCGGTAGCACCCATCTTTCATCCGGCCGTGTCGCGCGTCTCACTGCTGCATTGAGGCCACATTTCCATCTAAGGGAAGAAAACAGAAGAGAGACATTATTGCGGGCATAAATAGGAGCAACATATAAAGACATTAAAGAGAACGGACAGCATCACAAGAGCTCAAGAAAGATATACCAATCATAAGGAGAAGTATAGTCTCAGCTGGACTGGACTAATCCTCATCAGGGATCAGTGAAGGAACTAGATCCCATTCGACGCACCCCTGACAGAAGTAGCAGGACGGAGAGCTTATCTTCCATAATTCACAGGAGCAGTATCACCACATACCACCGCTCACAGCTTTTCTACTGAGGGAGAGGCCTGAAGGGGGTGATTCAAGTTCAAGGAGGACTGCAACCGTGCCCCAACGCCTCCGCAGAGATCAGGTGAGCATAACACTCATCATCTGAGGTGAGGAGGCCAGACTCTGCACACCTTCATGATGGTGGAATGAAACCCTGTGATGTCTTCCGGGGGTGACGGTTTTGCCGACTCCTCGTCCTAGGGGAATTCATGTGGGGAATCCGTGTCTCAATCGTCATCCCGCCGCGGGGAGTGGGATGACAAAGACGTAGTGTCATTGGCAGGAGTCTGGCCAGAGAGCACAGGGCAAACGCTACATCTCACAGTATGCACTGTAGATTAGGCTAGATTCCTGAGGCAATGCTAGCATATAACAGAAACAGGGTACATACCAAGCTGATCTGAGTTGAGACAGGCATTAACAAGAACTGCAGGGGCAGGAGCTAGCTGTAAGTAAAGAGACACAGAGAAAGCAAAGGCAAGCAAACAGAATGGGCAAGGGAAAGGGTGAAACTGGAGACCATATACTGAGGCAGGTAAGACTCCAAAGGGACTAGATGAAGGCAAAAGAAGTCTTTCCCTTATGTGATCTGAACGGAGACCAACCCAGAGGTCACACTGTAAATGGATATAGAGCGGAGGCACAACAGTGGACGAAATGTAATACAGGCAGAAAGCAGCATGGAAATAAATAACCAGGTACAGGACAAGTAGAGAAGAAAAGTACAGAGCAGAGACTGGAATATCAGGACACCCAAGGCAAAGGACTCAGACAAGATAGGTTGCTGCCAACACAGCGAATAAGAGGGGTTCAGGAAACTCAGAGTACTTAAGAACAGGCACTAGAACAGTGGACTGAAGTCTGGTAATATCGCAGGCAAGGAACAAGCAGGAAAACCTAGAGACTGGAATTGCAGAGAGAGAGAAAAGTAGGCAGAAAGAGGACAGGTCTGCTTACAGAAAACAGGATGTTTGAAGAAAGTTAGAAAGTCAGCAGAGATATCGGAACAGAACTGGATAGCCTTAATAGCAAAAGTGGACAGGTGCTGTAACACAGCAGCAAAGGCAGGTAGGGTTTCAGAGGTCAAAAGCTGGAAAATCAAGGAAAGGTTTAAAAACATGCAGACGGCAAAAGCAGACTGGAAAGGCTGCTGCAAGGCAGCAACAACAAACAGGAATCAAAAGCCAAAATCAGGGTATTCAGGAAAGGTTCAATAACTGGTCACAGAAGCACAGAACAAACTGAGTTGAATAACTGCTTCTGTTCAAAGTGAGCTCATAAAGGCCCTCCCAGCCAACAGGGCCGAGCTGATTGCAGTCTCAGGCAGCTGTGTTCAATTAAGACCAGCCCCTGATTCAGTAGCCTGCAGCAGTGAATTGTAATTAAAGTCTCTTTAGCTCTCAGCAGCCTAGCCTGCAGTGGCTTGGAACAGGGGAATGCAATCAGGGCCTCTCCAGCTCTTAGCAGCGTGCTGCAAACAAATGTACTTAGTATGCCTCCTCCAGCCTTTGCCTCTTGGACAGCATACATGTACCAGAATGCATCTTCTGGTTTGACCCAAAACCCGGAATGCAACATAAAATTAGATTAGTCCAAAACTGCAGTGGTAAACAAGTAAACAAATGCAAAGGCAGTTTGTAGGTTTGACCTGCGCAATTATGCCATAAAGTCTCTCTGAATGCGCACATGTAGCAGTGCTGGGTGGCATGCGGGTAGGTTTGTGACAGTCATGGGTTTCGTCCGCATCTGTATCCGTCAGTTCCCCTTCTTCCGGTACTGATCGCACAAGGGGTGAGACGGTGCAACTCCTTTTACATGAGGGCGAGGTCAGTGCTAGTGATGTACTTCTGCCTCTATGGACCGGTTGGAGCCCGAGGGATGCCCAAGGGATGCCCCAGGAGACCGACCTAGATTGCGAGCATCCTCTAGAGGACCTTGCTGATCTTCCTTGTGATGTAAATCTGGGTCTGGGAGGAGAGTGTTGTGGCACCGCTGGTAGGGGCGGAGGCTGCCGAGGTTGCAAGGCAGGCATTACTGGCTCATTGGCACTGCATGAAGCTGGGTGATCGCCCTCTGCAGCGAAGAGAGAACCTGTATGGATAGTGAGGCCGGCGGGTTGGTTAATAGTGCCTGCCTCTTCCTGTGGTTGTCTACCTAATTGGCCTTCCTCCTGGATGTGTTTCCCTGGGTTTGGTGTCTCCTCGTGTATCATAACTGACTGTTCTGATTCTAACCCCTTGGCTTTTTGCTGTTGTTTGTGTCTATTTCATAGTGTACTATCTCCTCTGGAATTACATCGGAGCACTGAATAGGGGACATGGGACCAATGGGTTCGACCAGTTGTTGGCCACTTTGTGGAGGTGTTGACTTCTTTGGCTGCGGAGGCTGCGCCGGCTGCTCCTGTGGGAGTTTTTGTTTCTCAGTCGACGAAGGAGTCGTCGGCGACAGGCTGTCCTTTCGTGGTTTCTTGAGTCCTGGGGATGTCTCCAGCAGTCATTGGAGGCAGAGGCGAAGTGCCCGTGCTTGTGCAGTCTTTCCCCGCGGGTTTCATTTGGACGAGCCGGCCTTGTGAAGCATCATGGACAAGCTGGTTTTGTGGACTGTCGTAGACGAGCTGGACTTGTGGAGCATTGAGGATCAGACTTTTGTGGGGCGTCGTTAAGGGGCTAGCTGCCCTATGTATGGTCAGCAAGCTGTCCTTTTTGTGTTTCGTTGTCATCAACGGGCCCACTGCCTTTTACCATTCTATCTCCGTCAATGTGGTTGAAGCGTGTTCTGCGTCTTCAATGCCTTGACGGGTTTCGTCAACGATTGTGTATGAACTATCTGTGCAGTTGGCGCCAAGGGGCTCGAGTCTACAGCAATGGTGGTTTTAGCTAGCCCAGGGGTTTCGGGTGTTCCCTGTGTCTCCCCTCCAGACCCAGTGGTGACTTTGACAAGGATTCGTCTGCTCCCACTGACCTGGACTTATGCCTGTGTTACGGCTTTTCCGTCGACTTGCCGCATTCTGTCCCCGACTTGAGTCCCAGTGATGACAGACCTTATCCAGGTGAAGACAGCCTCTCCAGCCCTTTCGCTGGCCTCTTCTCACCCACTGTTCGACGGCTCGTAGCCATGGGCGACGCTGTGCTTGGTCTTTTTCGGCGCCCGCTCTTCCGACCTGGCCCTTTCCCTCGACTGCAGTCATTTGCCTGCGGGAGTGGGCATGCTTTTGGTCAATTCGACGTCAGAAGGGTTCTCAGGGTAGTTCCCATCATTGAGCCAACAGACCAGCCTTCAGTTTCTATCCTTGAGTGTCTTGGAACTGAGAGCTCTACAGATAGTGCAGTTGTCAACCATGTGGTCAGGGTATAAGCAGCATATGCAGTCAGTGTGTTCATCTCACTCATAAATGTTCTAGGCCGCAAGCGGCACAGGCCTTAAAAAGGGGTCTCCTTTTGCCGTCCAGCCCCACTTATCTGTCATACATTGAAATTGTGGACTTGATGGTCCAGTTTGTTGAGGAAAAGAAGCAGAAATGTTTAAGAAATTTTGACCTAGAAATCAGAGGACTCCCTCAGTTCAACTCAACACGCAGTTAAAATCGGAGGGGAAGAGGAGGGACTACTCAAGGTCCCACAAGTGGGGACTAAATCCATCCATAACAAGGGTGCTAGGCTACAAAATGTAGGTTCTTATTGCTTATAGCAAGGGGAATCAAAAGGGAATCGATGATTCCCAGCCAGAGGACAGGGAATATTCACAGCGTGTGCATCTATGAAAGACCCAATGCTGGAGAAAAGGCAATTAACTTTAGACCCTCACTAGTAGCCAGCCAGATCAAAAATAATAGTGGTTAGCAATCAATAGTGACCACCTGGGGATTTACGGATGCCTGGACCAGGGAGGGAGAGGGAGACCTTAGTAAGACCCTATTAGAACATTTAAATAAGAACCCTTTAATAATTTGCATTTATTAAAGTTTTTTTTTTAACCATCTTTAAGAGTTGGTGCGTTTGGAGGCCATCTGTGACAACAGCCATCACATTCGTCAGGGGAGTCCTGGTTCCTGGTGCTTTGGAATTGAATTCCAGTGCCTGACTAGGACCAGGAGAAGTAGCTCTGCTGTATTCGTAAACCAAAGACTTGAGGGCAACTCTTAACCTCCAATCGGGCACACATGAACCATTCAAATTTGGGCAACTCAGTGATGTGGAGTACAGAGCACACCAGACGTGATCCCCAGGAACACACACCCTGAGCCCCCAATTATGCTATATGGATATTCTGTTTTGCCTCACGCATATTATAACTAACAAAGATGTACGCACAAGCACATACAAACACACAGAAAGAAAGCCATTATAGGGCTTTCCCACTGACAATCAAAGCTCTCTATGTGCCACAATAGCCACATAGGGTGCAGCCTAACCTAAATTGATGTTTCTAGGGCTTTTCAGGGCCATTTAAGCAATTCTTAGCCTTACCAGCACTGCTATCGTGGTACTTTGTTATTTTAGATTGCACCAAAAAAACTCTATGAAATTTTATTTTTTTTAGGCATAGCAAATTGTATTTTAGAACGTTGTAAGAGAATTTAATCTGCTTTTTTCAAATTTGGACGAAAAAACACAAATAGCAACAGCACTGAGTTTTTCATTTTGACTTCCAGGCTAGTCAAACTACACTACTCATCAGACTCCTAGAGGTGCTTGCAAGCATAAAAGAGCAAAACAGGTGCGAGAGCGCCGGGGCGAGACCCCAAGCGGTCTGTGGCGGTCCATGGAGGGACCGGGAGGAACGATAAGCGGTTAACAGCCTCTGCATATTATCATGGGTATTGGAGAGGTTTTAGGGGCAATAAATGCTGGCAGACAAACTACAAAATAACAGCCTAATGGTTAGGGAAAAAATAAGGGGCACAACAGGTAGTCAGCTGGGGAAATATGTATCACCACAAAAAATATCAAATAACCCTACCCCTTTGCTACTCCCAGAGGCACCAGTGTTGGTTCTCTCAAGTGAGGTTGCTTTCCAGGCCTACAGAGCGACGGAACCATATTTTTTTTTCTCTCTCTCTCTCTCTCACCTATGCACAGCATGTGAATCTAAGCAGATACAACCATCAGAAATGCTTTTACGGTAAGTAATGCATTCTCATATATATATATATATATATATATATATATATATATATATATCTCTCTCTCTCTCTCTCTCTCTCTCTCTCTCTCTCTCTCTCTCTCTCTCTCTCTCTCTCTCTCTAGAGAGAGAGAGAGAGAGAGAGAGAGAGAGAGAGAGAGAGAGAGAGAGAGAGAGAGAGAGAGAGAGAGAGAGAGAGAGAGAGAGAGAGAGAGAGAGAGAGAGAGAGAGAGAGAGAGAGAGAGAGAGAGAGAGAGATATATGAGAATGCATTACTTACCGTAAAAGCATTTCTGATGGTTGTATCTGCTTAGATTCACATGCTGTGCATAGGTCCGACATCCAGTGGTCACTGCGGAGTATTGCATTTTGTTTTTCGTAGTCGAAAAAGGGGACGTCGACAAGGCGTGTCTGAAACACTATCTCTATAGTGACGTGCATTGTACCCACAATCCCTCACGCGTCGAGGTCCCTCTGTTTGTATTTTTCTGACCTGAGGGAGCCTTCTAGACATGAGTGAGTACAGAAAAGAGAGATATATAAAGGGAGTCTATGTTCCTTCCACCCGAGCGGGGAGGAAGGGTGGGCGCATGTGAATCTAAGCAGATACAACCATCAGAAATGCTTTTACGGTAAGTAATGCATTCTCTTCTGATGTTTGTTAATCTGCTTAGAATCACATGCTGTGCATAGACTAGCGAGCAGTACCCGGAGTTGGCGGTGGGTTATGAGAAGGAACAGTAGAGAAAAGGTGTCGTAATACTGCCTTCCCCACCTGGGAGTCAGATCTAGAGTGTGTATCTAGACAGTAGTGTTTTGTAAAGGTGTGCACAGAACTCCAGGTAGCCGCTTTGCAGATGGACTCAAGGGGAACATTTGCAATGAATGCTATGGATGCCCCCGTGCCTCGAGTAGAGTGTGCTCTTGGCCTAAAGGGCAGTTCTCTCTTAGCAAGAGTATAGCAGAGAGTGATGCATTGAACAATCCATCTAGAAATAGTGGATTTTGAAACCGCATCTCCTTCTCTTCCTGCTGCCACCGAGACGAAGAACTGATTAGTCTTCCTCAGTGGTCTGGTTCTTTCCATGTAGAACATGACCGCTCTGCGTACATCTAATGTGTGCAGAGTCCTTTCTCCCAAATTGGAAGGATTTTGAAAGAACGTTGGTAGTTCTATAGATTGGTTTACGTGGAATTTAGAGATAAATTTCGGAGCAAACCTAGGGTGAGTGCGTAGAACCACCTTATCTCTGTGAACTGTAACGAAGGGGTCTAGAATAGAAAGAGCCTGAAGTTCACTTACTCTCCTGATGGAGGTGATAGCTATTAAAAAAGCAGTCTTAAGAGTGAGGTGTTTAAGAGATGCTTTGTGCATGGGTTCGAATGGAGAGCCCATGAGTCTGGTAAGTACCACATTAAGGTCCCATCCGGGAGCTGGGTCAGCTATCGGGGGGTGTATTCTTTTTACTCCCTCCATGAAGGCCTTAATAACAGGGATCCTCCACCACGACACTTTGAGTTGGGAAGTGGTGTATGCAGAAAGTACCGCTAGGTTGACTTTAATGGAGTTAAACACTAGACCTGAATCCAATAGGTGGGTCAGGTATAGGACCACATGTGTGGGAGAGCAGTCAATAGGGTTGATGCTCTTACTCCTGCACCAGATGACAAATCTTTTCCACTTGCTAGAATAGCAGTGGCGAGTGTTCGGTTTTCTGGCTTCCCTGAGGATGTCCATGCATCTTTGCGGGAGTTGTAGATGTCCGAACTCTATGATCTCAGGAGTCAAGCTGCTAAGTTCATGTTCTGGGGGCATGGATGCAGAGTCCTGCCCTTGTCCTGAGACAGCATGTTGTACGGGCAGGGGAGTTTTACTGGGGGAGATAGAGACATCTCCATCAAGTGAGCGAACCATGGTTGTCGTGCCCACATTGGGGCCACTAGTATCATGGTCACTTGTTCCTGGTGCATCTTGTGCACCACTCTGTTGAGAAGGGGAGTCGGGGGAAAAGCGTAAACAAATTTCCCTGACCATAGCATCGACAGACCGTTCCCCTTGGATTGGTTCTGGGGATACCTGGAGGCGTAACTTAGGCATTGTGAGTTCTCCAGGGTTGCGAACAGGTCTATCTCTGGGAATCCCCATTGTGTGAAGATGTCGAAGACGATGTCTTCGTGCAGGCGCCATTCGTACTCTTCGGGCAGGGGGAAATCTCTGCTGAGTCTGTCTGCCAGCAGATTGAATTCCCCGGGTACATGTAGTGACAGTAGGAACATGTCCTGTTTGAGAGCCCACTTCCATATATTCTGGGCCAGTTTGGACAGGCCTGGAGAGTGGGTGCCCCCCTGCTTGTTGATGTAGTACATGGCTGTAGTGCTGTCTGTAAGGACCATTACTGTCTTGCCTTGTAGGTGTTCTTGGAAGGCTTTTAGCGCCTTGAACACCGCTAGTAGCTCCAGTAGATTGATGTGTTTGGATGCTATGTTCGGAGTCCACACTCCGTGAGCAGTCTGATGGGATAGGTGCGCCCCCCATCCCGTGAGGGATGCGTCTGTGGTTAGAGTGGCTTCCGCCGCGGGTGTGGCAAAGGGTTTCCCTTTTTCCATGTTTTCCTTTGTCCACCACCGTAGCGAGAGAACCAAGGCCTGCGAGACCACCACTAGATCCTCCCATAGTCCGCTGGCCTGACACCACTGGCTGTTGAGCCACTCTTGCATTGGGCGCATGCGCAGGCGCGCGTGAGGTACCAAATAAATACAGGACGCCATCATTCCTAGCAAGCGCATTGCTTTGCGTACCGTCACCTCTCGGCCGGTTACATATTGAGGGATCTGAAACAGCATGTTTTGGACCCTCTCTTTGGAGGGGAAGGCGAGGCCGTCCCTTGTTTGAATTAGAGCCCCTAGGAATTGTTTGATTTGACTGGGATCTAAACTGGACTTCTTTTCGTTGATGGAGAAGCCCAACTGGAACAAAAGGTCTACCGTCTTTTGGGTATTGGAGAAGCATGTTTCGTAAGAATCCCCTGTTATGAGCCAGTCGTCGAGGTAAGGGTAAACTGGGATGGACAACCTGCGCAGGTGGGCCGCTGCCACTGCCAGCACCTTCATGAATACCCTTGGTGCTGATGCTATACCGAAGGGTAGCACTTTGAACTGGTAGTGTTTGCCCTCTATCATGAACCTTAGGTATTTTCTGTGCGCTGGCAACATTAAAATATGAAAGTATGCATCTTTCATGTCCAATGTTGTCATGTAATCCCCCTGAGAAAGCAGTGGGATCACTTCCTGTAAGGTTACCATACGAAACTTTTGGGGTTTGATAAACTTGTTCGCTGGGTGCAGATCTAATACAGGGCGCATAGTTAGATCCTTTTTGGGTACAAGGAAGTACACTGAATAAATACCTTCCGTTACCTGAGATAGAGGCACGACCTCTATGGCTCCTTTTTCCAGCAGTTGTTGTACTTCTTGGAGAAGGATGGCAAGATGTTCCGGTGTCATGTGACGTCCCCTCGGGGGTCTGCAGGATGGGGAACTGTTGAATTCGATACAGTATCCGTGGGCTACGGTGGAAAGTACCCAACGGTCTGACGTTATCTCCTCCCATGCAGGAAGAAAGGATGTTATCCGGCCCCCGACCGGTGTTGCATGGGAGGGGACGCAAATTTTCGCGTCACTTGGAGTTGTTGGGGGCTTGGGAGCCTCTGGGGGTGGATCCCCGACCTCTCCCCTTACCCCGGCGTTGGCCTCTTTGGCTGTACTGCCCACTATTGGTCTGGTAATTGGTGGCAGGGTATTGTTGATGTTGACTTTGTTGTTGTTGCTGGCGTTGGCCACGAAAAAAGCGTTTGTTGCCATAGCCGCGTCTGGTAGTGGGCCTAGAGATCTGGTCAAGAGTCTTGATAGTATCGAACTCTTTTTTTAGCCATCTCTAGAGCTTCATCCACCGCTTTTCCGAAGAGGTTAGAGTCTTCGACAGGTTTATTTATTAAAGACGCCTGTGTCTCCGGTTTAAAGCCCGAGTTGCGCAGCCATACATGGCGTTTTAGGAGTATTCCCTGCACCAGGGAACGTCCCGCTGTTTCTGCCGCGTCCAGAGAGTTTTTTACAATGCTCTGGTTCACCTGGGTTCTGTAACGCTCACCTGATTCTCGCAGAGGCGCCGGTCTTGACTGGGCAACTACCGTATCTTCAAAGGTGATGTGTAGCACCCGGTTGGCTCTTTGGGCTGGACCTCTGTGCACTGTATGCCTGACGTGTAGAGTAAGATGTCTGCAGATAGAAAATAAGGGGTTAATGAACTGGGGTTATTGGGGTGTCCCTATCTCTTTCCTCTTCTCCTCTCCTGTAGACCCCCAAAGGTTAACGCTCTCACCTTAGGTAAGTGAATGCCGAGCTCTCCATCTGCCTCGGGGCAGGGTGCTGTAACCAGTTTCTTCACTGGATAGGTAGCGCAGGCCTCTTGACTTCAGAGGACTGCTGTCCGTTGTTTACTGCACGAACGGTAAGTTTCGAGTCATTCAAATGTCTGTAAAGTCTTTAGTAATGATGTCTCTTGTTTTGCAGGGTTCCGGCGATGGCGGATGACGGGCTGAATTGAGTTGAAGATGGAGCCCGTGTGATGAATAGAAGCGCCTGGAAGCACGTAAGTAAGCGCTTGTTGCCTGCTTCACGATGCGCTCTAACTGTCTTTTTATTTTGCAGGTACGAGTTCGGAGCGGCTGCAGGGTGCCGGAATACCCACTGGATTAGATGTGGAAAGGAGTAATGGCACGTGAGTATTAAAGTTCCCCAATGTCTTAAACGCACCTTGTTTTGTCTTTCAGATGTGGGATGCAGCGCCGAAGGCCTCCGGAGCGTGCGAAGAGTTGGTAAGCTTTTGTCTTTCAGATGCCGGAATGCAGTGTGAAGACCTCCGGAGCGCACAAAGAGTAGGTAAGCCTTTGCCTTTCAGATGCCGGAATGCTAACCTGTTCTTCCTTGTTTTTATAGGTGTTGCTGAAGACTGGATTCAGGATGGTAAGCCTTTGCCTTTCAGATGCCGGAATGCTAACCTGTTCTTTCTTGTCTTTATAGGTGTTGCTGAAGACTGGATTCAGGATGGTAAGCCTTTTTCCTTAGGCCCAGGACCGGATGCAGAAGACACGATGAGCGTTCTGCTGCAGAGGTTGCAGAATAACGCAAAGCAAGATTCATCCACCGGGTGTGGTTTAAATAGCCTCCTGCAGTGCTTCGGTATCTCCTTCCACAGCCACGCCTAGGTAAGAAAAGAGTTCCTGCTTTCCAGAAGAGTTCCAGTGTTCTGAATCTAGGGAGTGGCTCCAGCCCCACCCAACAGGAAAAGTAGTTCCAAACAGAAGGGGATCAGAGGCTCAACTGGCAGGCGAGTAAGCAGCATGGTCTGCTGCAGGTAAGTCCACCCAAGCATTATGAGCCCGGCGCTTCCAGCGCTGGGACTGGGCATATTTATGAGCCTGGTCCCACTGGCGCCAGGACTGGTTGGCACTCGGAACCTGGGTTATGGATCTGCTTCCAAGGGAGTTGGGAAAACCCTGACCTTTTGGAAGCAGAGATCATGACAGTACCCCCCCTCAAGGCCCCTCCCAAACCGGGCTTCTCCGGGGGTTTTGGCTTGTCAGGAAATGTTCGGTGAAATCTTTTGATTAGGCGAGGAGCGTGGACATATTCAGCAGGTTCCCAGGATCTCTCTTGGGGGCCGTAGCCTTTCCAGTCAATTAGGTAGAATAGTTTAGATTTGGAGATCTTGGAGTCCAGAATGCTTTTGACTTCAAACTCGAGTTCTCCATCAACTAGGATAGGTTTTGGAGATTTGGTTAGTCGGGTTTGAGGTTGCACGGGTTTTAATAGAGAGACGTGGAAGACCGGATGTATCTTCATGTGCGGGGGCAAGTCCAACTTGACCGCTACTGGGTTTACTATGGTAGTGATGGAATAGGGACCAAGGTATCTTGGTTTGAATGTGCGTGGCCCTTTTAGAGATAGATATTTGGTGGATAACCAGACTTGATCCCCTACTTGATAGTGAGGGGCTTCCTTCCGATGTTGATCTGCTCCTTTCTTGTATTGTTCTTTAGCCCTTTGAAGGTGAGAAACAGCTTCCTTAAAGGCTTGGGTGATTGTAGAATGCAGGTAGTCTACTGCTGGTGTTTCAAGATCTTGGAGGGGATCCAACTCCGAGGTTCGAGGGTGACTGCCGTACAAAAGAAAAAACGGGGTTTTCCCAGTTCCCGAATGGACAGAGTTATTGTAGGCATATTCGGCTATCCAAAGGATATCTTTCCAAGTTTTATCAGTTTGTTGCAGCATGCAGCGTAAATACTGTTCCAGAGTTTGATTGCTCCTCTCGGTTTGTCCGTCGGTCTGAGGGTGGTGACTGGTCCATAGTCTCACATCAATTTGAGCCGACCGACAGCAACTTCGCCAAAAATGAGAAATAAATTGACTACCTCGATCCGAAATTAGAACCGAAGGAAAACCGTGCAGTCGGACGATGTTTTCGAGAAATTCTCGGGCCAGAGTTGCTGCTGTTGGCAAGCCTTTGAGCGGAATGAAATGCGCCATCTTGGAGAATAAGTCCACGATTACTAGAATCGTATTGTATCCGGAGCATGGAGGTAGATCGGTGATGAAGTCCATAGAAAGCGTATGCCAAGGGCGAGGTGGGATGTCAATAGGGCGTAAGAGGCCTGCTGGTCTTTCCTTTTGACTCTTGTTTTGGGCGCATACTCCACAGGACATTATAAAGTCTCTGATATCTTTCTTCCAAGTCGGCCATCAGAAGTAGCGCTTGATCTTTTCTGAGGTCTTGGCCATACCGGGATGACCTTCCATTAAAGAGTCGTGATAACAAGAGATTACTTTTTTCTGTAAATCTGTGCTGGGTAGGTATAATCGTTCTTGGAAATACAATAAGTTGTCCTTTACTGCAAAGTCCTTTCCCTGCAGATGCCAATTCTGTATGTCTGCTGGAGTTACAAGTTGCCTGGCTTTATCCTTAACTTCCTCTATGGATTCGGTGGCGATTACACCCAGAATTCTTTGTTCGGGAATGATTGGTACAGGTTTAGGGTTGATCAAGTGTTCTTCCACTCCCATCCGAGAAAGGGCATCAGCTTTACCGTTCTTTGTACCAGGTCGATAGGTAATTATGAAGTCAAACTCGGCAAAGAATAATGCCCAACGGAGTTGTCTAGAGGATTGGGCTTTTGCTGTTTTCAAATATTGCAGGTTTCGGTGATCCGTAATCACAGTAACGGTGTGTCGGGCCCCCAGCAGATAATGCCGCCAAGCCTTAAAGGCAGACTTGATAGCCAGAAGTTCCTTGTCAGTAATCGTGTAATTGATTTCAGGAGGCGAGAATTTGCGGGACCAAAATGCCACGGGATGCAACTGATTGGTTACCGGGTCCTTTTGTGATAGAACTGCCCCCATGGCAAGGCTTGAAGCATCAGTTTCCACGATGTAGGGGAGTTCGGGGCGAGGGTGTTTTAAGATTGGTACAGAGATAAATTTAGTCTTCAAATCCTGGAAAGCTTGTTCTGCCTCGGTAGACCATTCAAAACGTTTGTTTTTCTTTAACAAGGCAGTGATGGGCTGGACTATTCGAGAGAATTCGGGGATAAACCTGCGGTAAAAGTTAGCGAAACCTAACATGCTTTGCACACCTTTTACGGAGGATGGTGATAGCCATTTGAGAACTGCATCGACCTTCTTTGAATCCATACGCACTCCGCCAGGTGATAATATGAATCCCAAGAATTCAACTTCAGTCACGTTGAAAACACATTTTTCCAACTTAGCGAAAAGTTTGTGTTGACGCAATCTTTCGAGGACCATTTTCACGTGTTTCCGATGTTCAGATTCCGATGAAGAATAAACGAGGATGTCGTCAATGTAAACAACAACACATACATCTATGAGCTCTCTGAGGACATCGTTCATAAAATATTGAAAGGCGGCCGGGGCATTGCAAAGTCCGAAGGGCATGACCTGATATTCAAATAGCCCATACTTGGTGCGGAAGGCCGTTTTCCATTCATCGCCCTCTTTTACTCGTACCAAGTGGTAAGCTCCTCTAAGATCCAGCTTTGTATATATGCATGCTTTTCTGACTTGGTCCAGGAGTTCAGGGATCAAAGGTAACGGATATCTATTCTTAACGGTGATCTGGTTCAGGGAGCGATAATCGATACAAGTTCTAAGGTCTCCTTCCTTTTTTGGAACGAAGAACAAAGCTGAAGAAGCAGGGGACTTGGAAGGACGAATAAACCCATTTGCCAGGTATTGATCCAGGTATTGTCGAAGGTGAAGGTTCTCAGGCTCGGTGAGGGCATAAATTCTACTACAAGGAGGAGTAGATCCAGGTATCAGGTCTATCTGGCAGTCATAAGACCTATGAGGAGGTAGAGAGTTAGCCTGATCCTTCCGGAAAACATCTTGGTATTCTAGGTATTCGGGAGGTAACTGGGGAGTCTCTGAAGAAATTGCGTCCAGTGCAACACCAGGTGGAGGGTGACAAGTAGACACATTCTGGAAACTGGACCGTTCTTGCTCGCCAATCGATCAGAGGATTGTGTTTCTCTAACCAAGGTATTCCTAGAATAATCTGAAACTGAGGGGCCTTGATCACATCGAACACGATCTTCGCATGGTGTCCATCATGACTTACTAGCGTCACCTCTTGAGTGGTATGCGTTACTGGCCCGGAGGCTATCTCCGTACCATCCACCGTAGTAATGACGTCCTTTACAGCCTTGGGACAAAGAGTTAGATTCATCCTCAAAACCATTTCATGATCCACATAATTGCCGATGGCACCGCTGTCGACGTAAGCTTCAATTGCATGTAATCGATCCGGATTATCAGGGCTAATGAGGACCATCGGTATCACGAAATGCGAGGTCACGGAACTGGTTTTCACGCTCGGCAAGAGGACCTCTATTCTTGTCGGGCGAGGTCGTTTCCCTGCTCAGAGTTTGTAACTTTGGTAACTGCAGCTCCTACTGCCTTCTTGGCAGGTTTCACCGGACAGTCTCGAAGAAAGTGTCCTGAGTTTCCGCAATATAGGCATAATTGCAACTGTTTCCTCCTTTCCCGCTCCCTTTGTGTTAGAGGACCTTTCAGACCCCCTATTTGCATGGGTTCCCCGGAGTCTACTCCTTTGGAAGGAGTTGGCGGTTTGGAAAATACTCGAGCATCAAACTTGGAACGATCGGCCTTCCTGTTCTGCAGCCTGTGATCTATTTGAACGACCAAGTCTATATAATCCGAACAGTCTTGTGGGGGATTCACTACTTGGGCTAAAACGTCTTTGAGCTCTCCACGTAGACCTCTATAAAACAGCGTAATCCTTTTGTCCTCAGGCCATTGAGTTTCCACTATTAGTCTATTGAAAGATGCAATATAAGCCAAAAGGTCTTGATTACCCTGTCGCAACGAAAGAAGCTCATTGTCCAAGGCCTGCCCCTGTGAATGTTTTGCGAACAGTTTTTCCATACTAAGCTGAAAGGCTTGAAAATCATGGAGAACCGGATCATCTTGATTAACTAGAGGGATCGACCAGTCTGCCGCATTGCCACTAAGGTACGAAAGTACAAAAGCTACTTTTGCTTGATCAGTTGGAAAGGCTGCTGGCCGGCATAAGAAGTGCAACCGGCACTGATTGATAAATACTGCAAACCTCTTTGGGTCACCAGAAAATCGTTCGGGCGGAGCCAGAGGTACATTCCCAGGTAGGTTGATCTGCACTGGATTCATAGAGGAGGTTGAAGGAAGATTTGCCCCTGATGCGGGTAACGGGGTCTGTCCGGCTTGTGACTGTAGCACTTGTCTAGCAAGATTGTCTGTTCTCTCCTTGGAAATAATTAGTTCCCTTCTTAGAGCATTCGTTTCCTGACGAGCTGCATGCACTTCTGCCCTTAGTTCCCCAAGTAACCGGGCTAGGGGGTCAGTATCCGAGGTTTCCATAGCGCCTGGGCGAGAGTTTTGCGGTAGGCTTTGCGTTCTGTAACGCTCACCTGATTCTCGCAGAGGCGCCGGTCTTGACTGGGCGACTACCGTATCTTCAAAGGTGATGTGTAGCACCCGGTTGGCTCTTTGGGCTGGACCTCTGTGCACTGTATGCCTGACGTGTAGAGTAAGATGTCTGCAGATAGAAAATAAGGGGTTAATGAACTGGGGTTATTGGGGTGTCCCTATCTCTTTCCTCTTCTCCTGTAGACCCCCAAAGGTTAACACTCTCACCTTAGGTAAGTGAATGCCGAGCTCTCCATCTGCCTCGGGGCAGGGTGCTGTAACCAGTTTCTTCACTGGATAGGTAGCGCAGGCCTCTTGACTTCAGAGGACTGCTGTCCGTCGTTTACTGCACGAACGGTAAGTTTCGAGTCATTCAAATGTCTGTAAAGTCTTTAGTAATGATGTCTCTTGTTTTGCAGGGTTCCGGCGATGGCGGATGACGGGCTGAAGTGAGTTGAAGATGGAGCCCGTGTGATGAATAGAAGCGCCTGGAAGCACGTAAGTAAGCGCTTGTTGCCTGCTTCACGATGCGCTCTAACTGTCTTTTTATTTTGCAGGTACGAGTTCGGAGCGGCTGCAGGGTGCCGGAATACCCACTGGATTAGATGTGGAAAGGAGTAATGGCACGTGAGTATTAAAGTTCCCCAATGTCTTAAACGCACCTTGTTTTGTCTTTCAGATGTGGGATGCAGCGCCGAAGGCCTCCGGAGCGTGCGAAGAGTTGGTAAGCTTTTGTCTTTCAGATGCCGGAATGCAGTGTGAAGACCTCCGGAGCGCACAAAGAGTAGGTAAGCCTTTGCCTTTCAGATGCCGGAATGCTAACCTGTTCTTCCTTGTCTTTATAGGTGTTGCTGAAGACTGGATTCAGGATGGTAAGCCTTTGCCTTTCAGATGCCGGAATGCTAACCTGTTCTTTCTTGTCTTTATAGGTGTTGCTGAAGACTGGATTCAGGATGGTAAGCCTTTTTCCTTAGGCCCAGGACCGGATGCAGAAGACACGATGAGCGTTCTGCTGCAGAGGTTGCAGAATAACGCAAAGCAAGATTCATCCACCGGGTGTGGTTTAAATAGCCTCCTGTAGTGCTTCGATGTCTCCTTCCACAGCCACGCCTAGGTAAGAAAAGAGTTCCTGCTTTCCAGAAGAGTTCCAGTGTTCTGAATCTAGGGAGTGGCTCCAGCCCCACCCAACAGGAAAAGTAGTTCCAAACAGAAGGGGATCAGAGGCTCAACTGGCAGGCGAGTAAGCAGCATGGTCTGCTGCAGGTAAGTCCACACAAGCATTATGAGCCCGGCGCTTCCAGCGCTGGGACTGGGCATATTTATGAGCCTGGTGCCACTGGCGCCAGGACTGGGTCCAAAAGGTCCCAATTGGGACTGGTTGGCACTCGGAACCTGGGTTATGGATCTGCTTCCAAGGGAGTTGGGAAAACCCTGACCTTTTGGAAGCAGAGATCATGACAGGTTCCTTCGCCAATAGTTGAAAGTAGGCGTGTACGTAAAGGCTCCGGTGCTTCCTCGGCGTCCTTGCGCAGTTTGGTCCACTGCGCGTCTGCGTAGCTAGCAAGCAAGGAATTGTTGTTCACAATTCTTGCTGAGAAGGCAGCCGAGGAAGTTACTCTCTTTGCAAGGGCATATAGCCTCTTGCCCTCCTTGTCAGGGGGTGCCTCACTGGTGGAAAGTGGTACCCCTGCCCTCTTTCTAGTATTAGATACTACTAGGGAATCCGGTATGGAATGTCCCCTAATGTAGAGCGGGTCTGAGGCCGAAGGAGTGAAAAGTTTTTCAATTCTCGGATTGACCCCTCTGATCAATGCGGGAGTGGACAGCGAAGGGATGATTCTTCTCTTCACTGAAGCGAGGAGGGGAATGGTCTGGCTGACCGGGGGTTTCTCTTTAATAACTCTTTCTACAAAGTCCAATTCTGGAGAGAGCTCCCCAGTGTCCAGTTCGAAATGCGCTGCTGCTCTGCGCAACAGTGCATTGAAAGTGGGCTGATCGTCGATTGGAGACGTGTTCCTAACCGGAGAATTGTCCGGAGGAGTTAGGTTTAGGACATCAGTGTCGGAATATACTGATGGGGATTGCCTGGGGTGCGAAGGTCCTTCTTCTGGGTTTTCTCCGAAGCCTTCTTCTATAATGTCTGGGCTGTCTTCCAGACATTCCTCCTGGTTTTGTCCTTCTTCATTGTCCATGAAATCATCTTCTTCCTCCAAGTATTGTTCCTCCCCAGTGAGGTCGTATACCTTATGGAAGTCTGAGGCTGTGTCCTGCTGGGGATCGACTAGCCTCGGATTTTTGGCCCTGGGGTCCTCCTGAGGCCCTTCTCTAGTCCTCTTGTGAGTTTGAGAGGTCTGGGTACTCATAAACCTTTCCATCCTCTCCATACAGAGGTGGAGTCTTTCCATGGTTTCATGGGGTACCCCAGAGCGGTCTGGCGGGGGAAAAATAGAGTCATCTAGCTGGAAATGGCTCGACCTCTCCCAAAGCGTCGAGGAAAGTGTCCAGTCGCCCTCCAAAAAACCTTCAGGTGTGCCGGGTGACCCCCCGATTGAAGGGGGTAGTCCCTGCCTATCTTCGGGCTTTTTCGGCGTGTCTTTTGACTTATGCGTAGCGCTCGACGTGTTCTTCGGCACACACTTCTGGGCGTCGGCTACAGCGATCCTTGCCAAGCTGTCGGCGACTCGTTTGTCGGCGACTCGTTTGTCGGCGGAAGCTTGTGTTTTCGGCGCTATGGGTGTCGAACGCTCTACGGTGGTCTGCGCCTTCTGTTGATGCGCGCCGGCCGATGGTTTGGGGGCGGCGCCCTTATTCGCCGAAAGCCCAGTCGCTGGTCGCGGCTGCGGTTGCGAGAGGGGCTTCGAACCCGAATGGTCCGAGGAGTCCGCCGGTGGAACCTGCGTCTCCTTGGGCGCCAAAGCTCTTTTCGTCTTAGACGAAGAAGAGCCGTGGGTTGTGTGCTTATGTGTGTCCTTGTGTGCGTCAGTGTCGCCGGGGTGTTCATCCCCATAAGCAGGGCGTGAGCCGAGCCGTCGGGGCCGGGGACAGACGACGAAGCGCTCTTTAGAGGGGGTTTCGACTTCCGTAGCGGAGGTCGTGGTTTCGCGTTCCTCGTCACTGTCGGTGGTAGCAGCGGCAGGTGAACCTTCGGCCTTCGACATCGCGTAGGCCGCCCACCTTTTAACCCTACGGTCTTTTAGAGTTTTAGGCTTAAGAAGCCGACAAGCCGCGAACCCTTCCTCCTTGTGATCGAGGGGCAAGCAGCGGTTACACCGTGAATGCTTGTCCTTCCAAGTAAATTTGCCTTTGCAAAGCGGGCAAAACCTAAAGGGTGTCCTCTCCATAGCCGAGGCAATAAATCGCGATAAGCACCCCAAGGGAAAGGAAGGGGAAAGGGAAAGGCATTCTCAGAAAGACCCAGAGATGTCCCACGACCCCACTCTCCCTACTGTATATGGCCTGCGAGGCCAGGCCACGTGTTCGGCAGCGCCGAAGGATTTCCTCCGCTCGACCCTCCGTCGAAGATTTTTGCTCGGCGGAGAACAGCTACAACTGCGTCGAGGGAGGGTTTATTAATATTATGAGAAAAAAACGACCAAAGGTCGAGGGTTGCAATGTCTCTCGAGGAGCTCCGCGTGAAGGCGACCAGAAGTTGGGCGGAAAAAAACAATCTGAGGGACCTCGACGCGTGAGGGATTGTGGGTACAATGCACGTCACTATAGGGATAGTGTTTCAGACACGCCTTGTCGACGTCCCCTTTTTCGACTACGAAAAACAAAATGCAATACTCCGCAGTGACCACTGGATGTCGGACCTATGCACAGCATGTGATTCTAAGCAGATTAACAAACATCAGAAATATATATATATACCACTCAAACATCCAGAAGGGGAAATCCTATGATTGTCAGTTCTCATCTATCAGCCGATCATAGTGCCCAGAGTATTATAAAGCCAATTGTAACAATAAACGAATCAGAGAAATTAAATCAAGGGACCTCCAAGAGAACACACATCAAGATTTCTGTACACTCAAAGTCATGTTATTCAATACTAGATCTCTTATAAAACAGGAACAAAACCTGGATATGTGCGCTCTTGCAGAAACATGGAGCCATGCCGCAGCTGGACCATCCTGTCAGGTTTTCACATTTTGTACCTCACATTTTCAAGAGCCCTTTGACGATTGGGTCTTTCAGATTTTATTCCTGGAAAGCTAGAAAGGGAGGTTTGTTT
The DNA here is from genome assembly GCF_040938575.1 of Ambystoma mexicanum. Lineage (NCBI taxonomy): Eukaryota > Metazoa > Chordata > Amphibia > Caudata > Ambystomatidae > Ambystoma > Ambystoma mexicanum. The sequence goes on along the minus strand of NC_090929.1, from coordinate 4,792,379 downwards.
AAGTATTAAATAAACTCTGGTTCGAGTGTAGACATTTTCATTTTAAAGTTAGCTCATATTTCTTAACTAACTTTCACTTAGAAAGATGAAATTCTCCCAAGCCAAGATGGTGGAACACTTTCCCAGCAGTGATTGGTTTAGTTTACAGCAGGCAGCATTGTGTTGTCATTTGGAATGTTCATAATAGTTCTAAACTGCCTTTCATTAAAGTATTCATCCGAGGTGGTCATATATTTTTTAGCTCTAGTTAAAATAAAAGTTAAAGTTACTAATTTAAAGGGTGTAGAATTTTTTGTTTAGTTCTAATTCAAATATTAGAAATTAGGTCAAGAAAGAAGTTGAAGAAATCTACAGTAGAAGATTTGCCAGTGAGAACCAGTTTGCTGAGCAGCAGAATTGTCTTGCTTATGAACAAAGACAAAGCTAGTGCATTTCTGTATTTTTATGAAGAAATTCTAAGACTTTTGATCTGAAGATAATTTTAAGACTTGGAAGAGTTTATTTATTGTTTATTTTGAAGAAAGGCATATGGTAATATTTCATGTGGAAACAAGATTATTTTTTGGAAATACAAGAAAAAGATTTGCACTTCAATTTTGCGTGTAAATAATGTTTTGGTACTAACTAGGCGTGCGGATCATTATCGCCGTGTTTCTAACTTTTAATAACTTCAATTAACCTTCTAACTAAACATTCTCGTTTTCGTATGCTTGCAAGCTTACGGCGCGTATTGTTGTGATTCTATGAGCGCGGTTTAGAAAAAAGGACCTAACGATGTCGCGCGTGCGTCGCTGCCATTTTGGATGTTATTTTTCCCTGCGTCGTGTTTCGTTACGGACTACATTGAACAGTATACATTCTTTTGAAGATAACGCATCGGATTTTGAAAGTGTGTCAGTTTCTTTTTTGAGCGAGCGCATCCTAAGATATTGCCAAGAGACATTATTTGTGGAACAAGCAGTGAATTTTTCAGAACTTTTATATGCCAGCTGATTTATTAAAGAGACTTCAGATGCTATAGAAGGTAACTTAGCATATAAAATATATTTTTTAGAAATAAAATCACACAGAAGCTGAATATTCGAATGTTATAGTAACTAACATTTTTTGGATGTCATTATTTTTAAGAGAACAGCTAGAAGTAAAAGAGAAAGAGAGAAGAAAGACAAATAGAAGAGAAAGTCATACAAAGCATTTAAAGCAGCAGCAGTATTCTTTCAGAAGCAGCCTAAGGGCTTAGGCAACAGGTAATTAGAGAAATATTTACAGTGAGAAAGTGTAGTCAGAAATTAAGTTGAACATTATTTATTTAAGGCTGTACTTTCCTTTTAGGAACTCTACTGATCCAAAAACCTTTCAGTGAAGACAGTCTGAAGTACCTGCAGTGGGAGTTCTGGTCTTTTGTTTTCTCCATTCCCCTTTCACCTTGGGTTTGCCTGGTCAATAGTTTTATAGTATGAGGATTGTTGGGCTGGCAGACTTAGGGGGTTTGGTGGGCCAGCTTCCCTCCTGCAGGATCCAACTACTTCAGTACTTTGACACAGCCTTAGGGATGGAAATTCCTGAAGGTTACTCCATATTGCGCAGTGACAGGAAAGAGGGCAGAGTAAAAGGCGGTGTTGCTTTGATTTTTAAATCGGAGCTGAATGTCCGAATAGAGGATATACAAGACAGCAAGGTTTTGCTAGTAAAAATAGCAATGAGCGCTTAATCTACCCTTAACATAATATTGTTATACAGAGTGCCTACAATAGCGCCAAATTTCTCAGGTTGATTATGCAACAGCATTCTTCCATTGCTTAAACATAACACCAAACTGTTGTTGTTAGGGGACTAACTTTTGCCGTGGTGATTTGTCCGATGTCAGGGCAAGCGCTGAAGAGGCCGCCCTTGACACCTTGGGCTTTCACCAGGCTGTTACAACCCCGACTCATGAGAAAGGACACACTCTGGACTGGGTGGCGGCTCACAATGACAATATTGAAGTTAATAGAGTAGAATCATGCCCGTGGTCAGACCATCATTGTATCTATATCCAGATAAAAATTCAATACTTTGTCAACAAAATTATAAATACAAAAGTCTGAATTCTAGTAAGAAACAAGAAGAATCCGACAGCTGACAATCTGCTACCCTGGGTTTCCACTCTAAACTCAGAAATTCTGAAGACAGATGCCCTACAAAATATGACTCTCCTCTATTAAGGAAATGACAGAGAAAAAAGCGGCATTAAAGAAAAAAATTCTATCCCATAGAACGTAAAAACAAATTTTTCAATGTAGAAATCCAAGAATTAAAAACTAAAAAATATTTTTATGAATGGAGAAAAGAGATTAGACGCTCCCAAGTCCGAAATTATATAAAGAACGTGGCCAGGACCTAGAAAAACGCAGTTATTCAAGCAAGAAACACTACTTTCAACGACAGAATTACAAAGGCGACCTCGGACAGTAGAGAGTTATTTAAGATTCTGAAAGAGCAGGAATGCCCCAGAGGTCCTCGCAAAACACCACTCGTACAAGATAAAGTGTGGTGCTCACTAGTCCAAGAAGCCACGACGAATTCACTAGAAAACATCAAAACACTATGGATGAGAAAAGAATTACTCTTAATAACCTACCTGAAACCAATACAAAGGAAGGTATCAGTCAACGTAATATACAAAAGGAATTTAACTTCACACCAATCACAGAGCCAGAATTAGCAGATGTCAAACAACTAAAAAAAGACCAGCTTCAAAGGGGATCCATGCTCAGCACTTGCCATTAAGGAATGTGCACCTACTTTACTACAAGCTCCAACAAAACTTGTCAATACATCACTCTCTCAGAACTGTGTGCCTAAGGATCTAAAGGAAGAATGGTTAACACCACACTATGCCCCTTAGCCCTGATGAACTATAGACCAATTACAAACACACCATTTCTTCTTAATATTTTAGACCAGGTTGCTTATAACCAAATTTCTATATTTCTTAACAATCACAATGTATTAAATAAACATCAATCGGGTTTTAGGAAACACCACGGCACAGAGACAGCCCTTCTGAACTTGAAATCCAAATTATTGGAAGCAATGGATTTAGGACAGGCTTTTTTACTGATGATTCTTGATCTTTTGGCGGCGTTGGACCTGCTAGACCACTCCATCACGGCCACCAGGTGTGGGACACAGCACACTTCTCCGAACAAGCAACACAGTGGATCATATATTTTCTAAGTGGCAGGCAAGGTAGGGTAGCTAGTGGGGAGGCAGAGTCGGAACCAGTAAAATTAATCTACAGAGTACCACAAGGGGCATGTCTATCCCATTGTTTAAACAACATATTTATGGTGCCTTTCTTTGATATGCTGGAACATATGGGTGTCATATTTTCCAACTATGCTGATGACACACAATGTGTGACCCCACTGACAGGAGTACACAACATTGATGAAGTAGCAATCAATACGATCTATGACACGATTCAGATATGGATGCTGAATAACGGCTTAGTACTAAACAATGACAAGACGTAATTAACGGTGGTGGGAACAAATAGTAAGCTAGCCAAGATAGGAATCGCAGACTGTCACATTGAGACCCTAAAAAAGGTTAAAACGCTGGGCATAATTCTGGATCAAACTCTTTCCATGAAACCCCAAGTTACCAACCTCATATCCTCCTCCACGTACTATCTGAAGCTATTTACACATGTCCAACCCCTAGTATCACAGAAAAGAACTAGTTACTCTTACCTTGTAACGTTCTTTCGATGGGATGTTCCTCCGACGTATTCCTTATCTTAGATATAAATCCTTCAGCTTTGCTGGCCTCGGAAAATTTTTTCGCCAGAGGGCGCTGCGCGTCGATGATCGCCGAGTCGATGACCCTCGACGGCCTCCGTGCCGACGTCGACGTCATCCTGCCTATAAAGGCCGCGCGCAGCGTCCGTTGCTCAGTTCCGTTTTGTAGTCCCCAGTAATGTTTTTGGATTAGACTAATCACCTTGAAGGAGCATAGGCTGCAAACCCACAGGAAGTCATACTGCGGGGATGGATGGGAGGGTCGATAAGGAATACGTCGGAGGAACATCCCATCGAAAGAACGTTACAAGGTAAGAGTAACTAGTTCTTCGAAGGGATTGTGTCCTCCGACGTATTCCTTATCTTAGATAGACTCCCATAGCAGTGGTATTGTGACTGGAGGCGGGAGTAATAAAAGTTATGTTACCCTTCCAGAATGGACAGAGTGTAACACAGCCTTGCCGAATCTAGTTTCTTGACTAGAGGAGGAATCCAGGCTATAGAATTTGGTAAATGTATGTGCGGACGACCATGTGGCAGCCGCACATATATCTCGAATTGGCACCCCTCTTTGAAGGGCTGAGGATGTTGCGATACCCCTGGTAGAATGAGCCCTTAGATTTTGAGGAGGCTCCTTTCCTGCCAATTTGTAGCACTCCAGAATGGCTAAAATAATCCATCTGGAGATGGTTTGTTTTGTTATTGGAAGGCCCAACTTATGTCCTGCATAACCTACAAAGAGTTGGTCTGCTTGTCTGATCTTAGCCAATCTGCTGATATAGAAGCTCAAGGCTCGCTTAGGGTCCAGCCTGTGCAGTCTCTCTTCCTCCTTCCCCGGATGAGGAGGAGGGTAGAAAGAAGGTAATATAATCTTCTGAGTGATGTGAAACTCCGAGACTACTTTCGGGAGGAAGTTAGGCTTCACCTGAAGAACAACTTTGTCCTTGTAAAAGATTGTATGTGGAGGTTTACACGATAAGGCTTGCAACTCGCTAACCCTTCTAGCAGATGTCAATGCTATTAGCAAAACAGTTTTGAGGGTGAGAAGCTTCAATGAACAAGAGTGTAGTGGTTCAAAAGGGGCACCCTTTAGAAAGTTTAAAATTAGGTTTAAATCCCATAAGGGAACTTGAAAAGGTTTCGGGGGATAAACATTAGTTAATCCTTTTAGGTATTGTATTACCAATGGAATTTTGAAGTATGAAGGCTCCTCTGCAGTGCGCTTAAAGATTGATAGCGCTGCGAGATAGCCCTTAATTGTGCCAACCTGTAGGCCTGAATTAGCCAGGTAAAGTAAGAATGACAACACCATAGGTGTACCACAAGAAAAGGGTTCAATATTCTTTTCTCTGCACCAGCTGCAAAATTTGTTCCAACGGCAGCGGTATAGAGTTTTAGTTGCCGGCCTTCTGGCCGAAAGCAACACCTCCATAACATCATCCGGAAGGTCCCAATCCTTGTACCTCAACCTTTCAGACACCAAGCGTGAAGGTTGAGGGTCTTGATGGCTGGATGGAGAACCTGACCTTCCTTCTGCGAGAGAAGATCCTCTCTGTATGGCAGTCGAATTGGAGGGCAGATGGACATGTCTAGAAGGTCCGGGTACCACGTTCTCCTGGCCCAATCCGGGGCAATTAGGATCATGGTCTTCCGAAACCTTCTCAACCTCCTGATCATTTGAGGAATGACAGGGACCGGAGGGAACGCGTACAGAAGTGGGAACTCCCAGTCCACTACGAACGCATCTCCTAGAGCTCCTCTCGGGGGAAATTCCCTTGAGCAAAATCTGTCGCACTTCCTGTTGATACTGGTGGCGAACAGATCCACTTGAGGGGTTCCCCAAAGGGCGAAGATCTCTTGAAGGACTTCCTGAGCTATCTCCCACTCGTGAGAGACTGTGCTCTGCCTGCTCAGAGCGTCCGCTGTCAAGTTCTTCTCTCCGGCTAGGTGAATTGCCGATAGAGAGATTCCTTCCTGAATTGCCCAAAACCAGAGCTGCATCGCCTCTCTGCACAGTGGTAGTGAGCCTACGCCTCCTCTTTTGTTGAGGTAGTGCATGGCCACTGTATTGTCCGTCATTATTAGGACGTTTCTTCCCCGTACAGACGGCAGAAAAGCCTTCAGCGCTAGTCTGATGGCTCTCAGCTCCAACAGGTTGATATGTAGTCTGGACTCCGATGGAGACCAACGACCGCTGATGGTCAAGTCGTTGGCGTGAGCTCCCCACCCCGTGAGTGAGGCATCCGTGACTACTGTTATCTCCGGCCATGGTTGCCAAAACATTTCTCCTTTCAGGATGTTCTCCCGACAGGCCCACCACTGAAGGTCTCGGGCTACTTTGACCGGGATCCGAAGGAGATCTGTCATCCTTCCTGAGAACTGTGACCACTGAGTTCTCAGTGCCCACTGGAGGGATCTCATTCTCAGGCGAGCCTCCGGCACGAGGAATATGCAGGATGCCATGAGGCCTAGCAACCTCAGAAAGTCGTAGGCTGGGAGATATTGGGCATTCTGAAATCTGATGACCATCTGCAGAATATCTCGAGCCCTCACCTCTGGTGGCAAGGCTTTTCCCAGGGAAGTGTCCAGGACTGCTCCAATGAATTGGAGTCTCTGTGATGGTATCATCTGTGACTTCTTTAAATTGAGGGAGAAGCCCAGCTTGTGAAGGAAGTGGCAAACATAATCCAGTTGTCTCTGAGCCTGTTCCGAAGATACAGCTCTGATCAACCAATCGTCTAGGTAAGGGTAGACATGAATCCCTTCCCTCCTTAGACTTGCAGCCACAACCGACATTAGCTTGGTAAAGACCCTCGGGGCGGAGGTTAGCCCAAATGGCAGAACTCGAAATTGATAATGAGAGCTGCCAATTGCGAACCTCAGGTATCTCCTGTGCCTGGGATGGATCGGCACATGGAAATAAGCGTCCTGGAGGTCTAGAGATACCAACCAGTCCTGAAGCTGGAGGGCCTGAAGGATCTGAGAGAGAGTCACCATCTTGAACTTGTCCTTTCGGAGGAATTTGTTCAATTCCCGTAAGTCTAAGATGGGTCTCAGTCCTCCGTCCTTCTTCGGTATTATGAAGTAGGGGGAGTACCAACCCTTGTTCCTTTCCGCTACAGGTACCAGTTCTATGGCACCTTTCTCTAGCAGGTCTAAAACCTCCTGCAAGAGGAGCGGATCTGGAAGCTTCAAAGGGTTGTTCCCCGGTGGATGACTCTGAGGGATATGTAGGAAGGGCAGGCAGTAACCTTGGGCCACTGTCTCCAGAGCCCAAGCATCTGACGTAATAGCCTGCCATTCCGTCAGATGGTGAGTTAACCTGCCCCCTACTGGTGTTCTGTGAGGGGAGACCTCAGAGTGGTTTTGAAGCGGCTGATGCAGTTGCCGAAGGTAAAGTGGCTCCTGCTCCTGCGGGTGCGGCTTTCTTTCCCCTACCCCGTCCACCACGGGTAAATCTTCCTTGGCCTCTTTGAGCCGGTCGTCCCCTGCCCCTTCCATATGAGGAATAGTAACGAAAGGACCGTCCTCTCCACGATGATCCCGAAGGACGAAAGGTATTCTGACGGATAGCAGCTCCCAATGACTTGGCTGCTGCCTTGGACGTTTGCAGTTTCTCCAAACTGTCATCCGCCTTCTTTCCAAAGAGGGTAGAACCGTCAAAGGGCATATTCAAAAGCCTGGTCTGCACGTCAGAGGCAAAACCAGACTTCCTCAACCACGCATGCCTGCGGATTGTGGTACTTGCCGCCATGGCCCTGCTGATACTGTCAGCAGAATCTAGGCCAGTTTGTAGGGTCTCGCACATCGCATCTTTACCATCCCTGATGATGTTTAAAAATGCGTCCCTTTCCTCTCCTTCTTGGAGGCAGTCAGCCGCTGATGAAGCGCACTCCCAAAGGGTGTGGCTGAACCTAGCGAGCGTACAGGTCGCGTTAATAGACTTTAACGCCATGCTACAGGCAGAAAAAACCTTCTTAGCCATGGCATCATACTTTTTGTCATCCCTATCCTGCGGAGCAGTGGGGTATGCAGATGTGCTGCCTGATGAGGTTGCAGCCTGTACAACCAAGCTCTCAGGAGTAGGGTGTTTTGACAAATAGTCAGGGTCAGAACTAGCCACCCTGTATTTTGTTGACAGTTTTTTATTTACTGCCGGGATAATTTCTGGCGTTTCCCAGTTTGTCAAAATCCTTCTCTGTAGAGCAGAGTGAAATGGAACCACAGGATCCTCCTGTGGGCCCTTGTCCAGTATGTCAGTGAGGTCATCCTGCTGAAAGGCAGGAGAAGGTGCAGACCAACCCATAAATTCTATGATTCTAGACATCAGAGCTCTATATGGAGTCTCCGCATGTTCTCCTGGGTCTGGTTTGATAAATTCTGCTTCAGGAGAAGTGTCCAAGCCACTAGCTTCCTGAAGTGCATCCTGAAGATTTTTTAATCTTCCTTCCTCAGAGGCGAAAGTCTCTGGCTCTGGTGATGTGGTCCTCTGTAAATCAATATCTTGGTCTGAATCCTCCCTTTCCTCAAAAATCGAGGTTAAAGGGGGATACATTGGTTTTTGGAATGGTATAAACCCCATTTCCAATGCAGAAGGAGCCATCATCACAGGCCTTGAAAACGTCGATGTCGTCGACACCGACGTGAAAGTACTCGAAGGCGCCGTGAAAAGCGTCGAGAAATGTGTACTAGGCCTCGAAGAACTCGAAAGGATCGGAGTCCTGCTCGAGAACGACGTCGACGTTCTCGGCGTCGAGTCGGAGGTCTTTTGTCTAACCGTTGGCTGTGGAGTAGCCGTGGTTCTTTCCTTCACCGGCGTCGATATCGGCGTCGACGTCGGCGTCGACTCGATCGACTGATGCGCCGATGAATCCTTCGACAACGGCGTCGATGGCGCCGACCTCTGTTTCGAAGGAGTTTTCGACGATGGCGTCGATGATGCTTTATCTCCCGATGGCTCGAGGCGCTTTCGGGTTGACTTTTCCGCCGGGTACTGCGACTCGCGGCGTTTAGATTTTTTGGGTTTTTTACCCGGGGTATCACCCTCAGCTGTCTTCGAGGGGGACGAGGCCGCTTTCTCGAAGACGCTTAGCATCTTTTTCCTGAATTCCTCCCACTCAGCTTGCGAGCTGCGTTTTGTGGGGCAATGAACTCTCTCAGGAGAACTCGACGAAGATGACGAAGGGGATCTCCTACGTCTCTTCTTCGAGTGTCTCGATGTCGACGAGTGGTGGGAGCCACTTCGTGATCTAGATCGAGAGTGTTTTTTTATGGTGAGGAGACGAACGTCTCGACTCTACCGAAGAAGCTTTCGAGGAAGTTAAAGTTGACCTACCTCTCTCGAGCTTCCCCCTACGCTCCTTCAAGGCTTTCGCCGTCATGGAAAGGCATTCCTCACACTCCGAACTCTGGTGCGTGATTCCCAGACACCACAAACAGACCCTGTGAGGGTCCGTCAACGACATTTTCTTCCCGCAGTCTCGGCACTTTTTGAAACCGGACCGAGGGGTCGTCGGGTCGGAGGAGGATGCCATCGATATCGAGGTAAATAGTAGTTATTATATACGTTATCTTGACGAGAACTGAGCAACGGTGTTCCGAGGCACAACGAAGCGCGGAAAAACGGAACTGAGCAACGGACGCTGCGCGCGGCCTTTATAGGCAGGATGACGTCGACGTCGGCACGGAGGCCGTCGAGGGTCATCGACTCGGCGATCATCGACGCGCAGCGCCCTCTGGCGAAAAAATTTTCCGAGGCCAGCAAAGCTGAAGGATTTATATCTAAGATAAGGAATACGTCGGAGGACACAATCCCTTCGAAACACGGAAACAATGGCCAGAGCCATCATAGGAGCTAAGATTGACTATTGTTACAGCGTACTTCTTGGGGCCACACAAACTGAAATCAATCGATTACAAGTTATTCAGAATAGTGCATTTAGGACAGTTAAAGGCCTGAAACGGAGAGACCATCTATCTGAGGATAGGAAAAGCCTAAACTGGTTACCAGTTAAGGCAAGAATGCAATTTCTATTGCTCCTTATAGTGCATACATGTTGTGCAGGGCATATGCCAACTTACCTCTTGGACAGAGTGGTAGAGAAACAAAAAGAAAGGACCCTGAGATCCAGCAACACCCAACTATTGAAAATACAGAGATGCAAAACTAGTAAGACACTTAAGGGAGCCTTTAGTATGGCAGCACCCATAGCATGCAATGCTATAACACAAGATCTAAGAGAAACAGAGCCCACTGACTCTTTCAAAAAGAAACTAAAAACTCTACTATTCCATTAGTTTCCTTAATAGTGAAAAACCTTTGGTGGTAGGAAACATTAGACATTCAGGCTCCTACGGTAGCTCAGTTTGTTGTTTGTCTTTCTTGTTCCATGTGCACCCATAAGCCTACGGTTACCCCGGTGTGCGTTAGAAATTAAATAAAGTAAAGTAAAAAGCCAGAATCTTTGTACACTATCTAGGTGAGGTTACTTGCCCACATATAATAGAGGCCCTATTGCATCTGGCTTGCCATACATGAAGCTTTGCCAAGGACACACCGCATCATACAGTCGTGTTCCATTTGAGTACTGGAGGTCAGGCTGTGGAGAAAAAACATAATAGGCAAAAAAACTCACAGGGGCGGTATATGTGAGAAATATCACATAAAAGCAAAAACTGCTTTTAAAACGTGCAGAAGCAATAACATACTTCAAAGGAATAAGAGGAAAATGTTACGAGAGCCTCTTCACAGGGTCGAACTAAAGAACTGACTTCTGTTAGTAGAGTCTACCAAGCTTGTCCGCCAATGTTACATGCCCCCAGCCAGCGCCAGCTGCATATGGCCCACGCTGCTGAATACTGTATTGACTGTTCCTAGCCCACGCTGCTGAATACTGTATTGACTGTTCCTAGCCCAGGCTGCTGAATACGGTATCGACTGTTCCTAGCCCAGGCTGCTGAATACTGTATTGACTGTTCCTAGCCCACGCTGCTGAATACGGTATCGACTGTTCCTAGCCCAGGCTGCTGAATACGGTATCGACTGTTCCTAGCCCACGCTGCTGAATACTGTATTGATTGCTCCCAGCCCAGGCTGCTGAATAGTGTATTGACTGTTCCTAGCCCACGCTGCTGAATACTGTATTGATTGCTCCCAGCCCAGGCTGCTGAATAGTGTATTGACTGTTCCTAGCCCACGCTGCTGAATACTGTATTGATTGCTCCCAGCCCAGGCTGCTGAATACTGTATTGATTGCTCCCAGCCCAGGCTGCTGAATAGTGTATTGACTGTTCCTAGCCCACGCTGCTGAATACTGTATTGATTGCTCCCAGCCCACGCTGCTGAATACTGTATTGACTGTTCCTAGCCCACGCTGCCGAATACTGTATTGATTGCTCCCAGCCCACGCTGCTGAATACTGTATTGATTGCTCCCAGCCCAGGCTGCTGAATAGTGTATTGACTGTTCCTAGCCCACGCTGCTGAATACTGTATTGATTGCTCCCAGCCCACGCTGCTGAATACTGTATTGACTGTTCCTAGCCCACGCTGCCGAATACTGTATTGATTGCTCCCAGCCCACGCTGCTGAATACTGTATTGATTGCTCCCAGCCCAGGCTGCTGAATAGTGTATTGACTGTTCCTAGCCCACGCTGCTGAATACTGTATTGATTGCTCCCAGCCCACGCTGCTGAATACTGTATTGACTGTTCCTAGCCCACGCTGCCGAATACTGTATTGATTGCTCCCAGCCCACGCTGCTGAATACTGTATTGATTGCTCCCAGCCCAGGCTGCTGAATAGTGTATTGACTGTTCCTAGCCCACGCTGCTGAATACTGTATTGATTGCTCCCAGCCCACGCTGCTGAATACTGTATTGACTGTTCCTAGCCCACGCTGCCGAATACTGTATTGATTGCTCCCAGCCCACGCTGCTGAATACTGTATTGATTGCTCCCAGCCCACGCTGCCGAATACTGTATTGATTGCTCCCAGCCCACGCTGCTGCATACTGTATTGATTGCTCCCAGCCCACGCTGCTGAATACTGTATTGATTGCTCCCAGCCCACGCTGCTGCATACTGTATTGATTGCTCCCAGCCCACGCTGCTGAATACTGTATTGATTGTTCCTAGCCCACGCTGCTGAACACTGTATTGACTGTTCCTAGCCCACCCTGTGGCATATACTCCCTTCCTGTGAGCAACATAGACACCTCTATAGCCCACATTCTATTGGCCAAGCAAACTCACCTACAGCATGTACTCCCTGCTCTTCCACGCATGTCTACTATGCACACTACTCACTGAACTAATCATACCGCACCTCCCCAGCCCAGAGCCTAACCACCACTATCACAACGCCTCCAATCGTCATCACGCTATGGACCTCTTGCCTAAGCCCTCACACACTCCTCAAAACATAACAACGACACCGGTACCGAACCTCAGCCTGAGATTGGTCAGACTCCGATCCTGCACCCTCCCCATCCACCGACAGGCCACACCTACACTCACACCACACAGAAACGGCCGACTTAGCTCACGCACCATCAAAGTGAACAAACGCCACCACCATGACATTACCTCTACATGCTACAACACCAAGCCTACACACACACACACACCACACCCAGCGGCAACTCTTACTCTCAACATACAGCCGCACCCATGTCAGACTCTCCTACCCTACCCACAAAGAACTTGTGCTCCAAGCTATACAAGTGCACTCTAATTAATGTACGCTCCCTCAATGCCCACGCCCTCGAAATAAATGACCTAATAACCACTCAAGACTTAGATATACTCGCTATCACAGAGACCTGGCTCAACGAAGCTTCCGGCCCAGCCATCACACTAGCATTACCGCAAGGGTATGCCATCCTTAGACAAGACAGGACCGCCAAAACAGGAGGGGGAGTAGCCCTTATTCACAAAGAAACACTATCTATTAGAACCGTACCCTACCAAGAGGAATGGAATGTTGACATTCTATCAGTCAAATTAGCACTCTCACCTAACAGCACAATAAATATTCATATCATAAACCGACCACCTGGCCCCACCGCCAATTTCATAGGTCAAGTCAATCACCTCCTAGGAAACAATATTAAGAAATCCACTAAATCACTACTTATACGAGACCTTAATCTAGGATTCAATGACCCCAAAGACAAAACTGCTATAACGCTAGCCAAAGACCTCCATGACCTAGGCTTCTCACAAAAAATCACTGCGCCTACTCACACAAAAGGACGAATCCTAGACTGGATCTTAGACCATAATTGTAACACAGCCATCACATCCAATACTAGCCTCCCTTGGACAGACCACAACCTTCTCCAATTTGACATCCCAGTTTCTAAATGCACTAAAATGCCTACCACAGCACCGTCAACCTTAGCCAGTGCCAAATAACTCACCGCGGACAACCTCAGTGCACACCTTAACCTGCCATGCCCAGCGCCTCCCTTCTCCTCTGACCCAAACATCCTTGCAGAAACATTCAAAGATACCATTACTAAAGCTGTCAACGCCGTCGCCCCATTAGAAAACAAAAAAGAAAAAAAATCCTTCCACTCCAACTCCTGGTTCACAGAGGAACTCCAGACTCTGCGCAAAGACACGCCAAGCGCTCAAAAACTGGCAGTGTAATCCTTGCGACACCACAATAGGCAACTTCAAATCCATAGCCAAAAAATAAAAAGACGCCATCTTCATTGCTAAATCTGAAGCCTACAACCACCATATCTCCGCTGCCAACTCCCACTCTAAAGACCTTTTCAGTATCTTTAAAGAATTAACAGTACCACCCACATGCCCTGATGAGATCGTCAAAGATGAAGCATGGTGCACAAGCATTCAATCAGCCATGCTCGCAAAGATAAACCTCCTCCAAAATAAGATATCTCAGCATTACAATACCTTACGTAAGCAAAACCCTCATATACAGACTCATCCTAATGTCAAACCTAGCAAGATGCCCAAATTCGCATTCACAGAAATCTCCGAAGCAGATGTCATTGACATCCTCAGACACCTCAAACCTTCACAATGTAAGGGTGATGTATGCCACCCCACAATTATCAAGGACTGCGCAGAACCGATCGCCCCTCTTCTCACGGCATTCATCAATGCGTCATTCAAAACAGGCATAGTCCCAGGCAGCCGTAAAGAGGCATGGGTGCGCCCGCTCTTAAAAAAAACCCAGCTATTCCCGATAACTACCGACCCATAACAACAGTCCCATTCCTCCTGAAAATATTAGACAAGGCAGCCCCACAAACAGATTCAACTATACATTGAATCGAACGAATTCTAGGAAAGAGACAATCTGGGTTCCGCAAAGGGCACGGAACTGAAACTGCCCTTCTAGACCTAAAAAACAAAATCACTAACATCCTTGACAAAGGCAAGCCTGCACTCCTCCTCCTCCTGGACCTTTCCGCAGCATTTGATCTGGTAGATCACACCACACTCACCAGTCATCTGACACAGGCTGCGCACTTCTCCAAGTAGGCAGCATCCTGGGTAAACTCTTTGCTAGAGGGCAGAGCCATGAAAGTGTTCTCTAACACAGCTCATGCAGCACCTTCAATCATCCACTGCAGTGTCCCACAAGGTTCATGTACTGCCCCCATGCTCTATAATCTTTTTACCAAGCCTCTCTTTGACAAACTGGACGCACTAGGTATCACATACACAAATTACGCCAACGACACACAGGTTCGCCTTCCCCTGACAGGCCATTACCATCCAGATGCCACTACCCTACAGCAAATCTACTCCACCATAAAAGCATGGATGGCCACCAACGGCCTCTGCTTGAACAGGGACAAGACAGAAATTCTCATTCTAGGCCAGAAATCCACACTCTCCAACCTCAACCCGCTGTACCTTAACTTCAACATAGATAAATGTGTCATCCCACTGGGGGTTCACATAGACGCTACCCTATCAATGGACAAACAAGTCAGCGCCATAGTTTCGGCCTCCGCACTAAGTAGCAAACTTAACGCAATAAAACCATTCCTAACAAAAGATAACTGCCTCTCAATCGCCAGAGCTACCAAAGGAGCCAAACTAGATTACTGTAATGCACTCGTAGCCGGCACATCCAAAAAAAACCTATCTAGACTACAAACAACTCAAAACAACGCTCTTAGGGCAGCCTTTTGCATACCGAAAAGAGACCACATCACTCAAGCGAGGAAGACAGCTCACTGGCTCCCAGTCAAGTACCGTATGTCATGCCCGCGCCGCTGGCGCATGCATTGGCAACCATCATGGACTACTTGGTACTCATTTATCCTCCTAATACTCCTTGAACAACTCCTTTTCACGCCTTGGTCTTTTATTTCCATTTGCTCAACTTTGATTCTTTCTTATTTTATTCAATTAACTACATTTACCATAATGCACCTGGCTGCAGTCCTCAATTCCTGACTATTCTCATTCCTCGTTATAGGGACCACAATCCCCAGAAGCCCTAGGGCCAGTGCTGCTTCCACCTGCTCAGGACCAGAGAGGGAGGAGGCAGATTGTCTTCAGGTGTGCTGCTACAGGTGCTGTCAATTAGCCTGCCTCAGAACAGGGCAGGGCTGTATATAAGCAGCTGCCTGCAGGAGCACAGTGTCTTGCATCTTGAGTTCTCCCCGCTCCTGTTTGCCTTGACCCTCTACTTTGTATGCTGTTCCTGTTGCTGCCTTATCCTGTTTTGTTCCAGTGCCCTTTCCGGGCTCCCTGCCTTGCAGCCGATCACGCTCCGCTGCCTTCTACCTACATCCCTTGTCCTCTGGGCTTCCTGCCTTGCAGCCTATTACAGCCCTCTGCAGCCCTCTACAGTCAGTGGCCCTGCACCTCTTCGCTGCCTACCCTGCCTCACTCTGGCTGCCTACAGTCCTTGTCCTCTGGGCTCTCTGCCCTGCAGCCTGCCTCACTCCAGCTGCCTACAGTCCTAGTCCTCTGCAGCCCGCCTTTAAGCTTGCCTCACTCCGGCTGCCTACAGTCCTTGTCCTCTGGGCTCCCTGCCCTGCAGCCTGCCTCACTCCGGCTGCCTACAATCCTTGTCCTCTGGGCTCCCTGCCCTGCAGCCTGCCTCACTCCAGCTGCCTACAATCCTTGTCCTCTGAGCTCCCTGCCCTGCAGCCTGCCTCACTCCGGCTGCCTACAATCCTTGTCCTCTGGGCTCCCTGCCCTGCAGCCTGCCTCACTCCGGCTGCCTACCGTCCTTGTCCACTGGGCTCCCTGCAGCCTGCCTCACTCCGGCTGCCTACAGCCCTTGTTCCCTGGTCTCCCTACCTTGCAGCCTGCACCTCTTCACTGCCTACAGCCCTTGTCTCTGGGCTCCTTCCTTGCAGCCTGCTCCCTCTGCTGCCTCCAGCCCGTGTCCTTTGGGCTCCTTCCTTGCAGCCTGTCTCCCTCTGCTGCCTACAGCCCTGCTCCTCTGGGCTCCCTACTTAGCGGCCCTATTCTTTTGGGCTCTCTGTCTGTCGCCTACTACTAATCTCTCTCTGTCCTGTTCTTCTGGACTCCCTGCCTTTCAGCCTATTGTAGTCCTCCGCAGTCCAATACAGTTTGCCTGCACCTAGTGCCACTCTTGACTGCAGACCTGCTTCCTACTTTGCAGCCTTCTGTTTTCCTGACGGCTGCTCCTTGTTCTCTTCCTTGAGTCCTCTCTACTCCACCTTAGGTTATCTATTTCAGTCTAACTGCCTTTCCTTCATTTCCTTCTGCTAGATTGCTCATTGACTTCCTTTTCGCTGGATATTTCTGTTCTTGTCTTCTCATGTGCCTTATGTAATCCCTTTGTACAGAGCTTGCCTGTTGGTTTCCGGCAGGCAACCTCTGCCCCTTCCTTTGTCACGTTTTCAGTGTTACAGACACCCACTGCTGTTGTTCCCAGCCATGAGCATACAGCGTGGGCCTCTGTTATAGCAATCTGTGCAGAAGGCTGGAGTTTCCTAAGGTTCGTGGAACACTCTTTCCCATTTCAGCATACACCCCAAGAGGGAATCCAGTTTGTTTGTACCTTTGTATCTTTTGCCCCTTTTGGCTCACAGCTACTGTTTCCTACTCTTCTTTCTTGTTGAACTTCCTGCTGTGTGTGCTTATCTGCTACCTTACTTCAGCACAGCCACCCAAGCCCTACCTGGGTACCCTGTGCCACTCTTGACAGAGTGCCATTGGTGACACCGTATCTCCTTCAAAATTCTCACGACTATGCATAAATGCATCAACCTCTCAGCACCTTCATACCTATCTGACACATTATGTAGATCTCAATCCACCAGACCTACCAGATTACAATACACCAATCAACTAACGATACCTCGCATCAACAGGACAAAGGCAGGAGGTATAGGCTTCCCCTTCCTCGCCCCGAAGCTCTGGAACTCCCTTCCCACCGACCTCAGAGCTGGAACATCTGTATTTTCCTTCCGCAGAAAACTCAAAACTGCCCTCTTCAACTAATCTGTTCTCCTAGTCACCTGTTCCACAATGCATGTATGTGACAAATGTATAACATCGTCCAATGTAACACTTACGGACCTGAACTGTATGTAACTAAGTACAAGCAACACTGTAACAACCACCACGATGGATTATTTGATTTGTATGTAACGAAGTATAAGCATCACTGTAACAAGCGCCACAATGCCTTCGGTCTGCTGTGCGCTCATCAAATACAAATAAATAAATAGAGTGCATGATGGGAGGCAGTAAACTGCTTCGGTCTTGAAGGGATGGTGTCATTTTCCTTGATGAACATTGCTTGACTATTGGTGTTCTTGTGTTTTCCCGTTTGTAAGGAATCTGTGCTGTAGGGCTGCTAGTGTACATTTTCAGAAGGAAAGCATAACAACCAAAACCAGATCTTTAATACTGAAATTTAAGAAAGAAAATTCTCTTCATTATCAAAAAATAGTTCTGTGATTTTGCACATGGGCGAAGATATCCAGTGTCAATAGGGGTCCTATGGTGAGGAATTGAATCAACAATGGGGTACAGAGTAATACTGCGAGGTGACGGGGTGAGGTTGTATTGGCGAGAGTAAGCAGGCAAAGAGAAAGGCTGCAGGCTGAATCCATGGACCCAGGCTCTTGCACAATGGACCACATGGTCATCTAGGACGTGACGGGCGAGGTTGCATTGGCGGGAGAAAGCTGGCAAGGGGAAGGCAGTAGGTTGAAGCCATGGAACCAGGCTCTTGCACAATGGACAACAAGGTCATGTGGGAGGTGACGGGTGAGGTTGTATTGGCGGGAGCAAGCAGGCAAAGCGGAAGGCAGCAGGCTGATGCCATGGACCCAGGCTCTTGCACAATGGACCACAGGGTCATCTGGGAGGTGATGGGCGAAGTTGTATTGGCGGGAGCAAACAGGCAAAGGGAAGGCAGCAGGCTGGTGCCATGGAACCAGGCTCTTGCAATATGGACCACAAAGTCATCTGGGAGGTGACGGGTGAGATTGTAACATCCGTTGGATCGTCTCATCCATCCCCTACATCCATCGATTTATCTTTTTCAGATATTGATATATCATTCACTCGTGTTTTTAATCCTTTAACTAGTCTGCGGTGTAAGTTATTAAATATGTGGTCACTAGTTAAGCACGCGATTAACATTGCTAATATAATAGAGGATCAAAACCTGGATTTCTGTGGGGAACTAAGGCAGCTGCTCCTTCATTGAATTTAGCCATTCCAGCAGCCGGATATAGATATGACATGCATTACTTACCGTAAAAGCATTTCTGATGATTTTATCTGCTTATATTCACATGCTGTGCATAGTCCGACATCCAGTGGTAACCGCAGAGTATTGCATCTTGTCTTTCGGGGGACCGAAAGGGGACATCGGCATAGGTGTGTCTGAAACACTATCCCTATCGTGACATGCGTAGTACCCAAAATCCCTCACGCGCCGAGGTCCCTCCGATTGTATTTTTTCTGCCATGAGGGAACCCAAGGCTATAGTGAGAGAGTACATAAGAGAGAGAGAAAGCAGTAAGAGTCTATGTTCCTTCCACCCCGAGCGGGGAGGCAGGGCGGGCGCATGTGAATCTAAGCAGATACAATCATCAAATGCTTTTACGGTAAGTAATGCATGTCTTCTGATGCTTGGTAATCTGCTTAGAATCACATGCTGTGCATAGACTAGCGAGCAGTACCTGGAGTTTGAGGTGGGTTGTGAGAAGGAACAGTAGAAAAAAGATGTCTTAGTACTGCTTGTCCCACCTGAGAATCAGCCCTAGAATGAGTGTCTAGGCAGTAGTGTTTTGTAAAGGTGTGTACAGAACTCCAGGTTGCCGCTTTGCAAATGGACTCTAGGGGAACATTTGCAATGAATGCTATGGACGCCCCAGTGCCTCGAGTAGAATGTGCTCTAGGCTTGAAGGGCAGTTCTCTCTGCCAGAGTGTAGCATAGTGTGATGCATTTGACAATCCACCTTGATATTGCTGATTTAGAGACAGGATCCCCTTCTCTACCAGCTGCCACTGAAACAAAGAATTGTTTAGTTTTCTTCAGTGGTTTAGTTCTATCCATGTAGAACATGACTGCCCTGCGCACATCTAGTGTGAAGGCTTCTTTCGGCCATGTTAGTAGGTCTCTGGAAGAACGTGGGTAGTTCGATTGACTGGTTCACATGGAACTTTGAAATACATTTCGGCGCAAATCTGGGATGAGTGCGCAGAACTACCTTATCTTTGTGGACTGTGACAAAACCGAGAGGGCCTGTAGTTCGCTAACTCTTCTGATAGAAGTGATAGCTACTAGAAAGGCTGTCTTGTAAATCAGGTCTTTCAGACTAGCTTTATGCATAGGCTCAAAAGGGGGTCCCATGAGCCTAGTTAAAACCACATTTAGATCCCACCCAGGGGCTGGGTGAGTGATGGGGGGATAAATCCTTTTAACCCCTTCCATAAAGGCTTTAATCACAGGTATTTTCCACCACGACACCTTTTGCTGTGACGTGGTGTAGGCTGACAACGCCGCTAGGTGAACCTTTAAGGAATTGAAGACTAACCCAGAGTCCAACAGATGGGTTCGATATAACACAACGTGTGAAGGCGAGCAATCGGTGGGATTGACGCCTTTGGAACTGCACCAAATGACAAAACGTTTCCATTTGCTGTCATAGCAATAACGTGTGTTAGGCTTTCTTGCCTCCCTCAGTACGTCCATGCATCTTTGAGGGAGTTGCAGATGTCCAAACTCTATGACTTCAGGAGCCAGGCTGCTAAATTCAGAGTTTGTGGGCATGGGTGCAGAGTCTCCCCCCTGTCCTGAGACAACATGTTGTACGGGCAGGGCAGCTTGACTGTTTGGGAGAGGGACATATCCATCAGGTGCGCGAACCAGGGTTGGCGGGCCCACATGGGAGCCACCAGAATCATGGTGACTGGTTCCTGGTGCATCTTGTGCACTATCTTGTTCAGAAGGGGAGTCAGGGGGGGTGGGGGGGGAGCGTAAACACATTTCCCCGACCAAGTTATCCAGAGACCGTTCCCCTTGGATCGGTTCTGGAGGTAACTGGAGACGTAATCTGGGCATTGGGCGTTCTCTTGAGTAGCGAACAGGTCGATCTCTGGAAACCCCCATTCTGCGAAGACGTTGGATACAATGTCTTCGTGCAGACGCCATTCGTATTCTTCTGGCAGAGGAAAATCTCTGCGGAGTACGTCTGCCAGAAGATTGAGTTCTCCTGGAACATGTTGGGATATCAGGAACATCTTGTGTTTGAGAGCCCATATCCAGATGTTTTGGGACAGCTTGGATAGCCCTGGAGAGTAAGTGCCCCCCTGCTTGTTCAGATAATACATTATTGTTGTGCTGTCGGTTAGGATCAGCACTGTCTTCACTTGCAGTTGCTCCTGAAAGACTTTCAATGCTTTGAACACTGCTAGCAGCTCCAGTAGGTTTATATGGTTGGATGCTACCTGAGGGGACCACACTCTGTGCGCTGTCTGTTGAAGCAGATGAGCCCCCCACCCCGTGAGGGACGCGTCTGTCGTAAGAATGGCTTCCACTGCAGGGGTGGTAAAGGTCTTCCCTCTCAAGAGGTTTTCTCTTGACCACCACTGCAGAGAGAGAACGAGGGCTGGTGAGACAACTAACAGATCTTCGCATTGTCCGCTGGCCTGACACCACTGGCTGTTGAGCCACTCTTGCATTTTGACGCATGCGCAGCCGCGCGTGGGGGACCAAGTATATGCATGACGCCATCATCCCTAGCAAACGCATAGCTTTGCGTACCATCACCTTCCGACTGGCTACATACTGAGGAACTTGAGAGAGCATGTTCTGAACTCTCTCGCTGGAAGGGAAGACTAGACCGTCTTACGTGCGAATTAGAGCCCCCAGGAACTGTTTTACTTGGCTGGGGACTAAGCTGGATTTCTTTTCGTTGATAGAAAATCCCAGGCTGAACAGTAGGTCTACTGTCTTTTGGGTGTTAGAAAAACAAACGTCGAACAAGTCCCCCGTGATGAGCCAATCGTCGAGGTAAGGGTAAACTGGAACTGAAAGTCTGCGCAGGTCTGCTGCTGCCACTGCCAGGACCTTGGTAAACACCCGTGGCACCGAGGCTATGCCGAAGGGGAGTACCTTGAACTGGTAGTGTTTGTCCCGAATCACGAACCTTAGGAATTTTCTGTGCGCTGGCAGCATTGAAATATGAAAGTATGCATCTTTCATATCCAATGTTGTCATGAAGTCCCCTTGTTTTAGCAATGGGATCACCTCTTGACGTGTTACCATGCAAAATTTCTGGGGCTTTATGAACTTGTTCGCTGGTCGCAGGTCTAGAACAGGACGCATGGTGAGATCCTTTTTGGGTACAAAGAAGTATATTGAATAAATACCCTTGTTTACCTGAAGAATCGGGACAGCTTCTATGGCGTCCTTTCCCAGCAGCGCCTCCACCTCTTGGACCAGGACCTGCAGATGTTCCGGTGAAAGGCGTCGATGTTTCGGCGGTCTGAACTGTGGGGGTCAGGCGAATTCCACGTAATAACCGTGGGCGACCGTCTTTAATACCCACTGGTCTGAAGTTATCTCCTACCATGCCTTGAGGAAAGATGTTAATCGCCCCCCGACCGGAGAGACATGGGAGGGGACCTGAACTTGGTGGTCATTTCTGACCCGAGGTTGACGCACCTCTGGAATTGGAGCCTCTGCCTCTATTCTTTCCGCGCTTCTGACCCCTCTGGGGGTACTAAGTGGCGCTTGCAGTCGGTTGACTTGGGTTGAAGTTGCCCGTGCAGAAATTATTTTGAGCGGCGCAGGCTTGTCCTCGAAAGGACCGCCGAGAATTGCTGCCCCTCTGTGAAGAGGGGTTTTGGGAAATCTGGTGCAGCGACTTAATAGTCTCATTCTCCTTCTTGGCTGTCTCCAACGCATTGTCTACCGCCTTCCCGAAGAGGTTGGCCTCTTCTATGGGTTTATTGATGATGGATGCCTGGGTCTCAGGCCTGAAACCCGACATGCGCAGCCACGCGTGTCTCTTTAGGAGAGTACCCTGTGCGAGAGACCTGCCTGCTGTCTCTGCGGAGTCCAGGGTTTTCTTTACAACATTTTGATTGGCAAGTTTGCCCTCCAAGACAATGGCAAGAAGCTTGGCTCTGGTTGGTTCCGGAACCTCCTGGAGGCCTTCCTGGAGTAGGTTCAATTGGGCGTCGACGTAGCTTGCCAGTAACGTCGTGTTATTGGCAATCTGGACGGTATAAGCAGCCGCCGACGTGACCCGTTTGCCTAAGGCATACAACGTTTTGGACTCCTTGTCCGGGGGTGACTCTCCCGTGGCAAGGGGAACCCTGCTCTTTTGCGAGTGTTGGTCACCACCAGCGAGTCTCGGATTGCGTGTCCTTTGATATAAAGGGGGTCGGTGGGGGAGGGTCGGAAAGATTTTTCGACCCTTGGGTTCACAGCCCTAGTCTGAGCGGGTGTGAGTAAGGAAGGGGCGAGCCGTCTCTTTATAGAGCTCAAGAGAGGGATAGACTGGCTTGCCGGAGGCTTGTCATTAATAATGTTTTCCGCGAAATCCTGTTCAGGCAATGCCTCAAGTGTGGCAATTTTAAAGAATTCTGCTGCTTTTTTCAATGTGTTGTTGAAAGCCATTTGATCATCCACCGGGGTAGCTTGCCGAACCAGTGTGGATGGGGGAGAGTCGAGGCAAACGATATCGGAATTGTGATCGTCCTGCTGGGTGTCCTCCCAGTTGTCCGTTTGCGCCTTGATCTTCCCCATAATTGTCCAGAAAAAAATGTCTCCTCTTCTTCTGTATAGATGTCTCTATACGTGTCCTTCTGGACATCATCTTGATAATCAACATAGTGTTGAACATCTAGGTGTTGGGCAACTTGTGTATGAGGGTTAGGGTCTACCCGAGCTTTTTTCGGCAGAGGTTGATCAGAAGCCCCGAAAACCTGCTCCAGCCGATCCATATACCCCTCAAATTGCTCCGTGGTCCACTTGGATGACCCAAATGGACCCAGCTGAGCAGGAACCGGGTCCTCCAACCTAAGGTGTTCAGAGGATCTCCTCAGGGTGCTTGAGAGGGGTACCTGGCTCTCTTCGTAAGAGTCCTCAGGATCGTCTTCCAAAACCGTGGAAAACCTTTCAGCGGATTTGCCCATAACTGTGGGCGAAACCGGTACTAGGCCCACCGCCGTAGCAATCCTATTGATGCTCTTACTGATAGTTACCGAATCTTCGGGGGACAACGCCTCCGATGATGGCTTCTCGGGTAGAGACCTACTCGTAGTTAGAGGCACACTCGTAGTTGTCGGGCCTGCACGGTCCTTGGAAACCTTGAAACTCGTCGAAGTTTCTTGTTCAGAAACTTCTGCGTGTGTAGTTTGGGGAGTAGCGCCTTTGTTATGTTTATTAAGCCCAGTCGTCATGCACTGCTGCGGATGCGGGGAAGGCTTCGGATCAGATCGATCCGATGGCGCTTGCGCCTTCTTCGACGAGGTTGTCGAGGAGGGTGCTTGGGTTGTGTGTTTAGTGCGGTGCGATTGTACGCCCCTGTCACCGAGTGTGGTCCCTGTAGCAAGACCGGAGTCGAGCCTGGAAGGGTCGGGGACGGGCGTGGCGACTCTAGAATCGTCTGCCCCAAGGTCTACAACGTCCGCGTTGGACGTTTGGTCATCCGATGTACCCCCGTCACTCTCGGCTGGTGTCGTGGCAGGGGAGGGAGGCTCCACGCGTGACATACTGTATGCGGCCCACCGCTTCAACCGGCGCTCCTTAAGGGATTAGGTTTAGGAGTTTAGACGCTGAACTCCGCTTTAGTGCTCTAGGGGGAGGCAAGCATACACAAAGTGTGCTCGTCTTTCCACGGATATCTGACCCTTCACAGAGGGCAGAATCTAAATGGAGTCCTTTCCATAGCAGAAGGGAAGGGTGACCAGACCAAAAAGGAAAGAAGTGAAAAAGAGGAAAGACATCATAGCAGTATGGCAAACCCCGAGCCCACTCTCCCTACTGTGTAGGCCGGCCAGAAGGCCTGACCACGTGGAGGTCCGAATGCCGGATCTTAGGTGCTGGAATCCACAGCCGTAGACGGTTCTCCCGTAGTCTTCGTCGAAGATGTTCTTGACAGACGAAGTGACTTAGCAGGGATTAAACCGATAATTCGGTAAGATAAACAATGTCTCATGAAGAGCTCTGCTATAGGGCGTCCAGTTATCTGGGCGGAAAAAAACAATCTGAGGGACCTCGGCACGTGAGGGATTTTGGGTACTACACACATCACGATAGGGATAGTGTTTCAGACACGCCTATGCCGACGTCCCCTTTCGGTCCCCCGAAAGACAAGATGCAATACTCCGCGGTTACCACTGGAAGTCGGACCATATGCACAGCATGTGATTCTAAGCAGTTTAACAAACATCAGAAACTACGATAAGGAAAGACAGCGCGGAAGGTAGAGGAGGGGGGTTGCCTTCATATTTAAGGATGCTTTAACAGTTTGGGAAAGAGCCGGCCCTTCTATTGAGGGGGTAGACACCATTCACATAAAAATAGGTATGAATGCAGAAGCCACCACCAACTATCGTCCACCGTCACTAAAGATTAACCTATAGGAGGCAATCTGTATTTATCTGCTACCCCAGCCCAAACTTGCATCTAAATACATAATACTGGGTGACTTTAATCATTTGTTAGAATCTCCCCTTGATCAGGGGGCTACAGACCTACAACAGTCCCTCAAATCTAGGATTCATCCAACATATGACGGCACCAACACATGAACTTAGTCATACACTGGATTGTCCTGTTTTAAATACCACCTGCAGTGAGGTGAGTACTAGCAAATGTCCATGGTGTGATCACTTATTTGTGAACTTTGCCATAAGGTTACCTTTCGTAACTAAAAAGAATCATGGGCTTCCTGGTAGTATGTCACGTAAGCCAAAGCAATTTACAGTAGACAATATTGATCCGTTGATGGAGAATTCACTGGATTTCTCAGTGGAAGCGAATTTCTCCGTACAAGAGATGGCCATTGCTTTGACTAATGTCCTGATCAGTAGATCAGACAAACTAGCTCCACTAAAACAAAAGAAGACAAGTATAGATGCTAACAATAAGAAGAGTTGGTTCTCGGACGATTTGAGAAAACTAAAATCCGTCTCAATGAAAGCTTTTCACGCCTGGAAACATGAACACAAACCAAATGTATTAGTAACATACAAAAAAGGGTTAATGATTATAAAAGTGCCATTCTTCTGGCAAAAAGAAATTTCCATAACAACCGTATAATCACTGCTGAATCTGATACCAAAGAGTAATTTTAAATATTGAGGGAACAAGAAATGACTCCTGCTCCATCAGGTCTCACAGAAATAAATAAGGAGTAGTGTCAACTTATACAAGACGGACTACAAAACAAACTGCATAATATTCGAGAAACAATGCTTGCAAAAAAGAAGCTGAACTCAGTACCCTTAGATAATGCCCTTCCTAATGCATTCAAAAGGAGTACAGAACTTTCACCCAATAAGTGAACCCAATTTAGAAAAAATTATAGAACAGATTAAACCTTCTCAGTGCAGGGGAGATGCTTGTGCCTCAATGATAATCAAAACGTGTGCCCCATCCATAGTTAAAGCAGTTTGTTCGTTTGTAAACGCCTCACTTACAGAGGGTAAGGTTCCGATCGAACTAAAGCATACTATGGTCAAACCGATTTTTAAGAAACAGGGTTTGCCAAGGGATAACCCACTGAACTTTCGACCTATCTCAAATACCCCTTTTCTTTTGAAAATACTAGATCGAGTAGCATACCATCAAATCGCAGAGCATCTGAATCAATTCACTATCCTGTACTCCCATCAGTCAGGATTCAGAAAATGATTTGGCACAGAGACCTCCCTTTTGGAGCTGAAATCCAAATTATTAACACAGATGGATAAGAGTGGGCTCTCATTGATCATATCATTAGATCAATTGGCTGCCTTCGATCTTATTGAACATGTCATACGAAGGAAGTCGCTAATTTTTCAGACTTGGCAGCCTCATGGATCTCATCTTTCCTTGAATTCAGACATACTAGTGTCCGTTCGGATGCTGCGGAAGCAGATGCAATTCCAGTTCTCTATGGGTACCTCAGGGGGCTAGTACCTCGCCATGCATATATCACCTGTTCATGGCTCCCTTCTTCTTTATGTTAGAGGAGGAGGAGGGGGTGGTATTCTCAAATTACGCAGATGACACCCAATGCGTAGTACCTCTGACGGGCTCCCACGTACAGATGAGCATGAAGTTAATAGAATCTTTGTATTGAGAGCTGGATGCTGGATAATCTTCTGGCACTTAATAGAAGCAAGACAGAGCTAATGATTGTAGGTAGACCTCACGCCTTGAAACCTTTGGATCATGCCTACAGTACATTTAAACTAGGCGACAATACCATAAATCCACTTCCAAAAACTAAAATACTGGGAGTTACTCTCGACCAGACTCTTAATATGAGAGCTCATGTCACCTCGGTTGCGTCTTCCGCGTTCTATTGTTAAACTATTCACATCTGAGACCATTCATATCACAAAAAAGTGCACAGACTAACGCAAGAGCGATTATAGGATCCAACATGGATTACTGCTGTAGCCTTTTATTGGGCACTTGTACTCAGGATTAGACTGCAAGTTGTTCAGAATTGGGCGGTGAGAGTGGTTGTGGGGCTTTCGAGGGGTGAACACGTATCGGAGGCCGGGCAATCACTTTACTGGCTCCCACTTGCATCTAGAATTAAGTTCAGAACTTTAGTTATAACTTAAGTGCAGAATGCAACTGATGCCACCTTATCTTCAATGCCATATTAAGCACAACATTAATATTAGACCCTTGAGGTCTGGATCACAAAATCTGCTTGATCAACTTAGACCCAGGACTTCAAAAGCAGAAAATGGGGCATTTGCCCTTAAAGCACCCAGCGTGTGACCAATTGGCAGGTTATTTGCATAACCACAAACTATTAGCAAACTTCAAGAAAGATTTGAAAACCTTTCTTTTCTCCTGATATTGCTTTGAATCTGCAGTGTCGTTTAAGGAACACTTCATTAGTGGCCTTTATTTCTTAGTTCTTGACTCTATCTTCGTATGCTTCCTGCTTGTCTCTGGGAGTTTCTATGTGTGTTTCTTTCGCGTTGTCTGCGCCTTCATGCCTGCGGGCATATAACAGCAAGCAGGCAAAGGGGAAGGCAGCAGGCTGATGCCATGGAACCAGCCTCTTGCACAAATGGACCACAGGGTCATCTGGGAGGTGACGGGCGAGGTTGTGTTGGCGGGAGAAAACAGGCACGGGGAAGGCAACCATGCAACAACGCTCACAATGGACCACAGGGTCATCTGGGGGGTGACGGGCGATGATGTATTGGTGAGAGCAAATAGGCAAGGGGAAGGCTGCAGGCTGATGCCATGGCCCAAGGCTCACAATGGACCACAGGGTCACCTGGGAGGTGACGGGCGTGGTTGTGTTGGCGGAAGCAAGCAGGCAAGGGGAAGGCAGCAGGCTGATGCCATGGACCCAGGCTCTTGCACAATGGACAATGGTCCACAGGGTCATCTGGGAGGTGACGGGCGAGGTTGTATTGGCGGGAGCAAGCAGG
The DNA here is from genome assembly GCF_040938575.1 of Ambystoma mexicanum. Taxonomy (NCBI): domain Eukaryota; kingdom Metazoa; phylum Chordata; class Amphibia; order Caudata; family Ambystomatidae; genus Ambystoma; species Ambystoma mexicanum. Next base: position 4,764,476 of record NC_090929.1, on the reverse strand, counting down.
CAAGGGGAAGGCAGCAGGCTGATGCCATGGAACCAGGCTCTTGCACAAGACCACAGGGTCATTTGGGAGGTGACAGGCGATGATGTATTGGCAGGAGCAAACAGGCAAGGGGAAGGCAGCAGGTTGAAGCCATGGAACCAGGCTCTTGCACAAGACCACAGGGTCATCTGGGAGGTGACAGGCGATGATGTATTGGCAGGAGCAAACGGGCAAGGGGAAGGCAGCAGGCTGGTGCCATGGAACCAGGCTCTTGCACAATGGACCACAGGGTCATCTGGGAGGTGACGGGCGATGGCGTATTGGTGGGAGCAAACAGGCAAGGGGAAGGCTGCAGGCTGGTGCCATGGACCAAGGCTCACAATGGACCACAGGGTCATCTGGCAGTTGACGGCGATGATGTATCTGCGGGAGCAAACAGGCAAAGGGGAAGGCACCAGGCTGGTGCCATGGAACCAGGCTCTTGCACAGTGGACCACAGGGTCATCTGGGAGGTGAGGGGTGAGGTTGTATTGACGGGAGCAAGCAGGCAAGGGGAAGGATGTAGGCTGATGCCATGGCCCAAGGCTCTTGCACAATGGGGTACAACGGTGGATATTTCTTCAACAGAATAACCCCAACTCCCCCCCCCGCTCCGGAGTTTAGACAACAGTAAACGTCAAAAGAGTAAGACAGCTACATTCCAAAGTAAGGAGCAATTGATCAGGGTGAAATTAAAATGAGCTACTGGTTTCTGCTAAATCCACATATTACATAAAACAAATGTCCTTCCTCTTGGTCCCAATGGTGTGGTGTTTTCGGTTCGGTAAATATGACGGCACCCTTGGCTCAAATGTTGATCATACAGGGAAGAGCGTGCATATGAATTACAGCACTGACATTGGCAAGGTTCTTGGCATACCTGCACCGAGCATTGCAGGCCTGCTTCTGTTCTGACGAACCGTTCCTGCAGCAGGTGGACCGGTCCCGGCACCCTTAGAGGTCAACTGCAGGGAGGAGTCCTGCCCGGGATTAGAGATGGATTTAGCTGTTGATGGGGGCCTGAAAGACAAGTGTTGAACGTTTGGTAACTTATCAGGAGGAAAACGTTGTGCAAGAGTCATGACTTTTGTACTACTTCAATGCAGGCTATGTAATAAAGAGACATTTCAGGTGTTGCAAGTGTCAGCGTGTGGGAGAGCTGGTATTTCTAGCATTCCACCCAATAGATTCTGATACATCCCCTCAATCTTCAGGCCGTGTGTCTGCCAGCCGGGCACCCCTCCCAATTAGCCAAACCTTCCATGTCAACATCCCCTTGTCCCTGGACTATACCAAACGTCTCCCGGAGCTTGTGCTCTCTCCACCCTGCCCTTATCCAACTTCCTTCCACTTCTGCGCTGTCCTCATGCCATTGATTCTTCATACCTTCGCCTTCATTCCAATAATCTCAAACCACATCTCTCTGAAGGTACCTGAAATCTTATAAATAAAGCCCCAAAAAGACTAGTGATTTTCTACGGCACATATCCCTAAACCCACTTCGGACAGATGCCCAAGATTTATCCCATAACATTGCAGTCAGTCACAGCACATATCTTATGCCACTGCCCTACACACTGAACATGCACAATAACAGAGACGCTCATTGTCAGGACTTGACAGTGACATGGATGTGAAGGTGCCAGTCAGAGCGTGGTGCCCACGCTCTCACAAGAACAATGCACCCATACACGAGGTGACATCCTGAAACTTTACCACGCAAATAAATATGTGGTGTGTGTATGCAAACTGGAATAGCCTCGCCTCATGGTACGGGTCGCTACATCGGGCAAGCAGACAAGCACGTGGGACACAATAGGTGCTACTACACGGACTGGAAAAGACTCACCTCAGTTGCGGGGGGCTATATCAGGCAAGCAGACAAACATATGGGACAAGATAGGTGCGCACTCGGAGAAACCTAGGGATAGACCCTGGGAGTCCTCTATTCAGGTGGCCAGGGGAGGTCTTGGGTCCCAACCCTGGAGGTGGATGAGCGAGGGAGGATCACCTCGGTAGGGGAGTTCGGGGTTGTCCTCGTGGGAATACCCTGGGAGAGACGCAGTAGTCTGACGGGCAGGTAGAGGTGTAGGAGGAAATGTGGGAATACCCTGGGAGAGACGCAGTAGTCCGACGGGCTGGTAGAGGAGTAGGAGGAAATGTGGGAATACCCTTGGAGAGACGCAGTAGTCTGACGGGCTGGTAGAGGAGTAGGAGGAAATGTGGGAATACCCTGGGAGAGACGCAGTAGTCTGACGGGCAGGTAGAGGAGTAGGAGGAAATCCCAGGTGCCTTCTAGGGATACATTGATTCCAATCACCCAGATCCAGGTCTCATTTCCCGAATTCCAACCCGGTCATCCATGACCAAGGGGGAGGAAGGAAAGAGGCAGGCGCCCCAGGGGCAGAAGGAAGAAAAGTCAATAATAAGATAGAGACTGATATTAATATCCATTCATCTTCTACAAATCTAGAATACAGGACATACCATCAAGACCCATGCTTGTATAACACAACAGCAAGGATTTGGAATATTCTATCAAAAGGGGAAGCCATCAGATTCTATAAAAACAAGGCTAGAGGATGCCCCCATCTCCTCCATCGATCCCCTAATAATATTTCAATAACCAAATCCAAAAATACCCCAACCTACTCTCCCTCAGCCTTCATGGGGCAGCTCCAATCTTATCCAATCTCCCCCTCCCCACTTCCAACAAGTACTGAGACGAGGAAGAGGCAAATAAGATCAGTACAGATTACCCATAGGAAGAACATGGGGAAAGTAAGGGCAACCTACCCTAGAAAGAACTTGAGTTGTCCCCCTAATAGTCAGCCAGTTAATAGTCATCATTTACACCCAACTCCACTTGACTGACTTTTGCACTATAAAAGATGTGGTTTAACACAGGTGGATGAGCAATCTGGAGAAGGACTTTGGACCAGGAAGCCACGAAGCTGGGCGCTGTATGAAGGAGGATCTGGAGGAGAGCGGTGTGCTGCAACGCTGGCCCGGTGTGTGAGGAGGGCTGCAGCGTGTCTGAGGAGCTGTCTCTCCCGCAAGCCAGAGAAAGGCAGCTGGGACCCTGCTTGCACAGTCTGTGCAAGTGCTTGTTCCCTTTTGCCATGTGTCGGGCCCAAGGGTGTCTGAGAGGCAGGTGTTGAGTCCCTGGCCTCCTTCCAAAGCATCCCGGAGAAACCGTTTGCCAGCGCTGTGCTACCCAGTAAGTTTGACATGACAGAGAGAGAAACTCAGAAGTGCGCGGTGACTCGAACAGGAAAGGGAAAAGGAATTCAAGATTGGGAAAACGGCACGAAGCAGAAAGCAAGAAGCAGGAATTACAAAGAAAGCAAGTAAATGGGGTGTGAGAGTGGCGCAGAAATAAAAGGACAGAAAGAAAGCAGATTTAAAGGAAAGAGCAAGCCGCCAAAATGTAAAGTTAAGAGCGAACAGAAGCAAAGTGAAAAGAAGGTGCGATTGAGCACGTAGAAAGACAGTGACAGTATTAAGGTGCGAGTGAGCACGGGGAAGGAAAGTGACAGTATTAAAGGTGCAAGGACAGAAGTGAATGACCAGAAGTGCTACTGGGCACAGCCAAACACAGAAGAGTAAAACAGAAGGGCAGAAGAAGCCCACTAATGCAGGAAGGTACATGAGGTGCAGAAGGAGCACAGAGTGGAGAAAAAACAGGGCAAGTGTGCACCTCAAAGTGAAAGCAGGAAGAGGCAATACAAGTGAGCACCCCAAAGTGAAAGCAGGAAGAGGCAATACAAGTTAGCACCCCAAAGTGAAAGCAGGAAGAGGCAATAAAAGTGAGCACCCCAAAGTGAAAGCAGGAAGAGGCAATAAAAGTGAGCACAAAGGAAGACCAGAGGATAAAAGGTCCCAAGGAAGTGCCAGTAAGAAACACTCAGATGGGCAAAGAGTCAGAGTGGTCGCGCTCAGGAAAAGCAAACGTTTTTTCGAAAGCCTGTAATTCTACCCCATGAGGAAATTGTGTGTGAGAAAAGTTGGAATCAAGAAAAGGGCACATCATGATCAACTGACTTTTGTGTTTGGAATTAGAGGCGCCTAAACCTGGGGAAGGGCACCCTGAGAAACCTAAAGAAGAACTGTGATTTATTTTGTTTTGTGTTTAAAACTGGAAGAGGCTTGTGCTTGGGGAAGGGAACCCCGAGAGGCCTACTTAAAAAATCAAAGTACATCCCGATAAAAACAGACTGTTTGAAAGCTGGAAGGGGCCTGACCTTGGGGTAGGGAATCCTGAGAGGTCCAACTCAATTGGAAACGTATTGATTTGCTTTATAATTATTGAAGAGACTGAAGCTTGGGGAAGGGAACCCAAAGGAACTTAAAGACACTGAATGTATTGGAGTTCATTGCAAGGACCATGTGGCGAAGGTCTTGCAAGCAGCCCTATTTGATTGAACTTATTTTGATCAACTTAAAACTACGCTCGGCAAGTAAACCACTGGAAACCAACCCTAGTTTCCTCATTTTTCTGTTGAATCACTACTTTTCAATTTTTACTAAAGGTTCCCTAACACATTTTAGTATAGAGTGAGGGCAAGCATAGGTTAAGACACAGACAATTTGGACATTCAGACACCAACGTCCCTTAGAAGTATCATTTGCACCTAGAAACACTTGTGTACAGGCGCGTTATAAATGCCATATCATATCACATAATTTCAGGGAAACATCCCTTTAGAGCTGGGGCTAGTTAGGCATTACACCCACCCTGAAGCTTTAAATAAAGGTTTTGGAATCTTATTTTCTGAGTCTGTCTCTCTCTTGTCACCATCCTCGTCTCACAGCACACAGACTGGCACAGCCTCACCTTGTGTGGCGGGGGGTTGGTATGCAGTTACAGGTAGGTAAAAAGCAACATTGGTATGGGTGCTGTGAGACAGGCATGGTATCAAGAGAGAGAGACTTGTTTGTTTCAAAATTTACTAAGGATCCTGGGTTGGTGTAATGCCTAACTGGCCCGAACTATAAAGGGTGGTTCCCTTAACTGATGTTTCTAAAGGTCGTCGATGTCTGATAGTCTAAAATAAATTCTGTTTGTGTCTAAACCTATGCTTGCCCTCACTCTTTACACAAATGTGAAAAGGAAGAAAAACAGTGGTTCAACAGAAAATAAGAAACCAAGGTTGGTTTCAGGTGGTCTTCTCACCAGGTGTAGTTTGTTCAATGTCACAAAAATGAGTTCAATCAAAAAGGGCTGTTCGCAAGACCTTCTCCACAGAGCTGTACAATATCCTCAAATACCTTCAGAGTCTTTGGTTCCTTGGGGTTCCCTTCCCCAAGCGTCAACTTGTTCAAGTTCCACAAACCACAAAAGAAATGTCTTAGTTACTTACCTGTAACTGTATTTCTCCAGCATTGGTATCTGTCATAGATTCACATGCTTGAATATTCCCCGTCATTGGACCGGGAATCCTTAGTGATTAAAAATAATTATTAATAATTAAATATATACATAATTTCCATAGATAAATTGAATGGGGATAGCCCATTATGCCCAATGAGGCATTCGCTTGTGTAGTCCCTCCACTTCACTTTGGTCCTTTTTGACCCTAACCAATGAGGTGGTAGTGCTTAAGCTCCATGCCATGCAGCCACCTTCCGATTTTGAGTCGCGTGAGTAGACTGCACGTATGATGACTGCCGGGCCTTGGAGCAGCCTCTCAGGAGAGGCGGGCTGACGCATGTGAATCTGTGAAAAATACCAATGCTGGAGAAATACAGTTACAGGTAACTAACTAAGACTGCTCCAGCATTGGATCTTTCATAGATTTGCATGCTCAAATAGAATATCAAGCAGTTAAGCATGCCCACATTTCCTTACACCCGGAAGGTTAGTCTTCAGTATACCTAGTGTATAGTTCAGCTTAGGTCACTTTTACTAGGGAAGGCGGGAGAAGGCTGCTCCTACCTTACACAAATAGGTGGCGGAAGACCGCCTGTCCAACCGCTGATTCCTTGTTGGTGTCTTCTTGGCGAATGTGTGCAGCGTGCTCCAGGTAGCCGCTCTGCAGATGTCCTTTATCGGTACCCCTGCATGGAAAGCGACGGAGGCCGCTCTTCCTCTGGCTGAGTGAGCTGAAGGGGGTCTGGTGAGTGGGTCAGCTTTAGACTGATGGCAGTGACGTATGCATTGAATCACACAGTGACGTATGCATTGAATCACACAGCGTGCGAGGCCTTGTTTTGAAATATGTTGTCCCTTCGTACGACCAGAGAAAGCTATGTAAAGCCTTGAAGAAGCACGGAACTCCTTGGTCCTTTGAATGTAAAGTTTGAGGACTTGTGCAACATCTAGCGAGTGTAATGTTCTCTCAGCGTTTGAAGGGTGGTTGCTGAAAAAGGTTGGGAGTACGATACGCTCAGAGAGTGACATTTCCGAAAGAACCTTTGGTAGGAATTGAGGGTGCGTTTTAAGGCTTGACGCAGTCCCTCTGGAACATGGTGAATGGTGGTTCCGATGATAGGGTTTGCAGTTCGCTGATCCTTCTAGCCGATGCGATGGCTGGCAAGAAAAATTCCCTGCGACTGGTTTTGCGGTGTGCTCCACCATCGGAATGCTTTGTGGAAGCTGGATGATGTCTTCCCATGACCAGAGTGCTTGTGTCCGTTGGTGAACTAGGGTCTCTTGTATTGGCCTCATGGGTTGCCTGCAGTTTGGAATGAGAAATATACATGAGGACATCATGCCCAGGACTGATTTGAAAGATCGTACCATGGTTGTCTTGCTGTCGCTGAACCACAAGATCAGTTGTAGCATTGCTGAAACTCGTCTGCCAAGGGCCGTATCCTGGGTATGCAGGTGTTCAGTTCTGCTGCCAGGAAGAGAACTGTCTAGGAAAAGGGGACCAGGCGCACTGAAAACGCAGCTTGGGAGAGCAGCAAATGGGAAAAGGACTCAAGAGACTACATTTCCCACCAGTCCTTTGTCTGTTACGTTCAGGTGTCTGTAATGTAATCAGGCTGGGCACTTAAGCTTCTCCCCAGCCCGTGCTGCTTGTTGGCGATTTTAATGCAGGCACGGGCCGGAGGAGTTTGGCGTTTTCAGGCGGCAGGATGGAATCCCAGCCCCGGTGGTGACGGCAGGCTGAGAGCTGCTGCAGAGCTCTCCTTTCAGGAAATTTTGCTCCAGCACGCTGATGGTGTCGCGGGCGGGGCCTCGGCAGTGACAACACGCTACACGGTCTCTTGTGGAGGCACACGCGGCAGTGAAGCTGATCAACGCTTTGCCTGGGGTAGTGCTTGCCAGCACCCCCAGGCTTCAGATAAGTGGCAAATACATATATTTTGAGAAACGACAACATGCATGTTTGTTTTTGGGTGCAGATCCACCGTTCTTGCTCTCACGTACATGAACTCCGCTCTTTCATGAGTATGGAAGAGTAACGAGGACTCTAGGAAAGCCCTGGGGCAGCTTGTGGGCTTATAAACGCTTGTGGGTAACTTTACAACATGCTATGTCGAGTGCAGCACACAATCTTTGGGACTGGTTAAGAAGTGAAATAAGTGTTGCTATTGTTATTATGTTGAAAATCAGTCAGTCATGGTCAAGCAAGCATTACTGCTGTATGTAGCTACGGCAGGGGTCTACTCCTGGTTCGCATACGCTCTCTGAGCTCCAGAAGACCTCTGGGGCACAATCCTATGTTATATGTTTTGTTATGTTGTTGCTACATGTTGTTCATGGCCATCAATAGCGTTCGGTGTGCTTCAGTTTGTGGCAATGTCAGGGGTAACTAGGAATACAGGAGGCAGGGTGAATCCTAATTAAGAAAGATTTATTGAAGTTGTACGATTTATGTGTTGTATGTTCTTTTCCTTTGTTCCCCTTCCCTACCCAACTACAAGTTTCCTAATCCTCTACCTGGTGGTCCTAAAACCATCTACCTATCCACAACCTCTGCCTAACCCTCTTCCCCCCGTCGGCTGCCTCGTGGTCCTGTACATATAAGATCAAAATCCTGTGCCAACCAAGGTGGGAGGGGTCAACTTCATTTGGCTTCCGTGGCTAGGAAGGAGTTTTGTGACACTCCAGCGGTGTGACATAATGAACAACCCCCAAATGTGGATAATTTAGCCACCCAAGCCAGGTGGAGTCTCCGCCACCCTCAACGGAAGTGCTTAAGGCACATGAGGATATTCAGTCTAGGCCGGAGACTGATATATTAAAGACGCAAGTTAGTGGTTCGATTGCTCAGGGAACACCACTGCAAGGCAAGCCGGCCCCTTCATCATCAGCAGGATACTCTGGTTGGTCCAATACAGTGGTGGTCCAACAGCAGTTGGGGGTTCCGTTGGCTGCTCCTGAAAGGTTTGCAGGGGATCCTAGGAAATTCTCCATCTTTTTGACACAATCTAAGTTACATTTTTTATGTAAGCCTACTGCTTTTGAGTCAGCACAAGCCAGGACAACGTTTGTCATTTCATATTTGATGGGAGATGCAGCAGCTTGGGCCATTCCTTTGGTTCAAAAGGATGAACCTATATTGTATGATTAGGCAGGGTTTTCCATAGAGTTTGCAAGGCTATTTGACAGGCGTAATATATCGTTGGCTCAGGATAAGGAATTGTTATCACTCCGGCAAGGTACGAAGGATTTGGTAATTTATGGGACACAATTTAATAGGTAGACAGTTGAGACAGTTGAGACAGCATGGCCAGCACGCAGTATTGTTCTATCAGGGATTGAAAGATGAACTCAAGGATGCCATAGCTCATGTGGAACCTCAGCCAGAGTCATGTAGCGCACCTATTGATTGGGCTTTGCGATTAGACCATAGATTGAGTGAGAGCAAGGGAGAGAAAAGAAGGACCGTTATAGCACCTTTTGCGCATTTGGATAGGAGTCGGGAGGTAGGAGGGCCGCCTAGTAATGACCAAGGGGAGCCAATGCAGGTTGGTAGTATTAAGGGTCCTTCGTCAGCTGCTGAAAAGGAAAAGAGAAAGGCTGATCATTTGTGTTTGTACTGTGGACAGGCAGGCCATTACATCAAGAATTATCCAAATACGCCTGCACGGAAAGGGGAGAGGAGGAAAGTGGAGGCGGGAAAAAATGGGGCTCGGTAAGTGGGGGAACAATTTACGCAAGCCAGCGGGAAACAGAGTTCCCTTCCATAGTAGCAAATACCATGCAGGTGAAGGCTCCTCACATATATCTTTTGGTAACCTTGATTTTTGCAAATAGCAGGGCGATGGTTTCAGCAATGGTGGATTTGGTGGCCACAGGAAATGTTATGGATATTGCTTTGGCCTCCAAATTAGGAATTCCTACAAGAATAAAAAAAAGAGTGAGTTGGTGCATGTGATGCTGGAAATGCATCAGAGGGACAGGGCCTCTGAATCCTTGTCCTTTACTGCTTTTTATCGTGTGTTCTGTCATGTTTTCTGCCCAGGAGTCCATGTGGGACTCCTGGCAGTGCAGCTCTCTCTTTTGGTTTGGTGAACAGACCCATGGGATACCCTTATGGCACCCATGGGTAGGGGTACAACCCTGTGCCCCTAGTGTATGTTTTTGGGCACCTGTGGGTGGCCCACAGAGCAGGATATGGGCTGGTGGCAGCTCCATGCTGAATTTGACAGGTGCTCTGGGTGTCCTCCATTTTGGGATACCCAGGCCCTGCCATTGGAATCAGTTGATTTCTGATAGGAAACAAGATGGCCCCTGTGGCCTCTTGCTTTCTATTGCCTGTTACCTTGTTTTCCCAAAGTCCTGGGAAGCCCTGACTCTGTCCCTTCCCCTTGACTGGCTGTTGGGTGGAAGTTCCATATATGATGTTGTTGTGAAGGCCCAGCTAGACTGACTGGAGCCTTCCCAGTGACTGTATGTTGTGGGTACCTCTTGTGGGTGGGACCTGGGTGAATGGAGTGTGTGACCAATATACACTCCTTGTTGTGGTTGTCTGGTTTCTGGCATGAGAGACAAAGACTGAGACAGCCCTGCCCGAAACTGGCCTGAATGCAGTGTGTAGTGTTGAATGGCTGGGTACTTGTCCCAATCCACATTCCTTGTTGTGAGTGTCTGAAAGGGAGGAGTGTGGCCTGAATGCACTGTGTGCCTGATTGGCTGACTGACTGCATGAATGCCCTTCTGTATGATTGGCTGCTGAGTGTGTGCCAGCAGTGTGGATGAGAGACAGAATAGTATATCTGGGGACCTCTCACCACTGGTAATGGGTTCAGGGAACGTTCAGAAGCGTTCTGGAGCTGAGTCTCCACTCTAAAAGTAACTGGAACGGCTGATCCTCGACGTCCAGCTGTAAGAAGAAGACTTGCTGTGGCATTTGCTTCGACCGATCCGAAGGCTGCCGAAATCGTCGAAGACTGACCCGAGAGAGGACCTGGTAAGGTGCCCTCTTCCCGTGCTCCGAGGGACCATCGAGCACCGCTCCATCTTCGCCGAAGCGCCCTGAAAGACAGACCCTCGAAAGGCTGCCGACCCGAGACGGGACCGCCGAGGAGATCGAAGTGAAGCACCCGGACATCGCCGCCGTCGAAGTCCATTGCCGTCAACCAGGGTTTGCAGGTTTGTGTAACCGCTGGAGGCCCGTCGAAGTTGTGTTGCCCAGCCGTGGGAACCACTTGACGCCGTGCCGCCGACGACCGGAGCCGTCCGCTCCTTTGCCTAAGAACATTCGAATCGAAGGACTCCCTCGTCCGCACCGTCGACCGCTTTATCCTGCCGGAGAAAGTCGAGGACGACCAACGCGCCGAGGAGAAACCTGCCGGTGGGTTTCCCGCCACCCGAAGACCACAAAGATTCGAACGACTCGACGCCCTTGCTGGGCCTCTGTCTCCACAATCTTTGCGGTCCAGAACTATTGTCACCGAGGTGCCCCGCACGCCTCTGCCTTGCAGGACGCCGACGCTCCGACGCCGACGAGCACCGCTCGGACAAAGCTGCCGCCTCATCGACGCCGTTCTACCTTGTTTGTCGACGGACGTTCGACGCCCAGTGTCTCCCGCTTGAAAGGGAAGGCATTCAAGAAGGGCCGTCGATTCCCCGTCGCCGAACACCGAGTTCCTCGATGCCTCTCGACGATCCGTGACTCCCGCTTGAAAGGGGGTCGCTCAAGAAGGATCTGTCGACGCCTCTTCGAAGAACTCGACTCCACCAGGTACATTGGGGGGGGTAAAAACATTATAGGAGGGAATAAGACTTGCAGAACAATATATGGACTGGGCTTGTGCTATATCTTTATTTTACAGGTTGCCCAGGTGGGGGGATCTCCACACAGAACTGTGTCTAGTGGTAGGGGCCAGTATTCTGCCTATTGCTCAACCATCTTATTTTCTCTCCTCTCTCTATTGCTGGTTTCACTCTATTGATCTGTGTGACATTGTTACAGTATTGTTGATGCACTTTAATGAGATCTAATACAAAGGGTGGTACCACTTTAGAATTGTATATATTTGCCATTGTTGATTTTCCTAAGTACAAAGTGAGTTATTATGATAAGTGTACATAACCTTGAATATTGATTATATAAAGACTGTGTTCTAACCAATACAGTGTGTGGACATTCCTTTGTGTGGGCTTGGGGACTACACTGTACTTTAGAACCAGCCTGCATCACCTCCTGAGAAGCTAGGCCTTGATTGCTCGTCCATTGCTACCGTAATAGAGAATCTTGGCTGGGGTCTTCTGTGCCTCTCTTCTACCATATAGAGAGCAGAAGTACAGACACCCCCCACCGGTCTTCTTCACAGTGCAGGCAGTGGACGGTTCGTGTTTGACCTCGGGACCCATTACTACGCAAACACAAAGTGTGGATGTGGTGTGGTGAGGGGCATGAAAAGGGAATCAGTTTTGATTTGATCCCGGCCCCCCAGTTTGGAGTGATTTTGGGAATGCCTTGGCTGGTGACACACAATCCTAGAATAGATTGGCAGGAGAGGACCTTGGTGTTTGCCAGTAAGGAATGTGCAACACATTTCACGGGAGTGGGAGGACCAACAGCATTTTTGGTGGAAGGATTAAAACAGTCAGTTCAGATTGGGGCAGTGGTCACTAGTCTACCAGAAAGATATCAGGCTTCTGCTAGTGTCTTTGACAAGGGAGGTGCCTCTCAATTACCACCACATAGACCATTTGATTGTGTGATTGATTTAGAACCATAAGCTAGATTACCATACAGTCGAGTGTATGCATTGTCTGAAAAAGAGACGCAGCATTTGCGAGAATATCTTGATGAGATGTTGGCATGTGGTTTTATTAGACCCTCTAAGTCTCCTGTCTTGTCTCCTTTGTTTTTCGTGCCTAAGGAGGGTACGTTAAGGACATGTATTGATTACAGGGAATTGAACAGAGTAACCGTCAAGCAGATTTCCATTACCATTCATTTCAGTTTTATTAGATCAGGTCAAGATGGTGAAAATCTATACCAAACTTGATTTAAGAGGAGCGTACCATCTCATCAGTGTGAAGCAGGGGGATGAGTGGAAAACAGCTTTTCGCACAAAATTTGGGTTGTTTGAATACCTGGTAATGCGGTTTGGTTTGTGCAACGCCCCAGCGGCATTTCAACATTTCATGCAGGAGGTGTTGCAGGAATTATTGATGTATTTGTGATTGTGTATATAGACGGCATTCTAATCTTATCTGAGTCTATACAACAACATGAGCACCATGTTAAGGCAGTATTAGCAAGGTTGCAGGAGTATCACTTATTTGCTAAATTGGAAAAATGTGAGTTTCATGTCACTAGAGTTGAATTTTTGGGATATCTTTTAACACCGTCTGGTGTAGTTATGGATGCCAAGAAAGTACAGGCGGTGACCAATTGGCCGACTCCCCAATGTGTCAAGGACATTCAGTCATTACTGGGATTTGCAAATTTTTACAGGAGATTTATAAACAATTTTTCTCCCATAATTAAACCCATTACCAAATTGTTGAAAAAGGCTAGTAAATTTCAGTGGGGTCAGGAGGCAGAAGAACTAGTTACTCTTACCTTGTAACGTTCTTTCGATGGGATGTTCCTCCGACGTATTCCTTATCTTAGATCTTAGATATAAATCCTTCAGCTTTGCTGGCCTCGGAAAATTTTTTCGCCAGAGGGCGCTGCGCGTCGATGATCGCCGAGTCGATGACCCTCGACGGCCTCCGTGCCGACGTCGACGTCATCCTGCCTATAAAGGCCGCGCGCAGCGTCCGTTGCTCAGTTCCGTTTTGTAGTCCCCAGTAATGTTTTTGGATTAGACTAATCACCTTGAAGGAGCATAGGCTGCAAACCCACAGGAAGTCATACTGCGGGGATGGATGGGAGGGTCGATAAGGAATACGTCGGAGGAACATCCCATCGAAAGAACGTTACAAGGTAAGAGTAACTAGTTCTTCGAAGGGATTGTGTCCTCCGACGTATTCCTTATCTTAGATAGACTCCCATAGCAGTGGTATTGTGACTGGAGGCGGGAGTAATAAAAGTTATGTTACCCTTCCAGAATGGACAGAGTGTAACACAGCCTTGCCGAATCTAGTTTCTTGACTAGAGGAGGAATCCAGGCTATAGAATTTGGTAAATGTATGTGCGGACGACCATGTGGCAGCCGCACATATATCTCGAATTGGCACCCCTCTTTGAAGGGCTGAGGATGTTGCGATACCCCTGGTAGAATGAGCCCTTAGATTTTGAGGAGGCTCCTTTCCTGCCAATTTGTAGCATTCCAGAATGGCTAAAATAATCCATCTGGAGATGGTTTGTTTTGTTATTGGAAGGCCCAACTTATGTCCTGCATAACCTACAAAGAGTTGGTCTGCTTGTCTGATCTTAGCCAATCTGCTGATATAGAAGCTCAAGGCTCGCTTAGGGTCCAGCCTGTGCAGTCTCTCTTCCTCCTTCCCCGGATGAGGAGGAGGGTAGAAAGAAGGTAATATAATCTTCTGAGTGATGTGAAACTCCGAGACTACCTTCGGGAGGAAGTTAGGCTTCACCTGAAGAACAACTTTGTCCTTGTAAAAGATTGTATGTGGAGGTTTACACGATAAGGCTTGCAACTCGCTAACCCTTCTAGCAGATGTCAATGCTATTAGCAAAACAGTTTTGAGGGTGAGAAGCTTCAATGAACAAGAGTGTAGTGGTTCAAAAGGGGCACCCTTTAGGAAGTTTAAAATTAGGTTTAAATCCCATAAGGGAACTTGAAAAGGTTTCGGGGGATAAACATTAGTTAATCCTTTTAGGTATTGTATTACCAATGGAATTTTGAAGTATGAAGGCTCCTCTGCAGTGCGCTTAAAGATTGATAGCGCTGCGAGATAGCCCTTAATTGTGCCAACCTGTAGGCCTGAATTAGCCAGGTAAAGTAAGAATGACAACACCATAGGTGTACCACAAGAAAAGGGTTCAATATTCTTTTCTCTGCACCAGCTGCAAAATTTGTTCCAACGGCAGCGGTATAGAGTTTTAGTTGCCGGCCTTCTGGCCGAAAGCAACACCTCCATAACATCATCCGGAAGGTCCCAATCCTTGTACCTCAACCTTTCAGACACCAAGCGTGAAGGTTGAGGGTCTTGATGGCTGGATGGAGAACCTGACCTTCCTTCTGCGAGAGAAGATCCTCTCTGTATGGCAGTCGAATTGGAGGGCAGATGGACATGTCTAGAAGGTCCGGGTACCACGTTCTCCTGGCCCAATCCGGGGCAATTAGGATCATGGTCTTCCGAAACCTTCTCAACCTCCTGATCATTTGAGGAATGACAGGGACCGGAGGGAACGCGTACAGAAGTGGGAACTCCCAGTCCACTACGAACGCATCTCCTAGAGCTCCTCTCGGGGGAAATTCCCTTGAGCAAAATCTGTCGCACTTCCTGTTGATACTGGTGGCGAACAGATCCACTTGAGGGGTTCCCCAAAGGGCGAAGATCTCTTGAAGGACTTCCTGAGCTATCTCCCACTCGTGAGAGACTGTGCTCTGCCTGCTCAGAGCGTCCGCTGTCAAGTTCTTCTCTCCGGCTAGGTGAATTGCCGATAGAGAGATTCCTTCCTGAATTGCCCAAAACCAGAGCTGCATCGCCTCTCTGCACAGTGGTAGTGAGCCTACGCCTCCTCTTTTGTTGAGGTAGTGCATGGCCACTGTATTGTCCGTCATTATTAGGACGTTTCTTCCCCGTACAGACGGCAGAAAAGCCTTCAGCGCTAGTCTGATGGCTCTCAGCTCCAACAGGTTGATATGTAGTCTGGACTCCGATGGAGACCAACGACCGCTGATGGTCAAGTCGTTGGCGTGAGCTCCCCACCCCGTGAGTGAGGCATCCGTGACTACTGTTATCTCCGGCCATGGTTGCCAAAACATTTCTCCTTTCAGGATGTTCTCCCGACAGGCCCACCACTGAAGGTCTCGGGCTACTTTGACCGGGATCCGAAGGAGATCTGTCATCCTTCCTGAGAACTGTGACCACTGAGTTCTCAGTGCCCACTGGAGGGATCTCATTCTCAGGCGAGCCTCCGGCACGAGGAATATGCAGGATGCCATGAGGCCTAGCAACCTCAGAAAGTCGTAGGCTGGGAGATATTGGGCATTCTGAAATCTGATGACCATCTGCAGAATATCTCGAGCCCTCACCTCTGGTGGCAAGGCTTTTCCCAGGGAAGTGTCCAGGACTGCTCCAATGAATTGGAGTCTCTGTGATGGTATCATCTGTGACTTCTTTAAATTGAGGGAGAAGCCCAGCTTGTGAAGGAAGTGGCAAACATAATCTAGTTGTCTCTGAGCCTGTTCCGAAGATACAGCTCTGATCAACCAATCGTCTAGGTAAGGGTAGACATGAATCCCTTCCCTCCTTAGACTTGCAGCCACAACCGACATTAGCTTGGTAAAGACCCTCGGGGCGGAGGTTAGCCCAAATGGCAGAACTCGAAATTGATAATGAGAGCTGCCAATTGCGAACCTCAGGTATCTCCTGTGCCTGGGATGGATCGGCACATGGAAATAAGCGTCCTGGAGGTCTAGAGATACCAACCAGTCCTGAAGCTGGAGGGCCTGAAGGATCTGAGAGAGAGTCACCATCTTGAACTTGTCCTTTCGGAGGAATTTGTTCAATTCCCGTAAGTCTAAGATGGGTCTCAGTCCTCCGTCCTTCTTCGGTATTATGAAGTAGGGGGAGTACCAACCCTTGTTCCTTTCCGCTACAGGTACCAGTTCTATGGCACCTTTCTCTAGCAGGTCTAAAACCTCCTGCAAGAGGAGCGGATCTGGAAGCTTCAAAGGGTTGTTCCCCGGTGGATGACTCTGAGGGATATGTAGGAAGGGCAGGCAGTAACCTTGGGCTACTGTCTCCAGAGCCCAAGCATCTGACGTAATAGCCTGCCATTCCGTCAGATGGTGAGTTAACCTGCCCCCTACTGGTGTTCTGTGAGGGGAGACCTCAGAGTGGTTTTGAAGCGGCTGATGCAGTTGCCGAAGGTAAAGTGGCTCCTGCTCCTGCGGGTGCGGCTTTCTTTCCCCTACCCCGTCCACCACGGGTAAATCTTCCTTGGCCTCTTTGAGCCGGTCGTCCCCTGCCCCTTCCATATGAGGAATAGTAACGAAAGGACCGTCCTCTCCACGATGATCCCGAAGGACGAAAGGTATTCTGACGGATAGCAGCTCCCAATGACTTGGCTGCTGCCTTGGACGTTTGCAGTTTCTCCAAACTGTCATCCGCCTTCTTTCCAAAGAGGGTAGAACCGTCAAAGGGCATATTCAAAAGCCTGGTCTGCACGTCAGAGGCAAAACCAGACTTCCTCAACCACGCATGCCTGCGGATTGTGGTACTTGCCGCCATGGCCCTGCTAATACTGTCAGCAGAATCTAGGCCAGTTTGTAGGGTCTCGCACATCGCATCTTTACCATCCCTGATGATGTTTAAAAATGCGTCCCTTTCCTCTCCTTCTTGGAGGCAGTCAGCCGCTGATGAAGCGCACTCCCAAAGGGTGTGGCTGAACCTAGCGAGCGTACAGGTCGCGTTAATAGACTTTAACGCCATGCTACAGGCAGAAAAAACCTTCTTAGCCATGGCATCATATTTTTTGTCATCCCTATCCTGCGGAGCAGTGGGGTATGCAGATGTGCTGCCTGATGAGGTTGCAGCCTGTACAACCAAGCTCTCAGGAGTAGGGTGTTTTGACAAATATTCAGGGTCAGAACTAGCCACCCTGTATTTTGTTGACAGTTTTTTATTTACTGCCGGGATAATTTCTGGCGTTTCCCAGTTTGTCAAAATCCTTCTCTGTAGAGCAGAGTGAAATGGAACCACAGGATCCTCCTGTGGGCCCTTGTCCAGTATGTCAGTGAGATCATCCTGCTGAAAGGCAGGAGAAGGTGCAGACCAACCCATAAATTCTATGATTCTAGACATCAGAGCTCTATATGGAGTCTCCGCATGTTCTCCTGGGTCTGGTTTGATAAATTCTGCTTCAGGAGAAGTGTCCAAGCCACTAGCTTCCTGAAGTGCATCCTGAAGATTTTTTAATCTTCCTTCCTCAGAGGCGAAAGTCTCTGGCTCTGGTGATGTGGTCCTCTGTAAATCAATATCTTGGTCTGAATCCTCCCTTTCCTCAAAAATCGAGGTTAAAGGGGGATACATTGGTTTTTGGAATGGTATAAACCCCATTTCCAATGCAGAAGGAGCCATCATCACAGGCCTTGAAAACGTCGATGTCGTCGACACCGACGTGAAAGTACTCGAAGGCGCCGTGAAAAGCGTCGAGAAATGTGTACTAGGCCTCGAAGAACTCGAAAGGATCGGAGTCTTGCTCGAGAACGACGTCGACGTTCTCGGCGTCGAGTCGGAGGTCTTTTGTCTAACCGTTGGCTGTGGAGTAGCCGTGGTTCTTTCCTTCACCGGCGTCGATATCGGCGTCGACGTCGGCGTCGACTCGATCGACTGATGCGCCGATGAATCCTTCGACAACGGCGTCGATGGCGCCGACCTCTGTTTCGAAGGAGTTTTCGACGATGGCGTCGATGATGCTTTATCTCCCGATGGCTCGAGGCGCTTTCGGGTTGACTTTTCCGCCGGGTACTGCGACTCGCGGCGTTTAGATTTTTTGGGTTTTTTACCCGGGGTATCACCCTCAGCTGTCTTCGAGGGGGACGAGGCCGCTTTCTCGAAGACGCTTAGCATCTTTTTCCTGAATTCCTCCCACTCAGCTTGCGAGCTGCGTTTTGTGGGGCAATGAACTCTCTCAGGAGAACTCGACGAAGATGACGAAGGGGATCTCCTACGTCTCTTCTTCGAGTGTCTCGATGTCGACGAGTGGTGGGAGCCACTTCGTGATCTAGATCGAGAGTGTTTTTTATGGTGAGGAGACGAACGTCTCGACTCTACCGAAGAAGCTTTCGAGGAAGTTAAAGTTGACCTACCTCTCTCGAGCTTCCCCCTACGCTCCTTCAAGGCTTTCGCCGTCATGGAAAGGCATTCCTCACACTCCGAACTCTGGTGCGTGATTCCCAGACACCACAAACAGACCCTGTGAGGGTCCGTCAACGACATTTTCTTCCCGCAGTCTCGGCACTTTTTGAAACCGGACCGAGGGGTCGTCGGGTCGGAGGAGGATGCCATCGATATCGAGGTAAATAGTAGTTATTATATACGTTATCTTGACGAGAACTGAGCAACGGTGTTCCGAGGCACAACGAAGCGCGGAAAAACGGAACTGAACAACGGACGCTGCGCGCGGCCTTTATAGGCAGGATGACGTCGACGTCGGCACGGAGGCCGTCGAGGGTCATCGACTCGGCGATCATCGACGCGCAGCGCCCTCTGGCGAAAAAATTTTCCGAGGCCAGCAAAGCTGAAGGATTTATATCTAAGATCTAAGATAAGGAATACGTCGGAGGACACAATCCCTTCGAAGAACAAGTTACTTACCAACTGTAACGTTCTTTCGATTGGATGTTCCTCCCACGTATTCCTCATCTTAGATATATCCTTACCTTCAGCTTTGCTGCTTCGGAAATGTTTTCTCTCTCCACCAGAGGGCGCTCCACGAGGCGACGGCGTCAATGTCCCTCGGCGGCATCCGTCGAGTGTCGACATCATCCGTAGTATAAATGCCTCGAGCGCGCCCGTTGGCCTCAGTTCTGTTTTTTCGTATCAGAGCCCATGTATTATAAACAAAGGCGTGCCTCTTATTGACCCAAGCCTTGAAAGAATTTAGAGTGTAAACCACGTAAACCGTACCGTCGTGTAGGATGGGAGGGTCGATGAGGAATAAGTGGGAGGAACATCCAATCGAAAGAACGTTGCAGTTGGTAAGTAACTTGTTCTTCGAATGGATTGTGTCCTCCCACGTATTCCTCATCTTAGATAGACTCCCAAAGCAGTTTTGTATTGGAGGCAGGAGTACAGATGCCTTTTAGTCATGTACCGAATGTAGTACAGATTTGGCAAATAAACCTCCTTGAGATGTAGTTGAGTCCAAAGCATAATGTTTGATGAAAGTATGCATGGATGACCATGTGGCTGCTGCACAAATATCTTGCACAAGGACACCCCTCTTAAGTGCTTTTGAAGTTGCTATGCCCCTAGTTGAATGGGCTCTTAAGCCCTCAGGGGGATCTTTTCCGGCTAGCCTATAACACTCTGTTATGGCTAAAATGATCCATCTTGAGAATGTTTGTTTGGTTACGGCTAGTCCCAATTTACGGCCAGTGTATCCCACAAAAAGTTGATCACACTGACGTATCTTTGACAATCTTGAGATGTAAAAGCTTAGAGTCCTTCTGGGATCTAACCTATGCAGTCTTTCCTCTTCCTTACATGAGTGAGGAGGTTAGAACGCAGGTAGAATTATTTTCTGTGACAGATGAAAATCTGAAACTATTTTTGGTAGAAAAGATGGTTTAACTCGAAGGACAACTTTCTCTTTATGAAAGATGGTGTGAGGAGGACCACTCGAAAGTGCCTGCAACTCACTTACTCTGCGGGCTGAGGTCAATGCAATTAAAAGTATAGTTTTTAATGTAAGAAGCCTTAACGGACAAGAATGTAAAGGCTCAAATGGTGCACATGTCAGAAATCTAAGTACCAAATTTAAATCCCACACAGGAACTTGAAAAGGTACTGGTGGAAAAACATAGTTTAAACCTTTTAGAAATTGTATTGTTAAGGGTATCTTCAAATAAGATCTTTCTTCTGATGAGCGCTTGAAGATAGATAGCGCTGCTACATATCCTTTTATTGTCTTAACCTGGAGCCCCAGATAAGAGAAAAGTAATAGAAAAGATAATACCATTGGAATGTCACATTCAAAAGGATCCACATTTTTACCCCTGCACCAGTTACTGAATTTATTCCAACGACACTGATACAAAGATTTTATTGCTGGCCTTCTGTGAGTGAGGCGTTCGTCACTACAGTGATCTCCGGCCATGGTTGCCAAAAAGATTGTCGCTTGAGGATGTGTTCTTTGCAAACCCACCATTGTAGGTCCTGATCTACTCTGGTTGGAACTTGTAAGAGATCTGTCATTTCCCCTGAAAATTGGGAGCATTGAGTCCTGTGGGCCCATTGAATGGATCTCATCCACAATCTGGCCTCTGGCACCAGAAAAATGCAGGATGCCATGAGGACGAGCAACCTGAGAAAATCGAAGGCCGGTAGATACTGGGCATTCTGGAATTTTGTCACCATCTGCAGAATGTGGTGAGCTCTCTCTTCGGGAGGTGAGGCTTTGCCCGAACAAGTATCCAAGACTGCTCCTATAAACTGGAGCTTCTGTGATGGTATCATGTTTGACATTTTTCAATTCAGAGAAAAACCTAGTTTGTGAAGGTAGTGGCAAGTCTTGGATAAATGATCCTGGACTTGTTCTGGAGAACGTTCCCTGGTCATCCAATCGTCCAAATAGGGGTAGACATGAATCCCCCCTCTTCTGAGACTCGCTGCCACTACCGCCATCAACTTGGTGGAAACTCTTGGGGCGGAGGTCAACCCGAAAGGCAGAACTCGAAACTGATAGTGTCAGAATCGGAAACTACCACCCCCGAAGGCTCCTCACCTGACTCCTTAGAGGAATCCTCCTTGGTAAATGTCTTTGGTCTTCTTCTCCCCTCCTTCTTGATCTCCTGTGGGTCTTCGTCCGTCTTGGTGCTCTTCCTTCCCTTTTTGTCCTTCTTGCGCTCGTAGAGATAGGGACGAGCTCCGCTTGAGGCCACCCTGACAGTGGTAGGAACAAGCTGTCAGGTGGACCCAGGGGAGCCAGTCCCGTAACGTCAGGGAAAAAGCCAGTGACGGCAGAAAAAACCCTGTTAGATGGCGAGTCCTTGCTGGCAGGGAGTGTGTCGGAAGTGGAGGGCTGATGTTGAAAAGGATTGGAAGAGAGTCCACTGCGATCCAAGGAAGGCAAAAGCGGAGGCTGCACACGAGCAGTCAGGAGGGATGGTAAGGCTATAATGCAGGTAAGAGTGAGAGAGGGAGAGAGAGAGAGCTGGTACAGGAGAGCGAGAGAGAGTGGAGAATTAGAGAGCGAACAGAAGCGGGAGCGAGCAAGGAGGGGAGAGAGAGAGAAATAGTAGGGAGAGCGAGCGGGAGCAAAAGCGGGTGAACAAGAGTAAAGAATCTAGCGAAAGCGGGAGAGAGAGCAAGCGGGAGCGAAAGCGTATGAACAAGAGTAAAGTATCTAGCGAGAGAGAGAGCAAGCGGGAGCGAAAGCGTATGAACAAGAGTAAGGAATCAAGCGCCAGGGAGAGAGAGAGAGAGCAAGCCGGAGAGAATTAGCGGAGGGGCGCGAAGGATGGCTTTACAGTACGGAACCCCGTACAAAAGGAAAGAGCCGAGAAACAGGGAAAGCCGAAGCGGGCTGAGTAATAGGTAGAAAAGTATCAAAGGACCAAGCTCAAGGAGCGGCACTGCAGGCGAAGTTAGCGAAAGGCTGACAATACGAGTTGCAACGCACAGCGTTGTGGGCGTGGCTACCTTTTAAAGGAAAAGGACCAAAAAGACTAGAACGGTAAGGACCGCAAGGTGCCTAAGTAAGCCTCCATCTTTTCCACAGAGTCCAGGGTCGTGTTGTGACAGATAGTGAGAGTTGCCAATCGCAAACCTCAGGTACTTTCTGTGCTTGAGATGGATTGGCACATGAAAGTAAGCATCCTGAAGGTCCAATGATACCAACCAATCTTGGAGTTGGAGAGCCTGAAGGATCTGAGAAAGAGCACCATCTTGAACTTGTCCTTCCTGAGGAACTTGTTCAAGTTTCTTAAGTCCAAGATGGGTCTCAGTCCTCCGTCCTTCTTTGGAATGAGGAAATATGGGGAATACCAACCCTTGTTCCTCTCCGCTACAGGTACATGTTCTATTGCACCTTTCTGTAGCAGGGTTAAAACTTCCTGCAACAGGAGCGGGTCTGGATTTTTGGTAGAGTTGTATTCCGGTGGGTGATTCTGACGTTTCTTTAGAAAAGGAAGGTAGTAACCTTGGGATACTGTTTCCAGTGCCCAAACATCTGAAGTAATACCCCGCCATTCTTTCAGATGCTGTGAGATCCTGCCTCCCACTGGGGTCTTGTGAGTCAAAACCTCAGAGTGGTTTTGCGGCAGCTCCAGCAGCGGCTGAAGGGACAGATGCTGCTGCTGGGGCAGATCTAGCGCCTCTTCCTCGCCTCCGAGGAAATTTTCTTTGCCCCCTTTGATTGGCCTGTCCCTTTCCTCTCCCAAATGAGGAGTAAAAACAAAAGGGGCGACCCCTCCAGGAAGATGAGCCTGTGTAGGGGTGTTGCTGAGGTTGTCATATAGCGGCACTAAGTGACTTTGCCGCTGCCTTGGAGGTCTGCACCTTCTCCAAACTTTCATCCGCCTTGCTGCCAAACAACCTCGAGCCATCAAATGGCATGTTAAGGAGTCTAGATTGAACATCTGGTGCAAAACCTGATTTCCTTAGCCACGCAAATCTGCGTAGCACTGCGCTAGACGCCATGGACCTGCTGATACTGTCAGCAGTGTCCAAACCTGCTTGAAGGCATTCTCCCGAAGCCTCCTTACCATCCTTAATTATGGATAGGAAACCATCACGTTCCTCTCCTTCCGGGATGTGTTGAGCTGCCGCTGACATGCAGTCCCACAGAGTATAATTAAATCTAGCCAATGTACAAGATACATTGGTAGACTTCAGAGCCATGCTCCCTGATGTAAAGATCTTTTTCGACCAAGTATCTATTTTCTTGTCATCCCTATCAGGGGGAATAGTGGGGTATGCAGCATTTTTTGTTGATGTGGCTGCCTGAACTACCAGACTCTCAGGAGAAGGATGTTTACTCAAATACTCTGGGTCATAGTTACAAGGTCTGTATTTTGCCACATATTTTTTATTTACTGCTGGACTAGATTCCGGTCTTTCCAAAGCAGCATTTACTCTCCTTTGCAGGGCAATATGAAAACGAAGTATGGGGTCTGGTTGAGGACCTCCTGACAAAATATCTGTCATGTCATCATCCTGGTATACAGGTGAGTTCCTACCCCATCCCATAAACTCTTACTTTATTCATAGGTTTTCTGTAACCCAAATCAGCATGTTCTGCTGGATCTGGTCTCTCAAATTCATATTCAGGAGATGTGTCTATTCCACTTGCAGACTGTAAACATTCATACAAATCCTGCATTTTTGATTGAGGATTTATTAATTCTTCTGGAACATCTCTTGTCCCATATTTTACCCCGGCTGATGTAACCTCAGGTTCATCTTGTTCTTCATATTCTTCATTTTCTGATGACATTTCTCCATATACAGATGACATAGTATGGAAAAAATCATGTCTGTTTTCAGGGTGAAATATTTTTTCAGGAATACGTTTCAACCCTGTGTCGACATCGACAGAAGCGTCAATGGCGTCGAAGTCGT
Organism: Ambystoma mexicanum; assembly: GCF_040938575.1. Classification (NCBI taxonomy): domain Eukaryota; kingdom Metazoa; phylum Chordata; class Amphibia; order Caudata; family Ambystomatidae; genus Ambystoma; species Ambystoma mexicanum. The sequence goes on along the minus strand of NC_090929.1, from coordinate 4,740,616 downwards.
GGCCGTTACCTTCGATGTTGTCGAGGTATTCTTCGATGTTTTTCGAAGGCACTACAAATGGCATCGAAGGAATCTTCGAGGCAGTCGATGTTGTCGAAGTAGTCTTCGAAACACTCGACGCCGTCGAAGAAATCTTCGAGGTTGTCGATAAAATATTCAATGTGACTTTTTTCTGTTGGGTCGTCGACCCTTTATACTCGACAGCCTTCGACAGAGGCTTCGAAGATGTTTTCATCGAAGTCTTAATGACTTATCGACGTCGAAAGTCTTTTTCGTAGAGTCTGTCTTTTTAGGTGTCTGGGAAGAGTCCCTAGAAGACACCCTCGACAATTTCTTGTCGGACTTCTTAGTTTTAGACCTTCCTCTGTCACTTTTGTGACTAGAGGCATGACCTTCAACAGACATTTTTGAGGGCGTCTGGGCCGCATTCTCAAAAATGTTCATCATGGACTCTCTAAATGCTTCCCACTTTTTAGGGGAGTTGTGTTTAGTTGGAGAAGTAATAACTTCCTCCGAAGTCGAGGAAGAAGAAGAAGAGGGAGATCGGTGTCGTCTCTTTTGCCTTTTTGGACGAAGAAGAAGAGGACTTCCTTGATCTACTCCTCGATCGAGATTTTTTATGGTGTTTTGCCGAAGACTCAGCGGAGTCTTTCTTCCATCTCGAAGAAAACTTCGAGGATTCCTCCCCCACCGCCAGTTTACCTCTTCTTTCTTTCAGGGCCTTGTGGGTCATGGATTGGCACGAACCGCAGTCATTGATTCAATGTTCAGACCCGAGACACCAGAGGCAGTTACGGTGAGGGTCGGTGAGCGACATTTTTCTGCCGCACCTTACACACTTCTTAAACCCCATTTTTGGAGTAGATGGGTTCGAGGAAGACGCCATAATCGCTTAAGACTGAAGCGCCGTTTTATTTCGGTCCAAAGAAAAGCTAACAGAAAAACGGAACTGAGGCCAACGGGCGCGCTCGAGGCATTTATACTACGGATGCCGTTGACACTCGACGGATGCCGCCGAGGGACATCGACGCCGTCGCCTCGAGTGGAACGCCCTCTGGTGGAGAGAGAAAAAATTTCCGAAGCAGCAAAGCTGAAGGTAAGGATATATCTAAAATGAGGAATACGTGGGAGGACACAATCCATTCGAAGAGGCCTTTACTGAGTTAAAGACAGCCTTTACTGAGGCCCAAATCTTATGTCACCCAAATTTGGAGAAACAATTCCAAGTAGAGACGGACGCCTCCAATTTGGCAGTGCAGTGGGAGCCATTTTGTTTCAACCAAACGAGGAAGGAATTCTGAATCTTATAGCATATTTCTCACATAAAGACTTGAATGCATTTCTAAACTGTGTGATATTGGGCACATTTCACCTTGCTCCATTTAAAGTGGGCCTGGCCTATGAACTTTGGCTCTACAGTAGACTCTGCCTTCACTAACTTGTTTTGGTCTTAGAAAAGTGTTGGGAACTGTTATTTTCATGACCTGCCTTTTTCTCTCCCTTTAACTTAATTATTGGAGTGCCATCTAAGTTACGCGCTCGCATCTGTTTTTACAAATAGTGGTGTTTTGACTTAGACTTGTCTAATAATTCTTAAGGGAGGTGTGTATACTTTTCAGATTGTGTTTGAACTTGCTTTGATTTATAGTGCTAGTGTATTTCCTTAAGTGTGTGTTAAATAAATAATTATATACTTTTGATACCAAGCTTTGATCAGTGTTTGCTTGCTCTACTGTGTTTTTAGCCCTTTTGTGTATCCTCTGTATACTGCCCTACTCTTCTTGAGAGACGTCTGACTGCTCAGCCACAGCTACCAATCTGGGTGGTACAGACTGCTACCAATTGGGTTTACTGCTTACTCCTGTAGTCTTAATCTTCTTGCAGTGGTCCCCAAGGGAACTGCATAGGATTCTGCCTAACACTCACCCAGCGGGGTGGCTGTCCTTGCCGGACAGTTAACCAGCCGGCCAAACACTGCAGTGCATTTGGGTCTCCTAGGAGACTAGGCACAGGGAGTTTTGGGCACCTCCCTCACTTCCTGCCTACCCAAAACACTCTGGAGCCAAAGGCGGGCTTCACTCCTGAATCCTGCCAAAGGCGAATGAACAAAGAGACTAAACCTGGTTTGACGCGCAGAGAAAATCTGTAGAAGGACCTTTCCACAAAGACATGGCAAATGAAGACCGGGGACCATTTTGTCAAAAATGGCTCTGTGCCATTTTGAAAAAGATGGCTCCCGCGGCTGCTTTACCGGAGCCGCGTGCGCGGTTCGCAGTAAATGCAAACCATGGTAGTTCGACTGAAACCACTGCCACCAGGCATTCTGTGAGGAAAGGGTAACATAAATGTTACATGAGCCTCTAGATACAGGGGATACTATGTAACCCCTCCAGCACTCTATTGTAAGATAGTGTGTGCTGGGTCTAGAAAGTTACAATGCTACGTAAAGTCCATTTTACTTTACTGCTCTGGGAAACAGTAGTTTATCCCAGAGAAGGTATTTAAACCTTGGGAAATCTGAAAGACTTCACTGTGACACTGCACTGAAGGTGCTGTGTGACACAATGTAAACGATGATGCCTATGGAGTTTGTCAGACTCCATAACCAAAAGAGAAACAGTGTATGAAAAATCACATTAAAATACATGAGTGGGAAAAAAGGTCACACTCTCTCCAGGTTAAAAAAATCAAGTCCTCAAAAACCAACAAAGTTGCAGGGGGTCTCTAAGGTGGAGGGAATTAGCACATTTTTGAGAATTCTCCCTAACAATCTTCATGGACGAATGGTGAGTATCCTACAAAGACAACTGTTTCGTAGACGACGATTTCGATGATGAGGTTTGGAGAGTGGTCGAAGGCATCTTTTCTTTCTTTGATGGTTCAGTCATCGACGAGCCTTTATTATTATTATTACCGCTCGACGATTGTCCCCTCCGACAAAGATTTAGAAAACACCTCCTTACCTTTAGAGGTATTTTTTTCCTCAAAATTATGCTCAAGGAAGGTGTGAGGGAGGTCTTCGCTACCTTTTTCTTGCTCTTATGCGTGAGGGAGGTGCTCCTTTCCACTGAAGAGGCCATTCTTTTAGAAGTTTGTCTCGCAGATGGTTTTTGAGATAGTACGGGAGCTGTCTTGGCAGATTCTTCGTCTGAAGAGTGGCACTTGGACTCCAGATGTAATAAGTCTCCTGCACCTGTCTTGGAGGGTCTCGCTTGTGAAGGTCTTGCAAATTTCACACTTGCGGATATCATGAGGGTATAAGCAGTAGATACACTGCTCATATGGATCCCTCATATGTACAAGTTTCTTTCTGCAACGGGTGCAGTCCCTGAATAGGGAGGGCTTTTTGGCAGTTGGTGCTTCCTCAGTCATGGTGTGAAGTAGTCTTTCACTCGACGAAAACTAGTTGAAATTTTGGTGTTTTCTGGTCCCAGAAAAACACAAACAGTAGTCCTTGATTTACGAGATTAAAATAGGATACATTTTGAAAAGTAGCCTGAACAGCTAAAGATAGAAAAAAATCAAAAAGCTCAGAGAGCTGGAGGATTCCCTCGGTCTGTTAGACTGCAGTGGAAAATCTGAAGATGGCTGCCTGGGGTGGAGCTAAAACCCTGCCACCTCATTGGTTAGGGTCATAAAGGACCAGAGTGAGGTGGAGGGACTACACAAGTGAATGCCTCATTGGGCATAATGGGCTATCCCCATTCAATTTTTCTATGGAAATAATGTATATGACATGCATTACTTACCGTAATAACATTTCTGATGATTGTATCTGCTTAGATTCACATGCTGTGCCTATAGTCCGACATCTAGTGGTAACCGCAGAGTATTGCATCTCGTCTTTTGAGTATCGAAAGGGGACGTCGACATGGGCGTGCCTGTAACACTATCCCTAACGTGACGTGTAGTGTACCCAAAATCCCTCACACGTCGAGGTCCCTCTGATTGTATTTTTTCTGCTGTGAGGGAGCCTTATGACTATCGTGAGTGACTACAGAAAGAGAGAAGAAGTAGTACGATGTCTATGTTCCTTCCATCTGAGCGGGGAGGACGGGTGGGCGCATGTGAATCTAAGCAGATACACTCATCAGAAATGCTATTACATTAAGTAATGCATGTATTCTGATTCTTGTGAATCTTCTTAGAATCACATGCTGTGCATAGACTAGCGAGCAGTAACCAATGTTGGTGGTGGGATGTGAGAAGGAACAGTGAAAAGATGTCTTAGTACTGCTTGTCCCATCTGAGAATCAGACCTAGAGAGAGTTTCAAGGCAATAGTGTTTTGTAAAGGTGTGTACAGAACTCCAGGTTGCCGCTTTGCAAATGGACTCGAGAGGGACATTTGCAATAAATGCTATGGAATGCCCAGTGCCCCGAGTAGAGTGTGCTCTAGGCTTGAAAGGCAGATCTCTCTTGGCAAGAGTGCAACAGAGTGTGATGCCATTGCCAATCCACCTATAGATGGCTGACCTAAAGACAGGATCCCCTTCTCTACCAGCTGGCACTGAAACAAAAAACTGGTTTGTTTTCCTTAGTGGTCCAGTTCTTTCCAGGTAGTACATGACCACCCTACGCACATCCAACGTAGGCTTCTTTTTGCCTCGTTAGTGGGGTTTTGGAAGAACATTGGTAGTTCGACTGACTGGTTCACATGGAACTTAGAAATAAATTTGGGCGCAAACTGAGGGTGAGTGCGCAGAACTACCTTTTCTCTGAATTGTGACAGAGGGGTCTAGAATAGAAAGGGCCTGCAGTTCACAGACTCTCCTTATAGAAGTAACTGCCACAAGGAAGGCGGTTTTGTAAGTAAGAGCTTTGAGACTTGCTTTATGCATCGGTTCAAAGAGAGACCCCATAAGTCTGGTTGATACCACATTTAGGTCCCATCCGGGAGCCGGGTTAGAAATGGGTGGGCGTAGGGGGGGGGGGTGAATTCTCTTCACCCCTTCTATGAAAGCTTTAATAACTGGGATCTTTTACCATGACACTTTCTGTTGGGACATGGTACAGGCAGAGAGTGCAGCTAAGGGAACCTTCAGGGAATTAAATACCAGACCCGAGTCTAGTAGGTGAGTCAGGTATAACACAATATGAGTGGGAGAGCAGTGTATGGGATTGATGCCCTTGGAATTGCACCAGATGACGGAGCGTTTCCATTTATTGGAGTAGTAGGGGAGTCGGGGGGGGGGGGGGGGGGGGGGGAGAAGAGTAAACAAATTTCCCTGACCATGTGATCCAGTTTCTGTTCCCCTTGGAGCGGTTCTGAGGGTACCTGGAGGTGTAATCTGGCCATTGTGAGTTCTCCAGACTTGCAAACAAGTAGATTTCTGGGAAGCCCCATTCTGCTAAAACATTGGAGACAGTGTCTTCGTGTAGTTGCCATTCGTACATTAAGGGCAATGGGAAGTCTCTGTTGAGTTCCCCAGGAACATGTTCAGACAATAGAAACATCTTGTTTGAGAGCCCACTTCCAAATGTTCTGAGACAGTTTGGACAGCCCTGGAGAGTGAGTGCCGCCTTGTTTGCTCAGATAGTACATGGCCGTGGTGCTGTCTGTGAGGATCAGTACTGTCTTTCCATGCAAATGTGTCTGAAAGGCTTTCAGTGCTTTGAATACCGCTAGCAGCTCCAATAGGTTTATGTGGTTAGATGCTACTGCTGGGGACCAAACGATGTGCACTTTCTGTTGAAGGAGGTGAGCCCCCCCACCCCGTGAGGGATGAGTCTGTCATGAGAGTGGCTTCTACTGTGGGGGTGGTGAAGGTTTTCCCCTTCAAGAGGTTTTCCCTCGACCACCACAGAGAGAGAGACCGAGGGCTGCCGAGACGACCACTAGATCGTCACATTGTCCGCTGGCCTGACACCACTGGCTGTTGGCTGCCACTCTTACATGGGACGCATGTGCAAACGCATGCGAGGAACCAAGTAAATGCAGGATGCCATCATTCCTAACATTCGGATGGCCTTGCGTACCGTCACCTCTCGACTGGCTACATACTGAGGGATCTGAAACAGCATGTTCTGAACCCTCTCGTAGGAGTGGAAGACGAGGAGGTCTGCTGTCCGAGTCAGGGCCCCAAGAAATGTTTGACATGGCTGGGGTCTAGGATGGATTGTTTCTCGTTTATTGAGAACCCCAGACTGAATAAGAGGTCTACTGTCATTTGAGTGTTCGACAGGCATGTTCCGTAGGAGTCCCCGGTTGTGAGCCAGTCGTCGAGGTAAGGATAAACTGGGATGGATTGTCTGCACAAGTGTGCAGCTGCAACCGCGAGTACCTTTGTGAATACCCTTGGGGCTAAGGCAATGCCAAAGGGAAGAACCTTGAACTGATAACGTTTGTCCTTTATCATGAACCTTAAGTATTTCCTGTATGCTGGCAACATTGAAATATGAAAGTATGGATCTTTCATGTCCAAAGTTGCCATGTAATCCCCCTGCGTTAGTAGAAGAATGACCATCCAAAACCTTTGTGGTTTGACAAATTTGTTCGCTGGGCACACACCTTGCACAGGGCGCATGGTGAGATCCTTTTTTGGGTACAAGGAAGTAAACTGAATAAATACCCTTGTTTACCTGTAGAACGGGTGTTAGGCAAGATTGTATGCAGTACCCTTTGGGTGCACTACAACAAGCCTGACCTCCTGGCAATAGGAACCCAACCTTTGGTATAAGTCTGTACTACACAGGTTGGTAGCTTGTAGAGCAGGCAGGCTTATCTCAAGAGGTGTCAATGTGAGCTATAGGGGAGTTATACAGAGATTCACAAGTATTCAAATAAACTCTTACACACAAGGTTTCTCAATTAAACAATTAGTAATTTAACAGTTAGAGTAAGCATTCTTCAGAAGGGGCAATATCTGTTATGGCCCTTGCCCCTGGCCCTCACTGGCAAGTCAGCCTTCCAGTTAGGGCCAGGTCAAAGGCCTTAAACTGTCATCCAAGACTCACTTGGAGTCAGTCCTTTGGCGCCAGGCTCATAACCATCATGAAGACCAACATTAGAATGGGACTATTTACTTGGGACTATTTAACTTGGGGGGAGTTCAGCCAACATGGAGGCACACACATAGCTCAGTTACAAGGAACTGAGCTATGCGGTTTAGTCTTTTGGGTGTGGCAGGCCTGGGACGACTTTACCTGGATTACTTTGGATGTGGAAGGCCTGGGACTACTTTACCTGGACTACTTTACCTGAGACTATTTAAACCACACCCAAACAGCAGAACATGCTTTGTGTTATTCTGCTGTGGGCAGCGTAACGCTCACTGTGTCCAGTTCTTTGATGCCAGCTTACTTGAAACCAAGGACCTGCAGAGAGAAAGAGCACTACAAAACTTACCTGGAACAGTATCCTGTTTTCAATCCATCGCTGACTTCAGTTCCACTCACCTGAAGGTACGAACTCCATCATCCGGCAACGCATGCATCCTGGAATACCATACCATAAAGGAAGACAGCATTAGTAAGCGTTTACTCACGTTTCCTCACGAATGAAGAAAGCCACACAATTCTTACCTGGGTAGTCATCTGCTGGTCGGTATCATTGCTGGAACATTACGGCGCTCGACGAGGAACATAGCAACCTGCAAGGAGAGAAAAGACACAGGTTAGCAATATAAAAGGCGAAACAGCGCCGCGCATCACGCATTATTCACCGGACAGCATCGTGCACACCGCGCTTTCGCCTACTGGCCCATGCTCATCTTCAAACTGCATGACAACACCAAAATACCTTTCCATACCTAAAAGGAAAGAAGCAAGACATTATTATTCGAACTAAATGGAACATAAGAACTGCATATAAAGACTGTAAAGCAGCAAACCTACGGAGTCGCAGCAGGCCTGGATTCCCACAGAGAGGCTTGAACCAGTGAAGTAACTTGGTCGCTGCTCGCCCCCACATCTACGCGCCCCTGCCACGAGGAGCAGGACGGAGAATCCACCTTTTACAATATTAAGGTGAGGAGAAGGCCCAAGGGGGAGGAAGGAGTTGAGGCCAAGGGAGGTGGGAAAACATAAAGACAATCTGGTATTGAATCCAGCTCTCCTATATTGCAGACTCATCTTTAACCAGAGGCCTTACCAAGGGTCCGGGAGAGGGTTCGAGAGTGCAAATCATCCAACCAGGGCTGGGTGGCGTCCCCGTGGATACCAGGTGAGCATAACAATATAATAGTAACACTCAAATATACTTCAAAAATACACACTCTTAATATTTCTAAATCATTTAGTACCCTTTTGGGATGGCTCACAGACACTACCTGCACCCTCAGGTGACTTCAATAGTTAGGGTGCTGGGGACATTAATATATCACCGTTTGCATTTAGAAAACTCTACAGAGGAGTGTCAAAGAAAAGAGGTTTCAGAATAAGACAAGTATCCACACAAATATTCTTCAGCATGTAAGTCGTTTCAAAATAACCCCCCAATGCAAAGTCAGTTAACCCCTTCCTGGAAGGAAGACACAACACCTAAGCAGAGGAGAGAAGAGTCATTCAGGGAGCCAGGGCAGCCAGTGTTAAGTTAGCAAAAGTCAGGGTGAGCTGAAGCACTTCTTCCAGATAAGTAAAAGTCTCGGAAAATGTTTTAGAAGTCTTTGTAGAAGAAGAACTCAAAGTAGGGCCACAAGGTGATTAGGCCTGTGAGGTAGAGAAGCTGGCAGCAACTCTACAGAAGCAACCAAAACAAGTCTCCAACGATGACAAGTGAGGTTACACAACAAGAGGTAAGTTCTCTTAGACTGCACAGTACCTTTAGGTTGAAGAAAATTGCAGCAGATGACTTCTGTTCCTGCGCAGCTCTCCAGATCCTGGTGTTCATGGACCTCAGTCGTGGGGACAAGAGGGAGGACTGCAATGGGACAGTCACCGCTCGCAACCGGCAATCTTCAAACAAGTGGCACTTCGGTGTTTCAGCTCCTTGCATCTACCGCAAATAGCAACACCGTGGTTCCTGGCTGTCGAGATGGGCTTTCGTTGCAGCTGGGGTCCAGCACTCTGTTGAGGTGGCTCAGGCTCGGTCAGTCCTTCTTCTTGGGAGTCTGAAGGATCTTCCTGGAGCTCTTGGCCAGCTTAAAAGAAACACACACAATCTGGTGTTCCTCTCCCTGGCTATTCAGTTCCAGCAGCAACTGCAGTGTAATTTCAACTAGCTCCAATAGGATGTCAAGGTGGCTTCTTTTGGAGTTGATTGGCCCCACCAACTCTCCTTAGAAGGGCTTCTCTGCCGATACGAATTTGGAGTTTCAGCACAGCAGCAGGGCTTCACCGGGCAAACCAACGGTCCAGGAGTTGCAGCAGGTGTCCTCTTCAAGTTCTTCTTCGGATTCCTTCGTCCAAAAAAGGTATAGAATGAGAATCAACTACGGGTTTTTCAAGCAGCACTAGAAGCCTTGCAAAGGCCTCCCGAGTAAACACTGCCTGAATATTCCGGCACCAATTATTATCGACTTCCATAGTGGCTTTGATAGACTTGGCTTCCAATTCTTGTAGGATTTAAAAATGGCCTGTGAATTAGATTTGGCTGCAACAATTCTATTGTTAAAGCAAAGGGATGGAGGTCAATCAGGCCCCCACGGGCAAAAAACAGCCGGCATTTCCAGCACCAGCATTACTGCTGCCGGAAATACTTGCAATCCCCTAAATGGAGTCCCATGGACTCCGTGGAATGAGGATGTACCGCTCTTTCCACCTCCTGTAATATCCCGGTAATACCGGGATATCAAGTAATGGAACCGGTAGGTCAGTTTGCCGGTATCCCGCCAGAATTACCGGCAGGATACCAGCAAACTTGTAATGACCCCCAGCGTCTTTATATCTTTTAACAGCCATTTTGTAGGCAAGCAGAGTAGAGCCGCAGGGAATTGTCGGCCAACTCCACTCAGAGGCACGTTTACTTTTCCTGTAGAGTTTCACTTCACTGTTGAACCAGTGATTTAGCTTAAAAGCTTTTTTCAACGTGATGGGACGCAAGGGTGCTAATGTATTAAATGAAATACTAGTAGTGGCTCTAAAATGCTTTGTGAGATCTTCAAGTGCAACGTTAGGAGGCAAATCAGCAAACCGAGGAAGCACCATGGAGACAAAGGCATCTAGGGCAAATTTCCGAGTATTTCTGACCAATTTAGGTTTCTTTGCCTCTAAACATAAGTAGGATGGAGGACCGGAAAGGAGGAACTTAAACGAAATGAAATGGTCAGACCAGGGACAATCATCAGCAATTACAGGTGAGATATTCATGTACCTGGTATAAATCCAATTGAGAGTATTGCCCACAGTATGGGTGGCTGTTTTGACATGTTGCCTAAAACCAGAGGCTTCTAGTGACTTCAGACGGGAGGAGGCGTCCCTGTCTGATGGATTGTCTACCCACAGGTTAAAACCCCCAAGTATAAAAAAATCGAGAAGAGGATTTCAATGAGGCCCCCAAGGCAGCAAGAAGTTGTTCAAGGAACTCCTCTGTGTTTGACCTCTTGGTCACAGGTTTGAATCCCAGATGGTGCAACTCAGTCCTTCAACTTCCAGAGGTCAACAAATAGAACAAGTTACTTACCTGTAACGGTTCTCCAGCATGGGTCTGGCATGGATTCACATGCTCATGAATATTGCCTGTCGTCAGGCTGTGAATCCTCTGTAACAGAAAAACTGTTTCAGTTTCATGTATAAACTGTTTTTCTCCTCTAAAGCAATCACTGTCCCCTGGGTCATACTGCCCACATCCAACAACACTCTCTCTAAGCCCCTCCTCTGGCAGCCATCTTCAGATTTGGTAGCACGTAAAGTGTCCGTATGACCAAAAAGAGCCACAGGAGGGAGAGTTTGCATGTGAATCCATGCCAGACCCATGCTAGAGAACAATAGTTACAGGTAATTAACGTGTTCCTTCTCCAGTATGGGGTCTGGCATGGATTCACATGCTCATGAAGAACGAATACATAGCAGTACAACATTACACAACCACGGGAGGTGGCAAGGCTCAACAGAACCATTAAACCTACCTCTGAACAGGCTCTCCTCAAGCAAACAGGTTGTATAGCACTGCCTGGCCGACTCTGGACTCCTCCCTGGAATCCCTGTCGATGCAGTACAATCTTGTGAAGGTGCGCGTGGACCTCCACATAGCTGCTCTGCAGATGTCCAGCAGGAGCACACCAGACAGGAACGCTGTCGTAGCCATCTCTCTGGTGGAATGGGCTCTGGGACGGCCGGGCAGCGGTCGGTTCACCAACCGATGACAGTGCATGATGCAGCGGGAGAGCCATATTGAGATGGAAGCCTTGGACAAGGCCTTCCCATGGTTCAAATGACCAAAGTTCACGAACAGCTGAGAAGTCTTCCGAAAGCCCTTTGTCCGTGTCATGTAGAACTTCAGGGCACGAGCAACGTCCAGCGAGTGCAAGGCACTTTCAGCAGGAGACGAAGGCTTCACGACAAAAACAGGGAACACCAATGGCTCGTTGAGGTGGAATTCCGACGGAACCTTCAGCATAAAAGAGGGGTGCGTCCGCAGCACCACCCTCCAGTCGTGGAAAGTCAGGTACGGCTGTCTACAGGATAGGGCCTGGATCTCTTCCACCCTCCTGGCAGAGGTGATGGCCACAAGGAAAGCAGTCTTCCACGAGATGAACATGAGAGGGGCCTGATGCATAGGCTTGAAAGGGACCCCCCCCACGAGCCTCTTAGCATCACGTTGAGTTCCCACGCCGGGGGCAGGAGCCTTCACCCACGGGAAAGATCAAAAAAGTTATTTGAGAAACTCCTTGACGAGTCGATGAGACAATAGTGACGATCTTCCTGGGGATCCGTTATAGCGGGAGGTAGCTGCCAGGTGAACCTTGATAGAAGCGTGTGCCAGGCCAGCCTTGGCTTAGGAGAGTAGGTATGGAAGAACCTGCAGGGCTTTGACCCTCAACAGGGTAATCTTCCGAGACCGAAACCATGTCGCAAAGCACTTCCACTTGTGACCGTAGCACTTCAAAGTAGACGACGCCCTGGCCTGGGCGAGGATGTTTCTGCAGTCCACCGGCATCTCATATCCACCAAACTCTAGGACTGCAGGAGCCACGCCTTCAGGTGCAGCGACCCTGGGTCGTGATGCATGATAGCACCTCGGTCTTGGCGAGCAGGTCCGGAACTACTGGCAGCTTGCCCATGTGTGATGCTGACAGACTGAGAAGGTCAGGAAACCAAATCTGCCACGCTGGGGCGATAAGCATTGTTGGGCAAGATTGTATGCAGTACCCTTTGGGTGCACTACAACAACCCTGACCTCCTGGCAATAGGAACCCAACCTTTGGTATAAGACTGTACTAAACAGGTTGGTAGCTTGTAGAGCAGCCAGGCTTATCTCAAGAGGTGTCAATGTGAGCTGTAGGGGAGTTATACAGAGATTCGCAGTGACAAGTATTCAAATAAACTCTCACACACAAGGTTTCTCGATTAAACGATTAGTAATTTATTTAAAAGTCAGTTTAAGTAAGCCTTCTTCAGAAGGGGCAATACAATAGTAACGCACAAATACACTCCAAAACACACACTTAGTTTCACTAAATCAGTAAGTACCCATTTAGAATGGCACACAGACACTTCCTACACTCTCAGGTGACTTAAATAGCTAGGACACTGTGGACATTAATATAAGGAACAAGTTACTTACCTGTAACTGTTGTTCTCCAGCATGGGTCTGGCATGGATTCACATGCTCATGAATATTCCCCGTCGTCAGGCCGGGAATCCTCGGTATAGAAAAAAAAATCATTATCAGTTTCGTTTCTGATCTGTCTTTCTTAGTAGTAACCAATCACTGATCTCTGGGTCATACTGCCCCCAGCCAATGACTGCCCTCTCCCTAAGCCCCGCCTCCGGCAGCCATCCTCAGATTTGGTAGCACGTAAAGTGGCAGTATGACCAAGTGAAGAGCCGCAGAGGGGTAGGCGGGAGGGTTCGCATGTGAATCCATGCCAGACCCATGCTGGAGAACAACAGTTACAGGTAAGTAACTTGTTCCTTCTCCAGCATGGGGTCTGGCATGGATTCACATGCTCATGAATAAAGAATACATAGCAGTACACACATGCACAACCACGGGAGGTGGCAACAGGCTCAACATTAAGCAATACAACAACTCAACATTAAGCCTCTCTTACCTCCTCACCAGGCTCACCTTAGGCAAACAGGTTGCGCAGCACTGCTTGGCCGACCCTGGACTCCTCCCTGGAGTCCCGATCAACGCAGTAGAATCTTGTGAAGGTGTGCGTCTATCTCCACGTCGCAGCCCTGCAGATGTCCAGCAGCGGCCCACCAGACAGGAACGCCATGGTAGCAGCGATCGCTCTGGTCGAATGGGCTGTCGGACGGCCGGGCAGCGGTCGGTTTGCCAACCGGTGACAGTGCATGATGCAGCCGGAGAGCCATCTGGAAATGGAAGTCTTCGAGAGAGCCTTCCCTTGATTCACAGTCCCAAAGTTCACAAACAGCTGTGACGTCTTCCGAAAACTCTTTGTGCGGTCCACGTAGAACTTCAGCGCTCTAGCTACATCCAGCGAGTGCAAAGTCCTCTCGGCCGGCGACGAAGGCGACGGGAAGAAAACTGGCAACACCAAGGGCTCGTTGAGGTGGAAGTCCGACGGCACCTTGGGCATAAAGGAGGGGTGTGTCCTCAGCACCACCCTCGTGTCATGAAAAGTCAAGTATGGAGGCTTGCAAGATAGGGCCTGGATCTCTCCCACTCGTCGTGCGGAGGTGATGGCCACGAGGAAAGCTGTCTTCCATGACAGGAAGGCACCGAATGCATAGGCTCGAATGGGGCCCCCATGAGCCTGGTCAGCACCACATTAAGCTCCCACGCCGGGGCAGAAGCCCTCACCGGCGGGAATGATCGGAATAGTCCCTTCATGAATTCTTTCACCAGGTGATGAGACCACAAGGACGCCCGTCCCGTAGTCCTGGTATATCGGGAAATTGCAGCCAGATGTATTTTGATGGAGGCGTGAGCCAGTCCAGCTTTGGCCAGCGACAGTAGGTACGGCAGTACTTGAGGGGCCGTAATCCGCAGAGGGTTAATCTTCTCTGCACGGCACCGGACAGAGAACCTCTTCCATTTATGTCCGTAGCACTTGAGAGTTGAGGACGCCCTGGCCTTTGCAAGAACCTCTCTGCAGTCGGCCTGGATGTCGTACCCTCCAAACTCTAGTGCTGCAGGAGCCAGGCCTGCAAGTTCAGCGACTCCGGGTTGTGGTGAAGAATGGCGCCTCCTTCTCTGGAGAGAAGGTCTGCGTCCGTCGGCAGCTTGACTGGTGTGGACGTTGACAAGTCCAGAAGGTCCGGGAACCAGATCGGTCTCGGCCACGCAGGTGCAACGAGGATCATCCTGCACCGGGACCTCTTGAGCTGGTTGATGAGACGGAGCAGCAACGGCAGCGGAGGGAACGCATAAAGAAATAGGCCGTCCCAGGGGAACGAGAAAGCATCGCCCATGCTCCTCGGCTGGGGAAACCTGCTGGCGAACCTCCGGCACTTGGAATTCGTCGCCGTCGCGAAGAGATCGATTTGGGGTTCGCCCCATCGTCTGAAGAGTCGATCCACTTGATCCTGGCGTAGTTCCCACTCGTGGCACGAGCGCAGCTCCCTGCTGAGTGAGTCGGCGATCGTGTTTTTTATTCCTGCCAGATGAAGAGGCACCAGAAACATCCGTTGGGCGACGGCCCAATGCCACAGATCCTGGGCTTTCTTGGATAGGGCCGGGGACCTGGTTCCGCCCTGCTTCCGGATGTAGATCATTGTGGTGGTGTTGTCGGTGAAGATCCTCACCACCTTGCCCTTGAGGGACGGAAGAAAGGACCTCAGGGCCCAGAACACTGCGCAGAGCTCCAAGATGTTGATGTGGAGTGACTTCTCCTCCGGGAGCCAAAGGCCTCTTGCGTGAAGATCTCCGGAGTGCGCTCCCCAACCTTCCAGGGGGGCGTCTATCGTCACCTTCACCTGGTGAGTTGGGTTCTGAAAGTCTGTGCCCGCCGACAGATGGGAGCAGGTACCCCACCACCGGATCGCCTGACGGAATGTCTCGTTGAGAGGGATCCTGTCCTCGAAGCTGCCCGTTGACTGGACCCAGCGGGCGTCGAGGAACTCTTGTAAGGGGCGCATCCAAAGCCTGCAAAGGCGCACCAGATAAATGCAGGAGGACATCATCCCGAGGAGGGATTTGATAGATCTTACCCTGGCCACGGCTTGGCTCCCAGAAACAGGGCGACTTGCGACGGAACCAGGTGGGATTTTGGAAAGTTGATGGAAAATCCCAGGTCCGTGAGCAGCTGGACGGTCTTCGCAGTGTGCTCCACGGCGAGCTCCCTTGTCCTTGCCCGGATGAGCCAGTCGTCCAGGTAGGGGTAGACGTGGATCCCCTGTAGGCGCAGCCACGCCGCCACCGGTGCAAGGCACTTGGCGAACACCCTGGGTGCCGACTTCAATCCGAACGGGAGGGCCTTGAACTGGTAGTGCCGCCCTTGGACCACGAACCCGAGGAACTTTCGGTGTCTTTTTAGAATGGGGATGTGGAAGTACGCATCCTCCAAGTCCAACGACGACAGGAAATCGCCCTCCTCCAGCTGTCCCAGCACGTGCTGGAGGGCGACCATACGGAACTTCTGTGCCTTGATGTACTTGTTCAGTCATCGCAGGTCCAGGATGGGGCGCCATCCTCCTGTCTTCTTTTTTACGAGGAAGTACCTTGAGTAAACTCCGGAGCCCCGAAGCCTCTTTAGGACAAGCTTGATGCCACCCTTCTTGAGCATCGCCCTTACTTCCAACAGTAGTTGAGGGACATGATTTTCCTTCCTGGCCACGGGTGGAACTCGAAGGCGTGCCCTTGGGCCAGGGCGTCCAGCACCCAACGGTCGGTGGAGATGGACTCCCACACGCTGACGAACCTCGCCAGCCGGCCTCCTACCAGGGTGCTTCGGCGGGGGCCAGACCCCACGGTCAGTTCAATCTTGTTTGGAGGCCGCCTTGCCTCCTTGACCTCCCCGTCGATGACGACGGGCACCACCTGACTTGCCGTGTCCCCTGTAGGCTTCCTGGGACGAAGATCTTGCCGCTTGGCGGTACGTGGAGGAGCCACTGCCGGATCCCTTGGAGGCACCTTGTCTGCCTCCGGAGCTCCGAAAGGACGGCCGTCGTTGTTGGAGCACTCCCAGTGCGCGGGCAGTCTCTGTGTCTGTCTTGATGGCCTGAAGGGACTCATCAACCGCCTTCCCAAACAGGTTGTTCCTGTCGAAGGGCATGTCCAAAACCTTGGTTTGTACGTCTTGGCGGAAATCCGTGGCCTTGAGCCATCCTCGTCGTCTCAAGCAAACGCCGTTGCCTAACTGACGGAAACCGGTGTCGGCGATGTCCGTTGCCACCGTGATGGCGTGGTCCGAAGCAACCTCACCATCCTGTAGGATTTCAAGGGCCTCAGCCCTTTTGGCGTCTGGAAGGAAGTCCAACAGAGGGGTGATTATGAACCACAACTCCCTGTCATAGCGGGCTACGATGCCCAGGGCGTTGGCCGCCTTGATAGTCGTCGCTTCGGATGAGATGATCCGCCGTCCCACCGTGTCCAACTTCCTGCCCTCGCCGTCCGGCGGGGAAGTTGATGTCGAGGCCGATGCCCCCCCAGCTTTCTTCTTTGCTGCCGCCGAGACGACCGAATCCGGGGTAGGTTGCGCCCGAAGGCACGAGGGTGCCGCGTCGGGGACCCGGTACTTCTTCTCGTACTGGTCCCTCTTTGCCGGCGCCGTGGCAGCGTTCTTGAGGAGGGCGAGCCCCTCATCCCAGATGTCATCAAGAAGCGGTACGGCGAGGACCGTCTTCCTTTTAGCCTCGTGCTGTTGGTAAAGGAACCCTTCCTTCTTCTTCTCTTCTGGGCAGAGCTGGAAGAGCTCGGATGCCCTGGAGATCATGGCATGAAAGGATCCAATCTCGTCGGGCGGGGACGCCCGAGCAGGGGGTGACGGGGCACATGTCCCGTCGTCGCCTCCGTCGTCATCTGTATCTGTCGTAGCCGTGTCCGTGCTTGTATCATCCCCGTGGGTAGTAGACCGGGGGGAAAGCAGAGCAGGCCGCAGAGGTGGGACAGGTGGCGTAGGATGCGTCGTCCTCCTCTTATGCGGTGGACTCTCCGAAGGTCCTGGCTCCAGTTCCCCCGTCAGGTCTGGCTCAGGTACCTCCGTCGGGGGGAGGGGCAACCTTGTCCTTATCTCCGAACATACGGACTGAATCGCTGACAAAATGGCTGCCGAAGTCTCCTGCGGCGCCGGAAACGACGGCCGCGAGGGCTCTTGAGGACCCTTGTCGGCGTCCCCGTCGCTCTCGTCGTCGCCCTCGTCGGGATCCCTCCTGATGGGCTAGGCCTCTTCCACGACTTCGATGAATTCTTCTTCAGATGTCGTGTCCGTATCCACGATGGCCACCAGCCCCTCCCCCACCTTTTCCAATGAGGACTTTGTGGGGGTCTTCTCTATGGGCCTGAAAGACGGCTCCCTCTGCGGTGGCAGGGAGCCTCTGGGTCCTGAGGGCGCCTCCACTAGTGTAGCCTCCACAGGCTGAGCCAGGGCCGCGGCGACATCCTCAATCGAGGTTTTAGCAGGGTGAATTAAGGCCATCGTCACCTTCTGGAAGCCTGGGGCCTTCACCTTGGGGGGAGGGTCCGAGCCTCGCTCCCCCTCTGTCGGAATCTTCGAGATCGACTGGGGCCTCTCCAGAAGCTTCGCCGGGTTCTCAGACTTCCTCTTATCCGAGCCAGAGCGTTGGCTCGTGGTTGATGGCACCGGGGAGGAGGCGCCCTGCCTGGCAGCCAAGGAGCCCGACCGTTCGGCGCTCCCGGTGCCCGCGGACTCGCGGTGCTTAGCCTTTTGTTGTGCCCCCGTCGCCGGGGCGCCCTCACAGGACTTAGAAGACTGCTCGGACGACTTTTTCTTCTTCTCGCCTGACGGGCTCTTCCCTTCTAGCCAGTTGGCGAGACGGAGGTGGCGATCCTTCATGGTCCGCTCTGACATGTTCCCACAAATCGCGCAGTCCTTCTCTGTGTGCGTCTTGTCCTCATGGAGACAGTAGAGGCATAACGAATGCTCGTCCTCCTTGAAAACATTCTGAAGCTGGCATCCAGGGCAGGTCCTGAACAGCTTCCCGGGCGTCGAGCTTCCTTTCCCCTGGGCCATGTCCGGGGTAGGCCTCGGAACTTCTGGAATCCTCCAAAAGTGTAACTCGACGAAATCTTCACTCTTGAGGGGCATAGAAAACTCCGAAACGGATCCCTGTTGATCGGATGTAGAAACAGTGGAGCACAGGCTCTATTTAACCGAAAAATGAGAAAAACCTCCTGAAAAAAGCACAAAAACGCAGCAAAAGCTCGAGAGCTACAGCACGAGGACTCCCAACACTTGAACGTGCGGTAAAAAACTGAGGATGGCTGCCAGAGGCGGGGCTTAGGGAGAGGGCAGTCATTGGCTGGGGGCAGTATGACCCAGAGACCAGTGATTGGTTACTACTAAGAAAGGCAGATCAGAAACGAAACTGATACTGATTTTTTTTTCTATACCGAGGATTCCCGGCCTGACAACGGGGAATATTCATGAGCATGTGAATCCATGCCAGACCCCATGCTGGAGAATCACTGTTAATATACTTAGGGGTGTGCCAAAGAAAAGGATTATTGGAACAAAACAAGAGATCTCACAAATATTCTGAAGCAGTTAAGTACTTTTGATGACCCCCAATACAAAGTAAGTTAACCCCTTCCTGGAAGGAAGAAAAAATACACAGTCAGAGGGAACAACAGTCATTCAGGGAGCCAGGCCAGCCCAAAGTCAATTGGACACAAGACTTTGTGAGCTGAAGCAATTCTTGCAGGTAGGTAAAAGTCTTGCACAACGTTTTAGAAGTCTTTGTAGAAAAGAAGAAATCAAAGCAGGGCCACTAGCTGATTAGGCTTGTGAGGTAAAGAAGCTGTTAGCAACTCTACAGAAGCAACTATGACAAGTCTCAACTGAGACCAAGAGGTAAGTTCTCTTAGACTTACCGTGCCTTTGGTTAGAAGAACAAGTTACTTACCAACTGTAACGTACTTTCGATTAGATGTTCCTCACACGTATTCCTCATCTTAGATATAGCCTTACCTTTAGGTTTCGCCTCAGAAAATGTTTCCTCTCTCCAGCAGAGGGCGCTCCACTCGAGGCGGCGACATCGATGTCCCTCGGCGGCCTCAGTCGAGTGTCGACGTCATCCGTAGTATAATTGCCTCGAGCGCGCCCGTTGGCCTCAGTTCTGTTTTTTCGTGTATCAGAGCCCATGTATTAACAAAGGCGTGCCTCTTATTGACCCAAGCCCTAAAAGAATTTAGAGTGTAAACCACATAAACTGTACTGCGGGGTAGGATGGGAGGGTCGATGAGGAATACGTGGGAGGAACATCCAATCGAAAGAATGTTACAGTGGGTAAGTAACTTGTTCTTCGAATAGATTGTGTCCTCCCACGTATTCCTCATCTTAGATAGACTCCCAAAGCAGTTTTCTATTGGAGGCGGGAGTACAGGTGCCTTTTTAGTCATGTACCGAATGTAGTACAGATTTGGCAAATAGACCTCCTTGAGAGGTAGTCGAGTCCAAAGCATAATGTTTGATGAAAGTATGCATGGATGACCATGTGGCTGCTGCACAAATGTCTTGTACAGGGACACCCCTCTTAAGTGCTGTTGAAGTTGCTATGCCCCTAGTTGAATGAGCTCTTAAACCCTCAGGGGGATCTTTTCCAGCTAGCCTCTAACACTCTGTTATGGCTAAGATTATCCATCTTGATAATGTTTGTTTGGTTACAGCTAGTCCTAATTTATGGCCAGTGTATCCGACAAATAGTTGTTCACACTGACGTATTTTTGACAATCTTGAGATGTAAAAGCTAAGAGCCCTTCTGGGATCTAGCTTATGCAGTCTTTCCTCTTCCTTACTTGTGTGAGGAGGAGGGTAGAATACAGGTAGAATTATTTTCTGTGACAGATGAAAGTCTGAAACTATTTTTGGTAGAAAAGAGGGTTTGACTCGAAGGACAACTTTCTCTTTATGAAAGATGATGTGAGGAGGACCACTCGAAAGTGCCTGCAACTCACTTACTCTGCAGGCTGATGTCAATGCAATAAGAAGTATAGTTTTTAACGTAAGAAGCCTTAACGGGCAAGAATGTAAAGGCTCAAAGGGTGCACATGTCAGAAATGTAAGTACCAAATTTAAATCCCACACAGGAACTTGAAAAGGTATTGGTGGAAAAACATTGTTTAAACCTTTTAGAAATTGTATTATTAAAGACATCTTAAAATAAGATTTTTCTTTTGAAGAGCGCTTGAAGATAGATGGCGCTGCTACGTATCCTTTTATTGTCTTAACCTGGAGCCCCAGATTAGCTAAATGTAACAGGAAAGATAATATCATTGGAATATCACATTCAAAGGGATCCACATTCTTATCCCTGCACCATTACTGAATTTATTCCAACGACACCGGTAGAAAGATTTTGTTGCTGGCCTTCTGGCCGAAAGCAACACCTCCATATCATTATCCGGAAGGTCCCAATCCTTGTATCTCAACCTCTCAGAAGCCATGCGTGAAGGTTGAGTGTGTTGACCTCTGGATGGAGAACGTGACCTCCCTCTTGCGAGAGAAGATCCTCTCTTTTTGGAAGACGTATTGGAGGGCAGATGGACATGTCGAGAAGGTCTGGGGTACCACGTTCTCCTGGCCCAATCCGGAGCAATTAGGATCAGGGTTTTCCTGAACTTTCTCAACCTCCTGATTACCTGAGGGATCACAGGGACTGGAGGGAACGCATATAGAAGAGGAATCTCCCACTCCACTACGAATGCGTCTCCTAGAGCTCGTCTCGGGGGAAATTCCCTTGAGCAGTACAGTTCGCATTTCCTGTTGACAATGGTCGCGAACAGATCCACTTGAGGGGTTGCCCAAAGAGTGAAGATCAATTGAAGGAGTTCCTGAGCTAGTTCCCACTCGTGGGAGACTGAACTCTGCCTGCTCAGAGCATCTGCCATTGTGTTTTGCTCTCCTGCTAGGTGAATGGCAGATAGAGAGATCCCTTCTTGTATTGCCCAGAAGCAGGGCTGCATTGCCTCTCTGCACAGTGGCAGTGACCCTACTCCTCCTCTCTTGTTGAGGTAATACATGGCCGCTGTGTTGTCCGTCATTATCAGGACATTCTTTCCCCGTACAGAGGGCAGGAAGGCCTTCAGAGCTAGTCTGATCGCCCTCAGCTCTAATAGGTTGATGTGTAGTCTGGACTCCGATGGAGACCAACGACCACTGATTGTCAACTCATTGGTGTGAGTTCCCCACCCCGTGAGTGAGGCGTCCGTTACTACTGTTATCTCCGGCCATGGTTGCCAAAAAGATTCTACCTTGAGGATATGTTTCTTGCAAGCCCACCAATGTAGATCCTGTGCTACCCTGGTTGGAACTTGTAAATGATCTGTCATTTCCCCTGAAAATTGGGACCATTGATCCTGAGGGCCCATTGAAGGGATCTCATACTCAATCTGGCTTCTGGCACCAGAAAAATGCAGGATGCCATGAGGCTGAGCAACCTGAGAAAATCAAAGGCCGGTAGATACTGGGCATTCTGGAATTTTGTCACCATCTGCAGAATGTGGTGAGCTCTCTCTTCGGGAGGTGAGGCTTTGCCGAACAAGTATCCAAGACTGCTCCTATAAACTGGAGCTTCTGTGATGGTATCATGTTTGACTTTTTTTAAATTCAGAGAAAACCCTAGTTTGTGAAGGAAGTGGCAAGTCTTGCATAGATGATCCTGGGCTTGTTCTGGATAACGTCCCCTGATCATCCAATCGTCCAAATAGGGGTAGATGTGGACCCCCCCTCTTCTGAGACACGCTGCCACTAACGCCATCAACTTGGTGAAAACATTTGGGGCTGAGGTCAACCCGAATGGCAGAACTGATAGTGAGAGTTGCCAATCGCGAACCTCAGGTACTTTCTGTGCTTGAGATGGATTGGCACATGAAGGTAAGCATCCCAAAGGTCCAATGATAGCAACCAGTCTTGAAGTTGGAGAGCCTGAAGGATCTGAGAAAGAGTGACCATCTTGAACTTGTCCTTCCTGAGGAACTTGTTCAAGTTTCTTAAGTCCAAGATGGGTCTCAGTCCTCCGTCCTTCTTTGGAATGAGGAAGTATGGAGAATACAAACCCTTGTTTTGTTCCGCTACAGATACATGTTCTATTGCACCTTTCTGTAGCAGGGTCAAAACTTCCTGCAACAGGAACGGATCTGGGTTTTAGGTAGGGTTGTATTCCGGTGGGTGATTCTGAGGTTTCTTTAGAAAGAGAAGGCAATAACCTTGGGATACTGTTTCCAGTGCCCAAGCATCTGAAGTAATGCCCCGCCATTCTTTCAGATGCTGTAAGATCCTGCCTCCCACTAGGATCTTGTGAGTCAAAACCTCAGAGTGGTTTTGCGGCAGCAGCGGCTGAAGGGACAGATGCCGCTGCCGGGGCAGATCTAGCACCTCTTCCTTGCCCCCGAAGAATTTCCTTTGCCCTCTTTCATTGGCCTGTCCCCTTCCTCTCCCAATTGAGTAGAAACGAAAAGGACGACCCGTCCAGGAAGATGAGCCTGTGTAGGGTGCGTTGCTGAGGTTGTCATATAGCGGCACTAAGTGACTTTTCCGCTGCCTTGGAGGTCTGCAGCTTCTCCAAACTTTCATCCGCCTTGCTGCCAACAACCTCAAGCCGTCAAATGGCATATTAAGAAGTCTGGATTGAACATCTAATGCGAAACCTGACTTCCTTAGCCACGCAAATCTGCGTAGCACTGCGCTAGACGCCATGGACTTGCTGATACTGTCAGCAGTGTCCAAAGTTGCTTGAAGGCATTCTCCCGAATTCTCCTTACCATCCTTAATTATGGATAGGAAACCATCACGTTCCTCTCCTTCCGGGATGTGTTGTGCTGCCGCTGACATGCAGTCCCACAGAGTATAAGTGAATCTAGCCAGCGCACAAGATACATTGGTGGACTTTAGAGCCATGCTTCCTGATGTAAAGACCTTTTTCGAGCATGTATCTATCTTCTTGTCATCCCTATCAGGGCGAATTGTAGGGTATGCAGCATTTTTTGTTGATGTGGCTGCCTGCACTAGCAGACTCTCAGGAGAAGGATGCTTACTCAAATACTCTGGATCAGAGTTACAAGGTATGTATTTTGCCACATATTTTTTATTCACTGCTAGAATAGATTCCGGTCTTTAGCAAGCAGCATTTACTCTCCTTTGCAGGGCAATATGAAAGGGAAGTATGGGATCTGGTTGAGGACCTCCTGACAAAATATCTGTCATATCATCCTGGTATACAGGTGAGTTCCTACCCCATCCCATAAACTCTTACTTTATTCATAGGTTTTCTGTAACCCAAATCAGCATGTTCTGCTGGATCTGGTCTTGCAAATTCGTATTCAGGGGACGTATCTAGTCCACTTGCAGACTGTAAACATTCATACAAATCCTACATTTTTGATTGAGGATTGATTAATTCCTCAGGAACTTCTCTTCTACCATATTTTACCCCTGCTGATGAAACATCAGGTTCATCATCTTCTTCATCCTTCTCATTTTCTGAGGACATTTCTCCATATACAGCTGACATAGTTTGGAAAAAATCATGTCTGCTTTCTGGGTGAAATACTTTCTCAGGAATAGGTTTCAACCCTGTAATTGGTGTCGACGTCGACAGAAGCGTCGATGTCGTGCCCGTTACCTTCAATGTTATCGAGGTATTCTTCGATGTTTTCGAAGGCACTACGAATGCTGTCAAAGGAATCTTCGAGGTAGTCGGCGTTGTCGAAGGAGCCTTCGAAACACTCGACGCCGTCGAAGAAGTCTTCGAGGTCGTCGATAAAGCACTCGACATGACTTTTTTCTGCTTGGTCATCGACCCTTTATACTCGACAGCCTTCGACAGAGGCTTCAAAGATGTTTTCGTCGAGGTCTTTAAAGACGTATCAACGTCTAGAGTCTTTTTTCTTAAAGTCTGTCTTTTTAGGTGTCTGGGAAGAGTCCCTAGAAGACACCCTCGACAATTTCTTGTCGGATTTTCTAGTTTTAGACCTTCCTCTGTCACTTCTTTTGTGAGTAGAGGCATGACCTTCAACAGACATTTTTGAGGGGGTCTGGGTCGCTTTCTCAAAATTTTTTATCATCGACTCTCTAAATGCTTCCCACTTTTTAGGAGAGTCATGTTTAGGTCGACAAGTAATAACTTCCTCCGAAGTCGAGGATGAAGAAGAAGAGGGAGATTGGTGTCGTCTCTTCTTCGCCTTTTTGGACGAACACGAGGACTTCCTTGATCTACTCCTCGATCTGGATTTTTTATGGCGTTTTGCCGAAGACTCAGCCGAGTCCTTCTTCCCTCTCCAAGAAAAGTTTGAGGATTCCTCCCCCACCGCCAGTTTACCTCGTCTTTCTTTCAAGGCCTTATGGGTCATAGATTGGCACGAACCGCAGTCGTCGATACGATGTTCGGACCCGAGGCACCAGAGACACTTACGGTGAGGGTTGTTCAGCGACATTTTTCTTCTGCACCATAGACATTTCTTTTACCCCGTTTTCGGAGTAGACGGGTGCGAAGAAGACGACATAATTCGCTGTGATTGAAGCGCCATTTTATTTCGATCCGAAGCGAAGCTAACGGAAAAACGGAACTGAGGCCAACGGGCGCGCTCGAGGCAATTATACTATTGATGAAGTCAACACTCGACGGAGGCCGCCGAGGGACATCGACGTCGCCGCCTCGAGTGGAGCGCCCTCTGCTGGAGAGAGGAAAAATGCTCTGAGGCGAAACCTAAAGGTAAGGATATATCTAAGATGAGGAATACGTGGGAGGACACAATCCATTCGAAGAAATGGTTCCAGCTGGCTTCTGTTCCTGTGTAGGCCCGCAGATCCTGTTGTTCCTGAGCCTCAGCCGTGAGGGAGAACGTCTGGAGGACTCCTGCACTGCAATGGGACGGTCGGCGAAAGAAAAGGACCAACTTCTATTCAGTGGCACTTCACCGTTTCAGCTCCTCTCGTCTAAGCAAATAGCAACACTGCAGATTTTTGGCTGTCAAGATGGGCTTTCCTTGCATCTGGGGTCCAGCACTCTGTTGAGGTGGCTCAGGCCAGTCCTGCTTCCTGGGTGTCCAGAGGATCTTCCTGGAGCTCTTGGCCAACTTAAAAGCAACGCACACAATCTGGTGTTCCACTCCCTGGCTCTACGGTTTCCAGCAGCAACTGCAGTGGAAACTCATCCAGCTCCGATAGGATGCTCTGGTGGCTTACTTTGGAGTTGATTGGTCACACCAACTCAAGGGGAGAAGTCGTCCTTGCAGGGCTTCTCTAGTCGAGGCGAATTTGGGGTTTCAGCACAGCAGTAGGGCTTCACCAGACAAACCAATGGTCCAGGAGTTGCAGCAGGCGTCTCCTCCAAGTTCTTCTTCGGATTCCTTTGTCCAGTGTTCCACCGGGCCTTCCAAACCAAAAAGCCTTGCCTTTTATGCAGGTTTCTCCCATTCATTCCAGCCTAGCTGTCAGTTACCCAGCAGGGGGGCTGTTTTTGCCGGACAGCGAGCTGGCCAGTCACCTAGGAGGGCATTCCTGTCTCCTAGGAGACTAAGCACAGGGGGTTTCGGGCACCTCCCTCACTTCCTGCCCCCGCCAGACACCCTGGAGCCAGAGGCAGGCTTCACTTGTGAATCCCGCCATAAACGAACAAAGAGATCAAGCGTGGTTTTGCACACAGAGTAAATCTCAAGAAGGACCTTTCCACAAAGATATGGCGAAAAAAGAAGACCAGTGCCATTTTAACAAAAATGGCACCCTTGGGTGCTTTACTGCAGCTGTGAACGCAGCCCGCGGTAAAAGTACACCACTGTAGTTAAAAGTAAACCACTGCCACCAGCCATTCATCGAGGAAAGGGTAACAAAAATGTTACATGAGAAACTAGACAAAGGAGATCCTAGGTAACCCTCCAGAACCCTAGATAGCGTGTGCTGGGTCTAGAAAGTTACACATTTAAGTAAAGTCAATTTCAATTCACTGCTCTTGGAAACAGTAGTTTATCCAAGAGAAGGTATTTAAAGACTTCCCTGTGTCACTGCACTGAAGGTGCTGTGTGACACAATGTAAATGATGATGCCTATGGAGTTTGTCAGGCTCCACAAACAAAAGAAACAGTGTTCAGATCACATTTTGTGTGGTATCCTGGAGACTACTCCGCTCTGAGGAAAATAAAATCAACCTCCATACAATATCTGCCCTATATAAAAGTGAAATAATTGCAGCCAAACACAATGCCTATAATACCAGAATTGCCCAAGCTAACTCAAGCATAAAGGAACTCTGTCATCTTGAAGGAATTAGAAGCCCCTATCCCTGTTCCAGACAATTGTATAAAAGATAAACCTTGGTGTTCTAACATACAGCATACATACATTTCCTCCACCTCACTTACTGACAGTGCCCACCTTCCTCGCTTTAAATTGACTAAAGTCTCCATCATCGAGACTGAAAAAATGATCCTCTCGCTCAAACCTTCCAACTGTAAGGGAGATCAATGCCCTACCCAACCGATGAAAGATGCTGCCAGGGATTTGGTCCCTTTCATCTCCAAGCTGATTAATGCTTCATTCTCCTACGGGCACCATACCGACCAACCTTAAGGAATCCTGGGTGCTCCCTCTACTTAAAAAACAGACCCTGGATCCCACCATCCCCACCAACTACTGACCAATCACAACAGTGCCTTTCCTCTTAAAAATTATAGATAAAATGGCCTAATTACAAATACAGAAACACCTGGAATCCAACCATCTGCTTGGCAGCCGTCAATCAGGCTTTCGGCCTCAACATGGGACTGAAACAGCCTTAATAGATTTAAAAGCCCAAATTGACGAGCTCAGGGATAACGGTAAATCTGCCCTCCTCCTTCTCCTGGACCTATCGGCTGCATTTGACCTCATGGATCACAGGGTCCTTTGTAGCCATCTGGACTCAGCAGCTCACTTTTCTAAAGAAGCCATTGTATAGACTGAATCCTTTCTTAATAGGACCATGCAAGTCTTCTCCCCTACTGCGGCTGCGGACCCTATCCCCATCACCTGCGGAGTGCCTAAGGGGTCCTGCGTCTCTTGTACCCAGTATAATATCTCCACAAAGCCCTTTTTCGATGATCTGGACCATCTTGGTATCACCTACACTAATTATGCAGATGATACCGAGATTCTCCTAACACTTACTGGTGATTATAAGGATTTGGCCTTGGTGAACAAGGTATATCTCATCATTGAGGCATGGATGGCCACACATGGACTGTGCCAGAATGATGACAAGACTGAGATCATTATCCTGGGCACCTCCTCAACCCTAAAAAAACTGAGCCCCAAATACGCAACTTTCAAGACCGACAGCAAGCGGATCACGTTTGCCAGTGAAGTTAAAACCTTGGAATTTTACATGGACTCGACCCTCTCGTTTAACAAACGAGTGAATGCAATCTCATCCGCTACAGCATACACTTGTAAATTAATCAGAGCAGGTAAACCTTTCTTGTCTACTTACAGTTGCATTACCTTGGCCAGAGCTCTGATTCTATCGAAGCTGGATTAGAGCAACTCGCTCTACATTGGAGCCAACAAGGAAATAATCAAGAAAATCCAGCTCCTCCAGAACAATGCTCTCAGAGCTGCACTTGGAATATCCAGGAGGGATCATATCCCTGAAACGAGAAGACCTAATAATTGGCTCTCCACCTATGATAAAATTCAGCTGAAAACGGCCTCCCTCACACACAAATGCCTTAACAATATGGCACCTTCTTTTCTCACGGAGAGAGACTTACCAGAAAAACCCATACAAGGCCCACTAGACTATCGAGTGACAACTGCCTCCTGGTCCCAAGATTTCAACGCTCCAGAGTTGGGGGTCGCAGTTTTTATCACTTAAGGCAGCTCAACTGTGGAACTCCTTACCCCTTCCCTTTCGAGTAAACCAATCCTGCCCTCACTTCCGGCAGAACTTTATAAGTTGGCTCAAAGACTGACAAGTAACCTGCCCAGTTCCTCAACACCTCCTTGACACGTATGCGGTGACACCTTGTATATAACTGTGTAACAAAACTGTATCTAGTATCTTATGATGTATCCTGCCTATGTGCCTTCACATGACTATGTATCTTTCTCTTATGTAATATGAATTTGTACTTATCTGTAACCTAGCTGGTAGCTGTCTTATGCAATGCGCCCCGATACCCTTGGGTCTGGTGCACAATACAAGTAATAAAACAAACAAACATTAAAAAAATACATAAGAGTGGGAAAAAAGGGTCTCACTCTCTCCAGGTTAAAAACACAAGTCCTCAAAATTCAGCAAAGTTGCTGGGGGTCTCTAAGGTAGAGAGGAATTGGCACATTTCTGAGAATTCTCCCTAACAAGCATCATCCTGCATCGGCCATGTTTGAGTGGACTGATGACTCGTAGCAGGAGGTAACGGAGGAAACGCGTACAGAAACAGGCCCCCCACGGGAAGGAGAAGGCATCCCCCACGTTCCTTGGTTGGTGGAACCTGCTGGCAAACCTCTGGCATTTGGATTTTGCCGCCGTTAAAAACAGGTCTATCTGGGGCCTGTCCCACGTGACGAAAATTTTATTTATTGAATTGGTTTTAACAATGTGCTTAATACCCGAGTTGGGTTTCTAAGCGCGGATCTGGGATGCAAAACTCTGTTGCTCTGTGTGGTCTTGCTTCCAAGTCCAGCACGTTGCCCCTGTTGCCTCTCTGCCCCAGTCCACCTGGTCCTGCCGAAATTCCCACTTGTGGCAGGAGCACAACTCCCTGCTGAGGGAGTCCGTGATGGTGTTCTTGACTCCCGCTCAGCCCTCCAGATAAGGTGTGTATCGGCCCTTTTTACACCCAGAAAACATAACAATGCGGCCCTTTTAAATATTCCTTGCTTACCACTTAGACATGCTATTTATGCCTGCACCCCCATAAATCATAGTTTGCAAACCCACTCTTTAATTTAGCAATCCAAAGAAGCAACTGGGACGGGTCCTAGTCTGTTTTTTTTAACACAATGCTCTGTTAATGATTCTATCAAGATAATATGTTATGAGTAATGTAAAAAGGAATTTGTGTTTTGTTCACTTTGTTCAACTGCCTGCATTTTGTAGGTTACAGTGTTATTAAATCATCTGGAATCATGAACATGCTTTTCACTTTGAATTAAGACAGATAGTATTGTGTAAAATGAACATTGTCTTAAACAAAGGCTGCATTTCTGCTTAATTTTCCTCAGTCTTAATCTGCTTTAATAGAGGCAGCAGCATGTGAATTCCATACTTTGCATTATTTTCATCACAGTAGCACACCAAGTGGATTTAATGGCTTGGGCTTCTTGATCTCGAAGTTTAAAAAGAGCCTCCCAGCAAGCAGTTTGGCTTTTGTGAGAATGAAAATGTTTTGGGTGTTCTATATGAAGATGTGGTTATTATGCATTAGTATTGCACGTGCTTGTGTGCATGAAAGGGCACTAGACATCGTTTGTTTTCTTAGAGAGTAACAAATAACCATGCATGTTGTCTGAACTTTAACTCCCTTTCTGACCACCCACCGAAAGCATGTACAATGCATACAGGTAGAAGCAGTGCTGTATATATTTTCAGTGGCACAGATTGTACCGGTACCTTTCAACAGGACTGCAATATATTCAGGCTATACGCATGTCACGGCACAATGCCAAATATTCACAGCAGGCTGATTGCATCATGCCACAAGAAAACACTGGGAGGTTGAGGGAAAACTTGGAGTCACAGGCAAACCCTTGCGTAAAGGGTGGAACCCTTGATATATACAAACAAGCCCGTGAATCACAAAACACCGCCCTCATAGAATGAATAGGGGATACTAACCCATGTACTCAAATGTCAACACATTAGTCAATAATGCATAATACCAAAGTTAGAAAATCTAAAACCATTACATATTTTAATTTGAAATTTCACACACATTTCATATAAATTGAATACAAAAGTAAATTAGAGAATACTCTCATTGGATAAATCAAGAGAGTACTAAATACAGAGAAAACAAGAACATAAACAGAAAAAAATCACTCCACAGTAATGATGCAACGTAATTCCACAAATGCAACCCATAAATGGGAGCCTAGGTGATCGAGTGGCTTATACACAGTGATAATACGTAATCAAAATTCACTTAGTAACTATTCCACTTCTCACCATTCGTACCATACACTCTCATGCATAAAATATGCTTCATTCATCCACATACACACAAATCAGACAATGATGAAAACACGCCCACATTTCTTAGCAGGACTGCTATGTTTTGGGACAGTACCTGCATTTCTTAACAGAGCTGCTGTAATGGCAAAGCAAAAACATTTGTTGGCATTTTCTGCAGCAAGCTAAAGTGCTGAGCAAGAACAGGGTCTAAGCTTTTTCCACCAATCTCCCCAGTTGGTGGAATGCACACTGGCAGACAGTGTGAGAAGATGGCATTGCTGTCATATACTTCAATCCCTTCTACTCGGTCTTGCACTTTTAAAAACTACTGATTTCAAAACCTCATTATGAATCTCCTGACTCATGTAGGATAGTTCAAACAGGCTTAGCGCTTTTGACAAGCAATGTACGTCAGGCAAGCCTCATATGGAACTGCCAGTGCCCTAACCCTATGTGCCTTTCAGTGTCAACATCCTGTTGGGGAAGGCAGCTCAGGGGGTCAATAACCCGGCTACAGAGATTATTGTGTAAGCTGTTGGTGCAAATCCTGTTGATAGGTGAGTTAATGAGTCTGCCTCAGAGGTATCAAAAGGACTACTAAATGTTCAGTGATTCAGAAGACACACGTCATCAGGGATGTTCTAAGTGTAATGGCTCAGAACACAGAAATCATCAGGGCTGCTATACCTGTGATTGCTCAGAACACACATCTCATATGGGCTCTTGTAATGGCTCAGAATACACACATCGAGGCTGCTATACCTGTAATGGCTCAGAACACACATCACATATGGGCTCTTGTAATTGTAATGGCTCAGAATACACACATCGAGGCTGCTATACCTGTAATGGCTCAGAACACACATCTCATATGGGCTCTTGTACTTGTAATGGCTCAGAATGCACGCATCGAGGCTGCTATACCTGTAATGGCTCAGAACACACATCACATATGGGCTCTTGTAATTGTAATGGCTCAGAACACACATCTCATATGGGCTCTTGTACTTGTAATGGCTCAGAATACACACATCGAAGCTGCTATACCTGTAATGGCTCAGAACACACATCACATATGGGCTCTTGTACTTGTAATGGCTCAGAATACACACATTGAAGCTGCTATACCTGTAATGGCTCAGAACACACATCACGTATGGGCTTTTGTACTTGTAATGGCATACAGTATTGGTAAAGCATCTGCATTCAAGCAAGTGCTGCATCTGGTCCGACAAACCTCTAACTCTATAATTCCCAGCCTCATGGCCAAAAGAAGGTTTGCACACATCTAAAAAGGGGCACCCAATGATAAAGCTGCACTAGATGTTTAAATAGAAAAAGCCTTTTCAGCTTTTGGGATATTTATTAGTGCTATGTTAAAAGACGAACAGAAAAACAGGAGAGGAAGAGCAACTCTGAACCTAAGCAACACAGAAGAACAATAGTGTGACAGGGAGGGAGGGGTGAAGGACAGAAAACATACTAGACAATCCGAAACAGAACTTCATTTCTGATTTATGAAACACCCGATGTAACCAGCTGGCATCTGTAATAGCTCTTAGAAGAGTATTTGCCCAAGTATCATGAAGATGAAGCTGGGCAATACGCATCTACAAGGTTCATGTGTGGGGAAAATGTTTTACACAGGTGCAATACATTATTTAGAACCACTTTGAAATACAGCTGTTTTGTCACTAATTTTTTGAACAAAGTTTTAATTTTACACACAAATTGGATAGTTGTCAGGCAATTTTTACTCTTGTGAAGGAGGAAACTAATTTTTACTCTTAAAATTGGATTTACTCTCTAATTCAAAAAAATGGGAGTAAAATACTCTATCTCCAAAATCCTATCTGGAGCACTGCTCCCGCTAGGTGAAGAGAAACGAGAAACAAGAAACATCTCTTGACCGACGGCCCAGAGCCACGAGTCCTGTGCTTCCTTGGAGAGCACCGAGGGTGAAGTGCCACGTTTCCTGATGTAGAACACTGTGGCGGTGTTGTCCGTGAAGATCCTGCCACCTTGGCTTTCAGAGACGGATGGAACGACTTGAGGGCCCAGAACACTGCTCGTAGCTCCAGGATGTTGATATAGAGGTCCTTATCCTCCGGGAGCCACAGGCCTCTGGCGTGTAGCTGTCCGGTGTAGGCTCCCCAGCCCACCAGAGAAGCATCTGTGGTGACTGTCTTCTGGTATGGAAGGGTTTGAAGCACCGCTCCCTGGGCGATGTTGGAGCGGACGACCCACCACCTTATCGCCCGTGGCGGTCTTCATCGACAACAGTCGCTGCACCTTCTTCCCTGAATGGCCGCTAACCTCTCCTCCAATGGCGATGCCAGGCAGTACAACATATTGAGTCTGCCTCCTGGGAACAGCAAGTTCTGCAATGGTGTTAAGCAGGACTTTGGATAGCTGATGGAGAATGCCAGGTCAGCAGATGGACGGTCGCCTTTGTGTGTCTAACAGGCAACTTTCATGAGAGGGACCGGATGAGCCAGTGGTCGAGGCACCGGTATATGTGAATCCCTCGTAGACGCAGATGGGCCACCACCAGTGCCAGGTAGTTCGTGAACACTCTGGGGGCCGACTTCAAGCTAAAGGGTAGGGCCTTAAACTGATAGTGCTGTCCCTGCACTACGAAATGTAGAAACATTTGGTGCTTCCTATGAATGGGGACGTGGAAGTAGGCTCTGCGTTGACCTGACGCAATTGGAGCGCCGAATTGGCAAAAATCTTCTTGCCCAAGGAATCAAGAAATGTGTCCTCCTTGGACAGAACTTGAGTCGCAGCTGCGGAAGTCACAGAGGCTGGCTTAGATTGCAGAGTGGCGGCCGCTACCCCCTCCGAGGACGGGAGCGGGCATGACGCCAAGGCTACTTCCTCAGAGGTGTGAAGCCTGTAACGGGCATCAATTCCTTTATTTATGTGCAGCTCAGTGTGGGGTTTATCCCAGACTTTGCGGGCCTCGGCCACGACGTCCCTCTGAAGGAACATGCCGGTGCGCTCCTGTGGAGACAAGGTTAGCGCCCCCAAAAGCACCCTTTCCTGCGGAGCCGGTGCCTCAGGCACTGGTATGTCATGGAGTGACATGTCCAGTACCCGGTCGTGAAATGCTCGTACAGAGCGGGGCTGGTCCTCATCTGCCAAAGGGTCGGCTAGAGCATCCGGATCCCCCGACTGCGACGTGACAGGTGTCAGATTGGCATCACGCTCTGCTGAAGACTTGTCCACCAGTGACAAGGGAGGCAGAGGCGGAAGAGCTGGAGGAGGGCCGGGCGGTAGAGGAGGTGCTACCGCCGGGGCGACAGGCGCCATGACAGGAACTGCCGGGGCAGGCAACGGAGTCTGAGGGCAGATTTCCCTAAAGAGGCCCTTAAAGTACTCCCTCATGGGATCAGAGTCCATTAGACTATGACATTTCCCAAAAAAGGCATCCTCTGCCGAGGCCTTAGGCGCCGGAGGGGGCAGAGGCCTCTCATGAGGAACATAACCCCACAAACGTAGGGGTTATGTTGCCAAGAGGGCCCGCCACCAACCGGGTCTACATAGACCAATGGGGCAGGTGTAGGAGGAAGCGAGACCGAATGTGATAGTGGCATCCGAGCACGCCAGTCATAGGAAGGGCGGAACAGATTCACACTGTCGCATGGATAAGGTTGTCCACCAAAAAGAAGGTTCCCAGCACCCGTCGACGATAGCGTGGGTGTGAGGGAAGAATCCAAAATGGCCACCGTAGACCACGCAGGAACACCCGCCATTTTGTGAACATCTGAGGAGAACTGCGTTACATGTGTAGATGAGGCAGTTGACTCCACAGATTGGTCAGGGGACTTGACTGAAATTTTAGCCTTGACACAAGGATCCTCGGCAGAGCCAGTACTATGGGGCCTTGGATGTTTACTGGGCATCCTGTCCCTTGAATTAGCCTCCAAAAGGAGGAACCTCAGCAACTCCGGTAACGGAGGAGTTGCGGTCGACTACCTCTCCCGGTGCCCACTGAACAGAACCGGTACCTCCGCGAGCGCAGGAAAGTTGAGGAACCCACCTCACAGACAAGACCTTTAAAGGCCTCTCAGTTCTGTTGGTACACACCTTAGCCAAGTTAAGAGGAACCTCGGAATAGAGTCTGGTCTTACTGGCTCCTTCGAGAGGGGCCTCGAACTGTGGTTCAGTACAGAAAGCCTCAACAGAGGCCTCAGGGTGCACCCCAGTGTCTATGTGGGAAGCTCCAGACAAGGAGACCTCGGAACAAACTCCAGTACCAAACGCCTCAGCGCGACTATTCTGGCTATTAGCACCTGATTGGTGAACCTCGGATCGTGATCCGGTATAGGCAGGCCCCTTGTGGAAACCCTCAGAGAAAACCCTGGTACGCCTATTAGGCCTGCGAGGCACCTCAGGGATAACCCTGGTAGCAGAGCTTTTGAAGCCCCTACCGGACCTGGAGGAATCTGGGAAGGAGTCCCCCGGCCGGGGTGCCCTGAAAAGTAAAGAACTTACCAAGCGTCTCTTTCCGTCAAGGAAGAGTTGGAAACACGATGGAGGAACCTTCTACAAGATTTCCTCCCACCTAGCAAGAAAACGTTGAAGTGCCCGGACCGAAAGGGAGACTCCGAAGAAACAACGGTTATCCGGTCCCAGGCACTCCAAGCAGAGAGAATGGGGATCCGCCCTAGCGAAGTGACGCTCGCAAGTTGAACAAGTGGCAAATCCCAGACACTCTGGCATAGACGGAGGACTACGCGATAGCATAACCGGAGCAGGAGACAAGGAAAACGGGAAAGAAAAAAGATCTTCCCGGTGATGCTGGCGCGTCCAGCCCCGACCGCGGAGAGAAAAGCACTGAAGGGTAATGTGCGGGGCGAAGCTAAGGAGAGCCGAGTTACGGCCGCGTGCGGTACCCGCATAAAGAGAGAAGAAGGACACAATTTTCAATTTGATGCTTTTTTACAAAAAGTGCTCCGGTCCCGTCCCACAGGACGCAATGTCCTAAAAGTATGGAGGAAAGGGGACGGGACGTAGGAGTACTACTGTTATCTCCGGCCATGGTTGCCGAAAAGGATCTCCCTTCAGAATGCTGTCCTTGCAAGCCCACCACAGGAGAACCTGTGTGACCCTGTTTGGAACCTGAACTAGGTCTGACATGTCGCATGAGAATTGAGAACATTGTGTCCTGAGAGCCCATTGAAGGGATCTCATTCTCAGATGAGCCTCTGGCACCAGGAACATGCAGGATGCCATGATCCTATGAACCCACCTCAGACAAAAATAACATTCTCAATTGGGTGGTGTCCCGTAATGTGAGGACGATTACAGACAACACTCGGCTCTGTGCCTGGTCCAACCAACATCATACAGACTTCCACATCACTGTACAAGGCCTGCTACCCCTGACTTTTAACAATTCCCAAAAATGTCTAAGTAGGAAATATAATAAAATCACACCAGCAGATATGAATCTAGCACACAGATCCTTATGGCCCAGACAACGGATAACGACTCATGTAACTCTTTGGTGTCCGCATTCTTGCCCACTTTCCAGGAACTGGTGGATAGAATGGCCCATATCCGGTCCCGACAGGTTAGGGTAATTCTGAGCCACCAAAAATGGTTTACAGCGACACCTAAAACCCTCAAGAAAGAAAAAAGAAACCTGAAGGGTACGTGGTTAAAACGCACCACAGTGGAAAATAAAAATAACTGGAAGGCAGCAGAAAAATTCTATAAACCATCCATTCTAAATGCCAAGAAACACTTTTATAATGATCAAATTAATAGGGCACAGAACTCTACGGGAAAGCTTTTTGAGATACTTAGATCCCTAGAGAAACCCAAGGCTTTGCACTCTCCGGCCTTCGGCAACGTATTGCGCGGAAGTACAGAATGCCTTTGATGCTAAAATCGTCAAAGCCAGGGAAAAACATCCTGCTGGCTTTCCCTCAACTCGAAACCTCATGTCCCCTGTCTAATCATATTAAATTACCTGAAGCGGACAAATTTGTCTTGACACCTATCGCAGCCTTGTATATGAGATCTATGCTGACCACCATGCGCCCGACTCTTCATGTACTGAGAACATCCTCCCCCATAGGATTATACTGGACCATCAAGAGTTGTTTATACCCTTTTTTACCCGTATGGTAAATTCTTCTTTTAGAGAGACTCATATTGCTGAAGCCATTAAGGTTGTCATGATCACCCTCCCTGCTAATAAAATCTGGCTCGTATCCCAGGGATAGGAGTAATCTTAGACCAATCACAGTCCGTTTCTCCTGAACGCAACAGCACAATTCCAACACTTTGTGGCGTAGAAGAACATATTGCACAAACAGCAAACAGGATTTAGGCATGCGCATAGCACAGAGACAGAGCTTATCGACCTGCAGACCCACATGTTGAGAATAATGGACGAGGGGAAAGCTGGCATGCTGGTGTTGCTTGACCTATCAGCAGCGTTCAATTTACTCGACCATATCAAACTAGTGAGATGTCTAGAACAGGCAGGTAATTGCTCGAAGATGGTGGTCGATTGGATACACTCTTTCCTCTCAAATCGCCTGTCCAAAATTCACTGGGGTGAAGCATTCTCACCTCTTGCCCCCATCAATTGCGGTGTCCTCGCAGGGCGCCAGCTTGTCACCTATACTCTAACTTGTACCTTCGACCGACTACTCTGCTCACTGTTAGAAAACACTGGTGTATTATTTATCAATTACACCAACGATACACAGCTTGTGCTAGAGCTTAGTGGTAATTTTGCTAAGGACTCCATTAACATCTTTGGCGCCTAGGATTTAATTGAGGCAGCAAGACCAAACTACTCATGTCCGGCTCTTGGCAAGCTTGCGCCAAGCTGAGTACGATTTAGCTGCTTTTAAAATCAAGAGCAGCACAATCCAGGTGCTCTGCAAAGTAGAAACTCTGGTCATCACTTTGGAATCCTCATTGGGTGCAGAATCTCAGGTTAATCAGATTAGTAGGAGCTGCTAGTACCACTTATGCCTGCTCAGACATCAGGCCCCTGGCCACAGAGAAGAACTGCGCAACAATTGCTCGAGCCACTATATTATCGAGGCTGGACTATGGCAATGCACTTCAGATAGGAGCGAACACTGCCTGACAAAATGTCAGACCATTCAAAACAATGCTGTACGCATTATCAAAAAGATTCCAAGAGGTGAGCACATCTCGGCCGGAAGAAGAAATCTTCACTGGCTGGCAGTGAAAGATCTTATTGATTTCAAAGCCGGGACATGAGTACACCGCTGCCTCCTTAGAGATGCTCCTCTCTATTTAAAGTCACTACGATACCCATATATTCCCAGCAGACCCCTCTGTTCAGGAAACTAGGGTCACATTAACTGTCTAGTGTACAAGCGGAGCAATGGATTAGGTCGTTCATTTTCTGATAGAGCTGCTAACCTATGGGCCACTCTTCCAAACGCTCTGAGACATGAAATAAACAGTTGAATGTTGTGCTGAGCTTTAAATACCTTCCTAGTCGTTTCATCCATCTCATCCTTTGTCTTCATGTTGGTGCCCTGATGCCTGCAGCACTGTATACATTTACAAATAAGTGAATAAATAAATGAGGCCGAGCAACCTAAAAGGAGTCGAAGGCCGCGAGACGCAGGGCACTCTGAAATTTTGTGATCTGCAGAATGTCTTGAGCCCTCACCTCAGGTGGTGAGGTCTTTCCCAAGGATGTATCCAGTGCAGCCCTGATGAACTGGAGTTTTTGCAATGGTGTCATGTGGGACTTCTTGTAATTGAGGGAGAAGCCCAGTCTGTGGAGAGAGTGGCAGGTCACGCTGAGATGATCCAGGAGTTGTTCGGGAGAACGCGCCCTGATCAGCCAATCGTCCAGTTAGGGGTAGACATGAATCCCCTCTCTCCTGAGACTTGCTGCCACCACCGCCATCAGTTTGGTGAAAACCCTCGGGCAGAGGTCAGCCCGAAAGGGAAAACTCGAAACTGAATGTGAACCGCCAACAGCGAACTTCAGGTACTTTCTGTGCTAGAGATGGATTGGCAAATGAAAGTAAGCATCCCAAAGGTCCAATGACACCAAGCAATCCTGGAGTTGGAGGGCCTGAAATATCTGAAAAAGTGTGACCATCTTGAATTTGTCCTTACTGAGGAACTTGTTCAAGTATCTCAAGTCCAAGATGGGTCTCAGTCCTCCGTCCTCCTTAGGGATCAGGAAATATGGAACATACCATTGTTTGTTCAACTCAGTTACAGCTACTGGCTCTATAGTACCTTTCTCTAGCAGGCTCAAAATTTCCTGCAAAAGGAATTGATCTAGAACCTTTAACGAATGGCTTCCCGGTGGATGATTCTGAGTTCTCTGAATGAAGGGAAGGCAGTAACCTTGGGCTGTTTCCAGTGCCCATGCATCCAAAGTAATGCCCCGCCATTCTTTCAGATGCTGAGACAGTCTGCCTCCCACCGGGGTGTCATGAGTCAAGACCTCAGAGAGGTTTTGAGGCGGCTGAAGCTGCTACTGATGGTAAAGTAGACATTGCTTGGGTGGGCTTTGCACCTCTCGCTCATCTACCCAGAGTGAATCTTCTCTGGCCTCTTGACAGGCATTCCTCTCGCTCTTCCAACTGAGGAATAGTAGCAAAAGGATCTACCCCTCCAAGAAGGTCAACTGGGGTGAAAGGGCTCAGGCTGCCCAATGGCGGCACCTAGAGATTTGGCTGCTGCCTTCAAGGTCTGCAGCTTCTCAAGGCTTTACTCAGCCTTGCTGCCAAAAGGATGAGACCTGTCAAAAGGCATATTAAGGACAATATATTGGTGCAAATCCAGACTTCCTTAACCACACAAACCTGTATATCACAGTGCTTGCCGCCACTGGCTCTGCTGATACTGTCAGCAGAATCCAAACCCGACTAAGAGACTCACCATGGCCTCTTTGCCATCTTTTACAATGGCCAAGAAGCCGTCTCTTTCCTCCCCATCGGGAATATGTTCAGCCGTCATAGATACACAGTCCGTGTAGGTGAATTTCGCAAGGGCACAGGTGGAGTTGGCTGATTTGAGAGCCATGCTCCCAACAGAAAAGGCTTTCCTTGACCAGGCGTCTATACGTTTATACTCCCGATCTGGTGGGATGGTCGGATAGGCAGCCTGCTTGGAGGAAGCGGTTGCTGCTTGCACCACCAGGCTTTCTGGGCTAGGATGCTTTGACAAGTAGCTGGGGTCATTACTTGACGGCCTATATTTTTTTGTCAAATTTTTATTGACTGCTGGACTCGATTCCAGTGCCTCCCAATTTGATGGAGTTGTCGATGTCTCTGATGAAGACGCCTTGGGTATTGATGGCACCAATGGTGTCAATGGCGTTTGTCTGGACTTATTCTGTGATGGATTTCGATGGCTCGAAGGATTTTTCAATGATTTTTCATTGTGTCAAGGCCTCGACAGCTCTCAATGAGAATCGGGCCTTTGCGCTGCGCTCGAGGTTGTGCAGGATTTGGCACGAGCCCTTTCCTTAACGGCTTCAGAAGGTGCGGTTGGAGCATAGCCTACTTGCTTTGAGGGTTTCTGTCTCTCGAATATCTTTCGCATTTCCTGCCTGAATGATTCCCATTCAACCGAAGTAGAGGCCTTCGTGGGGCAATATATACTCCTCTCAGGAGAAGAGTCGGACAAGGAAGACTAAGTAGGCGATTTATGATGCCTTTTCTTCAACATCCTCGAAGACAGCGAGTAGTGAGAGCCACTTCGTGACCTGGACCTTTTTAGACTTCTTTCGTCGAGGAGAGTCATCCCTCGCTTCGTTGGAAGAATGTTTTTTTGACAGGGTAGTTGAAGGGAATTTTTGGGGGAGTCTCCCTACCGCCAATTTCCCTTTACGCTCCCTTCCAAGCTTTTCCGGTCATCGACTGACACTTCTGACAGACCGAGGTCTTGTGCTCCACACCGAGACTGCACAAGCACACTCGATGTGGGTCCATTAGCGACAACTTGGCGTCGCAGTCTTGGCATTTTTTTAAACCCGGTCTTCGGGGTAGTCTGAGCCAAAGACATTATAGAAAATCACCGTAGAAAATTATGAAGCACGCCGTAGGTTCACGAAGCAAAAGCTTACTCAGAAAAACGGAACTGAAGCCAACGTGCTCTGCACGTGCTACATATACCTTCAATGACATCACCCTCGAGACGGAGGCCCTCGTG
Organism: Ambystoma mexicanum; assembly: GCF_040938575.1. Lineage (NCBI taxonomy): Eukaryota > Metazoa > Chordata > Amphibia > Caudata > Ambystomatidae > Ambystoma > Ambystoma mexicanum. The sequence continues at coordinate 4,700,096 of NC_090929.1, read as the reverse complement.
GGACATGAAGTCGACTGCATCAACGCACAAGCCCTCTGACGAAAATGTTTCCGAAGCAGCTGAAGCTGGATATTGGAGATATCAAAAGATGAGGAATACGTGTGAGGACACAATCCATTTGAAAAAAAAAACAGGTACAAGACAGGTGTAGGAGTGAACAGTAGTTGCAAGGTTCTCCCCGCAGAACGGTGGATGCAAGGTTCCTGCTACAAGGTGGAAGGGAAGTATAATATGGGTGGGCAATGGGTGAGTATAGGTGCTTGCAGGGTCTCTTCCCCCTACCCCCACACCCTACATTTATGTCCTCTTGCACTGCCTTGGAGACTGGGAAAAGGAACCGCTTGGGCTGACACTGCATTTGAAAAAGAAATATCTGGATGTGCGGCATGAAAAATGCTGTAGGGGGAAAAGGGTTCTGAAAAGTGGCTTGACAGATTTGTTCATTGAATAGATTTTTGCTTCAGATTTTACTTATTTTATTTACTGTGGACTGTGTGACCATCAACGGTTTAATTCCACTAGACTGAGTCATTGGTACCAGCTAAGAAGCTACAGATGGTGTTGTCAACATGTGGGGTTTGAAGGTTGATGCAATGCCATTGAAGGTGGCCTCAGACAGGTCTTGGTCTTAAGCAAGGTGCATCAAAAAAACTGCAAAGTTGGTGATGGCTGTCTTGATGAGCCTTCACTGGCAGGCATCCTGCATGCCCTCACTCAGTGATGGTCCATTTGTGATAGTTGTCCTGGTATTTGACACTGAGGCAGCTGAAGGAAGCCCCATTGATGAGGGCACAAACAATCGGTTGGGGGCTAACTGAATAGCTGACGCGCTTTGGGAAGTATTATTTGATTTTCGATTTTTTAAACAAGTGATAGTTTCCAGATAGCTGCAAACCCTAAGAAGTGGGTACTCACCCCTTGTCCCCTCAGAATACGATTATAGTTAAATAGCTCCCTAGTTTTGCGATTGTCAAAAATTAATGCTACTGATCAGAAGTATTCATAAATTAGTTAAATCCCATTTATCATTGTTACATTGAAAATGTATTTGCGCTCAACTATGGATTCTTTGCGCTTAGTCTTAGCCGACACGTGTTTCAACCTTTGGTCGTCTTCAAGGCTAACAACCTGTTCTTTAAACTGATCTGTAACCGGCAATTTGGGCAAATGTTCTTGATGTCCACTAATGTGCAACTAATTCCAAAGTGATATTTCAAGTAGATTTTTGTAGTTCAACAGTCAAACTGCATGTATGGTAAATCCAAATACTTTATGGAGATTGTTCTGAAAACGGGTGTCTGGTCAGGAATCACCCTAGGCAGTCCGCGTGTGGTTTCCCCATTGATGAGGGCCTTGTGGCTGTCACACCTGCAACAACCATCTCAGAAAGCACATGGGAAAGGTCAGCATCGTTCTACATATATCCCAAGAAGAGCCCAGTCTCTCCTCGGACCAGGCCCTTCAATGGACAGGACTCCTGCCATGAGCCCAGCCTCTCCTCAGATCAGGCCCTCTCATGGTCGGGACTCCATCCATGACCACAGTCTCCCCTCAGATCAGGCCCTCTCATGGTCAGGACTCCTTCCATGAGCCCAGATTCTCCTCGGATCAGGCACTCTCATGGGCAGGACTCCTTCCATGAGCCCAGGTTCTCCTCGGATCAGGCCCTCTCATGGGCAGGACTCCTTCCATGAGCCCAGGTTCTCCTCGGATCAGGCCCTCTCATGGTCAGGACTCCTTCCATGAGCCCAGGTTCTCCTCGGATCAGGCCCTCACTTGGATAAGACCCCTTCCATGAGCCCAGCCTCTCCTCAGATCAGGCCCTCTCATGGTCAGGACTCCTTCAATGAGCCCAGCCTCTCCTCGGATCAGGCCTTCCCATGGACAGGACTCCTTCATGAGGCCCGCCTCTCCTCAGATCAGGCCCCCTCATGGGCAGGACCCTTTCCATGAGCGCAGTCACGCCCCATATCAAGCCCTCTCATGGGCAGGACTCCTGCCATGAGCCCAGCCTCTGCTTGGACCAGGCCCTCTCATGGGCAGGACTCCTTCCAGGAGCCCAGATTCTCCTCGGATCAGACCCTCTCATGGGCAGGACTCCTTCCAGGAGCCCAGATTCTCCTCGGATCAGGCCCTCTCATGGGCAGGACTCCTTCCAGGAGCCCAGCCTCTCCTTGGATCAGGCCCTCTCATGGGCAGGACTCCTTCCATGAGCCCAGCCTCTCCTCAGATCAGGCCCTCTCATGGGCAGGACTCTTTCCATGAGCCCCTCACCTCACTACTCTGAAATCAAGGCAGTGATGTGGGGCAACAAAATAGATTAACTTTTCATGATTATTGTCCAAATCAACGATTTGTAAAGAGAAAAAGACTGGCAAATCCTTAAAAGAGACTTCTAAGATGTGTCTAAGATAAGAGGAAGCATGGGGACTTTTAATGTTAAAGGACATTTGTACCGCGCACTATCACCACCGAAGTGGTCCCCTGGCGCTCTGGCGGCTCGGAAAAGGGAAGGGAGGGTTGGTTAGTGGGAAGGAGCTAGAAAAGTGCAAGAGAGCAGTGATGTGCTGTTGGCGGCCTCAGCCCGGTGGGTCGTTGGCTGGGCCTAGGGGGTTTTGCGGCCGGTAGTCATCGTGTACTGTTGTGCAAGTCTATGTGTGTTTTTGTTTTGTTGTTTCCATGTAGTGAGGTTTGTGCGGTTTGCTGTGCTGTAGGTTTGTGGTTGTGTTTGGTTTAGAGTTTGAGAGATGAGGGAAATTGTTAGCGCAGTTGATTAGTTGGCAGCTCTATCCCGACTTCAGGCGGTGGGTTTCTGTTTTCTCCCCAGATGGGTTTCGGTAGCACCTCTACGCATCTGTCATGATATGAGTCCATCCAGCCAATGTGGAAAAAGGTCTTGCAGGATCAGTTCTCGCAGGAACGTGGCTGGAAATCCCAGCCCACTGAGCATGCGAGGCAGCGTGAAATCTCAAACGTTAATATGCAGGATTCTGCAACCAGTCCCTGAATGAAGGAGAAGAAGACAGAGGATAGAATCTGAAAATCCCCCCGGGGGCGGTCCCCAGTGCTTACCCCACCTCAATGGCTGCAGGACAGAATGCCCCATAGAAGGGGACACGTCTACCCCAAGAGAAGCAAACATTGTACCAAGGATTCCCAGCCGGCACAGGAATATATTCAAGCGTTGTGCCGCAATGACGGGTTCGACAGATTGAGAAATCGTAGTGCCAGAATGGAGATGGAGAGCGGGCAGTGGAAAACATCACTCACCGTTTAAAGCAGGGGTCACCGGAGAGAAGCGACATTCCAATTGTAACCTGCCAGGGAAAGAGAAGACAATGTCAGATAGAGAGACAGTTGATTGGAATCCTGGGACAATTTACAGGTGAAGAGAGGGCTAAGAGAGGGGCTGAGCTTGGGTGGCAGGACCCCCAGATGCATCAGAGAGGGATGAAGGGCTGTGGCAGAGGGGCTGAGCTTGGGTGGCAGGACCCCCAGATGCATCAGAGAGAGGTGAAGGGCTGTGGCAGAGGGGCTGAGCTTGGGTGGCAGGACCCCCAGATGCATCAGAGAGAGATGAAGGGCTGTGGCAGAGGGGCTGAGCTTGGGTGGCAGGACCCCCAGATGCATCAGAGAGAGATGAAGGGCTGTGGCAGAAGGGCTGAGCTTGGGTGGCAGGACCCCCAGAGGCACCAGAGAGATGACGTGATGTGGCAGAGGGGCTGAGCTTGGGTGGCAGGACCCCCAGAGGCACCAGAGAGATGACGTGATGTGGCAGAGGGGCTGGGGTTGGGTGGCAGGACCCCCAGATGCACCAGAGAGAGATGAAGGGCTGTGACAGAGGGGCTGAGCTTGGGTGGCAGGACCCCCAGATGCACCAGAGAGATGACGTGATGTGGCAGAGGGGCTGAGCTTGGGTGGCAGGACCCCCAGAGGCACCAGAGATGACGTGATGTGGCAGAGGGCCTGAGCTTGGGTGGCAGGACCCCCAGAGGCACCAGAGAGATGACGTGATGTGGCAGAGGGGCTGAGCTTGGGTGGCAGGACCCCCAGAGGCACCGGAGAGATGACGTGATGTGGCATAGGGGCTGAGCTTGGATGGCAGGACATGAAGGGAGGGATGTGGCAGAGGGGCTGAGCTTGGACGCAGGACTGGCACCTAATAGTAAAGGAAGGTCTGTTCTAGAAAGGCTGAGGACACAGGACAGGGCTAACAGGATGCCACAGGGGAATCGAGTGTGGAGGGAAAGACGCGCTTGTAATAATTCAGTAATGCCATGTGTATCACCTTGAGTATGGAGTTGTCTTGGCGGGTGTTCTTTGTGTCATATCCCTCCAGCAAGCAGCACCGGGCAGTAAATCCAGATCCAGCAAATTCGGCAAGATTCAGGTCGGCAAACCCGAGCTATGAAAAAGAAATGAGAGAAGCGTGAAAGACTCGGCAGAAGATTTCACCGCCATGACTCACTTCCTGCTCTGGCCAGTCTAGTATGCCGGTCGGCCATCTTAATTATCATCGCAATGGGCACAGCTTTCTGCAGCGAAGCTAATAGATGACCAAGAACTTACAGCTTGCATTCCTGCCATGGCTGGCTAGCGGTGCAGATGCCACCATCGCCAAGTGAGCCGTGCCTACATTACTCTGCCAGGGCGCAGCTCTGTGGGTCTGCCCAGGATGCAGAGCATCCATGCGGTGTGCTACACAATCCACAGCAAAAGGGACTGGGGGAAAGTGCAGGCAGCAGGCTGTGACATACCTATGGAGTGTACACTTCTGAAGCAGTGGGCTGTGACATGCCTATGGAGTGTACACTTCTGAGGCAGCGGGCTGTGACATGTCTATGGAGTGTACACTTCTGAGGCAGCGGGGTGTGACATGCCTATGGAGTGTACACTTCTGAGGCAGCGGGCTGTGACATGCCTATGGAGTGTACACTTCTGAGGCAGCGGGCTGTGACATGTCTATGGAGTGTACACTTCTGAGGCAGCGGGTTGTGACATACCTATGGAGTGTACACTTCTGAGGCAGCGGGCTGTGACATGCCTAAGGAGTGTACACTTCTGAGGCAGCGGGCTGTGACATGTCTATGGAGCGTACACTTCTGAGGCAGCGGGCTGTGACATGCCTATGGAGCGTACACTTCTGAGGCAGCGGGTTGTGACATGCCTAAGGAGTGTACACTTCTGAGGCAGTGGGCTGTGACATGCCTAAGGAGTGTACACTTCTGAGGCAGCGGGCTGTGACATGTCTATGGAGTGTACACTTCTGAGGCAGCGGGTTGTGACATGCCTATGGAGTGTACACTTCTGAGGCAGCAGGCTGTGACATGCCTATGGAGTGTACAGTTCTGAGGCAGATGCAGTGGGTTGTCACATGCCTATGGAGTGTACACTTCTGAGGCAGCGGGTTGTGACATGCCTATGGAGTGTACACTTCTGAGGCAGCGGGCTGTGACATGCCTATGGAGTGTACACTTCTGAAGCAGCGGGCTGTGACATACCTATGGAGTGTACACTTCTGAAGCAGCGGGCTGTGACATGCCTATGGAGTGTACACTTCTGAAGCAGCAGGCTTTGACATGCCTATGGAGTGTACACTTCTGAAGCAGCGGGCTGTGACATGCCTATGGAGTGTACACTTCTAAAGCAGCGGGGTGTGACATGCCTATGGAGTGTACACTTCTGAGGCAGCAGGCTGTGACATGCCTATGGAGTGTACACTTCTGAGGCAGCGGGCTGTGACATGCCTATGGAGTGTACACTTCTGAGGCAGCAGGTTGTGACAGGTCGACGAGTGCACACTTCTGATGCAGTGGGTTGTGACATGCCTATGGAGTGTACACTTCTGAGGCAGCGGGTTGTGACATGCCTATGGAGTGTACACTTCTGTGGCAGCAGGTTGTGACATGCATATGGAGTGTACACTTCTGTGGCAGCAGGTTGTGGGATGCCTATGGAGTATACACTTCTGGGGCAGCAAGTTGTGACATGAGTGTACACTTCTGAGGCAGTGGGTTGCGACATGTGTATGGAGTGTACACTTCTGAGGCAGCGGGTTGTGACCTGCCTGTGGAGTGTACACCTCTGAGGTAGCAGGTTGCGACATGCCTATGGAGTGTACACTTCTGAGGCAGCAGGTTGCGACATGCCTATGGAGTGTACACCTCTGAGGCAGCAGGTTGTGACATGCCTATGCAGTGTACACCTCTGAGGCAGCAGGTTGCGACATGCCTATGGAGTGTACACCTCTGAGGCAGCGGGTTGCGACGTGTATGGAGTGTACACCTCTGAGGCAGCGGGTTGTGACCTGCCTATGGAGTGTACACCTCTGAGGCAGCAGGTTGTGACATGCCTATGGAGTGTACACTACTGAGGCATCAGGTTGCGACATGCGTATGGAGTGTACACTTCTGAGGCAGCAGGTTGCGACATGTGTATGGAGTGTACACTTCTGAGGCAGCGGGTTGGAACATGTGTATGGAGTGTACACTTCTGAGGCTGAGACATGTGTATACTAGGTCTCACGCTAGAACTCATCAGTAACTTGAATACGGACGGGGTCCCTGGCAAACCCACATGCCACTGAGGCAGGGTACCCCATTTAGCCAAGGCGAGAGCCTTCGTAGATCTAGATGTGACTGGTGGGATCCTTAGCTCCATTTCAGAAGGTGTATTATGCCTTTACCCCTAGAATGAGACAATAGTCCCCTCCATTTAAAGAAAGTTAATGTACAGCTAATGTGGCGACATGGCTCTGTGGCACGCCCCCCCCCCCTTACCCCTGTGCCATGTACCCCTGTGAGTTCTTATGTGCTTCTGGAATCGTCCATGGGTTTCATGGCATCTTGAAACCCTTGGGGCCATTCAGGAGCACACTTGGAAGGAGGCGAAGGTGTGAGCTCTTGGCCTGGGAGGCATTGCACTCTGCCATAGCACAGGCCATGCAAACAACCAGGAGGAACGGCTTACTGCATTTAAGATTTGTTCAGATGGATTTTGAGAACCAGCCCTATGGCAGGGTTCTGAGGGGCCAATCAGTTATTGACACTTTAGTCGAGCCAATCAGAATGTAGGTAACGTACCAGAGTAGGAAATCAGACCACAGAAGCTAAGTGGGTGGCATGCACGTTCATATCATCAAACATAGAACTAGTCAAATGGTGCAGCCCACCCAGAAGTACACAACACACCTAGTACACATACATGTACACAGGTGGTAATCTCAAAGTGAGATCACCTCTTTACATTGAAACACAGTAATAACAGCGCAATCAAGTAAAGTGAAAAGAACAATGTATGGAGTATACACCTCTGAGGCAGTGGGTTGTGACATGTGTATGGAGTGTACACTTCTGAGGCAGTAGGTTGCGACGTGTATGGAGTGTACACTTCTGAGGCAGCGGGTTGTGACATGCCTATGGAGTGTACACTTCTGAGGCAGCGGGCTGTGACGTGTATGGAGTGTACACTTCTGAAGCAGCGGGTTGTGACATACCTGTGGAGTGTACACTTCTAAGGCAGCGGCTGTGACATGCCTAAGGAGTGTATGCTTCTAAGGCAGCGGGTTGTGACATGCCTATGGAGTGTACACTTCTGAGGCAGCAGGCTGTGACATGCCTATGGAGTGTACAGTTCTGAGGCAGCGGGCTGTGACATGCCTATGGAGTGTACACTTCTGAGGCAGCGGGCTGTGACATGCCTATGGAGTGCACACTTCTGAGGCAGCAGGTTGCGACATGCGTATGGAGTGTACACTTCTGAGGTAGCTGTTTGTGACAGGTCTATGAGTGTACACTTCTGAGGCAGCGGTTTGTGATGTGTATGGAGTGTACACTGCTGAGGCAGCAGGCTGTGACATGCCTATGAAGTGTACACTTCTGAGGCAGTGGGTTGCGACGTGTATGGAGTGTACACTTCTGAGGCAGCAGGTTGTGCTTGCCTATGGAGTGTACACTTCTGAGGCAGCGGGTTGTGACGTGTATGGAGTGTACACTGCTGAGGCAGCGGGTTTGCGACATGCGTATGGAGTATTCACCTCTGAGGCAGTGGGTTGTGACATGTGTATGGAGTGTACACTGCTGAGGCAGCAGGTTGTGACATGTGTATGGAGTGTACACTGCTGAGGCAGCGGGTTGTGACGTGTATAGAGTGTACAGTGCTGAGGCAGCAGGTTGTGACATGTGTATGGAGTGTACACTGGTGAGGCAGCGGGTTGCAAAATGCGTATGGAGTGTACACTTCTGAAGCAACGGGTTGCAACATGCAAATGGAGTGTACACCTCTGAGGCAGCGGGTTGTGACATGCCTATGGAGTGTACACTTCTGAGGCAGCAGGTTCTGCTTGCGCATGGAGTGTACACTTCTGTGGCAGCAGGTTGTGACATGCATATGGAGTGTACACTTCTGTGGCAGCAGGTTGTGGGATGCCTATGGAGTGTACACTTCTGGGGCAGCAAGTTGTGACATGAGTGTACACTTCTGAGGCAGTGGGTTGCGACATGTGTATGGAGTGTACACTTCTGAGGCAGCGGGTTGTGACCTGCCTGTGGAGTGTACACCTCTGAGGCAGCAGGTTGCGACATGCCTATGGAGTGTACACTTCTGAGGCAGCAGGTTGCGACATGCCTATGGAGTGTACACCTCTGAGGCAGCAGGTTGCGACATGCCTATGGAGTGTGCACCTCTGAGGCAGCAGGTTGCGACATGCCTATGGAGTGTACACCTCTGAGGCAGCAGGTTGCGACATGCCTATGGAGTGTACACCTCTGAGGCAGCGGGTTGCGACGTGTATGGAGTGTACACCTCTGAGGCAGCGGGTTGTGACCTGCCTATGGAGTGTACACCTCTGAGGCAGCAGGTTGTGACATGCCTATGGAGTGTACACTTCTGAGGCAGCAGGTTGCGACATGCGTATGGAGTGTACACTTCTGAGGCAGCAGGTTGCGACATGTGTATGGAGTGTACACTTCTGAGGCAGCGGGTTGGAACATGTGTATGGAGTGTACACTTCTGAGGCTGAGACATGTGTATATTAGGTTTCACGCTAGAACTCATCAGTAACTTGAATACGGACGGGGTCCCTGGCAAACCCACATGCCACTGAGGCAGGGTACCCCATTTAGCCAAGGCGAGAGCCTTCGTAGATCTAGATGTGACTGGTGGGATCCTTAGCTCCATTTCAGAAGGTGTATTATGCCTTTACCCCTAGAATGAGACAATAGTCCCCTCCATTTAAAGAAAGTTAATGTACAGCTAATGTGGCGACATGGCTCTGTTGCACGCCCCCCCCCCCCCTTACCCCTGTGCCATGTACCCCTGTGAGTTCTTATGTGCTTCTGGAATCGTCCATGGGTTTCATGGCATCTTGAAACCCTTGGGGCCATTCAGGAGCACACTTGGAAGGAGGCGAAGGTGTGAGCTCTTGGCCTGGGAGGCATTGCACTCTGCCATAGCACAGGCCATGCAAAGAACCAGGAGGAACGGCTTACTGCATTTAAGATTTGTTCAGATGGATTTTGAGAACCAGCCCTATGGCAGGGTTCTGAGGGGCCAATCAGTTATTGACACTTTAGTCGAGCCAATCAGAATGTAGGTAACGTACCAGAGTAGGAAATCAGACCACAGAAGCTAAGTGGGTGGCATGCACGTTCATATCATCAAACATAGAACTAGTCAAATGGTGCAGCCCACCCAGAAGTACACAACACACCTAGTACACATACATGTACACAGGTGGTAATCTCAAAGTGAGATCACCTCTTTACATTGAAACACAGTAATAACAGCACAATCAAGTAAAGTGAAAAGAACAATGTATTAAAACATCAACCATATACCCTGCCTTATAAGTATAAGGCAGACACCTAATTTCAGCAGTCCTTCACTATCAGTTAAGTGGGGGCAGGATGCCTCAAAGGTTCCCCTGTGCAAGCTTTGGCAAAGCCAACAGGTTGGCAGAAAAATGCATTTTAAAAACACCTTTGGATTTAGAAGGTAAATAAGAATTTTAATGGTACATCTTAACTCCCCATACTAAGAACTACCCGGGGACGAACTGGATCCTTGGCTAGAAGCCCACCGAACCCCACCAGGCAGGAGAGAGTTAGGCAGTGGTCTTTGCGCCAATATAATTCCTATGGCAGACCTCACTGCCATAGTCCAAGTGAGCAGAAGTAAAGAACCTGCCTCACAAGTCCCCTTTATCTCCAGGAGAGCAGCCACAGCAGATCCTACCACGCAAAGGGACCTCCAGGACACGGCAGAAGCAGGGCCGCAGCCAAGAAACTCCAGTCAAGGGGCAGCAGGCCGGAAATGTCCCAGAAGTAAAGAACCTGCCTCACAAGGCCCCTCTTCCTCCAAGAGAGCAGAAACAGCGGGAGAGATGATCTTAGGCCTCAAGTGGACAACCTGCAGATTCCCAAACTCCTGCAGCAGAGAGGCGGCTGAAGAGGATGGGCAGCACACAGCATGGTCCCATGAAAGGGATGTCCTTAGATAGCCTGTCCCTGCCTCCCTCCTCCCTCTCCTGTTCCTCCTTCCCGCCCGCCTCCCTGATTGGATTATTGGTCCTTGGTGTTGAGGCTACGTTGTTTGCTGCTCGGCCAAGCTCGCCACTTCTATTCCGGCTGAGCAGGGTGAGTGCAGCATAGTTTTTATTCATACTGAGCTGCCCTCCTAGGCTTTGTGCTCCACTGGTGACTGGCGAATTGTGCGTTTTGTTGATTTTAGATTGTAAATCCCCTCTGTGTGCCCCGTGTCCCTGCCTCCCTCCTCCCTCTCCTTTTCCTCCTTCCCGCCCACCCCCCCCACTGATTGGCCTCCCCTCCCCTTATCACTATACTTCCCTGGGCAGCCTCTGCCCGGCAACCCCTTGGCTAAGGGCCCCTGGCAAAGGGTGGCTCCTATTGGTGGCGCCCCTGTTGGTGTCCGCTGGTGTGCACTGGGGACGCCAGCTGCCAGCCACCTCCCTTCTGACCTCCTACTTACCCCCCCTTCCACTCACTAGCGGTTATTCCCCTGCAGTTCTACTTGCATAATCCGCCTGCCATTTATTCCGCATTGTGAAACCTAGGCCTTTTCTCCCTCTTTAGGATTCTCAAATGTAGGTATGTCTTCTCTCATGTCTTATAATGCTTTTCTGAGCTCGCTTCCTGAGCGCCGTCATCTTGTCCCATAGCTCTACTCACTTACCTCTCGCTGTCTTGTCTGTCTACCCCTGGTACCCCCGCCCCCTCCTCTCCCACCTACTCTATGGTGCTCTCTGTCTCCCCTATCTTTTCTAACTGCTTCTCTATTGCCTATCCTGCTCTCTTCACTAAGGGCCTCATCACGAGTTGGGCTGTAGCCCTTAAATGCGGTGGTAACGGTATTACAGCCGCATTTAAGGGCTGGCCCTATCACGAGTTGGGCGCTAAATGGGCTCTTTTACCTCCAGCCTTTCTCTGGAGGTGAAAATCCCGTTTTCGGCTGTATTACCGCTGGCTGTATTAGCCCGCATAATTAGCGCTGAAAATACCCCATTGAATCCAATGGACCCAGTTGGGAATGGGGATTTACTGTTAACACCCAACTCGTGATCCGGCGGTAATACAGCCAGACCGGTCGGTGCTAGGGCTATTACAGTCGGCGGTATTACACCCGGGAATACAGCCCAACTCGTGATGAGGCCCTAAGTCTGGTATGAAGAAGTTTAAAAAGGACATCCAGGTCCCCAGCCCGCATCTCCCTATCGCCGAGACCTATACCAGTGCCTCCTCCAAGGAAACTCTCACCAACATCCTCTTTGTCGTTCCTTCACCAGACCTATCGGCCCCTCATATGGTCTCTGTGCTCTCTCCGTTCTCTTCTCCCATTAATTGTGGCACCGGTTGGGACGCCGTCCTGACCTCCATCCTATCCTCTAAGGTCATCATTAATGTCTACTCTAATGGGTCCGTCTTGGTCCAAGGCCCACAGGCCAACCTTCATCTCTTTGATAGACGCTTTCCACACCTCATCAACTTCCTTTCTTCTCCTGCTGTACCCCCCCCTTTCCTTGGCTACCTTGCCTTCCCCCTCCCTCTCTGCCCCCTCCCAGGCGCTTTCTACACTTCCGCAGGGCGTACCTCTGATCTGTACCACTCCCCGGACGTCATTCAAGGATGGCAACCTTCTCCACATTGCCACTCTTAACTCCCGCTCCGCTGTCAAACCTTCCTCTGATATCTGCTGCCTTCTTGAAGAACCTGACCTTGACGTCCTCGGTCTCACTGAGACATGGTTTACGGCCAGCTCTGTCACCAGCTTTGACACGCTCCTACCTGATGGAGTAGATTCCCTACGCAGGCCTACTCCTCTTATGAATGCCTTGTCTGCAGGCTCTCTCTCTATCCCCTAGCCATTCCCTTACTGTGGCTATCTATCGGCCACCTGTTAAGATTTCTTCCTTCCTCTCTGCGTGGGCAGACCTCTCCTCCTCACTCCTGGCCTCAACCACTCAACTCCTCCTTCTTGGAGACTTCAACATCCACCTGGATGCCTCATGTCCTCCCTCTGAACTCTTTTGCGACCTCTGTGACTCTCTCTCACTCACCCTTCTCCCCTCTGGCCCGACTCACTCTGCAGGGCACACTCTCGATGTTCTGATCTCTTCAGACCTTCCCCTCTCTGTCCCTCTCCCCACTCCTCTCTCCTGGACTGAGCACTTTCTCCTATCCTCCCACCTCACCCTCCCTTCCTTCCCCGCAGGCCAAGTCACCTCCTTCACTGCCACCCACCTTCTCAGTCATGTTACCCATGAAGCGCGTGTCAGTTGAGGCTTTCGCCGCCTCCTTCTCACCCCCCCCTCTCCCTCTGGCTGACTCTCACCCTGACACAGCCCTCTCCACGCTCCACTCTTCTATATCGGATACTCTTGATATCCTTGCCTCTGTCATGAGAATCTGCCTGAAGCCCAAAGTCAAATGTAACTCCTGGTATGACTCAGATCTCGTCACCCTAAAGCGCAAGTGCAAGTGCAGGGTGGCCGAGAGGAAATGGCGCACTTCAAGTTCATCGTCTGACAAACTGGCCTGCCGTCTGCTGCAAAGGCAATACCGGCTCTCTGTCCTCACCAAGAAGAGAGGTCATATCCAACCCCGCATATTGGCGGCATCTAACAACTCGGCTGAACTCTTTAAAATCTGCAAGGAACTGGCCAATCCTGCCGCAGTCTCTACCTCTCCTGTCCCTTCCCAGGCCCTCTGCACGGCACTGGCTTCCCACTTCATTTCTAAAACTCAGGACATCCTGTCCTCACTCTCCTCCTTTCGAATTCCTCCTGCTATTCCCTGCTCTTCCTCTGGCCCTTCTGCAGCCGCCCCTCCTCCCTCCTTCTCTGCCTTTTCCTTTTTCTCTGCAGACGAGGTTTCTAGACAAGTCTGATCTATTAAAGTCTCATCGAAACAGGTTCACCCCTGTTCCTCCAAACTAACAAGGACCACATTGACTCCTTGGTTCCTGCCCTGGCTGATTTCTGCAATCACTCCTTCGCCACTGGAGTCTTCCCTTCCCCCCCTGAAGCACTCCCTTGTGCACCCTCTTCTTAAGAAACCCTCTGCCGAACCCCCTCCTGCCTGGCTAACTATCGCCCAATCTCCATCACTCCCTTCCTGGGCAAGCTCCTGGAGAAACTGGCCATCTCCCAGCTCAATCTCCACACTGAACGGTTGATTGTCTTCATGACCATCATGCTGGCTTCAGAGCTGCCAGAAGCACGGAAACTGCTCTCCTGAACATCCGTGAAGACCTGCTCACCAACCGACTCTAACACCCCGTGCGTTCTCATCTTGCTTGATCTCTCTTCTGCCTTTGACACTGTCAACCATGCCATCCTGCTCAACTGTCTCCATGATAACCTGGGTATCACTGGTCAGGCTCTGGCGTGGCTGACTTCTTTCCTCTCCAACCGACCCTCCCGGGTCCAACTTGGGTCCTTCCTCTCCAACATCTTTTTCTCTACCTGTGGTGTCCCCCAGGGATCTAACCTCTCTCCCTGGTTGTTCAGCCAATACCTGGCACTCCATGCCCACCGCATTGCCGCTCTCTGTCCAAACTTTCAGTGCTATGCGGATGATACCCAGCTCATTCTCAGGCTACCCTCGGCAGCCTCCTCTCTCCTTCCCTCATCTCTGACGGTGTATTCCATCCAGGAATGGTGTGCCGCCAACGACCTCTGCTTTAATGCCAGTAAGACTGAGAATCTACTCATCGGCACACCCACTCCCTCCTTCCCTGCAGCGCTCTGGCCGGCCTCTCTTGGCCCTCTTCCTACTCCCACCCGCAAGGCTAAAACCCTGGGGGTCATCTTCGACTCTGCACTCTCCTTCTCCACTCACATCTCTGACGTCTCTAAGAAGTCACACTACCAGCTGCACCCCCTTGAGGTATTCTTCCTTTCCTCTCTTTGCCCCAGAAGCTCACTGTCTCTGGAGCCCTCTTCCTCTGTAGGCTGGACTATTGTAACAGCCTCTATCTAAATCTGCCTGCCTCTACTCTCCGCAACTTATCCAGAACAGGACTGAAAGACTTGTCCTTTGCCTCAAGCCCAGGGATCTTATCTCTCCAGGTCTGAAATCTCTGCACTGGCTCCCAGTGGCTGCGCGGATTAAGTTCAAAACCCTCTGCATTGTGCACAAGGCCTGCTGGGGTCTGGGGTTGCAATACCTTCAACTCTCTCTTCCTAAGTATCTTCCGTCTCGAGCTCTTCGCTCGTCCGCCTCCAACTCCCTCAGGGCCAGTCGCTTCTCCAAGCAACGAGTTGGTGGCAGATCACTCTCTTTGGCAGGGGCCTCTCTCTGGAACAGCCTTCCTGCCTCCCTGAAACTTGTGGGGAACCATCTCCGGTTCCGGAAGCACCTCAAAACCTTCCTCTTTGCTTCTGCTTTCTCTCCCCCTCTCCCGGGCTGAATTCCTCACCAAAACTGCACTGGTTACCTGGCCACCCTTTCGGATCTCTAGCCCAGGCTCTGTCAATTGCCCACCTGCACTGCCTCCCTGGCAACCACTGCACCTGGGGACCGTTTTTCGGTATCCCTACAGTCCCCCTACCAGCACTTATGTCTGCACTTCCTTGCACTTGCCACCAGCTGGCCGTTTTATTTAGCTTATTTATTCCACTTTCCCATGTACTGCACTTTCCCCTCGCCCTCCCCCCCCCTGCACTTTTCACCAATGACACCTGGCCTAGTAGGATTGTTGTCTGTCTTCCCTTTGTCCCCCCCCCCTTGCCTCGTCGCGCCTTGAAACACTTGTGTATAGGCGCGTTATAAATGCCATATCATATCGAGTTTGTATTGCAGGGGTCTGTATTGGTTACCCACAACCACTCGAATGGTTAAAACACTGAGCAAGATCTTCTGTGATCACAGCAAGAGCAGCGTGGCTTTGCAAGGAGGGGGCTTTGGTAATGCTGGTCGTCCTGAGCAGTAGACTTTCAGCTCTTCAGCCCAAGCTCAACTTCTTAGGGGTCTTGGCTCCAGTAGACTATCTGAGAAATGGCTGTTCAATTTCAAGTTGTGGGCTGCCTCAGTCCTCCAATGACAAGGACATGCATTATTCAAACAGGTGAGGGCTGTCCAACCAGGGACACCCTCAAAGCTCACATCTGCCCAGTAAGAGACATGCTCTGCCGTGGATGCTGCTAATCGGGATCTTGCGAAAGTGCATCCAGTACATGGCTTTTCCAGGCGCGAGAAGGTGGTGTGAGAAACCAGAAAGAGTCTCACCCACGAGTCCCCATGGATCTTTCTCTCGGGTGGCCAGGGCACAGACATCGACTTTGGATCCAGACCCTGGGGGTGGACCAATGCGGGAGCATCACCTGGGTGAGGGGTATTCAGGTAGTGGGACACCAGATGGCAAGACACGGTATCCCTCTCCCTGTAACATCTTTACCCCATCCTACCAAGTAGGATACGTGGGAACTTTACCACTCACCCCGCTTTCCCTTCACAAACACTTCCACATGGAAAACCCGCTCTGGAGGAAAACAGACTCACAACCGAGCAGTGTACCCGACATGTCCCGCTGCGGTCAGGCGAAGTCAGGCAATTACTGACAATCACTTACACCTGACTTCCATTAAACGTCCCCACATGGATAAAAGGCGGAGCACGAGAGAACACTCTGAGCGAGGCAAAGCACACGAAGGAACAGCAGTTTCGAGTCGGCACATGAACGAGGGGAGAAAGACGGCAAACCAAGAAGGGTTCGCAAGGAGGGAAATACCCTTGACCTTTTCAGCAAGAAACTGACTTTCCAGAAACCTTCGTGTCAGAAAGCATAAGGCCGGGAAACCAGGTTGAAGAATCCTGCATTTTGTGTCGGAGATACCGGAGGCCCTCCTGCGAAACTGACCAAGCCGAGGAGGAGCAGCAGCCGCTGTGGTATCGTCCTTGGCTTCAAGAACAAAGAAGCGCCAGAAAGATCCACAAAGCCAGTGAGTTGGGGAGACTGATACAAGATCGGGTTGTGTTGAAGTCAAGATTGCAATCGGCAACATTGTATGATGAGTGCTGGAACGAACATTGTGAAATGCGTGTGATGAAAGATGCAAGTAAAGCTAAATGACTGATGAATGTTTGAACTTGAGAAGGAAAGATACAATACCACTGACAGAGTGGTCCAGCACTGTGAATGTGCTCAATCGAAGGTCTCTGTAAGGTATCCCGCCAAGAAACAAAAGAAGAAGACTGATCAGATCATTTTACAAAGTGAATCAAAGTGGTCCTGCGACTGTTTAAACAAAACCCATCGTACATTTCAAAGTCTTCGATTTTGATATCAAGAGGAAACCGTAGAAACGATGGACCAAATGTGAATATTGTGGAAAAGCGATCCGAGCCCGAACAAGAGAGATCCATGATCCAATCCCGGAACAAGGGAGATCCATGGTCCAAGCCCAAACAAGAGAGACCAAGTGTAAACAGCGTGGTATAAGAGGGACCTAGCCTGAAGGAGGGAGACCCATAATGAATACTGAAAGCGAGAACTTGTGCATGTGAAGATCCTGATAAGAGTGGAACTTTGATATTTGTTTGTAACGACAGGCCCTCTGCTGTAAGACTGTTATTGGAAAAGAGGCTTTGGCAGAGGCCTCAAAACCTTTGCTTTGTACTGTATCCTTGTGGCAGAGAAGCCAGAGTGTGTGCGAACCTCGAGTGTGCCGCCTTGCTTGAAGGGAAGCCAACTGATCAACCAGCTTGACATATTGTTTCTTGAACACTTAGCTTTTTGCATACACCATTGTCCCACACCCTTTTGTATTTAGAAGTAAGGATCAGCAATAGTTTTATTAGTATAGGCCCTTCTATTTTGACAGACACTTGACTAGGACTGCGTTATTATTGTGGCTCGCTCCCATCCTTAGATTTAGGGTTAGATAGGCGTTCAACCAACCCATTGAAGGTCTTTAAAAAATCCTTGAACAGAGATCACTTGTGTCGGTCTTCACTGTTTGATACCATGCCTTCCTTACAACGGGAAGGTGGCCAAAGAACAAAACAGCTAGAGGAAAGGCCTGAACTTCCATGAAAAGAGCTCAATTTGTATGGCCAGGGATGAACCGGCATGGCCAGTGATGCACTTGCATGGCATGGCAATTTTGAGCATATGGTAATCAAAATGGCACTATGCAGCAAATACATGTGTTCACAGTAATGTACCAGAAAAATGATTACAACACGGTTTACTGTCATCAGTCTGTACTAAGCATATCTAAAAGGTACAAAAATGCTACAGAAAACAAAGGAAAAGGGGATGCAAAGTGCCCATGCAGCACTTCACTGGCCGAGCGCCCCTGCACTGATATCCACGAGGGCTGCCCAGTGCCTCCACAAGGTAAGTGAAGCCAAAAGGATTTATTTACAAAGTCGGTTAGGGTTAAAGTCATGGCAAAATGGCAGTGGTTCCATTGATGTCAATGAAAAGAAATTTGCAAAAAGAAAAATCCTTCTTAACAAGGTTAAATCCACATCTGGAGAATGTGCCCAGGAAGGGTGCCAACTGTTAATATGGCAGTCAATGATTTGATCCCTGACAAACTATTTGAATGAATGCTGGGGCTTGTGACCCTGGCCTTCGCCCCAATAACGTAGAATTCTACAGAAGTTCACTTTTAGGAATACTGGAAATCTAAGGAGGCACACACACTAATACTGGGTCCTGTGATGAAGCCCCATGAAGGGGGCTGCATGATGGGTCTGGAGTGGTTTTGGGGGCTGAGTGCCAGCTTCTGCCCTGTGATGCAGGCTCCAGAGGAGGTACATAACGTCCCCCAGGATCCCGATCCATCACCAGCTTCAGGCTTAACAATTCCTTCAACAATCTTAAAGTCCCCATGCTGCCACGGATAAACAGGCTGGCAAAGACCAATGGCATGATCGCCTAGTCTGCCACGGACAGGCAGGCTGACAAAGACCAATGGCATGATCCCCTAGTCTGCCACGGACAGGCAGGCTGGCAAAGACCAATGGCATGATCCCCTAGTCTGCCACGGACAGGCAGGCTGGCAAAGACCAATGGCATGATCCCCTAGTCTGCCACGGACAGGCAGGCTGGCAAAGACCAATGGCATGATCGCCTAGTCAACTGCTCATACTGGACCAGCTACAAAGGAAGATCAGGAAGAGCACTTTGAGATTATCCAATGCTCTTCCAAATGCAATTCTCAGACATGAATTAGGGCTAAACTCATTGGCATACAAGCATCACTGGAGGATGTTAACAAACTACCTAAAAATTATCATGCCTCCAGCTAATTCTTTATATGAGGATCTTTCACGGATGTTAAATAAGGCTCACCCACCCTCAATGGTATATTTGGACGGTAAAATGAAAACTATTAAAAAATACAGAGATGGTTCCTCTTGATTTATGCCAATGTCCGGCAATGGTGAAGAGGAAGCACTAAGAATTTGATTGGTCAAGAATGATTGGGATAATTGGAGGCTACAAATCATATATAGAGTATGGCCATTTTGTTAAAAAACAAAGATCCCGGATCGCCATACCTGCAATGCTTTCCAAGTCATAAAGCGCGCAACTTAAAGATTCAAGCGAAATCATTTTAATACACATGATCGTATTAAACATTGGAACACAACAAATGGTGTGAAATCGGATGGTTTGTGCCGATTCGGTTTATCGGATAATGCAGGCCGGCAAAGACCAATGGCATGATCGCCTAATCTGCCACAGATAGACAGGCTGGCAAAGACCAATTACATGATTCCCTAGTCTGCCAGGAAACAAAAAAACCCTAGTCTCCTAGAAAACAAAAAAACATACAAGAGGCCCGATTTATATGGCTTCACTTGATATGTCTTCCGAATTCAATCGGGGTATCAGAGTGCACCTTTGCAACCAAATGATCACATATGGTATACCTCTTCATATTATCTGTTTGATACATTCCAACACTAAATATAGAGTCTGCATTAATCATGAGCGACTGCTAACAGATGCAATCAGCACTGAAGTGGGGGTGAAGCAGGGTTGCAACCTAGCAGCGATTCGTTTTAATTTATATCTTTGTGATCTGGATGAATTATGGAACTGTGCAAACATCTTTGCAGTAAGACTTGGGGGCTTCGTCTCCATTGGTAGGCATTTGCTGACAATATCATCTTGGTGATAATGAAATGGAGCGTTCATGGTCTATTTGATATCCGGGATTCAACTTATCTGACACAAACTCTCTTTCAATGTGGAAGGATGCTGTGAACCTAAAAATTAGACCACCAATTTCTCAAATGAGACTGACTTTTCACAAATATTGTAAATTCTGTCATGCCCGTATTGGAATTTTATACCATGAAGGTGGAAGCTATTGTATTGTATGTGTCACACCCTCTCTTGTACACACAACTGTTAATACTGCCACTCCTGCCATTGCCCAGAACTCTGGAATGACTATAGCTCGCCCCGTTGCCTCTGTCCCATCTCATTCCCCCTTCACAATCCGGCACTCACGTGGGCCTCCTGATGACTCGCGTGCCCATGCACGCTTCACCCGCAACAGAACGCTCTCCAGGTTGTGTCCTTTTTTGCATTGGCAGCTTCCTTGGCGCCTAGGTTATCGGCGGAACGCTACTATGCTTCCGCATCGCGTGACCAGCGCTGTGTGCTCACGTGATCTGCGGATCCGCTCACGTGATGCGGCAGCACGTCATGTGATGGGAAGTGATGCCAGAAGCGCGAGTATTTAAACAAGGCTCTGCCTGTACTCGTTGCTTCACAGCTGTTCTTTGCAACCTGTTTGGCGCTGCGTGTTCCTTTGGATTTCTTGACTCTTTTTGGATTTTTGACCTCGGTTTGCTTACTTGGACTTCGCTTGGATTACCTTACTGGCTTTGTTACATTGGATTTGCCTGTGCTTTGAACTCGGACTGCTCTTTGTTTCCCTTTTGCATCTGGTTTTCTTTGGAACTTCTTGCTTTCAAGCTCCACAGCTATCAAACCTAGTTCTTGTCATCAGGTGGTTCTCACGTCATTACTGGGACTACAGTCTACCTGCCCACGTGAGTCCCGGACACTTATCTCATAGGTTCATTGCCTTTCTCCTGACCACTCTGGTGAGACCTTTTTCACGTTATTTTACTGTCATTTGCTTGGTACTTAATCAGTATTTTCTTGCAGCGGATTGGGGTCCCAGAGGTTTGCGGTTCCGGAGTTGACCATCTCCACCTGTGGCCTCAACGGTCGCACAGGGAGTGACTTTGAGTTCTCTCTGTGTGGCATTTGGGGACAGAGGGCTCTTCTGCCTACACGACATTCAAGTCTCAACAGACTGTGAAGCCGTATTGTCGTCGAGGCAATGGAGGGAAACGTTGAAGATCCCATGTCCGCTATAGTCCAAGCCATCACAGTACTACGTGCAGACATGGCTGTCGCTAATACCGCCATCCACCAGCGGCTTAACCAAATGCAAATTATTAGACACCCATTGCCCCCAGACACGGAATTTGGGGATACACCCTCTGTCTCCCAACCCACGCCACCTCCGGCTCCATCGCCCCAAAACCCTGTCCCTGTTGTTTTGCCTTCCCAGTTTCCTTTAGCGGCTCCTGAAAGGTATCATGGAGATACCAGGAAATTTAGAACCTTTCTAAACCAGTGCAAGTTGCATTTTTTGTGTCGACCTCTTGCTTTTCCGGACCCCACTACCAAGGCGGCATTTATCCTTTCTCATCTAGCAGGCACTGCTGCAGCATGGGCCAACCCCCTCTTGGAAAGCGATAGCCCCACTCTCTATGACTTTGACTTTCTTGTCACGGAAATGTCCATGGTCTTCGACACCAAACAAAGTTC
Organism: Ambystoma mexicanum; assembly: GCF_040938575.1. Taxonomy (NCBI): domain Eukaryota; kingdom Metazoa; phylum Chordata; class Amphibia; order Caudata; family Ambystomatidae; genus Ambystoma; species Ambystoma mexicanum. Next base: position 4,678,769 of record NC_090929.1, on the reverse strand, counting down.
AGTCGAGAGACCTGGAGCTCCTGGATTTGAATCAGGGTAGGGGTTCCCTTATTGAGTATATAACTCGCTTTAACCAATTGTCCGCTGAAACATCCTGGCCCGAAAGCAAGAAGGCAGTGGTATTCTATAGGGGTCTCAGTAATCCAATGAAAGACGCCTTGTCAGTGGTCCCTTCATTACCAACAGCATTCCAAGATCTGGTTGACCTCGCCCTCCAGGTAGATGCACGAAGGTCCGAAAGGAGAGCAGAAGCTGGGTTCGCTCACTCAGTCACACTCCCCACTTCACATTCTCCTTCTGACACCTCATCAGAACCCATGCAAATAGGGGGAATTAAGAGCCCGATTACCCCTCTGGAAAGAGAACATAGGAGGGTGGGTAATGTCTTTTACTATTGTGGTCTAGTTGGTCATTTTGTGAAGGAGTGCCCGCGTCGTCCAAAGACCAAGACTCAGGGTTTTCGTACAGCTCGATCTTAGAACCGGGGATGGGATCGAGCTCTTCTCACGCATACCCCGAACCCGATTCCTGCTTTTGGCTGCATTAGGCCTATACAAGTACAGGCCACACTTCAACCCACACCTACTATTACACATCCTGTAACCATTATAATAGACTCAGGGGCAACGGGTAACTATATTGGCATTGCCTTGGCTAATTCCCTAAATCTGCCTCTTTTGACTAAGACTAGACCAGAACCAGTACAGGCAGTGGATGGTACCCCTCTGGTGTCTGGCCCGATTAAACAACAAACGGCACCCATGTTACTGACAATCCAATCCACACACAAAGAAACTAAGTTTTGACCTCATTGCCATGCCCCAGTTTGGTCTCATATTGGGAATTCCTTGGCTCCAGGAACATAATCCACTCATTGACTGGAAGTTAGGATTTTGGTTCATTTTGAATCAGAAATTTGTCAAAATGTCTGCCTACCCACAGATACCAGCAGTGATAACCCGGCTCATGCAATTGCTCAGTTAACCGCGTCCGACTTGCAAGAGTCATCCTCAGAACACATAGTGGGGCTAGTGACCACAAGCATTCCCCCCGAATACCAAGACTTTGCAAATGTGTTTGATCGTGGTTCTTCTGAGGTCTTACCGCCACATCGCCCATACGACTGCCCCATCGATCTACTCCCTGACGCCACGATACCCACAGGACGAATCTATTCCCTCTCACCGTCGGAGGAGTTAGCTCTGAAAGACTATATCCAAAAAGCCTTGAAGATGGGACACATACGCCCGTCCACCTCACCTTCAGCGAGTCCCATATTTTTTGTCCCTAAAAAAGAGGGCGACCTACGCCCATGTGTGGATTACCGGCGACTTAATGCTATTACAAGAAAGAACCGGTATCCCATTCCCCTCATTACACCTTTACTCGACCACCTTGCACATGCTATCATTTTCACCAAGTTGGATCTGCGTGGGGCCTACAATTTGGTCCGTGTCCGTTCCGGCGATGAATGGAAAACCGCTTTCTGTACCCGGTATGGCTTATTCGAAATATACAGTCATGCCGTTCGGTCTGTGTAATGCCCCAGCCACGTTCCAAAGGTTCATGAATGACATCCTAAGCGATATTTTGGACGTGTTCGTCGTGGCATATCTTGATGACATTCTAATCTTTTCTCAGTCCCCCTGATGAACATGTACGCCATGTCTGTGAAGTACTTTCACGATTACAGAAACACTCTTTATCCGCCAAACCAGAGAAATGTCAATTTCATGTCAGCAGTGTGGATTTCCTTGGGTCCTGCATGTCCCGTGCCGGCTTGTCTATGGATCACTCTAAGGTGAAAGCGGTTTTAGACCGGCCCGTTCCTGCGAATCTAAAGGCACTACAATCGTTCTTGGGATTCGCAAATTTCTATAGACGTTTCATCTCGGGCTTCTCGTCCATTGTGTCTCCCCTCACCGCCCTGACCAGTCCTCATACACCCTTTTTGTGGACAGATGCACACCAAAACGCATTCGAAACATTACAAAACTGCGTTCACTACAGCCCCTGTCCTTCAGCATACTGACCCAGATCTCCCGTTTATAGTTGAGGCGGATGCTTCTTCTTTTGCTTTAGGTGCTGTTGTTTCACAGACTTGTCGATCCTCAGGCCGCTTGCACCCGGTCGCTTTCCACTCCTGCAAATTCACTATCCCTGACACACATTATCCCGTGACCGACTACTGGCGGTCATGGATGCTTTCCGTGTTTGGCGGCATCATCTCTTGGGCGCCAAGCATCAGGTCACGGTCTTCACGGATCACCAGAATCTGCAGGATCTAGCCTCCTTAAAATGCCTCAATAGTAGACAAGTGAGGTGGCATCTATTCTTTGGGCATTCGATTTCCAGATACGCCATCGCTCTGGTTCGGCTCATGGGAAGGCCGATGCCTTGTCACGTTCTTCTGGGGGAGTTTCTCTGCCTGTGTACCCCGACATGCTATTAGACAACACCAAGGTAGTCTGTCTGTGCACACCATCAATGCCCTTGCTGGATGCAGTAAGGAAGTAGGTATCGCTTCATCCTAACGATTTGTCAGAATGGAATCCGGTAATTCATGATGGCCTTCCCTTTGTCTTGAATCGCTTGTTTTTGCCCACTGCAGACACGCGGAACATGGCCCTTGAGTGGTCGCATGATGCCCCTGTGAACGGTCACCCGGGCCAACAACGCACGTTAGCTCTCTTGCAGCGTTGGTGCTGGTGGCTGGGCATGAAGAGGGACGTGGACTCTTACGTCAACACATGCTCCATATGTACTCAATGTAAGCCCCATAGGGGACGTCCTCTGGGTCTGTTGCTTCCTCTACTGGTACCCCCTAAGCCTTGGCATACCTTGCCCATGGACTTTACTACAGATCTCCCTCGGGTGCAAGGTTTTGATACCATTTGGGTGGTAGTGGACTCCTTTTCAAGATGGCACGATTCATCCCCTGTAAGGGTATTCCTTCAGCCCCTGCCATGGCCAGAATGTTTTTTGACTCTGTGTTTTGCCTATTTGGTCTCCCTTCTGTACTGGTGTCGGACAGGGGTTCTCAGTTCACCTCACGCTTCTGGCGGGCCTTGACCAAACTGTTGGGTATCGATGTCCGGTATTCCTTGGCCTACCATCCTGAGACAGATGGTCAGACCGAAAGGGTCAATCAGACTTTGGAACAGTACCTACGGTGCCTGATACTTCAACAACAATCCACCTGGTTGCATTCCCTCCGTCATGCTGAATTCGCTTACAACAATGCGGTTCATGCCTCCACTGGGTTCTCCCCTTTTAGGTCTTGTATGGCCAGCATCCCCATGTTCTGCCTATACCTGACCCCATGGCCTCTTCCAATCCAAGCGCTACTGCTTGTGTCAGGGATATGTCTGTTATTCAGGCCCGCACCTCGGCACACCTCCGTGAGGCTCAGGCATCCATGAAATGCCAGGCGGACAAGAAGCCTGTGGTGGCTCCTGTTCTTTCAGTGGGTTCTCGTGTCTGACTCTCTACTCGTCATTTGCGGTTGGTGGGTTGCAGGAAGCTCTTGCCCCGTTTTGTGGGTCCTTATGTAGTGTCTCGGGTGATCAACCCTGTTACTTACCGTCTTGTACTCCCGAGCTCCTGGCGGTTTCACCCTGTGTTCCACGTCTCCCTCCTCAAGCCTTGTCCGGGTCCTTTCCGTCTTCGCGCCCCTGCTGCCCCGGAGTCCCTGTCAGCCCCGGATGTATATGAGATTTCTAGCATTTTGGACTCCCATATCTACCGGGGGTGCTTGCAGTACCTAGTGGATTGGACTTTATATGGTCCCGAGGAGAGGTCCTGGGTCCCTGCTTTTGATGTCCACGCTCCTCACTTGGTGGCTCGTTTTTACAGGGATCATCCTTCCTGCCCACAGGGTCGTGGGCCTTTGGGGGGGGCTCTGTCACACCCTCTCTTGTACACACACCTGTTAATACTGCCACTCCTGCCATTGCCCAGGACTCTGGAAAGACTATAGCTCGCCCCGCTCCCTCTGTCCCATCTCATTCCCCCTTCACAATCCGGCACTCATTTGGGCCTCCTGATGACTCGCGTGCACATGCACGCTTCACCTGCAACAGAACGCTCTCCAGGTTGCGTCCTTTTTTGCATTGGCAGCTTCCTTGGCGCCTAGGTTTTCGGCAGCACGCTACTATGCTTCCGCGTCGCGTGACCAGCACTGTGTGCTCATGTGATCTGGGGATCCGCTCACGTGATGCGGCAGCACGTCATGTGACGGGAAGTAATGCCAGAAGCGCGAGTATTTAAACACGGCTCTCCCTGTACTCGCTGCTTCACAGCTGTTCTTTGCAACCTGTTTGGCGCTATGTGTTCCCTTGGATTTCTTGACTCTTTTGGGATTTTTGACCTCGGTTTGCTTACTTGGACTTCGCTTGGATTACCTTACTGGCTTTGTTACATTGGATTTGCCTGTGCTTTGAACTCGGACTGCTCTTTGGACTGCAACACGGATTTCCCTTTTCATCTGGTTTTCTTTGGAACTTCTTGCTTTCAAGCTCCACAGCTATCAAACCTAGTTCTTGTCATCAGGTGGTTCTCATGTCATTACTGAGACTACAGTCTATCTGCCCATGTGAGTCCCGGACTCTTACCTCATAGGTTCATTGCCTTTCTCCTGACCCCTCTGGTAAGACCTTTTTCACGTTATTTTGGCACTGTCATTTACTGTCATTTGCTAGGTACCTAATCAGTATTTTCTTGCAGCGGATTGGGGTCCCAGAGGTTCGCGGTTCCGGAGTTGATCATCTCCACCTGTGGCCTCAACGGTCGCACAGGGAGTGACTGAGTTCTCCCTGTGTGGCATTTGGGGTCAGAGGACTCTTCTGCCTACACGACATTCAAGTCTCAACAGTATGGCCTTGATTTGTGCCCCTTGGATAGTGATAAAATACTGGACCAGCTACAAGGGAAGATCTGGAAGAGCACTTTGAGATTATCCAATGCTCTTCCAAATGCAATTCTCAGGCATGAATTAGGGCTAAACTCATTGGCATCCAAGCATCACTGCAGGATGTTAAACTACCCAAAAATGATCATGCCTCCAGCTAATTCTTCATATGAGGATCTTTCACGGATGTTAACTAAGGCGCCCACCCTCAATGGTATATTTTGAAGGTAAAATGAAAACTCTAGAGATGGTTCCTCTTGACCGGTGCTGGTGATTGCACTAAGAATGTGATTGGTCAAGAACGATGGGATAATTGGAGGCTACAAATCATATCAAGAGTATGGCCATTTTGTTAAAAAACAAAGATCCCGGATCGCCATACCTGCAAAGCTTTCCATGTCATAAAGCGCACAACTTAAAGATTCAAGCTAAATCATTTTAATACGCATGATCGTTTTAAACATTGAAACACAAAAATTGGTGCAAAATCGGATGGTTTGTGCCGATTCCGTTTATCAAATCATGAATTAGAAACTCTAAAGATCCTGTTCTGCATTGCAAGCACTCGGAAATCCATAGAAAGCTATCATTGTGCCGAGTCCTCTATATCACTAGATCTACTATGGATCCGATGTACGTGGGGCACAAATATTTCATCAATATTATCACTAACTCGTCTTTCGCTGAATATTCAAGACCAGCTTTCTGCTTTTGAAAGGGGAAATTGATGTCCTGATATCAATATTATGATGTAGTGCGGGTTGTGTACATATCCTTTACACAGCCGTATGTATGACATTCAGAGATTTCTAACTCTTATTTTAAATAACACTTTTAAAACGCAATCATGCAAAAATGTGCACAATGGGAATACCTTGTTCAAAATCTACATAAAATGTATACCAAGGGAAAAGAGATGTTGAGAACCTTTGACTTCAGATATCCTTATTAACAACGCACACAGTACTTTACCAATGACTAAAACTTTTGTACATTTGTACATTGTCATATTGATATATAATTGAAAATGTGCACAATCTGCCTCTTTAGTATATGCATTTATTGTAGTTTGGTATCCTTGAATTGTCTTAAATCCTTAGCTAGGATCCGATATGATGCGTAATCATTATTTTTTATATTTTAATAACTTTTATAATGTAAAGCAACATTATAATTTAAAACTATGAAAAAAAATGTTTTCTAATATTTTAAAGTTTTTATTCATTGGATTTTTATTCATATTTTTACACACTTATAATGAATTAAACTGCTGTGTATTTGTAAAGGTTCATGTGAACCGTACATAAATAAAAAAAAATAAATGATTACCTAGTCTGCCACGGATAGGCAGGCTGGCAAAGACCAATGGCATGATCCCCTAGTCTGCCACGGAGAGGCAGGCTGGCAAAGACCAATGGCATGATCCCCTAGTCTGCCACGGAGAGGCAGGCTGGCAAAGACCAATGGCATGATCCCCTAGTCTGCCACGGAGAGGCAGGCTGGCAAAGACCAATGGCATGATCCCCTAGTCTGCCACGGATAGGCAGGCTGGCAAAGACAAATGGCATGATTCCCTAGTCTCCCACGGATAGGCAGGCTGGCAAGGACCAATGGCATGATTCCCTAGTCTGCCAGGGATAGGCAGGCTGGCAAAGACCAATGGCACGATTCTCTAGTATACCACAGATAGGCAGGCTGGCAAAAACCAATGGCATGATTCCCTAGTCTGGCACGGATAGGCAGGCAGGCAAAAACAGCAGGATTCCCTGAGGGGTACTTTGCCAGGGGACAAACTCGAGTGGAATAGAGAATAATGTACAAGGAAGTGATAGGCATCAAAGCCTGGGTCCAACTGTAACCAAGACCACCATAAACACGCCCCATGCAACCCGGGAGGGTTCAGAGACAAACCATGGCCCCACAATGCCAGGCAGTGATAGGTGTAGGAGCCTGGGTCCAACTGTAACCTTGAAGACCATAAACATGCCCCATGCTCCCCGGGAGGGGTCAGAGAAGAACCATGCCCCCTGTTGCCAGGCTGTGATAGGGGTAGGAGCCTGGGTCCAACTGTAACCAAGAAGACCATAAAAACACCCTATGTACACTGGGAGGGGTCAGAGTCGAACCATGGCCCCCTGAGGCCAGACTCATAGTCTGTGTTGCCTGAGCACTTCAGCAGCCTCATGGGGTTTGTGGCAAGTTACCCCCCAGCTGCCCACAGTCAGGAAAGATGTATTGCACAGAAAGTGGAGCAAGTCCCTGAAAATGGTCCAGAAAAGTTTTCTACTTGCTCTGAAAAAACGCAAACTGCTCCATTAGACAGAGACCTGCCATTGGTGTAAAGGAGAGCGTCCTCTTAGACAGAGATCTGCCATTGGTGTAAAGGAGAGCGTCCTCTTAGACAGTGACCTGCCATTGGTGTAAAGGAGAGCGTCCTCTTAGACAGAGCGTCCTCTTAGACCGAGACCTGCCATTGGTGTAAAGGAGAGCGTCCTCTTAGACAGAGACCTGCCATTGATGTAAAGGAGACCGTCCTCTTAGACAGAGACATGCCATTGATGTAAAGGAGACCGTCCTCTTAGACAGAGACCTGCCATTGGTGTAAAGGAGAGCGTCCTCTTGGACAGAGACCTGCCATTGGTGTAAAGGAGAGCGTCCTCTTGGACAGAGACCTGCCATTGGTGTAAAGGAGAGCGTCCTCTTAGACAGAGACCTGCTATTGGTGTAAAGGAGAGCGTCCTCTTAGAGCGTCCTCTTAGACAGAGACCTGCCATTAGTGTAAAGGAGAGCGTCCTCTTAGAGAGAGACCTGCCTTTGATGTAAAGGAGAGCGTCCTCTAAGACAGAGACCTGCCATTGGTGTAAAGGAGAGCGTCCTCTTAGAGCGTCCTCTTAGACAGAGATCTGCCATTGGTGTAAAGGAGAGCGTCCTCTTAGAGAGAGACCTGCCTTTGATGTAAAGGAGAGCGTCCTCTAAGACAGAGACCTGCCATTGGTGTAAAGGAGAGCGTCCTCTTAGACAGTGACCTGCCATTGATGTAAAGGAGAGCATCCTCTTCGACAGAGCGTCCTCTTAGACAGAGACCTGCCATTGGTGTAAAGGAGAGCGTCCTCTTTGAAAGACATTGTGGAGCTCTGTCTCGCACAGATGTAGACCCGCTGCCAATGGTGTCCGCGAACCAATGGATGCACGCATGGCATAGTGCTTTAATAAACTGCCCTACTGGGTGGCATCGGCCCCTCACTCAGGGTCCCACAAACCAGGACTAATGGCATCCACAGATGCTAACATGACTGCGTGTCAGGAGGAGCTTAGGTTTCTGCAGAGAACCCCAGGCAACCAGTGCAGATCCAAGCTGTGCCAGCAGATCCAAGCTGGCGGGCGGCACAGGTGCAGCCGAGGGTCATGGGCCGGAAAGCAAGCAGGGCCGGCCAGGCTCCCAACAAAGCACGTGCTTTAGGCCTAGAACCCGCTGATCTGACCGAGTGGCAGGGGCGCCGAGTACGGGGGGGGCTGTGGGGCCCGCGCCCCTCCACCCCTGCATAATGAAGTCGGGGCTGAGCCCCCAGGGCCGGAGAGAAGAGACGCAGTATGGATGGCCCTTTGTTCCATCCATACTGTGTCTCTCTCTGGCGGCCCGGGTAAAAGCCGGGGAAAACGATGTTTAGAAATTGTGGGACAGATGCAAAGCAAGAGGCTCTTGCTTTGCATCTGTCCCTCAATTTCTAAAAATCGTTTTGGGTTGGGTATACTTCTACATCTGTGCACCCCTGTTAGCAAGAGGGGTGCACGGATGTAGAAGTACACCCAACCCAGAAGGATTTTTAGAAATGGAGGCACAGATGCAAAACAAGTCTGTCCCTCAATTTCTAAAAATCGTTTTGGGTTGGGTGTATTTGTACATCTGTCCACCCCTGTTGGCAAGAGGGCTGAACAGATGTAGAGGTACACCCAACCCAGAAGGATTTTTAGAAATGGAGGTACAGATGCAAAGCGAGGGAGGAGGCAGGGAGAGGGAAAATGAGACTGTTTGCATGTCTCTGAGTGTGCATGTGATGAGGGTGAATGCTATGGGCGGGGAGCGGAGGCGTATGAGCCAGCATTTTCTAGTAGAGCTGCCATATTTGAAATGGGGCAATGCTGGTACTCCTCAGTTAGCTCGCTATACTCTTGATGGGATAGTACTGCTGTAACAGGGCTTCTATAATTGTTGAATCTTCTCAGCGATAATACTATGCTTTTGTTGAGGCAATGCTAGTTCATCTTAGTGGGGCTGCTATACTTTTGATACGGAAACATCAGCACTTCTCAGTGGAGCTGCTACACTCTTATTGACAAGGCCCCACCACTTCTCAACAGAAGTATTTCTTTTTATTTTAATTGGTTATTTATAATGCGTGTACTACCCAGAGGTTTTTAAGTGCGGACTGAGGGAGCGTACCTGTGTTGTACGGACTGAGGGAGCGAACCTGTGTTGCGTGGACCGAGGGAGCGAACCTGTGTTGCGTGGACCGAGGGAGCACACCTGTGTTGCGTGGACCGAGGGAGCAAACCTGTGTTGCGCGGACCGAGGGAGCAAACCTGTGTTGCGCGGACCGAGGGAGCAAACCTGTGTTGCGCGGACCGAGGGAGCAAACCTGTGTTGCGCGGATCGGGGGAGCGAACCTGTGTTGCTCTGTGTCGTCTTGCTTCCAAGGCGAGCACGTTGCCCCTGAGCTATCCTTCTGATACTCTAAAGATCTGAAGTACATTTAATGATACAAAACCAGAACTATTGAGCAAGTCTGTCATCATCAGAATAACTCAACACTTTTGTGGTTATACAAGAGCTCATGTATTTAAAGGGATGGAATTACTCAGAAGAACTAGTTACTCTTACCTTGTAACGTTCTTTCGATGGGATGTTCCTCCGACGTATTCCTTATCTTAGATATAAATCCTTCAGCTTTGCTGGCCTCGGAAAATTTTTTCGCCAGAGGGCGCTGCGCGTCGATGATCGCCGAGTCGATGACCCTCGACGGCCTCCGTGCCGACGTCGACGTCATCCTGCCTATAAAGGCCGCGCGCAGCGTCCGTTGCTCAGTTCCGTTTTGTAGTCCCCAGTAATGTTTTTGGATTAGACTAATCACCTTGAAGGAGCATAGGCTGCAAACCCACAGGAAGTCATACTGCGGGGATGGATGGGAGGGTCGATAAGGAATACGTCGGAGGAACATCCCATCGAAAGAACGTTACAAGGTAAGAGTAACTAGTTCTTCGAAGGGATTGTGTCCTCCGACGTATTCCTTATCTTAGATAGACTCCCATAGCAGTGGTATTGTGACTGGAGGCGGGAGTAATAAAAGTTATGTTACCCTTCCAGAATGGACAGAGTGTAACACAGCCTTGCCGAATCTAGTTTCTTGACTAGAGGAGGAATCCAGGCTATAGAATTTGGTAAATGTATGTGCGGACGACCATGTGGCAGCCGCACATATATCTCGAATTGGCACCCCTCTTTGAAGGGCTGAGGATGTTGCGATACCCCTGGTAGAATGAGCCCTTAGATTTTGAGGAGGCTCCTTTCCTGCCAATTTGTAGCACTCCAGAATGGCTAAAATAATCCATCTGGAGATGGTTTGTTTTGTTATTGGAAGGCCCAACTTATGTCCTGCATAACCTACAAAGAGTTGGTCTGCTTGTCTGATCTTAGCCAATCTGCTGATATAGAAGCTCAAGGCTCGCTTAGGGTCCAGCCTGTGCAGTCTCTCTTCCTCCTTCCCCGGATGAGGAGGAGGGTAGAAAGAAGGTAATATAATCTTCTGAGTGATGTGAAACTCCGAGACTACCTTCGGGAGGAAGTTAGGCTTCACCTGAAGAACAACTTTGTCCTTGTAAAAGATTGTATGTGGAGGTTTACACGATAAGGCTTGCAACTCGCTAACCCTTCTAGCAGATGTCAATGCTATTAGCAAAACAGTTTTGAGGGTGAGAAGCTTCAATGAACAAGAGTGTAGTGGTTCAAAAGGGGCACCCTTTAGGAAGTTTAAAATTAGGTTTAAATCCCATAAGGGAACTTGAAAAGGTTTCGGGGGATAAACATTAGTTAATCCTTTTAGGTATTGTATTACCAATGGAATTTTGAAGTATGAAGGCTCCTCTGCAGTGCGCTTAAAGATTGATAGCGCTGCGAGATAGCCCTTAATTGTGCCAACCTGTAGGCCTGAATTAGCCAGGTAAAGTAAGAATGACAACACCATAGGTGTACCACAAGAAAAGGGTTCAATATTCTTTTCTCTGCACCAGCTGCAAAATTTGTTCCAACGGCAGCGGTATAGAGTTTTAGTTGCCGGCCTTCTGGCCGAAAGCAACACCTCCATAACATCATCCGGAAGGTCCCAATCCTTGTACCTCAACCTTTCAGACACCAAGCGTGAAGGTTGAGGGTCTTGATGGCTGGATGGAGAACCTGACCTTCCTTCTGCGAGAGAAGATCCTCTCTGTATGGCAGTCGAATTGGAGGGCAGATGGACATGTCTAGAAGGTCCGGGTACCACGTTCTCCTGGCCCAATCCGGGGCAATTAGGATCATGGTCTTCCGAAACCTTCTCAACCTCCTGATCATTTGAGGAATGACAGGGACCGGAGGGAACGCGTACAGAAGTGGGAACTCCCAGTCCACTACGAACGCATCTCCTAGAGCTCCTCTCGGGGGAAATTCCCTTGAGCAAAATCTGTCGCACTTCCTGTTGATACTGGTGGCGAACAGATCCACTTGAGGGGTTCCCCAAAGGGCGAAGATCTCTTGAAGGACTTCCTGAGCTATCTCCCACTCGTGAGAGACTGTGCTCTGCCTGCTCAGAGCGTCCGCTGTCAAGTTCTTCTCTCCGGCTAGGTGAATTGCCGATAGAGAGATTCCTTCCTGAATTGCCCAACACCAGAGCTGCATCGCCTCTCTGCACAGTGGTAGTGAGCCTACGCCTCCTCTTTTGTTGAGGTAGTGCATGGCCACTGTATTGTCCGTCATTATTAGGACGTTTCTTCCCCGTACAGACGGCAGAAAAGCCTTCAGCGCTAGTCTGATGGCTCTCAGCTCCAACAGGTTGATATGTAGTCTGGACTCCGATGGAGACCAACGACCGCTGATGGTCAAGTCGTTGGCGTGAGCTCCCCACCCCGTGAGTGAGGCATCCGTGACTACTGTTATCTCCGGCCATGGTTGCCAAAACATTTCTCCTTTCAGGATGTTCTCCCGACAGGCCCACCACTGAAGGTCTCGGGCTACTTTGACCGGGATCCGAAGGAGATCTGTCATCCTTCCTGAGAACTGTGACCACTGAGTTCTCAGTGCCCACTGGAGGGATCTCATTCTCAGGCGAGCCTCCGGCACGAGGAATATGCAGGATGCCATGAGGCCTAGCAACCTCAGAAAGTCGTAGGCTGGGAGATATTGGGCATTCTGAAATCTGATGACCATCTGCAGAATATCTCGAGCCCTCACCTCTGGTGGCAAGGCTTTTCCCAGGGAAGTGTCCAGGACTGCTCCAATGAATTGGAGTCTCTGTGATGGTATCATCTGTGACTTCTTTAAATTGAGGGAGAAGCCCAGCTTGTGAAGGAAGTGGCAAACATAATCTAGTTGTCTCTGAGCCTGTTCCGAAGATACAGCTCTGATCAACCAATCGTCTAGGTAAGGGTAGACATGAATCCCTTCCCTCCTTAGACTTGCAGCCACAACCGACATTAGCTTGGTAAAGACCCTCGGGGCGGAGGTTAGCCCAAATGGCAGAACTCGAAATTGATAATGAGAGCTGCCAATTGCGAACCTCAGGTATCTCCTGTGCCTGGGATGGATCGGCACATGGAAATAAGCGTCCTGGAGGTCTAGAGATACCAACCAGTCCTGAAGCTGGAGGGCCTGAAGGATCTGAGAGAGAGTCACCATCTTGAACTTGTCCTTTCGGAGGAATTTGTTCAATTCCCGTAAGTCTAAGATGGGTCTCAGTCCTCCGTCCTTCTTCGGTATTATGAAGTAGGGGGAGTACCAACCCTTGTTCCTTTCCGCTACAGGTACCAGTTCTATGGCACCTTTCTCTAGCAGGTCTAAAACCTCCTGCAAGAGGAGCGGATCTGGAAGCTTCAAAGGGTTGTTCCCCGGTGGATGACTCTGAGGGATATGTAGGAAGGGCAGGCAGTAACCTTGGGCCACTGTCTCCAGAGCCCAAGCATCTGACGTAATAGCCTGCCATTCCGTCAGATGGTGAGTTAACCTGCCCCCTACTGGTGTTCTGTGAGGGGAGACCTCAGAGTGGTTTTGAAGCGGCTGATGCAGTTGCCGAAGGTAAAGTGGCTCCTGCTCCTGCGGGTGCGGCTTTCTTTCCCCTACCCCGTCCACCACGGGTAAATCTTCCTTGGCCTCTTTGAGCCGGTCGTCCCCTGCCCCTTCCATATGAGGAATAGTAACGAAAGGACCGTCCTCTCCACGATGATCCCGAAGGACGAAAGGTATTCTGACGGATAGCAGCTCCCAATGACTTGGCTGCTGCCTTGGACGTTTGCAGTTTCTCCAAACTGTCATCCGCCTTCTTTCCAAAGAGGGTAGAACCGTCAAAGGGCATATTCAAAAGCCTGGTCTGCACGTCAGAGGCAAAACCAGACTTCCTCAACCACGCATGCCTGCGGATTGTGGTACTTGCCGCCATGGCCCTGCTGATACTGTCAGCAGAATCTAGGCCAGTTTGTAGGGTCTCGCACATCGCATCTTTACCATCCCTGATGATGTTTAAAAATGCGTCCCTTTCCTCTCCTTCTTGGAGGCAGTCAGCCGCTGATGAAGCGCACTCCCAAAGGGTGTGGCTGAACCTAGCGAGCGTACAGGTCGCGTTAATAGACTTTAACGCCATGCTACAGGCAGAAAAAACCTTCTTAGCCATGGCATCATACTTTTTGTCATCCCTATCCTGCGGAGCAGTGGGGTATGCAGATGTGCTGCCTGATGAGGTTGCAGCCTGTACAACCAAGCTCTCAGGAGTAGGGTGTTTTGACAAATATTCAGGGTCAGAACTAGCCACCCTGTATTTTGTTGACAGTTTTTTATTTACTGCCGGGATAATTTCTGGCGTTTCCCAGTTTGTCAAAATCCTTCTCTGTAGAGCAGAGTGAAATGGAACCACAGGATCCTCCTGTGGGCCCTTGTCCAGTATGTCAGTGAGGTCATCCTGCTGAAAGGCAGGAGAAGGTGCAGACCAACCCATAAATTCTATGATTCTAGACATCAGAGCTCTATATGGAGTCTCCGCATGTTCTCCTGGGTCTGGTTTGATAAATTCTGCTTCAGGAGAAGTGTCCAAGCCACTAGCTTCCTGAAGTGCATCCTGAAGATTTTTTAATCTTCCTTCCTCAGAGGCGAAAGTCTCTGGCTCTGGTGATGTGGTCCTCTGTAAATCAATATCTTGGTCTGAATCCTCCCTTTCCTCAAAAATCGAGGTTAAAGGGGGATACATTGGTTTTTGGAATGGTATAAACCCCATTTCCAATGCAGAAGGAGCCATCATCACAGGCCTTGAAAACGTCGATGTCGTCGACACCGACGTGAAAGTACTCGAAGGCGCCGTGAAAAGCGTCGAGAAATGTGTACTAGGCCTCGAAGAACTCGAAAGGATCGGAGTCCTGCTCGAGAACGACGTCGACGTTCTCGGCGTCGAGTCGGAGGTCTTTTGTCTAACCGTTGGCTGTGGAGTAGCCGTGGTTCTTTCCTTCACCGGCGTCGATATCGGCGTCGACGTCGGCGTCGACTCGATCGACTGATGCGCCGATGAATCCTTCGACAACGGCGTCGATGGCGCCGACCTCTGTTTCGAAGGAGTTTTCGACGATGGCGTCGATGATGCTTTATCTCCCGATGGCTCGAGGCGCTTTCGGGTTGACTTTTCCGCCGGGTACTGCGACTCGCGGCGTTTAGATTTTTTGGGTTTTTTACCCGGGGTATCACCCTCAGCTGTCTTCGAGGGGGACGAGGCCGCTTTCTCGAAGACGCTTAGCATCTTTTTCCTGAATTCCTCCCACTCAGCTTGCGAGCTGCGTTTTGTGGGGCAATGAACTCTCTCAGGAGAACTCGACGAAGATGACGAAGGGGATCTCCTACGTCTCTTCTTCGAGTGTCTCGATGTCGACGAGTGGTGGGAGCCACTTCGTGATCTAGATCGAGAGTGTTTTTTATGGTGAGGAGACGAACGTCTCGACTCTACCGAAGAAGCTTTCGAGGAAGTTAAAGTTGACCTACCTCTCTCGAGCTTCCCCCTACGCTCCTTCAAGGCTTTCGCCGTCATGGAAAGGCATTCCTCACACTCCGAACTCTGGTGCGTGATTCCCAGACACCACAAACAGACCCTGTGAGGGTCCGTCAACGACATTTTCTTCCCGCAGTCTCGGCACTTTTTGAAACCGGACCGAGGGGTCGTCGGGTCGGAGGAGGATGCCATCGATATCGAGGTAAATAGTAGTTATTATATACGTTATCTTGACGAGAACTGAGCAACGGTGTTCCGAGGCACAACGAAGCGCGGAAAAACGGAACTGAGCAACGGACGCTGCGCGCGGCCTTTATAGGCAGGATGACGTCGACGTCGGCACGGAGGCCGTCGAGGGTCATCGACTCGGCGATCATCGACGCGCAGCGCCCTCTGGCGAAAAAATTTTCCGAGGCCAGCAAAGCTGAAGGATTTATATCTAAGATAAGGAATACGTCGGAGGACACAATCCCTTCGAAGAACAAGTTACTCTTACCTGGTAACATGCTTTCGATGGGATGGTCCGATGACGTATTCCATATCTATGACAGTAATCACCACAGCAGTGCTGCTTCGGAAAATCTTTCGGCGTCTGCGTCCTGAATCGATACGCCACCCTCGAGGACCTCCTCCGACGGCTGACGTCACTGGATGTTATAAGTAGGATGCACGACGCCTGTAGCCTCAGTTGTAGTTTTTTCCCAGAATGTGTGGCACCAGTCTTCTGCCAGTCAGACACACAAAGCCTTGCGGAAACGTAAGCTGCAATCGCATAAGAAATTCTATAGCGGGGAAGGCAGGGAGGGAGCGATATGGAATACGTCATCAGACCATCCCATCGAAAGAACTTTACCAGGTAAGAGAGTAACTTGTTCTTTGAGGGGATTGGGTCCTCCGACGTATTTCATATCTGTGACAGACTCCCAAAGCAGTACCAATGCAAGGAGGTGGGAAAAGAATTTAGAAAACAAATTTAGAATGCCCAAACAAATTGCGGAGTAAAGGACCGCCTTGCCAAAGGCCAGATCCTGCCCCCGGATGGAATCGAGGGAGTAGTGACGTACAAGGAACAAGTTACTTACCTGTAACTGTTGTTCTCCGGCATGGGTCTGGCATGGATTCACATGCTCATGAATATTCCCCGTCGTCAGGCTGGGAATCCTCGGTAAAGAAAAAACCAGTATCAGTTTCGTTTCTGATCTGTCTTTCGTAGTAGTAACCAATCACTGGTCTCTGCGTCATACTGACCACAGCCAATGACTGCCCTCTACCTAAGCCCCGCCTCTGGCAGCCATCTTCAGATTTGGAAGCACGTGAAGTGGCAGTATGACCAAGTGAAGAGCCGCAGAGGGGTAGGCGGGAGGGTTCGCATGTGAATCCATGCCAGACCCATGCCGGAGAACAACAGTTACAGGTAAGTAACTTGTTCCTTCTCCAGCATGGGGTCTGGCATGGATTCACATGCTCATGAATAAAGAATACATAGCAGTACACACATGCACAACCACGGGAGGTGGCAAAGGCTCAACATTAAGCATCACATCAAACTTAACATTAAGCATCTTACCTCCTCACCAGGCTCACCTCAGGCGAACAGGTTGCGTAGCACTGCTTGGCCGACCCTGGACTCCTCCCTGGAATCCCGGTCGACGCAGTAGAATTTCGTGAAGGTGTGCGTCGACCTCCACGTAGCAGCCCTGCATATGTCCAGCAGGGGCACACCAGATAGGAACGCCGTGGTAGCTGCGATCGCTCTGGTGGAATGAGCTCTCGGACGGCCAGGCAGCGGTCGGTTTGCCAACCGGTGACAGTACATGATACAGCCGGAGAGCCATCTGGAGATGGAAGCCTTCGAGAGAGCCTTCCCCTGATTGACAGGTCCAAAGTTCACAAAGAGTTGTGACGTCTTCCGAAAACCCTTCGTGCGGTCCACGTAGAACTTCAGCGCTCTAGCTACATCCAGCGAGTGCAAAGTCCTCTCAGCCGGCGACGAAGGCGACGGGAAGAACACAGGTAACACCAAGGGTTCGTTGAGATGGAAGTCCGACGGTACCTTGGGCATGAAGGAGGGGTGCGTCCTGAGCACCACCCTCGTGTCGTGGAAAGTCAAGTACGGGGCCTTGCAGGAAAGGGCCTGGATCTCTCCCACTCGTCGTGCGGAGGTGATGGCCACAAGAAAAGCTGTTTTCCACGATAGAAACTTCAACGGGGCCGAGTGCAGAGGCTCGAACGGAGGTCCCATGAGCTTGGTCAGCACCACGTTGAGCTCCCACGCCGGGGCCGGAGCCTTCACCGGCGGGAACGATCTGAACAGTCCCTTCATGAACTCTTTCACCAGACGATGAGACCACAAGGACGTCCGCCCCGTGGTTCTGGTGTATCGGGAGATCGCAGCAAGATGAATCTTGATGGACGCGTGTGCCAGACCAGCTTTGGCCAGCGTCAGCAGGTACGGCAGTACTTGGGGAGCCGTAATCCGTAGAGGGTTAATCTTCTGTGCGTGGCACCAGACAGAGAACCTCTTCCATTTGTGT
The DNA here is from genome assembly GCF_040938575.1 of Ambystoma mexicanum. Lineage (NCBI taxonomy): Eukaryota > Metazoa > Chordata > Amphibia > Caudata > Ambystomatidae > Ambystoma > Ambystoma mexicanum. The sequence continues at coordinate 4,661,058 of NC_090929.1, read as the reverse complement.
CCGTAGCATTTAAGAGTCGAGGACGCCCTGGCCTTTGCAAGAACCTCTCTGCAGTCGGCCGGTATGTCGTATCCTCCAAACTCTAGCGCTGCAGGAGCCAGGCCTGCAAGTTCAGCGACTTCGGGTCGTGGTGGAGGATGGCGCCTCCTTCCCTGGAGAGTAGATCCGCGTCCGCCGGCAGCTTGATCGGCGGGGACGCTGACAAGTCCAGAAGGTCCGGGAACCATATCTGCCTCGGCCACGCAGGTGCGACGAGGATCATCCTGCACCGTGACCTCTTGAGCTGGTTAACGAGCCGGATTAGCAGAGGCAAGGGAGGGAACGCGTAGAGGAACAGGCCCTCCCAGGGGAACGAGAAAGCATCGCCCATGCTCCTCGTCTGGGGAAACCTGCTGGCGAACCTCCGGCACTTGGTGTTCGTCGCCGTCGCGAACAGGTCGATCTGGGGTGTGCCCCACCGTCGGAAGAGGCGATCCACCAGATCCTGCCGTAGTTCCCACTCGTGGCACGAGCGCAGCTCCCTGCTGAGTGAGTCGGCGATGGTGTTTTTTATCCCTGCCAGATGAAACGGCACCAGAAAAATCCCTTGGGCGACGGCCCAATGCCACAGATCCTGCGCCTCCTTGGACAGCGCTGGGGACCTGGTTCCGCCCCGTTTCCTGATGTAAAACATGGTGGTGGTGTTGTCGGTGAAGATCCTCACCACCTTGCCCTTGAGGGACGGAAGGAAGGACCTGAGGGCCCAAAACACTGCACGGAGCTCCAGGACGTTGATATGCAGGGACTTCTCCGTCGGGAGCCAGAGTCCCCTCGCGTGCAGATTTTCGGTGTGCGCTCCCCACCCTTCCAGGGAGGCATCCGTGGTCACAGTCTCCTGGTGGGCTGGGGTCTGGAAGTCCATGCCCGCCGTCAGATGCGCGCGGGTGCCCCACCACCGTATCGCTCGTCGGAAACTCTCGTCGAGCATGATCCTTTCCTCGAAGCTGCCCGTCGTCTGGATCCAGCGCGCATCCAGGAATTCTTGCAACGGGCGCATCCGGAGCCTGCACATGGGAATGAGGTAGATGCAGGAAGACATCCTCCCGAGGAGGGACTTGATGGATCTCACTTTGGCCGCGTCGGCCACCAACATCCGTTGCACCTTGCCCAAGATGGTCCTGGTCCTCTCCTCCGACGGGGAGGCCAGAAGGGACACTGTGTCGAGCCTCGCTCCCAGAAACAGTGCGACTTGCGCGGGCACCAGGTGGGATTTGGCGTAGTTCACGGAGAATCCCAGGTCCGTGAGGAGTTGGACGGTCCTTGCCGTGTGGACCACGGCGAGCTCCTTCGTCTTGGCGCGGATGAGCCAGTCGTCCAGGTAGGGGTAGACGTGAATCCCCTCGCGGCGCAGCTGCGCCGCCACCGGTGCGAGGCACTTGGTGAATGCCCTGGGTGCCGACCGTAGTCCGAAGGGAAGGGCTTTGAACTGGTAATGACGCCCTTGGACCACGAACCTGAGGAATTTTCGGTGCCCCTTTAGGATGGGAATGTGGAAGTAGGCATCCTCCAAATCCGACGACGATAGGAAGTCTCCTTCCTCCAGTTGACCCAGGACGTGCTGGAGGGTGACCATCCGAAACTTCTGCGCCTTGATGAACTTGTTCAGCCGTCGCAGGTCTAGGATGGGGCGCCATCCTCCCGTCTTCTTCACGAGGAAGTATCGCGAGTAGACTCCGGAGCCCCGAAGCCTCTTTGGGACGAGTTCGATGGCGCCCTTTCTGAGCATCGCCTTTACCTCCCGGAGAAGTTGAGGGACGTGAAGTTCTTTCCTGGCCACGGGGGGGACGCGCGGGCACCTTCTTTGAAACTCGAGCGCGTGGCCCCGGGCCAGGGCGTCCAGCACCCAACGGTCGGTGGAGATGGACTCCCACACGCTGACGAAGCCCGCCAGCCGGCCTCCCACCGGGGTGCTTCGGTGGGGGCCCGACCCCACGGCCGGTTCAATCCTGCTTGGACGCGGCCTTGCCGCCTTGACCTCCTTGGCGACGACGGCGGGGTCCGCTAGACTTGCCTCGTCCTCTGTAGGCCTCTTGCGACGACGAGCGGGCCGCTTGACGGTAGGAAGCGAAACCGCCGCCGGAACCTTTGGAGGCGCCCTTGCCTCCGCCGCTCCGAAAGGGCGTCCGTCGCTGCTGCAGGACTCCAAGGGCCCGGGCCGTCTCAGTATCCGCCTTGATGGCCTGAAGGGAATCGTCCACTGTCTTCCCAAACAGGTTGTTCCCGTCGAAGGGCATGTCCAGGACTCTGGTCTGGACGTCCTGCCGAAAGTCCGTAGCTTTGAGCCATCCACGACGTCGAAGGCAAACGCCGTTGCCCAGCTGGCGGAACCCAGTGTCGGCGATGTTCGTCGCCACGGTGATGGCGTGGTCCGACGCCACTTCACCTTCCTGTAGGATCTCAAGGGCCTCCGCCCTCTTGTCGTCCGGCAGAAAATCCAGCAGGGGAGCCATCTTGTACCAGAGCTCCCTGTCGTAGCGGGCCACGATAGCCAAGGCGTTGGCCGCTTTAATCGTCGTCGCTGCCGACGAGATGACTCTACGTCCCATAGTATCCAATTTCTTTCCCTCGCCGTCCGGCGGGGAAGTCGATGTGGGGGCCGCACCCCCCCCGCTTTCTTCCTGGCTGCCGCGGAGACGACGGAGTCCGGGGTAGGCTGCGCCCGGAGGCACAGGGGGGCCGTGTCCGGGACCCGGTACTTCTTCTCGTACCGGTCTCTTCTAGCTGGCGTCGTGGAAGGGTTCTTGAGGAGGGAAAGGCCCTCATCCCAAATGTCGTCCAACAGGGGCACTGCGAGGACCGTCTTCCTCTTGGCCTCGCGCCGCTGATAAAGGAAGCCTTCCTTTTTCTTCTCCTCAGGGCAGAGTTGGAAAAGCTCGGAAGCCCTGGAGATCATGGAGTGGAAAGATCCGATCTCGTCGGGCGGAGAAGCCCTGGTGGGAGGCGACGACGGAAAATCCTCGTCGTATGCCTCGTCGTCCGTACCCGTCGCCGCCGTGTCAGTCCCCGTATCATCCCCTCGGGTGGATGGGGAGGAGGGCTGGACGGGGCGCGACGGTTGAAAAGGAGGTGGAGGATGGATCCTTCTTTTCTTGGTAGGGGGAACACCAGAAGGTCCCGGTTCTGGATCCCCCGACGGGAGAGGTTCCTCCGTCGGTAACGGTAGCCTCGTCCTTATCTCCGTGCATAAGGACTGTATGGCCAACAAAATGGCCGCTGAGTTGTCTCGCGGCGCTGGCAGAGGGGAATCCGACGGGAGAGCAGGGGCCCCGTCGGTATCCTCGACGATGTCGTCGTCGTCACCTGCGTCGGGGCCCATTCCGACGGGCTGGTCTTGTTCCACGCCTAGGCCGTGGCTTAAGACCTCGATCAGCTCCTCTTCTGAGGTTGAGGCCGAATCTACGACGACGCCCTGCCCCCCCTTCTTCTTCCCCACGGAGGGTTTCACGGGGGTCTTATCGATGGGCACAAAAGAAGACTCCCTCCGAGGAGGCAGGGAGATTCTGGGCCCTGAGGTCGCCACCACTGGTGCAGCCTCCACAGGCTGGGCCAGGGCCGCCGCGACCGTTTCGATAGAGGGCTTGGTCGGATGGATCAAGGCCTTCACCACCTTAGGTGCGCTCACCGCCTTATCCTTGAGGGAGGGGGCACTGCCACGCTCCTCCTCTGCCTTAGAGCTCGACCGGGGCCTCTCCAGGAGCTTCGCCGGGTGCTCGGCCTTCCTCTTACCCGACCCAGAGCGTTGGCTCGTGGTTGATGGTGCCGGGGAGGGTGCGCCCTGCCTGGCGCCCGTAGAGCCCGACCGTTCGGCGCTCCCGGTGCCAGCGGACTCGCGGTGCTTGGCCTTATGTTGGGCCCCCGTCGCCGGGGCGCCCTCAAAGGTCTTAGAAGACCGCTCGGATTTCTTCTTCTTCTCGCCAGACGGGCTCTTACCCTCCAGCCAGTTGGCGAGACGTTGATGACGGTCCTTCATGGTCCGTTCCGACATGTTGCCGCAAAACGCACAGTCCTTCTCCACGTGCGTTTTGTCCTCATGAAGGCAGTAAAGGCAGAAAGAGTGTTCGTCCTCCTTAAAGACGTTCTGCAGCTGGCATCCAGGGCAAACCCTGAACAGCTTTCCGGGCGTCGAGCTTCCCTTCTCCTGGGCCATCTCCGAGACCGGGCCTGAGAAGCTTCTGGAGTCCTCCGAAGTGTAGCTCGACGAATCTTCACCCTTGAGGGGCACAGACGAATCCGACACGGGTCCCCGTTGATCGGATGTAGGATCGGTGGAGCTTGAGGCTCTTTTGACCGAAAGAATCGAAGTCTTTTGTGAAAAAGCGCGAAAAAATAGCACTAACGCTCGAGAGCAATAGCACGAGGATCCCAACACATGAACGTGCGGTAAAAATCTGAAGTTGGCTGCCAGAGGCGGGGCTTAGGTAGAGGGCAGTCATTGGCTGTGGTCAGTATGACGCAGAGACCAGTGATTGGTTACTACTACGAAAGACAGATCAGAAACGAAACTGATACTGGTTTTTTCTTTACCGAGGATTCCCAGCCTGACGACGGGGAATATTCATGAGCATGTGAATCCATGCCAGACCCCATGCTGGAGAAAAGTATGTACCGAAGCCCAGGTTGCTGCATCACAGATCTTACGAATAGGAACACCCCTCTGTAGGGCAGTAGAGGCAGCCATACCCCTGGTAGAATGGGCCTATAAGCCGACCGGTGGGTCCTTACCCGCCCAAGTGGTAACACTCAGAGATAGCCAAAATAATCCAGCGAGACAAAGTCTGTTTCGTCACAGCTTGTCCCAAACACTTTCCAGCGTAACCAATGAAGAGTTGATCGTCCACTCTGACCCGGGACATGCGTGAAATATAAAAGCTTAACGCTCTCCTAGGATCAGGCCTATGGAGCCTATCCTCTTCCTTACCAGGATGTGGAGGAGGATAAAACGCCGGAAGAACAACCTTCTGGCCTAAATGAAATTCCGACACCACCTTCGGAAGAAAGGAAGGACGAACTCCAAGGACAACCCTGTCCTTATGAAACATAGTGAAGGGTGGCTTAACTGAAAGTGCCTGTAACTCACTCACTCTGCGAGCGGAAGTGATCGCAACCAAAAATACAGTTTTAAGAGTTAACAGTCTCAAACGGCATGAATGCAAAGGCTCAAACGGAGCACCCATCAGAAACTTGAGAACAAGGTTCAAATGCCAACCGGGCACCTGGAAAGGTGACGGGGGGAACACATTAGTGAGCCCTTTCAGAAACTGAGAAATTAAAGGAATTTTAAAATAGGAACACTCTTCAGACGGGCGCTTAAATATGGACAGCGCCGCCAGGTAACCTTTGACGGTACCCACTTGCAAGCCCCTGTGGGCCAAAGAGAGCAAAGAAGACAGAACCATGGGAATGTCGCATGCAAAAGGATCCAAATTCTTAACCCTGCACCAGTCGCAGAACTCACGCCAACGGCAACGGTACAGGGACTTTGTTGCTGGCCATCTGGCCGAGAGCAACACCTCCATCACATCTTCAGGGAGATCCCAATCCTTATACCTCAACCTTTCAGAAACCAAGCGTGAAAGGTTGAGGGATCTGACCTCTGGATGGAGAACCTGACCCCCTCCCGTGAGAGCAGGTCGTCTCGGTAGGGAAGACGACGTGGAGGGCAGATGGACAAGTCGGGAAGGTCCGGGTACCACGTCCTCCGGGCTCATGCTTGAGCAATGAGGATCATCCGGGACCCGAACCTCCGTAACCTCCGCAGCACTTGCGGAATGACGGGGACTGGAGGAAACGTGTACAGCAGTGGGAATGACCACTCCACCATGAACGCGTCTCCTAAGGCTCCTTTCGGAGGAAATTCCCGCATGCAGAACCTGTCGCACTTCCGGTTGACACTGGAGGCGAAGAGATCCACTTGAGGGGTCCCCCAATGGGCAAAGATCTCCAGGAGAATCTCCTGAGCCAACTCCCACTCGTGAGAGATCACGCTCTGCCTGCTCAGAGCGTCCGCCGTCTCGTTTTCGTTTCCGGCCAGATGAACTGCCGAGATCGAAACTTCCTGCTGGATTGCCCAGAACCAGAGCTGCATCGCCTCCTTGCACAGAGGAAGTGACCCTGCCCCCCGCCATTTTGTTGAGGTAGTGCATGGCCACTGTATTGTCCGTCAGTATCAGGACATTCTTCCCTCGCACAGTCGGCCGAAAAGCCTTCAGGGCTAGCCTGACGGCCCTCTGCTCCAACAGACTGATATGGAGTCTGGACTCCGACGGAGACCAACGACCGCTGACTGTCAACTCGTTGGCATGAGCTCCCCATCCCGTGAGGGATGCATCCGTCACGATCGTCACCTCCGGCCAGGGTAGCCAAAATGGAGCCCCCTTCATCAGATTGCCTTCGATGGCCCACCACAGGATGTCCTGGGCGACCGAGGGCGGCACCTGAACAGGGTCCGACATCCTGCCGGAGGACTGAGACCACGGGAGCTTGAGTGCCCATTGCAAAGATCTCATCCGCACCCTGGCCTCCAGCACCAGAATGGAGGATACCATGAGGCCAAGCAATATCAAGAACTCGAACACTGGGAGACTCTGGGCAAGCTGAAACTTGTGCACCATCTGCTGAATGTGATGAGCCCTCACCTGGGGAGGAAAATACTGCCCCAGGGACGTGTCGAGCACTGCTCCGATGTACTGGAGCCTCTGAGTTGGTGTCAAATGGGACTTCTTTACGTTGAGGGAGAAGCCCAGCTTGTGGAGGGAGTGGCGGGTGACGGACAGATGATCCAGGACTTGCTCGGGAGAGCGTGCCCTGATCAACCAATCGTCCAGGTAGGGGTAGACGTGAATCCACCCTTTCCTGAGGTGCGCTGCCACCTCTACCATGAGCTTGGTGAAGACCCTTGGGGCGGAGGTCAATCCGAACGACAGGACCCGAAACAAAGTGCGAATCGCCAACCGCAAACCTCAGGTTCTTCTTGTGCTTTGGATGTATCGGCACATGAAAATAAGCGTCCTTGAGGTCGAGAGACACCAACCAGTCCTGAAGTTGAAGGGCCTGGAGGACTTGAGAGAGAGTAACCATCTTGAACTTGTCCTTCCTGAGGAGTTTGTTCAAACCGCACAAGTCCATGATGGGTCTCAATCCCCCGTCTTTCTTGGAAATCAAAAAATAAGGAGAATACCATCCCTTGTTCCTCTCCGCTACAGGCACTAGTTCTATGGCGCCTTTCTCCAGCAGGGATTGAATTTCCTGTGCAAGGAGCGGATCCGGACTCTTCAAAGAGAGATTCCCCGGTGGATTGTCTTGAGGCCTCTGCCGGAAAGGAAGACAGTAGCCGTGGGTTATGATCTCCAGAACCCACACATCTGAAGTAAAGGCACGCCACTCTGCAAGATGCTGCGCCAGGCTTCCCCCAACCGGCGAACCATGGGACATGGCCTCATGACTGAGCTGAAGCGGCTGCGGTGTTTTCTGAGGGCAAAGAGGCAACAGTCCGAGTGGCCTTGGCACCTCGAGTACCTCGTTTTCCACCTCTGGCACTCCTACGCTGGCACATTTGACTGGTAGATCCTCTCGCTTTACCAAAGGATGAGTAATAACGAAAGGAACCTCCCCTCCATTGCTGTCCCCTAGGACGAAAATGCAGAGGTTGTCGAACTGCAGCGCCCAACGACTTCGTTGCAGCTTTTGAGGTCTGCAACCTCTCAAGGCTCTCATCAGCCTTGCTGCCAAAAAGATGTTCCCTGTCAAAGAGCATGTTGAGGAGCCGGGCCTGCACATCAAGGACAAACCCCGACTTCTGCAACCACGCAAACCTGCGTATCACGGTGCTCGCCAATCTGCCATGTCCAAAACCGACTGAACGGCCTCACACATGGCATCCTTGCCATCCTGAACAATGGCAAGGAAACCATCCCGTTCATCCCTTTCGGGAATATGTTCAGCAACTAAGGAAACACCGTTCCACAGAGTGTGCTTGAAACGTGACAAGGCACATACGGAGTTGGCCGCCTGAAGCGCCATACCCCCTGAAGAAAACACTTTCTTCGCCCAGCCATCAAAACGCTTGTCGTCCTTATCAGGAGGGATGGTAGGATACGACGCCTGCTTTGCCGGGGCCGTAGCCGCCTGCACCACCAAACTCTCCGGAGTGGGCTGCTTGGACAAGTAGCAGGGGTCACTACTGGCTGGACGGTATTTTCGCGGCAAAGACTTGCCCACTGCCGGGAGACTCTCCGGAGCAGTCCAAGCTGCCGCCACCCTCCTCTGTAGAGCCATATGAAACGGCAGAACCGGGTCATTTGGTGGACCAAAGTCGAGGATATCCGTAAGGTCATCCTGAAGAAACTCCCACAGGGGAGCAGACCATCCCAAGTACTCGGTGACCCTCGACATAAGGCGCCGGTACGAGGAGTCGGCATGAGTGCAAGGCTCAGGCCTACAAAACTCCACTTCCGAAGAGGTGTCCAGCCCACTAGCAACGTGCAGGGACTGCCGCAGGTCCTCAAATTGGCTATGGCCCGAGAGAATCTCGTCTGGCACTGTATTAGGAACCATGCCGTCATCAGAGCCCTCATCCACCTCTGAAATAAACTCAAGATGGTGGTAAGAAGGCACAGAACGTGAACCAAAGCCATGCTTGACCTTGGCCAGAGCCTTTCTAGGGGGTTCCACTGAGCCTCAGGGTACCCCCTTCGACACAGCCTCGAAAGGCATCGAGTGAATAGGCGTTGACGCCGAACGCGGTGCCGACAGCATCGATGGGGTCGACACAGGCCTCGAGGCCGAAGCCCTGAGCGTGCCCTTCGACAGCCTGGACGCCGATGGCACAGACGACTTCTTCGGAGGCGGGGCCTCGAAAGAGTCCGGCGACGACCTCAGCGCCACCGGCGTCGACGTCTTCCTCGAAGACATTACAGGTTCACACGGCCTCGAGCACGTCGAGGACCGGGACCTGGACCGGGCATGACGAGACCGATTCCCCTTGTCCGAGCGGGACCTCTCCCGTGAATCGTGCTGACCACCTGAGCCCGAAGGCATGTGAGCGGTGTCTCTCGACCGATCACGACCGACTCTCGGAAGCGCGGACGGACCGGTGCCCTGTGATTCGAGAATCGCTAACATTTTTTCCCCCGAAGGAAGCCCATTCCTCCGGCATCGCCTGCTTGGTAGGGTAAGCGACCCGCCAACGGACAGAGTCCTCGGAAGAGGACGGGGAAGGCGACCGATGACGGTGCTTCCGGGAGTGCCTCGAAGAGGCAGAGGAGTGGCAGGACCGACTCCGGGACTGAGACCCACTGGACTGACGATGCAGAGTCGCCTCTCTAATCGTCCTTCGAAAGCCCCGCAGACCTCGACTTCCGTGGCTTAGACACCTTACCTACCGATAACTTCTTCTTGCACTCCTGCAAGGCTTTAGACGTGAGCGACTGGCAGTCGACACAGTCATCCGTGTCATGGGCCTCCCCGAGGCACCAGAGACAGGCGTTGTGCGAGTCCGTAACCGACATCTTTGACCCACAGTCTCCGCACTTCTTAAATCCCGGACGCGGGGTGGAAGACGAGGTAGACATCCTTCACGAAGAAGAAACTTCACAAAACGAACAGGTTCGAAGAACCGAGAAACAACAGAAACTCCAAAGAGTCGAGGCGCACCGAGATTCCCGAAGCGAACACGTTCACAGAAAAAACAGAACTGAGGCTACGGGTGTCGTGCGTCCTACTTATAACATCCAGTGACGTCGGCCGTCGGAGAAGGTCCTTGAGGGTGGCGTATCGACGTCATCGACGCAGGGCGCAGACGCCGAAAGATTTTCCAAAGCAGCACAGCTGTGGTGATTACTGTCATAGGTATGGAATACGTCGGAGGACCCAATCCCCTCAAATGTAGCAGCACTATTCAATAACCCAAAGTTCTTAAGCATAGTTAATGTGAAAATACTACACTTCCCACCGTTGGGACAGTACTGCCACTTCTCACAGAGGCTTCTACACTTTTTATGGGGCAGCACTGATCCAGCCTACTGCTCACATGCTCAGAATTGTCATTTCTCAGCAGGACTGCAACACTATACCATTGTGTTCTGTATGTTGAGTGCTTCTTCACCACCAATGTGGATTCATGGCTCTCTCCCAGTGTCTAAATAGTAGATCTGTCTACATTCAATTGGCAACAGGCATGTCCAGAGCTGCCTGCTGTCCATAAGCTGCCGCTCAAGATGTTGGGAGCCATGATGGGGAAAGGGATAGAAGGCTCGAGCCTGTCGGATAGCAGAATTAGCAGGGTCTTAAAACCTGCTCACTCCTTCTGGAGGGGCCATGGGGCAAAATGAGCCTGACCCCACATACAGGGGCTTGTTACCCCTTTATCTCTCCTGAATGAAAGAATGAGCTCTCTCAGACACAAGTTATCACCCCTGCACACACATTGAATGAATATGGTATGGATCTAGATCGACAAAACTGGAGTGACAATTCAGAGTGTTTGAACAGAAATATCATTGTGCTCCCAGATGGGAGACTGACTCCATTAATATGCATGGGTTCACTGAGATGCCCAAGAGTGAGACTGTACGTTCAGTTGTGAGATTACCAGCAACGGGTATACTATGCTCCAAGGAGTGAGGTGCCCACTCAATATATCACACTGTTTATAGGTGTGAGACCCATCCTGAATGCTTGCCCAAACAGCCTTGGCCAGAGTTGCTCCCTGAAGAAGTGAGCATGTGATCCGGGGTCTGCAGCCCACAACACGTAGGGGATTCCCATGCTCCCACTTGCGAGATTTGCACCAAATTAGTGAGATTGTGCTCCAAGGTAAGAGGCACATGCACAGTCTTTGCTTTGACGTTTGACACACTCACAAGATGAGCTGGCATTTCGTTCTCCCATCCTACTTGTGTTGCTCTGCCTTTTGAGGGCTACTACAACCTGGATGATTATAGAGGGGTGGAGTAGGGCCAGTGTTGGCCTACTGGAATGCAACTGGAAGGCTGAAACCTCCTTCTTACTTTACTTTAGTATATGCAGTACACGCTAGCCAATGTTTCCACTGTGCTGTGGTCGCCTCCACCCCACCCCCCCACGCCGTTGCACCCAGTTGGCAACTACATGCAAATTTGCGGTCCTATAACTGCCAGTGATGTCACTTCACTTCCAGTATTTGTCCCCCCCCCCCCGGAAATTCATAAATCGGCGCCCCTGCAGGCTGATGGAAGGGAGGTGCGATGCGCGGGGGTCAGGGGCAGCGAGCAGGCTAGGGTGGAAGAGGCGGACTCTAGCATGAGGCTAAGAGGAGCCGCAGGAGGCAAGATGGCGACGAGTACTGAGCAGCATGAGGGAATACACCTAGGAGAGGAGCCTTCCGGAGTGGGGGGTGTGGGGGGGGCACCAGAGTGGGGCCGCGAGGAGGCCACGAGAATAGTGGGCCCTCACAGGTTGGCTGAGCACCCAGGCACACAGAGCAAGGCGGTGGCTCAGACGCACCTGTGTGTGTGTGTGCGCACTGTGCGCTGCAGGGGGGTGGGGGGGTGAGCGGGTGACCCACCTTGACCCCAGAAGGGTGGGCCCTCACAGGTTGGCTGAGCACCCAGGCACACGAAGCAAGGCGGTGGCTCAGACGCACCTCTGTGTGCGTGCACTGTGCTCTACAGGGGGGGCTGGGGAGGTGAGCGGGTGACCCACCTTGACCCCAGAATAGTGGGCCCTCACAGGTTGGCTGAGCACCCAGGTAAACTCAGACATCGACTAGAACGCCAGCCTATAGCCTCTGTGTGCACTGTGCTCAGCGGGGGGGGGGGTATGTATGCCTCGGCGACTAGTGCACAGACTCCCAGCAGTAGAGATCACATGCCATGCAGAGGCAGCAGATAGACCGGAAGCTGCTCCGAGTGTGGGGGGCTCTGCCCTCTGAACCCCTCTTTCCTTGTTTTTACCACCACAGCTGCTGACGCTTCCCTGCTGAGTCAGCACTTGCAGACAACAAGCCGAGCATGACCCTCAAACAGGATGTCCTGCCGGTAATGCAGCGGACAGACGGACATGGCATTCCGTGCATGTACTCACCTTCACTAAATAGTGCATGGAAGATGGGCGAGTGCACAAGCACAGAGGCGCGAGCCACTCTGCGCGAAGAAAGACAGACGAAGGGACAATCCCGAATTACAGTACATATGGAATGAATGAGGACGAATTTAGGACTGAAAAAAGCCCGCACCTTTACCTAGTGGTTACAGTAGCGTGCATTCATCTCTCCCAGCTGTGTACCTCACAGTCCAAATGCACATTCCCCAGCTGTGTACAGTGCATTTAACCCTACACAGATCTATCCCACCAGTACACGTTCCAATCTTCTGCTGTGCAATGCACATCTCTGCCCACAGACTCCTAAACCCAGCTGCATAAAATGTCACACAGCGCACATGCAAATCTTCTGCTGTGCAAGGAACATCTCAGCCCACAAACTCCTAACCCGAGCTGCAATGTCACACAGTGCACATGCAAATCTTCTGCTGTGCAAGGCACATCTCAGCCCACAGACTCCTAACCCCAGCTGCATAAAATGTCACACAGTGCACATGCAAATCTTCTGCTGTGCAAGGCACATCTCAGCCCACAGACTCCTAACCCCAGCTGCATAAAATGTCACACAGTGCACATGCAAATCTTCTGCTGTGCAAGGCACATCTCAGCCCACAGACTCCTAACCCCAGCTGCATGCAAACCTTCTGCATCTGTAAAGCCTCTTCCATGCGAGACACGCGCCCCAGCGGCATACAATCCACTTGCAACTGACACACCCTATAGCCTCCTCTCCCATCTGATCATATATCTACTAATCCACACCCACCATAACTGCATACTCACACATTGCACATGAACTGCACACCGAAATACACCTATCCTAGCTGTGCCCATCTGCTGTGCATAGTATCCCACACAGCTGACTGATTACTCATGGTTATCCCCGAGTGGATCATCCCTGCCAATCACGTGACCAGCACCAGGGGACAGAGGTCTCCCGAAAAACATGCCAGCAGAAATGGGCCAGGGTCTTTCTCCAGCTTTGAGAAAACGGAGGAGAGCACAAAGGCAAACTGCCCTGTTTAAGCACTGCCGTGTCCCACGGCAGCCAGCGCTGCCCGTGTCCCAGGGCAGCCGGCGCGGCCCGTGTCCCAGAGCAGCCGGCACGGCCCGTGACCCAGGGCAGCCGGCACGGCCCGTGTCCCAGAGCAGCCGGCGCGTCCCGTGTCCCAGAGCAGCCGGCGCGGCCCGTGTCCCAGAACAGCCGGCACTGCCCCGTGTCCCAGAACAGCCGGCGCGGCCCGTGACCCAGGGCAGCCGGCACGGCCCGTGTCCCAGAGCAGCCGGCGCGGCCCGTGTCCCAGAGCAGCCGGCGCGGCCCGTGTCCCAGAACAGCCGGCACTGCCCCGTGTCCCAGAACAGCCGGCGCGGCCCGTGTCCCAGAACAGCCGGCACTGCCCGTGTCCCAGAACAGCCGGCACTGCCCCGTGTCCCAGAGCAGCCAGCGCTGCCCGTGTCCCAGGGCAGCCGGCGCGGCCCGTGTCCCAGAGCAGCCGGCACGGCCCGTGACCCAGGGCAGCCGGCACGGCCCGTGTCCCAGAGCAGCCGGCGCGGCCCGTGTCCCAGAGCAGCCGGCGCGGCCCGTGTCCCAGAACAGCCGGCACTGCCCCGTGTCCCAGAACAGCCGGCGCGGCCCGTGACCCAGGGCAGCCGGCACGGCCCGTGTCCCAGAGCAGCCGGCGCGGCCCGTGTCCCAGAGCAGCCGGCGCGGCCCGTGTCCCAGAACAGCCGGCGCGGCCCGTGTCCCAGAACAGCCGGCACTGCCCCGTGTCCCAGAACAGCCGGCGCGGCCCGTGACCCAGGGCAGCCGGCGCGGCCCGTGACCCAGGGCAGCCGGCGCGGCCCGTGTCCCAGAGCAGCCGGCGCGGCCCGTGTCCCAGAGCAGCCGGCGCGGCCCGTGTCCCAGAACAGCCGGCACTGCCCCGTGTCCCAGAACAGCCGGCGCGGCCCGTGTCCCAGAACAGCCAGCGCGGCCCGTGTCCCAGAACAGCCAGCGCGGCCCGTGTCCCAGAACAGCCGGCACGGCCCGTGACCCAGGGCAGCCGGCACGGCCCGTGTCCCAGAGCAGCCGGCGCGGCCCGTGTCCCAGAGCAGCCGGCGCGGCCCGTGTCCCAGAACAGCCGGCACTGCCCCGTGTCCCAGAACAGCCGGCGCGGCCCGTGACCCAGGGCAGCCGGCACGGCCCGTGTCCCAGAGCAGCCGGCGCGGCCCGTGTCCCAGAGCAGCCGGCGCGGCCCGTGTCCCAGAACAGCCGGCACTGCCCCGTGTCCCAGAACAGCCGGCGCGGCCCGTGACCCAGGGCAGCCGGCGCGGCCCGTGTCCCAGGGCAGCCGGCGCGGCCCGTGTCCCAGAGCAGCCGGCGCGGCCCGTGTCCCAGAACAGCCGGCACTGCCCCGTGTCCCAGAACAGCCGGCGCGGCCCGTGTCCCAGAACAGCCGGCGCGGCCCGTGTCCCAGAACAGCCGGCACTGCCCCGTGTCCCAGAACAGCCGGCGCGGCCCGTGTCCCAGAACAGCCAGCGCGGCCCGTGTCCCAGAACAGCCAGCGCGGCCCGTGTCCCAGAACAGCCGGCACGGCCCGTGTCCCAGAGCAGCCAGCGCGGCCCGTGTCCCAGAGCAGCCAGCGCGGCCCCGTGTCCCAGAGCAGCCAGCGCGGCCCGTGTCCCAGAGCAGCCGGCACTGCCCCGTGTCCCAGAACAGCCGGCGCGGCCCGTGTCCCAGAACAGCCAGCGCGGCCCGTGTCCCAGAACAGCCAGCGCGGCCCGTGTCCCAGAACAGCCGGCACGGCCCGTGTCCCAGAGCAGCCAGCGCGGCCCCGTGTCCCAGAGCAGCCAGCGCGGCCCCGTGTCCCAGAGCAGCCAGCGCGGCCCGTGTCCCAGAGCAGCCAGCGCGGCCCCGTGTCCCAGAGCAGCCAGCGCGGCCCGTGTCCCAGAGCAGCCAGCACTGCCCGTGTCCCAGAGCAGCCAGCGCGGCCCGTGTCCCAGAGCAGCCAGCGCGGCCCCGTGTCCCAGAGCAGCCAGCGCGGCCCGTGTCCCAGAGCAGCCAGCACTGCCCGTGGCCCAGAGCATCCAGCAACACTGCGTGTCCCAGAGCAGCCAGCACTGCCCGTGTCCCAGAGCAGCCAGCACGGCCCGTGTCCCAGAGCAGCCAGCAACACTGTGCGTGTCCCAGAGCAGCCAGCAACACTGTGCGTGTCCCAGAGCAGCCAGCACTGCCCATGTCCCAGAGCAGCCAGCAACACTGCATGTTCCAGAGCAGCCAGCAACACTGCGTGTCCCAGAGCAGCCAGCACTGCCCGTGTCCCAGAACAGCCAGCGCGGCCCGTGTCCCAGAACAGCCAGCGCGGCCCGTGTCCCAGAACAGCCAGTGCGGCCCCGTGTCCCAGAGCAGCCAGCGCGGCCCCGTGTCCCAGAGCAGCCAGCACTGCCCCGTGTCCCAGAACAGCCAGCGCGGCCCATGTCCCAGAGCAGCCAGCACTACTGCGTGTCCCAGAGCAGCCAGCACTGCCCGTGTCCCAGAGCAGCCAGCACGGCCCGTGTCCCAGAGCAGCCAGCACTGCCCGTGGCCCAGAGCATCCAGCAACACTGCGTGTCCCAGAGCAGCCAGCACTGCCCGTGTCCCAGAGCAGCCAGCACGGCCCTTGTCCCAGAGCAGCCAGCAACACTGTGCGTGTCCCAGAGCAGCCAGCACTGCCCATGTCCCAGAGCAGCCAGCAACACTGCATGTTCCAGAGCAGCCAGCAACACTGCGTGTCCCAGAGCAGCCAGCACTGCCCGTGTCCCAGAACAGCCAGCGCGGCCCGTGTCCCAGAACAGCCAGTGCGGCCCCGTGTCCCAGAGCAGCCAGCGCGGCCCCGTGTCCCAGAGCAGCCAGCACTGCCCCGTGTCCCAGAACAGCCAGCGCGGCCCATGTCCCAGAGCAGCCAGCACTACTGCGTGTCCCAGAGCAGCCAGCACGGCCCGTGTCCCAGAGCAGCCAGCACGGCCCGTGTCCCAGAGCAGCCAGCACGGCCCGTGTCCCAGAGCAGCCAGCACGGCCCGTGTCCCAGAGCAGCCAGCACGGCCCGTGTCCCAGAGCAGCCAGCAACACTGTGCGTGTCCCAGAGCAGCCAGCACTGCCCATGTCCCAGAGCAGCCAGCAACACTGCATGTCCCAGAGCAGCCAGCAACACTGCATGTCCCAGAGCAGCCAGCACTGCCCGTGGCCCAGAGCATCCAGCAACACTGCGTGTCCCAGAGCAGCCAGCACTGCCCGTGTCCCAGAGCAACCAGCACGGCCCGTGTCCAAGAGCAGCCAGCATGGCCCCGTGTCCCAGAGCAGCCAGCATGGCCCCGTGTCCCAGAGCAGCCAGCACAGCCCCGTGTCTCAGAGCAGCCAGCAACACTGTGCGTGTCCCAGAGCAGCCAGCACTGCCTGTGTCCCAGAGCAGCCAGCAACACTGCGTGTCTCAGAGCAGCCAGCAACACTGCATGTCTCAGAGCAGCCAGCAACACTGCGTGTCTCAGAGCAGCCAGCAACACTGCGTGTCCCAGAGCAGCCAGCAACACTGCGTGTCCCAGAGCAGCCAGCAACACTTCGTGTCCCAGAGCAGCCAGCACTGCCCGTGGCCCAGAGCAGCCAGCGCTGCCCCATGTCCCAGAGCAGACAGCAACACTGCGTGTCCCAGAGCAGCCAGCGCTGCCCCATGTCCCAGAGCAGCCACACTGCCCGTGTCCCAGAGCAGCCAGCACTGCCCGTGTCCCAGAGCAGCCAGCAACACTGTGCGTGTCCAAAAGCAGCCAGCATTGCCAGTGGCCCAGAGCAGCCAGTGCTGCCCGTGTCCCAGAGCAGCCAGCACAGCCCCGTGTCCCAGAGCAGCCAGCAACACTGTGCGTGTCCCAGAGCAGCCAGCACTGCCAGTGGCGCAGAGCAGCCAGCGCTGCCCGTGTCCCAGAGCAGCAAGCAGACATTGAGGGATACAGAGAGCAAGTGGCCGATTAGGCGACCCAGACCCATTAGCAGAGACAGGGTAAAGACCCCAATAACGAGTTACAAGACCCTATGCTAGACCAGGGGGCACTGCTTCCAAGCAAGTGATTCCTCTTTTCCCAACTTCTAGTCAATATTATCTCCCGAGACTTGTGGAAGACAGTTCCACACAACTGCTGCTCAGAAAAGAAGCATGCTTCCACGGTTCATCAGCATCACTGCGTGTCTTGGCTACCGCCAAGATAGAAGTATGCTTCCACGGTTCATCAACAAAAACGCTACCGCCAAGATAGAAGTATGCTTCCACGGTTCATCAACAAAAACGCTACCGCCAAGATAGAAGTATGCTTCCACGGTTCATCAACAAAAACGCTACCGCCAAGATAGAAGTATGCTTCCACGGTTCATCAGCGTCAGCAAAAACGTTACCGCCATGATGATTCTGCTACAGTTCACAAAATACTTGCATCCGCAATATTGATTTGTCAGGATGATTCCACAACAAGTCATAATGTACTTTGGTGACCGTGTCACTACTACTACTTCTTCACCACACCAGAGTACTTTAATACTTTTCACCTGGTACACCTACCTGCCAGTCTACAACTGTACAACCCTGGTGCACTCGCCTGGTAGGGCTAATGAAACTACTAAAACTACTACAAGTACTCCGCTGGCACAGTTCTACTCCACACAACAAGTCTTTTGATGAAAGTTTTGACTGCATTGTTGCTGTATATTCCACACTTGCGATTGCCACATGTAGTGCAGGTTGTAGTGCAGGTTATGCTCCTCTCATATGGAACACCTTCTGTCAGAAGGGCCGCCTTCCTGCCACTCTTCCTTTGCCACTTCTGCATTACCCAACTGCTGGTAATGGCTTTCTCCCACTCCTGTTCTTATTTGGCTTAGGCAATGCTTGTTTAGGTCAGTTGCCCCTATTGCTTCTTGCTCACTTTGACAATAGGGCCTATACATAATTATCTTCTTAATTGCCCTCTCCTGGCTTTAGCAATATTTGTTTGTATTGGTTTCTAGTAATATTGCGCTCTTCTGTTGTGACACTTTGCCGGCCTGTTCACCAAGTTCTTACGTTGCCGCTTTCTTCACTTCGCATACGCTTGGTATTCAAAATGTTATTCTGTTTTACATCAGTTTGATATTCAAAATACTTTTGGTTCTGCCATTTTACTCTTTTTACATCAGTTCGGTATTCAAAGTACCCGGACCTGGCCAGCGGGTGATCACGGAGCACTCTGGGGTCACAACATGCTAGTAAACTCACCGGGTTTGGCATGCGTGTCCACTCGCTTCGTTGCTTCCATGTCTTATGCTTCTTCTGCTCCACTTGACACAGCAACCTGCTTCTATCTGTTTTCCAGAGCCCATGCCGGTCGGAAAAGGAGCGTTCCTCGCTCCAAAGGCTCTCTGGTGCTCGCGTGCCACCAGAGCCTGCCTTATTGTGGGCAAATCTTCTAAAACTCCCGTTTCTCGCTGTCCAACCGCTGCAATCCAGGTCTCTGAAGGTAGAGGCCATCTCAGAACTGGCATCCGTTCTGTAGAGAAAGAGCTAAGTACCCCCACCTCAATTACTTTGCCTATATTGCCTATCTGCTGGACACCAGAAGATGGGACATGTACAAAGCCATTTGAACTACAGATACCGAGAAGAATCATGGAAGCAAGATTAGCATTGAGAAAACCATACCTGCAGACGAGACAGTATGATAGCCGTCCAAGTGATAGTCCAGAAGAAAATAGGACAAATTGAATAACGAAGAGAAATGATGACATCATACTAATATGAAGCTGACGAATAGAGAAGCGATGCAGAGACCAAACAATATAAGCAAGTCTGTAAGCCATCAAGAAAGGCTCGAGAAAAAGGACATCTTGGGATCAAGATGAAGAAGCTTATGTCAAAAAAGTAATAAAGATATCAAGCTAGTTGACACGTGTAAATATGCAAAGAAACGCAAGCAGATGAAGTATTCTTAAAAGGCTAGATTTGTAGTGAATAGATTGCGGAAGTGGATCAGAAGTGGCTGTTAGGCTGTAGCTGAAGCTACCTAAAACCTTGTTCTTCGTTTTTCTCCTCGACGTTGGAATCGTCGTCTGGGAGAGGAAGCTCCTGAGCCGCCGCAACAGTGCTGCAACTTTCACTCGATTTGGACTGACTTGTCATTCAAGTAATTTGACTCTAGTTATTGCTTTGAGCTCTTGCATCTTGCTGAACTCTCTGAACACTTTCGGAACACTGATGAGCCGCGGCTTTGCCGTGGCGTCTGTTCTGCTACTGTGTGTGCGCTTGTAATCACCAAGCGTTTCAAGTGTTACAGCTTTTTTTCTTCTCGTTTTAGCGTCTTTAGGCACGCCCTTGCCTCCCGCCTCCCGTGCCATTGGCCACAATCCACTTTCTATATCTGGTCTGATGCACGTGCATCGCGTGCGCGCATCGGAAGGGGATCAGAAGTGGCTGTTTGGCATGGTGGCGGGTGTGCGGGTGGAATACTGGTGCATGCGCAAGGTTGTAAGTGTGTTAGTTCCATCTATTTGACTTACATAACGGTCGGATATTGCTCTGGTTGACTTAGAGTAGTGTGAGCCCTATATTTTGTGCCAAGCGCCTGGTAACACATACAATCAAAATTTTGCCTCTGCAGGTTGGTGTGTGTAGTCTTAAGTTATGGTTAATGGGCTTAGAAGTGGTAGAAAGCTTAAAGGGGCAATAAGTCCAGTTATGGCATCTATAGATCCGTCAAATGAAAGATCCTCACACACAGATCTTGGTAACCTTGAGGAAAATGACGATGCCTTTCAGGAAGCGGTAGTTAACTACGAATGTAGTGAACATAGTCTCAATTTGCTTATGTCTTCTGCTATGATTGAGGAAGACACTAACTCCCAATGCCTCTAAAAACAATGAAGTGCAGTGCTTGAATGATGAAGCGGCTTTAACTCTGAATGCATCTAAAATTGAACAAGTACAGAGCAGGAATGAGGAAGGTGGATTAACCCTCGAAACCTCTAAAATCGATCAGATGCAGAGTAGTAATGATGAGAGTGCAATACTAAAGGATGTTCTTAAATCTGGATATCGAGCCTCCTCTAATCTTGCTTCTTCTCCGATCAAATATAATGTAAAAGAGGTCAATGAATTCAATGTGCCTCCCACTATGGCTCCTAGTCAGTCTGAGCTAGATGAGTGGATGGGAAGGAAGCTCGACTCTAGGAATTGTAAGAGTAGAGTGTTGGGAGGCTTGAATGATTGTTCCATTCTTGGTCCTACTATCGAGATGGAAGTGGGTAAGAGAATGAGATTCTCTATGGGTCCATCTACCCCAGTCTCTAATAGAATGATTGTTAGAGAGGATGTTCACACGTTTAGCCTACCTTCCCATTATGGCCACAGCCGGCATCCTTTTGCAGGAATTTTGAGTGAAGAGGGTGACGATGGTGGCAAATCTCATACTAGAGACAATCTTGAGGGTAGACACCTGAAGAATTGTACAAAGCCACTAGTAACTAAGATGAATCCTTTTATGGACTCTACTGAACAACTTGAGCAATTTGAAAAGAAATCTGGTATGGGATCTAAAGCGATTAACTGTGATGATGCAAGTGCGGATGAGGAATTGGATCTGCGTGCTCGTGATGCCCCAGTCTTCGCTATGGACTTCCCAGTTCTTACAAGGATATTGGACCTACTAGATAAGGGACATGAAAAACGCATGGCGAGTTAATTGATCTGAGAGCAATTATAACTGAGCTTCTGTGCAGGGTTAACAAAGTTGAGGGGCTGCTGTTTACCTGTGAAGCAGTCTCTACTCTAGTTTACAATAAAACAGACTACTTACCAAAGACCGCCATACACAAACTCCAGGGGATGAAAGAATGGTTAATGCTGAATTGAAAACATTTGCAGAAATGGCAACTCCTCCTATAATTAGTCTGCCTAATGCTAATCCCAAATCTTCTGACCCCTTATTACTAGCTACAGGTGCCCTAAGTAGTGATATCAAACTCCTGAAACTCGATAGAGATGGTAAAAAAATCCCTGGTGGGTGAATGTAATACTGAGAATAAGCATATGCCATCGCCTAAAGTGGATCCTATTCCTTGTGGAGAAGTGAATGATAGTCCGTCCCTGCTCCTTGACTTAATCGATCTAACAGAGGACAGAACTGAAGAGATGTGTCGAAGTATGAATGAGTTCGAATCCGATAGTGAGTGTGGAAAACAAACAAAAAGTGGTATTGACAAGGAGAGAAAAAAAGACTCTAGCTCGCGCACTTAAAAAGGAAGCAAAGAGAAATAAATCTCAAAATGCAAAAGACAAAAAGATGAATGTGAAAGCTAAAAAGGGGGCTGTGGAGACAGTCCACAGAGAATGTAACAGTATTGCAAATATTACTGGTGAAGAGAAGTGTATTGACCTGCACCAATTGGAAGAGTCCAAGGCCCTCTTAAATCTTAGTTCAGAGGGTTCTAAAGAAGATGTAATACAACCGAAAACATGTTTGAAAAAGAGTAAACATCTTAATTTTGGTGATGGTCCAAGTGCTAGTGGGCATGGAAAAGAATGTAATCGTCTGCCTGCAACAAAGAGCCAGTCCTCATTGATAGGCATAGGTACCATGGGAGTACAAACTGCCCTCTCCCAATTCTATCCTGTAAATAAGAAAAAAACGGAAAAAAAGTAAAAAAAATGACGATGGTGAGTAATATTCCTGATGGCAATGGAAATAATACTAATGAGATTATTGATGAAGGTGTCAACAATGTGATGGCTTGTAGAGACATTCGCTCTGAAGATGAAATGATTGAAGATGTGAATGGTGATGTGGGTATAGGTACTAAGGGAGTTGCTAAATCTGCTGGTCTAGAAACTAAGGGAGTGAATAAATCTGCAGTTAAGTCAAAAAAGCAAGCTCCCAATGTGTTATCTGGTACCAATCCCAAAAATGGTGGAAATGAGGTCCAATCGGAATCTGAGTCGTTTTATGAAGATGAAGATCCTATGTCAGATGCTCATAATTTGGCACAGGATGTGAAACTGATTCCTGGCATGCCGGTTATTATGGGGTGGGAAAATAATGTACAAATGAATGGTAGAAATGATTTGAACAGAACCTTTAAGTTGAACATTGTTCAAACCATTCCCCCACTAAGAACTCTTCGATCAGATGACTTAGACTGGGTACGGCTGGGAACTAACTGTAATCATCATATGCTATGTGGCTTTCAGTCAATGTTAATCATGAAGATGGTTTGGGAGCAAAGGGAGAATTTTAGAGAACTGGGTCTTGCTCCATCTATCTTCATGAATGTGAAGGATGCAGATGAATTTTTGGCAACAAAACCTGTAAGTGATACTCCTAAAGTTGTGAATACACAAGTGATTCCAGAGTTAAATGTAAGTGCTGATACACAAACAATTTCTTGCTCTAAACTAGAAATGGAAGTAAAATTAAATATCATTCAAGCCTTCTTGATAGATATTGTGCATGAACTTAGGCCATCTACTTCTTTCAGTGAACATCGGCATGCATTTGATTTAAGAATTTACAATCTAAAACTCATAAAAAACTCTAAAATTAGGAAATTAGCTAGATTAAATTTGAGCCCAATAAAGTATGGCTTGGGAAAAAAGCGCATTATTGTCTCTTTCAAGAATCAGACTAGGCTTTATAGACATGAAATTGCCATTAAGGATAATCAGCGCATGATGTACAATATATTGGCCCATGACACTAGAAACATCTGGTCTCTGATAAGAAATGTGCATTGTCCAAGTGTCTTTTGTGAACCTTCCATTCTTGCTGCCACTTGGGAGACATATATATGTAGTAAATGTTCACTATCTAAATCATTCCAAAGTATTTCTCACATTGAATATGCAGAATTTATCTTAGAACACTGTCCGTGGTCGCTTGAGGATGTGACAGAGGCTGTCCTTAAGCTGAAAGATACCAAAGCCGCTGGTCCGGATTGCATCCCAGCATGTGTATTCAAATATGATCCGCAACTCTGGGCTTCCATCTTAAAAACTAAGTTTGACCTAATTTTCTCCTCTAAAAATATTCCCATCACTTGGTGTTCCGCTATCATAGTTCCCATCTATAAGAAGGGTCCCTCTAATGATCCTTAGAGCTTTAGACCCATTGCTATTACGGATGCTTCGGCGAAGGTATTCTCTCAGCTTATTCTAAAAGATCCTCAAGAATATCTATTTAGGCATGACATTTTGTCAAAATTTCAGACCGGTTTCCGTAAAGATATAGGATGTACATTGAATGCCACCATTCTATCTCTTCTTCAGTGTCACTAAAAACAAAGCGGAACTGGAGCAGTCGATATGGCTGCATTAGATCTCAGTTCAGCTTTTGACACTGTTATAAGAAGTTTATTATGGAAGATTATGGTCCACTTGGGGATCCCTGTACATTTGGTGGCGTTGATAGCACTTTTATATGCTAACACGAACTACATGGTCCGTGTAAATTAAATGGGAACCTTAACAGATCAAATTCCAACTGAAATTGGACTGAAACAGGGGTGTTCTATGGCCGCGATACTATTCAACATTTATCTTTCCCAAATTGAAATTCTTTGGAAGGATATTGTATGTTATCCGGCCAAACTTGGACATCTCAAGTTAGATTGTATTAGTTTTGCAGACAATCTATTACTCCTAGATAGAACCCCATATGGGTTACAGAATAAGCTGGTTGCCTTTCACCATTTTGCAGAGGACCACAACTTAAAAATAAACTGGGCCAAATCTAAAATCTTGATTTTTGCGGATGGCAAGAAAACATTCAAAAAGTATGATTGGGCTATTGGGATGGAAAAATTAGAGGTGGTCAAAGAGTTGCGATATTTAGGATAAACTCTCACAGATCAGAATTCTAAGTTATGGTGGTCCAAAATGTTAAGGGAAAAAATTAAACCTCTTATATCACAAATGTGTATATTATTCAGGAAATACTGTAATTATACCTTGATTCCAATCATTCAGTTCTACTTGTTGAAGATTGAACCTTGCATATTATACATTCTTGATCTCTGTGTGGTTGAAATGGATGACTTTCTCGACATGATACAAGGGCAATTATAGAAAAAGGTTTTGGGCCTTGCTAGATCTGTCCCCAATGCAATTATTCTACATGAATTAGGACTGCTACCTCTGTCTGCCAAGTGGAGATGGAAAAAACTGAATAATTACAGAAAGATGCCAAGTCCTCCTAGGAATTCCCTTTATGTTGATCTCAGTCAAATAATTAAACACGGTTCCCTACTTATACTAACCGGTTTTGTTAAGAAAATGGACGATATTTTAGAAGTCACAAATATCTCCAAAGAAGATTTTAGATTGTGTTTACCCGCAAACAAACGGAAATTCGAATTGTTGGCTTGGTGTCAGCAATCTGATCATATTGGTAATTTCAAGATGTGTAAAGAATACCCCCCATTTAGAAGAAAAGAACTAGTTACTCTTACCTTGTAACGTTCTTTCGATGGGATGTTCCTCCGACGTATTCCTTATCTTAGATATATATAAATCCTTCAGCTTTGCTGGCCTCGGAAAATTTTTTCGCCAGAGGGCGCTGCGCGTCGATGATCGCCGAGTCGATGACCCTCGACGGCCTCCGTGCCGACGTCGACGTCATCCTGCCTATAAAGGCCGCGCGCAGCGTCCGTTGCTCAGTTCCGTTTTGTAGTCCCCAGTAATGTTTTTGGATTAGACTAATCACCTTGAAGGAGCATAGGCTGCAAACCCACAGGAAGTCATACTGCGGGGATGGATGGGAGGGTCGATAAGGAATACGTCGGAGGAACATCCCATCGAAAGAACGTTACAAGGTAAGAGTAACTAGTTCTTCGAAGGGATTGTGTCCTCCGACGTATTCCTTATCTTAGATAGACTCCCATAGCAGTGGTATTGTGACTGGAGGCGGGAGTAATAAAAGTTATGTTACCCTTCCAGAATGGACAGAGTGTAACACAGCCTTGCCGAATCTAGTTTCTTGACTAGAGGAGGAATCCAGGCTATAGAATTTGGTAAATGTATGTGCGGACGACCATGTGGCAGCCGCACATATATCTCGAATTGGCACCCCTCTTTGAAGGGCTGAGGATGTTGCGATACCCCTGGTAGAATGAGCCCTTAGATTTTGAGGAGGCTCCTTTCCTGCCAATTTGTAGCACTCCAGAATGGCTAAAATAATCCATCTGGAGATGGTTTGTTTTGTTATTGGAAGGCCCAACTTATGTCCTGCATAACCTACAAAGAGTTGGTCTGCTTGTCTGATCTTAGCCAATCTGCTGATATAGAAGCTCAAGGCTCGCTTAGGGTCCAGCCTGTGCAGTCTCTCTTCCTCCTTCCCCGGATGAGGAGGAGGGTAGAAAGAAGGTAATATAATCTTCTGAGTGATGTGAAACTCCGAGACTACCTTCGGGAGGAAGTTAGGCTTCACCTGAAGAACAACTTTGTCCTTGTAAAAGATTGTATGTGGAGGTTTACACGATAAGGCTTGCAACTCGCTAACCCTTCTAGCAGATGTCAATGCTATTAGCAAAACAGTTTTGAGGGTGAGAAGCTTCAATGAACAAGAGTGTAGTGGTTCAAAAGGGGCACCCTTTAGGAAGTTTAAAATTAGGTTTAAATCCCATAAGGGAACTTGAAAAGGTTTCGGGGGATAAACATTAGTTAATCCTTTTAGGTATTGTATTACCAATGGAATTTTGAAGTATGAAGGCTCCTCTGCAGTGCGCTTAAAGATTGATAGCGCTGCGAGATAGCCCTTAATTGTGCCAACCTGTAGGCCTGAATTAGCCAGGTAAAGTAAGAATGACAACACCATAGGTGTACCACAAGAAAAGGGTTCAATATTCTTTTCTCTGCACCAGCTGCAAAATTTGTTCCAACGGCAGCGGTATAGAGTTTTAGTTGCCGGCCTTCTGGCCGAAAGCAACACCTCCATAACATCATCCGGAAGGTCCCAATCCTTGTACCTCAACCTTTCAGACACCAAGCGTGAAGGTTGAGGGTCTTGATGGCTGGATGGAGAACCTGACCTTCCTTCTGCGAGAGAAGATCCTCTCTGTATGGCAGTCGAATTGGAGGGCAGATGGACATGTCTAGAAGGTCCGGGTACCACGTTCTCCTGGCCCAATCCGGGGCAATTAGGATCATGGTCTTCCGAAACCTTCTCAACCTCCTGATCATTTGAGGAATGACAGGGACCGGAGGGAACGCGTACAGAAGTGGGAACTCCCAGTCCACTACGAACGCATCTCCTAGAGCTCCTCTCGGGGGAAATTCCCTTGAGCAAAATCTGTCGCACTTCCTGTTGATACTGGTGGCGAACAGATCCACTTGAGGGGTTCCCCAAAGGGCGAAGATCTCTTGAAGGACTTCCTGAGCTATCTCCCACTCGTGAGAGACTGTGCTCTGCCTGCTCAGAGCGTCCGCTGTCAAGTTCTTCTCTCCGGCTAGGTGAATTGCCGATAGAGAGATTCCTTCCTGAATTGCCCAAAACCAGAGCTGCATCGCCTCTCTGCACAGTGGTAGTGAGCCTACGCCTCCTCTTTTGTTGAGGTAGTGCATGGCCACTGTATTGTCCGTCATTATTAGGACGTTTCTTCCCCGTACAGACGGCAGAAAAGCCTTCAGCGCTAGTCTGATGGCTCTCAGCTCCAACAGGTTGATATGTAGTCTGGACTCCGATGGAGACCAACGACCGCTGATGGTCAAGTCGTTGGCGTGAGCTCCCCACCCCGTGAGTGAGGCATCCGTGACTACTGTTATCTCCGGCCATGGTTGCCAAAACATTTCTCCTTTCAGGATGTTCTCCCGACAGGCCCACCACTGAAGGTCTCGGGCTACTTTGACCGGGATCCGAAGGAGATCTGTCATCCTTCCTGAGAACTGTGACCACTGAGTTCTCAGTGCCCACTGGAGGGATCTCATTCTCAGGCGAGCCTCCGGCACGAGGAATATGCAGGATGCCATGAGGCCTAGCAACCTCAGAAAGTCGTAGGCTGGGAGATATTGGGCATTCTGAAATCTGATGACCATCTGCAGAATATCTCGAGCCCTCACCTCTGGTGGCAAGGCTTTTCCCAGGGAAGTGTCCAGGACTGCTCCAATGAATTGGAGTCTCTGTGATGGTATCATCTGTGACTTCTTTAAATTGAGGGAGAAGCCCAGCTTGTGAAGGAAGTGGCAAACATAATCCAGTTGTCTCTGAGCCTGTTCCGAAGATACAGCTCTGATCAACCAATCGTCTAGGTAAGGGTAGACATGAATCCCTTCCCTCCTTAGACTTGCAGCCACAACCGACATTAGCTTGGTAAAGACCCTCGGGGCGGAGGTTAGCCCAAATGGCAGAACTCGAAATTGATAATGAGAGCTGCCAATTGCGAACCTCAGGTATCTCCTGTGCCTGGGATGGATCGGCACATGGAAATAAGCGTCCTGGAGGTCTAGAGATACCAACCAGTCCTGAAGCTGGAGGGCCTGAAGGATCTGAGAGAGAGTCACCATCTTGAACTTGTCCTTTCGGAGGAATTTGTTCAATTCCCGTAAGTCTAAGATGGGTCTCAGTCCTCCGTCCTTCTTCGGTATTATGAAGTAGGGGGAGTACCAACCCTTGTTCCTTTCCGCTACAGGTACCAGTTCTATGGCACCTTTCTCTAGCAGGTCTAAAACCTCCTGCAAGAGGAGCGGATCTGGAAGCTTCAAAGGGTTGTTCCCCGGTGGATGACTCTGAGGGATATGTAGGAAGGGCAGGCAGTAACCTTGGGCCACTGTCTCCAGAGCCCAAGCATCTGACGTAATAGCCTGCCATTCCGTCAGATGGTGAGTTAACCTGCCCCCTACTGGTGTTCTGTGAGGGGAGACCTCAGAGTGGTTTTGAAGCGGCTGATGCAGTTGCCGAAGGTAAAGTGGCTCCTGCTCCTGCGGGTGCGGCTTTCTTTCCCCTACCCCGTCCACCACGGGTAAATCTTCCTTGGCCTCTTTGAGCCGGTCGTCCCCTGCCCCTTCCATATGAGGAATAGTAACGAAAGGACCGTCCTCTCCACGATGATCCCGAAGGACGAAAGGTATTCTGACGGATAGCAGCTCCCAATGACTTGGCTGCTGCCTTGGACGTTTGCAGTTTCTCCAAACTGTCATCCGCCTTCTTTCCAAAGAGGGTAGAACCGTCAAAGGGCATATTCAAAAGCCTGGTCTGCACGTCAGAGGCAAAACCAGACTTCCTCAACCACGCATGCCTGCGGATTGTGGTACTTGCCGCCATGGCCCTGCTGATACTGTCAGCAGAATCTAGGCCAGTTTGTAGGGTCTCGCACATCGCATCTTTACCATCCCTGATGATGTTTAAAAATGCGTCCCTTTCCTCTCCTTCTTGGAGGCAGTCAGCCGCTGATGAAGCGCACTCCCAAAGGGTGTGGCTGAACCTAGCGAGCGTACAGGTCGCGTTAATAGACTTTAACGCCATGCTACAGGCAGAAAAAACCTTCTTAGCCATGGCATCATACTTTTTGTCATCCCTATCCTGCGGAGCAGTGGGGTATGCAGATGTGCTGCCTGATGAGGTTGCAGCCTGTACAACCAAGCTCTCAGGAGTAGGGTGTTTTGACAAATATTCAGGGTCAGAACTAGCCACCCTGTATTTTGTTGACAGTTTTTTATTTACTGCCGGGATAATTTCTGGCGTTTCCCAGTTTGTCAAAATCCTTCTCTGTAGAGCAGAGTGAAATGGAACCACAGGATCCTCCTGTGGGCCCTTGTCCAGTATGTCAGTGAGGTCATCCTGCTGAAAGGCAGGAGAAGGTGCAGACCAACCCATAAATTCTATGATTCTAGACATCAGAGCTCTATATGGAGTCTCCGCATGTTCTCCTGGGTCTGGTTTGATAAATTCTGCTTCAGGAGAAGTGTCCAAGCCACTAGCTTCCTGAAGTGCATCCTGAAGATTTTTTAATCTTCCTTCCTCAGAGGCGAAAGTCTCTGGCTCTGGTGATGTGGTCCTCTGTAAATCAATATCTTGGTCTGAATCCTCCCTTTCCTCAAAAATCGAGGTTAAAGGGGGATACATTGGTTTTTGGAATGGTATAAACCCCATTTCCAATGCAGAAGGAGCCATCATCACAGGCCTTGAAAACGTCGATGTCGTCGACACCGACGTGAAAGTACTCGAAGGCGCCGTGAAAAGCGTCGAGAAATGTGTACTAGGCCTCGAAGAACTCGAAAGGATCGGAGTCCTGCTCGAGAACGACGTCGACGTTCTCGGCGTCGAGTCGGAGGTCTTTTGTCTAACCGTTGGCTGTGGAGTAGCCGTGGTTCTTTCCTTCACCGGCGTCGATATCGGCGTCGACGTCGGCGTCGACTCGATCGACTGATGCGCCGATGGATCCTTCGACAACGGCGTCGATGGCGCCGACCTCTGTTTCGAAGGAGTTTTCGACGATGGCGTCGATGATGCTTTATCTCCCGATGGCTCGAGGCGCTTTCGGGTTGACTTTTCCGCCGGGTACTGCGACTCGCGGCGTTTAGATTTTTTGGGTTTTTTACCCGGGGTATCACCCTCAGCTGTCTTCGAGGGGGACGAGGCCGCTTTCTCGAAGACGCTTAGCATCTTTTTCCTGAATTCCTCCCACTCAGCTTGCGAGCTGCGTTTTGTGGGGCAATGAACTCTCTCAGGAGAACTCGACGAAGATGACGAAGGGGATCTCCTACGTCTCTTCTTCGAGTGTCTCGATGTCGACGAGTGGTGGGAGCCACTTCGTGATCTAGATCGAGAGTGTTTTTTATGGTGAGGAGACGAACGTCTCGACTCTACCGAAGAAGCTTTCGAGGAAGTTAAAGTTGACCTACCTCTCTCGAGCTTCCCCCTACGCTCCTTCAAGGCTTTCGCCGTCATGGAAAGGCATTCCTCACACTCCGAACTCTGGTGCGTGATTCCCAGACACCACAAACAGACCCTGTGAGGGTCCGTCAACGACATTTTCTTCCCGCAGTCTCGGCACTTTTTGAAACCGGACCGAGGGGTCGTCGGGTCGGAGGAGGATGCCATCGATATCGAGGTAAATAGTAGTTATTATATACGTTATCTTGACGAGAACTGAGCAACGGTGTTCCGAGGCACAACGAAGCGCGGAAAAACGGAACTGAGCAACGGACGCTGCGCGCGGCCTTTATAGGCAGGATGACGTCGACGTCGGCACGGAGGCCGTCGAGGGTCATCGACTCGGCGATCATCGACGCGCAGCGCCCTCTGGCGAAAAAATTTTCCGAGGCCAGCAAAGCTGAAGGATTTATATATATCTAAGATAAGGAATACGTCGGAGGACACAATCCCTTCGAAATGGGTGTTTTACCCAGGTACTTATTCTGTTTGTATTTTTACTGCCCTGAGGGAGCCTTCTAGACGTGAGTGAGTACAGAAAAGAGAGATATAAAAAGATGTCTATGTTCCTTCCATCCGAGCGGGGAGGAAGGGTGGGCGCATGTGAATCTAAGCAGATACAACCATCAGAAATGCTTTTACGGTAATTAATGCATTGTCTTCTGATGCTTGTTATTCTGCTTAGAATCACATGCTGTGCATAGACTAGCGAGCAGTACCCGGAGTTGGAGGTGGGTTGTGAGAAGGAACAGTAGAGAAAAGATGTCTTAATACTGCTTGTCCCACCTGGGAATCAGATCTAAAGTGGGCATTTAGACAGTCGTGTTTTGTAAAGGTGTGTACAGAACTCCAGGTTGCTGCTTTGCAAATGGACTCAAGGGGAACATTTGCAATGAATGCTATGGATGCCCCAGTAGAGTGTGCTCTTGGCTTGAAGGGTAGTTCTCTCTTAGCAAGAGTGTAACAGAGTGATGCATTGAACAATCCATCTAGATATAGTGGACTTTGAGACTGCATCTCCTTCTCTTCCTGCTGCCACCGAGACAAAGAACTGATTAGTCTTTCTCAGTGGTCTAGTTCTTTCCATATAAAACATGAGTTTCTGTGCAAACCTCGGGTGTGTGCGTAGAACCACCTTATCTTTGTGAACCGTTACAAAGGGGTCTAGAACAGAAAGAGCCTGTAGTTCACTTGCTCTCCTAATGGAGGTGATAGCTATTAGGAAAACAGTCTTAAGGGTGAGGTCCTTAAGAGTTGCCTTGTGCATGAGTTCAAAGGGTGAGCCCATGAGCCCGGTAAGTACCACATTTAGGTCCCAGCCGGGAGCTGGATTTGCTATCAGAGGGTGTATTCTCTTTACCCCCTCCATAAAGGCTTTAATAACTGGGGCTTTCCACCATGACACTTTAAGCTGGGAAGTCGTGTATGCAGAAAGTGCTGCTAGGTGGACTTTAATAGAATTGAATACTAGACCTGAGTCCAGTAAATGGGTCAGGTACAGAACAATTTGTGTGGGAGAGCAGTCAACAGGGTTGAGGTTTCTTCCTCTACATCAGATGACAAATCTCTTCCATTTGCTAGAATAACAGTGACGAGTGTTAAGCTTTCTAGCCTCCCTGAGGATGTCCATGCATCTATGCAGGAGTTGTAAATGTCCAAATTCTATGATCTCAGGAGCCAGGCTGCTAAGTTCATGGTCTGAGGGCATGGATGCAGTGTCCTGCCCTTGTCCTTTGACAGCGTGTTGTACGGGCAGGGAAGTTTCACTGGAGGAGATAGAGACATCTCCATCAGGTGAGCGAACCATGGCTGTCGGGCCCACATAGGGGCCACTAGTATCATGGTAACTTGTTCCTGGTGCATCTTGTGCACAATCTTGTTGAGAAGGGGAGTCGGGGGGGAAAAGCGTAAACAAATTTCCCTGACCATGGAATCGATAGACCGTTCCCCTTGGATTGGTTCTGGGGGTAACTGGAGGCGTAATCTTGGCATTGTGAGTTCTCCAGAGTTGCGAACAGGTCTATTTCTGGGAATCCCCATTGTGTGAAAACGTTGAAGACGATGTCTTCATGTAAACGCCATTCGTATTGAGGGCAGAGGGAAGTCTCTGCTGAGTTCGTCTGCTAGCAGATTGAGTTCCCCTGGTACATGTTGTGACAGTAGGAACATGTTGTGTCTGAGGGCCCACTTGCAGATGTTCTGGGACAGCTTGGACAGTCCTGGAGAGTGAGTGCCCCCTTGCTTGTTGAGGTAGTACATGGCTGTGGTGCTGTCCGTGAGGACCATCACTGTCTTCCCTTATAGGTGTGTCTGTAAGGCTTTTAGTGCCTTGAACACAGCCAGTAGCTCCAGTAAGTTTATGTGCTTGGATGCTACGCTCTGAGTCCAAACTCCGTGAGCAGTCTGATGGGATAGGTGAGCCCCCCATCCTGTGAGGGATGCGTCTGTGGTTAGAGTGGCTTCCACTGCGGGGGTAGCAAATGGTTTTCCTATTACCAGGTTTTCCTTCGACCACCACCGTAGCGACACCACTGGCTGTTGAGCCACTCTTGCATTGGGCGCATGCGCAGGCAGGCGTGGGGTGCCAAATAAATACATGATGCCATCATTCCTAGCAAGTGCATTGCTTTGCGTACCGTCACCTCTCGACCTGCTGCATATAGAGGGATCTGAAACAGCATGTTTTGGACCCTCTCGTTGGAGGGGAAGACGAGGCCGTACTTTGTTCGAATTAGAGCCCCTAGGAATTGTTTGACCTGGCTGGGGTCTAGGCTGGACCTCTTCTCGTTGATGGAGAAGCCCAGTTGGAACAAAAGGTCTACAGTCTTTTGGGTATTTGAGAAGCATGTTTCGTAGAACTCCCCTGTTATGAGCCAATCGTCGAGGTAAGGGTATACTGGGATGGACAACCTGCGCAGGTGGGCCGTTGCCACTGCCAGTACCTTCGTGAATACCCTCGGTGCAGACACTATGCCGAAGGGTAGCACTCTGAACTGGTAGTGTTTGCCCTCTATCATGAACCTGAGGTATTTTCTGTGCGCTGGCAACATTAAAATATGAAAGTATGCATCTTTCATGTCCAGTGTTGTCATGTAATCTCCTTGTGATAGCAGGTGGATCACTTCCTGTAAGGTCACCATACGAAACTTTTGAGGTTTGACAAATTTGTTCGCTGGGCGCAGATCTAATACAGGGCGCATGGTTAAGTCCTTTTTGGGTACAAGGAAGTACACTGAATAAATATCTTCCGTTACCTGAGATAGAGGCACAACCTCTATAGCTCCTTTTTCCAGTAGCTGGTCCACTTGTTGCAGAAGGATGGCGAGGTGTTCTGGTGTCATGCGTCGTCCCCTTGGGGGTCTGTACGTTGGGGAACTGTTGAATTCTATACAGTAGCCGCGGGCTATGGTTGATAGTACCCAGCGGTCTGATGTTATTCCCTCCCATGCTGGAAGAAAGGATGTTAACCGGCACCCGACCGGCGATGCATGGGAGGGGACCCGAATCCTCGAGTCATTTGGTGTTGGTGGCTTGGGAACCTCTAGGGGTGGAACCCCGACCTCTCCCTTTGCCACAGCGTTGTCCTCTCTGGTTGTATTGCCCACTGGTGCCTTGGTTAGAGGACCAGTTGTTTGCAGAGTATTGCTGCTGCTGATTTTGCTGCTGGCGTTGGCCTCGAAAAAAGCGCCTATTGCCATAGCCACGTTTGTTAGGAGGCCTAGAAATCTGGTCTAGGGTTTTGATGGTGTCAAACTCTTTCTTTGCCATTTCTAGTGCCTCATCAACCGCCCTTCCAAAGAGGTTGGCATCTTCTATAGGCTTGTTGATTAGAGATGCTTGTGTTTCAGGTTCCCCAAATTACGGAGCCAGACATGGCGTTTGAGGAGTATTCCTTGGACTAGGGAACGGCCAGCCGTTTCTGCAGCATCCAGAGTGTTTTTCACGATGCTTTGGTTGACTAGGGTCCCTTCAGTAATTGTGGCCAGAAGCCGTGTACGTAGGGGTTCTGGTACCTCCTCGGCGTGCTTACGTAGCTTGCTCCATTGTGCATCTGCGTAACTTGCTAGCAAGGAGTTGTTGTTTGCTATCCTTGCGGAAAAAGCAGCAGAGGCTGTGATCCTCTTCCCTAGGGCATACAATTTTTTACCCTCTTTATCTGGTGGTGCCTCGCTGGTAGACAGCGGGACCCCTGCTCTTTTCTTTGTATTTGTCACCACTAGGGAGTCTGGTACAGAGTGACCCCTGACGTACAACAGGTCTGAAGGAGAGGGACTGAATAGTTTTTCTATCCTCGGGTTGACCCTCTGACCAACGCGGTGTAGATAGTGAAGGGATAATACGTCTCCTTACTGAGGCGAGGAGGGGAATGGTTTGGCTGACAGGGGGTTTCTCCTTGATTACCTTCTCCACAAAGTCAATGTCAGGAGAAATCTCCCCAGTGTCTATTTCGAAATGCGCTGCTGCCTTGCGTAGTAGTGCATTAAATGTAGGTTGATCGTCTATAGGTGACGTGTTCCTATTAGGTGAGTCCTTGGGAGGGGACAGGTTGAGTGCATCAGGGTCCGAAAACGCTGATGGGGACTGCCAGGGCTGTGAAGCACCTTCCTCTGGGTCTTCTCCGAAGCCCCCCCACCTATATCTGGATTATCTTCAAAACCCTCCTCCTCTAGGTTTTGTTCCTCTTCGTTGCCTAAAAATTTGTCCTCCTCCTGAAAGTGGGGGCCCTCTTCAGTGAGGTCATATAAATCTACATCCACTTGGGAGGGATTAAACAGCCTAGGGAATTTAGCCCTGGGGTCCACCTGAGGTCCCTCTCTTGCCCTTTTGGGTGGTGGTAGGTTTTGAGTCTCCATAAACCTCTCCATCTTCTCCATACAGAAATGGAGTCTCTCCAGGGTCTCATGAGGCACCCCTGAGCAGTCTGGGGGGGGAGGGAGGGGGCGGGTTTTTCAGCCTAAAAACGCTCTGACCTCTCACATAACGTCAAAGAAAGGTTTCCGTCGCTGTCTGAAAAGCCTTCTGGCAGGCTAGGAGTCCCTTTAGATGAAGGGGGCAGTTTGTGCCTTCCTTCCAGCCTTCGGCGTTTCTCTAGCCTTCTGAGCGGTATTCGACGTATCTTTCGCCGTCCGTCTCTGTCTATCGGCAGAAACGATCCTCGCCAGGCTCTCGACGACTAATCTGTCTGTGGAGGGCTCTGGAATTGACGTTACGGGCGTCACGTGTTCTACGGCGACGGGCGCTCTCTGACGGAGCACTTCGTCTGGCGGTTTGGGGGTAGCGTCCTTATCTGGGGGAAGCCCCGTCGCTGGTCGCGTATGCGATTGCGAGGGGGGCTTAAGACTCTTACGGTCTGAGGACGACGCCGGTGGAACCTGCGTCTCCGTTGGCGCTGATGGTTTCTTCGTCTTTGACGAAGAAGAGCCGTGGGTTGTGTGTTTATGGGATTGTTTTTTGTGTGCGTCAGTGTAGCCGGGGTGTTCATCCCCATAAGCAGGGCATGAGCAGAGCTTGTCGGGGCCGGGGACAGACGATGAGGAGCGCGGGCGCTCCTTATAGAGGTGTACGACTTCCGAAACGGATGTCGGGTTATGACATTCCTCGTCACTTTCTGCGGCGGCGGGTGAGGAATCGGACCTCGACATGGCGTAGGCCGCCCACCTCTTGACCCTGCGGTCCTTTAAAGTCTTAGGGCCTCATTACACGGTAGGCGGAGGACCAAGGTGCTATTAGCACCTTGGTCCATGCCGGTAGAATACCGGCACCGCCTTGGTGGAAAGGGGAATTACTAGCCCTATTCCAAGGTTGGCGGGGCAGTAATTCCCCCTTCCCCCCATTGCCCTTCCCCATAGGGCTCTATGGGAATGGGGAAGGCGCTAATTACGGTGCCGCAAATTGCGGTACCGTAATTAGCACCCTGGTCCCTTTGCGGGTTGGTTTTTAACGCCTGCTAAACAGTAGGTGTTAAAGTACCTACCCGCAAAGGGACCTCGTAGTAAGGCGCTAAGGGCTTACCGGTACCGGTGCCCTTACCGGTACTGGTAAACCCTTACCGCCGTCCGTGTAGTGAGGCCCTTAGG
The DNA here is from genome assembly GCF_040938575.1 of Ambystoma mexicanum. Taxonomy (NCBI): domain Eukaryota; kingdom Metazoa; phylum Chordata; class Amphibia; order Caudata; family Ambystomatidae; genus Ambystoma; species Ambystoma mexicanum. Next base: position 4,624,978 of record NC_090929.1, on the reverse strand, counting down.
CTTAAGAAGCTGACAAGCCGCGCAGCCGTCTTGTGGTCGAGGGGCAAGCAACTGTTACACCGTTTATGCTAGTCTTTCCAGGTGAACTTGCCCTTGCAACGCGGGCAAAACCTAAAGGGTGTCCTCTCCATAGCTGAGGAAATATTTCACTGTGATAACAACCCCGAGGGAAAGGGAGGGGAAAAGGAAAGGCATTCTCAGAGAGAAACAAGAAATGTCCCACGACCCCACTCTCCCTACTGTTTTATGGCCGGCGAGGCCAGGCCACGTGTTCGGCAGCCCCGAAGGATCTCCTCCGTCTCGTCCCCGCCGCCGAAGTTCTTACTCGGCAGAGAAACAGCTTTGCAGCTACGTCGAGGGAGGGATCTATGTAATAGATATTAATAGGTAATGACCAAAGGTCGAGTAAATGAATTTGCAATGTCTCTCGAGGAGCTCCGCGTAAAGGCGACCAATATCTGGGCGGAAAAAAACAATCTGAGGGACCTCGACGCGTGAGGGATTGTGGGTACACCGCACGTCACTATAGGGATAGTGTTACAGACACACCTTGTCGACGTCCCCTTTTCGACTACGAAAAACAAAATGCAATACTCCACAGTGACCACTGGATGTCGGACTATGCAGAGCATGTGCACAGCATGTGATTCTAAGCAGATTAACAAACATCAGAAATATATATATTTGAGTCAGTAAAGGATGGATGCTCTCACTACGTATAATAGCAGTGCTGAGCAAAAGAAGGAAGGTCGGTTTTTCATTTGTCGCAGTCAGAAAACAAGTGAATTACAGGAGAAAACTCGAAAAGGTGAAATTGGATGAGTCAAGAACTCAAGGCGAGATCAGACTGGGGTGAGCTGACATTAGATACAAATCGTGTGAAAGAACGAAGCTTCTGTTCAGAAGACATGGACGGAAACAAGAAGACAACCGAGGTCTATTAGAAAATAGCGTTTTGATATACTGAAAGCTCGATTTTGTGGTCTTTAGTCATGAGGGGAGAAGAAATTGGACGAGCATGATGGTTACTCCTACACACAAGGGCAGAGTGTGCCTGCACTCCCCTGCATTCTTCAGTAGCAAGAGACATTTCCAAGGACGAGTTCAAAGCCCTAATTGACAGCAGACCACTGAGGTGATGATGTATGGTCACGTTAGTTGTTGAGAAGCTGTGGTTAAGACTAGCTTATCTGCACCTAGACGCTCAGCCTGTGAGCTGCTAATGTAGGTTGGGAGGGTACTGACGGAGGTTGAAAAGCAACCAATGATAGAGGACCACATGATCAAGGGTCCTATAGTTGTATAACCAATTAGATGTCGTATATTTAGTGACTTTCATAGGGACACATTTTAGCCAACCTGATGTTAAGAAACCTATTACTTTATTTCACTGCCTAAACGAGTATGGATCGTATACCTACATGATCCTTGTAGAACCTATCACACTCACCATTAGGTTTGTGTAGTTTGCCACGTAGGACGACGTTCGTAATACACAGATTAATGTCATCAATGATGAATATTTACTATAAAATTGTGATTTTTTGTAATATGCTTTGAGATCGTGATGAGGGACGTCTGCTGATGTCCGTTGTACTCCCTATTTTAGATAATTGATATTAAAACTGTTATCCTTTTGCCAACTACCCGAGTTATTTCGATTATTAATGTTTGAATACAATTCTGCATCCCCATCTATCTCAAGGGTATTGCTATCACCTCTTAAAGGGCTGAGAAGGAACCTCAGTTCAGTTCGACAAACTACGGCAGCTCCGGCGGCTGTTCTGTCCTTCAACTGCAGTGTGGAGTTATTTATTTGCCATTTGTTAGGCGTTTATACAAGCCAAGAATTTATGAAATTATACGAGCACGCTGCGCCAAACAAAATAAGTTTTATGCACAAATGCACATTCTTTAACTCATTCCAAGATCAGTCTGACACGTGTTTCGAGACTTGGCTCTTCTTCTGAGGCTAGGTCGATTGCGGATTCCCGTAAGTCACAATGTGCGTATTCCCAAAAGGTCAATTCCTCCCTCGATTCAGTTCGAAGCCGAAAGGCAGTGAATATTATTTTCAGTCGCAGCAGCGCAGTGACGGACAGGTGGATTTTTGAATGGCCCTTTTGGGAATCCGCAATGTTCCTAGCCTCTATGAGAAGAGCCTGTTTGGCGCAGTGTGATCGTATCATTTCACAAGTTCTTTACTAGTACTGTGAAGTGTATGGAGAAACACCCACACCATATAATCACCCGCTGCCTATCACAAACTACCAATTTCTGTTTGCAAGCGCTTGGGGGTCTTTGACTTTCTTTGCCCCTTGTCTTCCTGTTAGGTTTATACAAGTCATTTGCATTTCAAAGCACCCACAGGGCAACAGGGAGGCAACATGGGATAAAAAACAAATGAATACACTGGAAGATAAAGATGAACTACTACGCCTTATGAGCATTCAGAGCGTGCGAGTGCAGTGAGAGGAGAGGGGAAGAAGGGGAGGGGGCCAGTGCTGGAGTGCCCGTGCTTGTGAGTGAGCAGCAGGTTTAAGTGCCCAGAGTCGGAAGTGCTAGGGAGAATTCATCTGTACAAATAAAAATAAATAAATGGGTAAGTGCAGGCCTACAGTGGCGAAGGCCAGTAAGTGCCAAGGCAAGTGCTGTGTGTAGGCAGAGGCTGAAGGCGATTGGGTGTGGGAGGCCAGGGCCCGAAGGACACAGAGGCCCTGGTGACCAATCACAGCAATCATGAGATTAGTCTTGAGGAGCTTCCAGAATTTTAGTAGGTCCGGCTCAAGGTGAAGAGGAAGGGGGAGGCTATTCCATAAGAGGGAGCCCGCTGAGGAAAGAGATCGGCCTCCGCCCCTCTGTTTAGAAACGCTGAACACACAGAGTTGGTACCAGAGGAACATAAAGGTCTAGAGGGAGAGTATTTAGTAAGAGCAAGTTGCAGGCAGTGTGGTCCCTGGCCCCAGACAGCCTTATGGATGATGCAGAGGGATTTGAACTTGATCCTTGCAGCAACCTGGAGCCAGTGAAGAGATTTTAGGGCAGGAGAAATGCGGTCCCTGGGCTTGAGGCCAAGGATAAGTCTTGCTGCCCTGTTCTGGATTAGCTGGAGGGGTCGCAGAGAGGAAGAGGGTAGATTCAAGAGAAGGTTATTGGGGCTCTGGAACAGTGAGCTTCTGTGGGGAAGGGAGAAAAGGGAGAATTCCTTTGAGAAGGAAGAGTTGGACTTCTTGGCAATGTCCAGAATGTGAGGGAAGAAGGAAAGAGAGGAGTCGAAGATGACTCCAAGGTTTCTGGCTTCAGATAAAGGAGAAGGTGGAGAGCACATAGAGGATGGCCAGAGTGAGGGGAAGAAAGAGGGAGCAGGGGTCCCAATTGGAGGGATCTCAGTCTTGCTGGCATTGAGGCAGAGATTGTTGGAAGTGCACCAGGACTGGAAGATGCAATATGCAATCACTCTACCTCCCACTATTGCCCTCTATGGCCTGCACCTGACATGGTTTTTAATGCCTCCCATTTTCCCTCAGGTGTGGGTCATTAATACCATTAAGCTGCAACTTGTGTTCTCGTGCCTCTGCGCCACTCTTCTTTGTCCCAGTACTTTGGGCATTGTGGGACTTCAATGAGCCATTCGGATGGTAGGGTATCTGGGGAAGTTATTAAAGGGGGTTTCCCATTCCTCCCGACCTGCTTCCCCCACACACCTGTTGTGATCCACCCGCAGAACACCACCCCCAGGGCCGGGATCAAAGAGCGTCTGCCTTCCCATGCCACATGAGAAGGGTCCCAGGCCAGGGTTTCTGGGGGAATCATATCTGATTCATCACAAGACCAATACATGAAGAGATTCTAGGACACCACCCCAAGGGTCGGGATCAAAGAGCGTCTGCCTTTCCATGCCACATGATAAGGGTCCCAGACCAGGGTTTCTGGGGGAATCATCTCTGATTCATCACAAGACCAATACATGAAGAGATTCTAGGACACCACCCCAAGGGTCGGGATCAAAGAGCGACTGCCTTTCCCTGGCCACATGAGAAGGGTCCCAGGCCAGGGTTTCTGGGGGAATTATCTCTGATTCATCACAAGACCAATACATGAAGAGATTCTATGGCAAATGAAAAACACACTTTTCTAATCACCTTAAGTGTTAAGATATAGAGTATTCATATATATGGTTTAAATGACACAATGAAAACTTTCCGACAATCCTTTGTCTGTAGGTGTCTATTTTTTGCAGGTCATCCTATATGTACAAGTCACAAAAAACCTTAATTCATACAATAATAATACAACAAGTACAAAACAAAGAATAAAAGCAACAAGTGGTGATATGTGTTATTTTTTATTTTTTATTAGACAAGTATGTTGTTCTCTAATCGGACTGCACTTTTGAATATCTTTGAATTATGGGCAAACTGTTTCGGCAGACGAATCTCCTGTATTTTAAATCGGGAAGAGAGCCTTCATCAGGGCCTCAATAATACAGTGAATGGACAGCCATTGTAAAAACAAATCCTTCTGAAAAAGCAAATGTCCACTTAATGGCTAGTGGACACTTCTATCAGCAGAAATGCTGCTGTCATTTTTATTAGGATTGAAAATGGCTGAAGCTGGCCTCACCATGGGCATAATTTTAGGGGGGGGGACAAGGGTGTTTGCCCCCCCCATCTTTTGTGGCATACCATTTTGTCCCCATCATCTGGCAAGGGCCCCTTTCTTTTAGAAGTCATGCCCCCCTCAACATGTTCAGCAAAGTTACTCCACTGGGCCTCACTGCCCTACAGAATTGCACTTCTCTGAGCCGAGAGTTACTTCATAACAAATGTATTTAAGTAAGGAACAAAGACTTGGCGCTCTGGGACTGTCTTATAAATAAACAAAGTTCAACACTCTTCAGCATAAAGTTCCCAGAGGTTTTTGTTTGTCAAGCCAAAAGTCTTTGTCTTCACTCTTCCAGTGAATATTTCAATAGGACTTCTCTTCCCTGAGATAGACAACTACTACATACTTCTTTATACACAACAATGTTTCCGTCTGGATGATTCACCACAGTTCATTAAACACATTAGTGGCCTTTCCACTTTCTCTCCACCTCAACCTTTCACCACAGTGTAGTACTTCAGTGTCTTATTCCTGGTTCACTAACCTCCCAGGACTGCCACCAACAATCCCTTTCCTGGTGTACTCACCTGCCATGATAAATCTAACACTACTATAAGTACTCTGCAGTGTGGTTTACTTCAAACATCAGTAAAGGTTTTGGCTATCAACAAAAGTACAATGCACAACTTCTTCCATAAGGATACAACACCCATTGATGCTGTTTGGGATTGCCACATGCAATGCAGGTTGTGTTCCTCTCTCCCTCGACACTCTCCACAAGGAGGGCCTCTTTCCTGCCACCTTTTAGTTTCCACCATCACACCATGTAATTGTTGGCACGGTCTTTTATTCAAGTTTTACTCTTCGAGAAAGAGGTTTTCACCTTTACTTCCAATGGCCTTTCTTTGGCTTGGGCAATGCTGGTTGTTATCTGGCTCAAATAGTACCTTCTCTTTACTATGGTAATGCTGGTTACAGTTGTGTTTTAGTATTGCCCCCTCTTTACTTTGCCAATGGTGGTTACACTTTGGGATCAATGCTGCCCCCTCTTTCCCTGGGCAAAGGTAGTTACAGCCTCTCTCAAATATTGTCCTCACTTTCCTTTGATAGTGATGGTTATAAATGTTCTCCTCTGGCTTCCTCTCAACATGAATATTTGGTCAAAAACACTTATCAGTTTGGTATTCAACAGAGGTATAAGCAGCCAGCAGTTTACCACGAAGTGCCCTGGGGTCAGCTATCAAATGCCAACTGACTGGTCTCTCTCTGAGCTTGTGCGTATCTCACTGCTGCTGCCACTTCTTCTTTGCTTGTCAGATTCAGAGCTTCTGACAGCTCCGGTTCCCGTTGCTCCTCTCATCTCCCGGTGCTCACCAGCCACCGGAGCCAGGCACAAGGTGCGGTGAGCTCTTCCCTCCCACGGGGTAACTTCCAACAGCAGCGATTCCTGCTGCGCCACCTTTGCAGTTCGGGCTTCTCCTTCATACCACACTCTCCGCACCACCCACCTAGTGAACTGTTCTAAATCCAAGATGGGGGACCGACAGGACGTGTTCTCTGTGAGCTCCATGAGAACGGACCCCCAAAATAGGTGATTATAACAAAATATTTGCCCTGAAATAACTGCACTGGTGCTGGAGCACCGGAGCGTTTGCTGCATGCTGCCCACGGCTCTCCTTGAAGTTCCGAGGCATCACAAACCCCTAAAATGGCTCCTGCAGGACAGCGGGATGAGCTTGGAGTAGCGTTCGTGCCACGGCCTGGTATATAAAGGTTGAAGAGCTCTGGTGGACCAGACTGATAGAGTCCATGAGCCTGAATGAGTACACTCACCCCAAAGCTCCGAGCGAGAGGTACCCCGAGTGGCGGTCGGCCTCCGCAGCTCATTGGCCCTCGAGGCGTATCCAGCCCCTGTAAGGTGGATCCCCGCAGACTCTTACCTTGGAAAAAGTAACCCTTTGAGAGGCACACGACTCTACGCAACTTTTAATTGCCAATCGGAAGATCGGATGGCTGGTTCCAGTGAGGGGGCCACCTGAGGTGAGTGGAGGCCTTGGGTACGGGCAGCCTGCGGCTAGCGGGTGTTGCTCCGACCCAGAACATCAAGCTCTGTGGCCTTGTTGATGAGTGCACTGGGCCTGGCTGACGAGCCCCCCCACCCCCCGAGTGTATTGCTGTGTTTGGGCCCTTGCACGGATCAGCAGTTTGCTGCTCCTGGACATCAGCACCTGGCCAGTGTTCAGAGGGTCGCCTGTTGGAATCCTTTCCAGACGGTGTGGCATCTATCCTCGCCGTATTCCCAAGTAAGGCCCTCATTCCATCCTCGCTCAGCATTTGCATCGACCGCTGTGTGTGCGAAGCATGCCTCACTACCGCCTACTTGTCCGTGGTGGCTGTGGCATCCGTGTGTGCTCCTTTCCATCTCCCCTCAGCGCTCACCATACCGTCTGCTGCACCATCGTTGTGTTTCAGTAAGGCGCGCTTCACTGTGGCCTTGTGTGGGCCTCCCAACACCACTGCCCGCACCCGCATGTTAGGGCCTTGCCTTGCTGCCTCCACCTCTACCCGCAATGCAGTGCCAGCTTTGTGTTCTTACAGCAAGCCGCACTTCACCTTGGCCCTGATGGGCCTTGTTGCACACACAGGCATCGGGCTCACAACTCGTGGAGGTCTTTCCTCACCATTTGCAGTACCAGTTTTGTTCTTAAAGCCGCACCAGTACTTTGCACATAATGTAATGACTTAATACACCCCTGACTTTGGATCCTATCCCGCCCAAGGCCTGCACCTGCACTTTCCGGGCTCTCCTTGTTGCTGCATTACTCCCTGGTGTTGCTCTGTGAGCCCTTTCCTCTGTTCCTCCTGCCTTTTGCTACATGTGCCCGATCTCACTACCTTTATCTTTTTTGCTTACTATTTGGCTGCCTGTCCCGCTTGCTTCTCCTGGCATCTTCCCACCTCTGTGAGCTATTTGGTGACTTTCAAATCTATGTGGTTGGTCGTTCTATATGCACTGGACACCACTGCCAAAGCCTCACTGTGGCCTGCACTGGAGAGGATACCTACCCACCTATTGGCAGCACTGACTTCTAGTTCCTATTGTCCTCACCTGCTGCATCTGTGATCCTGCTTTGTGTGGATGGAGGGCTAACTGTCCGAGTAGCCCTGAGGAGTATGATAAAGTCACCTTTCTGTATCTCTCTTACATCATCTGTCTACAACTAGGCTGCCTGGTGAGTTCTTTGTGCCTGTGCAGCTCTCTGCTCCCCCTCCCTCCCTCCTTCTCTCGGGTCGCTCCCCCCACCCATGGATCGCTCCATCTCAACTATCTACTCCAATTGCTACTCTATCTCCTATCCATCCTCCCTCCCTCTCAACTACATATCCTGACTGGTCAGCAGGACCTGTTTTTTAAACTCATGTACTACTAGATAGCCTCCCACTTTCTCATTTTAATATCCAACAGTGGGATCGAATAATACTGAAAATCCAACCAGCCTTTACCTTCATTAGACCTAGCGCCCTAAACCCCCCAGCTCATGAGCCTTTTTTTTCCGGTACTCAATTACCGTCAGTTGCATAGCCATCAGGGTTGGAAACCAACCTACTAAAATCGTTCCCTGTGGCGGAATCGGACTCAGAAGTGTCAGACGACTTCAAAACTTTATCCGAAGGAATCAAAACCTGTTTTCTTTCCGATCCAGAAAAAACTATTGAAGGAACACTTACCCCAGCAGAAGAAATGGCCATTCTAACAGCCGTCAAGGCCCAGCTGCCAGCCCATCTGATGCAGGCTGAAGCTAGACTTCAAGGAAACTTGAATTTTCGAACAGTTAGCCAAACAGCTAGAATGGGGAGAAAACCTAAAAAGATGCTATTTGGAGCCCCTATTGAAAGGTGAACTACAGACCGCCTACCAACGACTCAATTTTGCCCAGGAAGCCACCTTTGTATCCATCAAAGAAGGGCTATTGAAGAGAGTGGGTCAAACTTGTAATTCATATCGGCCAAAATTGAGAGCCATTAGATTAAATCCGGGATAAACCGCCCTTGAAATGGGTGAAAGTATCAAAAACACTAATGCGGCCAAACACTTCCACTCGGTACATCGAGGTGAGGAACGGAAAGATTACAAAACTACCCAGCGACCCCAACCCAGACCCAGACATACAAGGAGGGTCATATAAAAGCAAGGAATGGATACCAAAGGAAAGAATAGAGGCCAAAAGATCCAACCCTAAAAGTAGAGCCAAAAGTAAAAGATAGGAACCCAAAGGAAGCAGACCAACGCCCCTTATCTGCTTCTCATGTAGGCAAACTGGGCATTTGGCCAGGCACTGTCCGGGAAATGTAAAAGACGAACCTATGGAAATAGGCTTTTTAAAAGAAGAACAGTGGGAAGAACCTGAAGAAGATCTAGAGACCTTCAGCATATGTCTATGGCAGTCCTCTGCAGACTTCACATACGAGAAGGCTTGGATGAATGGGAAACCAGTGAAGGCGTTAATTAACTCAGGTAGCAAGCAAACCGCTATAAGAGCAGACTTGGTCACAACAACGGATCGTGAGAACGCTACCCTAGTTAGAGTAACCTGTGTACACAGCGACAATGAGGTATACCCCAAAATACTCGTGTACATGAACATATTTAATATCTTCAGCTATCATTCCTGGGCTCAACAAGGAAGTAATTGTGGGTCAGTAGTTCCCTACATTTTCTACTCTTTTGCAGGAACCCCCACCTCCATATGGAGACTTTTCACCCCAGGACTGCTGGCACTCGAATTACTATTCCCAGAACTCTCCAATATGGGACTGGCAAAAGATGGAATCCCACGAAACCCCAAAAAGATAAAAAGAACCCATGAAACTAGAGTCAAACCCTAGAGACCAGTTTGTTGGTTAATTTTCGAGAGGCTGACAAAATCACCTCACCTCTACCTATACAGTTAAAGAAAAATCAGTGGAATATGCGAGAATCCATGGATATCTCTCACCCCTGTTCTTTCCCATGTCTTAACAATGAAGAACATGGATAAAGACGATTCATCCACCTTTCATAGGGGAAGGGTATGTGAGAAACCTCAGGGTGTCTCACCCGCTAGTCTCCGGGGGGATCTGTCATCCAGGTGGCCAGAACACTGCCATCGCTATTGGATCCAGTTCCTGGGGGTGGACCAGTGCTGGAGGATCACCTGGATGAGGGGTCCTCAGGGAGTGGTAGTGGGACACCGGCAGGTGAGACGCACCTTCCCAATAACACCTTTTCCACATCCTACCAGGTATTATACCCAGGAATGAAATGACATATTATATGGCATTTATAACGCGTCTATACACGATTGTTTCAAGGCGCAAATTCAACCTCCCCCCACCCTTTCCGACACAAACACGTTCTCACGGACAGTTTACCATGAGCGACAAAGGACTAACACCAGAGCCGTTTACCTAACATGTTCCAACACCACTGACAGGCAATTACAGATTATTTCACACACCTGACTTCCATCACACTTTCCCACACGGATAAAAGGCGCAGCACGAAAGCACACTCTGAGCGTGGCAAACCACATGAGGAAACAGCAATTCCAAGATGGCAGTTTAAGACGAGGAGAAAGACGGCAAGACCAGAGAGTCGCAAGGAGGGAAGTGCCCGTGACATCTAAAAAATGTTTACTTTCGTGAGCCTTGGAAAGTAAGAAACCGAAGACCAGAAACTAAAGCTGATCAAACCTGCACAGTTTGTCGGAGGTACCCACAGCTCTCCTGCGTCGATAACCAAGGCGGGTAGGAGCGATTGCCGCAGTGGTACTGTCCTTGGCTCCTACAACAAAGCGGCGCCAGAAAAGACAGCACAGGAGGTGAGTCGGAGAGACTGATACCAAACCAGCTTGTGTTTTGAATCAAGGTTGCAAGCGGCAACATTGTACAAAGAGAACAGTGTGTGAGGCATTTGTAATAAGAAACGTGCATATAATTGGAAACCAAAGGAGTAGTTGAACTGTATAATTGAACACGTGGGTGCTCATTCGAAAGTCTCTGTTAGGTATCCAACTGATGAGGAGTGTGAGAAAAAGGAATATTGAGATCGAGGTGGTCATGCAACGGGTCAAGCTAAACCCTGTGCACATTTGAAAGTCTTCGATAGTTTAAAGTACACCACAATTGGTCCGAACCAAGCTTAGCGAGACTAATCGAGTGAAAGAAAGGGATCTGAGCCCGGCTGAGGGGGATCCAGAGTGAACACCCAAATTGAATACTGGAAAAGGAAAATAATGTTTTTGTGTTATTTTTGGTATAGCAACCTCCCCCCGCACCACCCGAGTCAAGACACTTGCAAGAAGTAAAGAGGCTTGTACACAGAAGTTCTTGAACTGTGAAAATGGAACTGTACCCTCGTGCCGCAGAAAACAGAGTGTGTGCTTTGCTCGAGTGAACCGCCTTGACCCATGCTGAAAACGTGGGGAAGGGAGGCCAGCAGCCCGAACATTTTGACTCATCATTTTGTGAACACTTTTCTTTTTCATGAACATCACCCCACATTTGTAAATTAGTAGTAAGGATTGGCAATAGGTTTTCTTAGTATAGGCCCTTTTTATTTGACAAGGCTCCACTAGGACTGCATTATTATAATTTGATCTTGCATGCTCCCATCTGTAGGTTTAGATGGGCATTTAGCTCACCCATGTGAAAATTCAATAAATGCCCTTGAACTGTGGTCACTTGTGTCTGTCTTACTGTTGATACCATGCCTTCCTTACCCCCCCCTTACCCTTCTCCACCCCGATGGGTGTACCACGTCCCTGCAACCCACCTCAGAAGACCATCAAAGGTGGTAAGCAGATCCACCTTGCAACTCTCAACCCTCGCTCTGCTGTCAAACACGTTTCTGATATCTGCCTCCTCCTTGAAGACTTTGACCTCGATTTTCTCATCCACACTGAGACGTGGTTCACCGTCAGCTCTGTCCCTGCTTTTGACACACTCCTTCCGGAGGGCTTCAAGATCCTCTCCAAGCCCAGGCCTAACCGATCTGGAGGTGGAGTGGCCTTGATCTTCCGTGACTGGATCCCTGCAGCTATCATTCCCACTCAGTCCTACTCATTTGAGTGCCTTGTCTGCAGTTTCAGTGTCTCTCCAACCCTCTTGTTGACTCTTGCCACCATATACAGGACCACTGGTAGAGTCGCCTTCTTCCTCTCCTAGTGGTCTGACCTCACCTCTTCCCTTCTTGCCTCTACCTCCAAACTTCTCCTCCATCGCAATTTCAACATTCACCTAGACTCTTCTGAGGTTACCAATAGTCGCTTTTGCAGCCTCTGCAACACTCTTTCCCTCACCATCCATCCCTCAGGCCCGACACATACCGCCGAACATACCCTGGATGCTCTCATCTCCTCTGACATCCCTATCTCCAACTCTCCGACTACTCCTCTCTCCGGGTCTGAACACTTCCTCCTGTCTTCTCATCTTGATCTCTTAGGTCCCCCTACTAGCCCTATGTCGTCACTGCCTTTCTCAGTCTCCCATCAATCGACAGATCATGCATGTGCCAGTGGCTGCCTTTTCTACCACCTTCATTCCCCCTCCCTCACCTCCCACCAACGCCCACGTGGACTCTGTCCTTGCTAATCTTTATTTTTCTACTTTCTATCACTAACACTCTTGATATTCTAGCCCGTGATGAGGATGTGAATGAAGCCTGCCTCCAAGTCTAACACCTAGTACGACTGACCTAGCCTCTCTGAAATGCAAATGCTGAGTTGCTGAGCGTAAGTAGTGGTTGTGTCAGATGTATCCTCTGACAAACTGGCCTATCACCTGCTCCAAAGGCAATATTGATTTTCCATTTGCTCTACATCGAAGCCTGCATCTCCGGGCCTCCAAAAATCTAACAATTCTAGTGAAGCGGTCAAAATCTACAAGGAAATCGACAAGCCTTCTGCAGTCTCTACATCTCTCCTTCCATCCCTGTCCCTCTATACCTCTCTGGCCCTCCCACTTCCTTTCCAAAACCCAGGACATCCTGTCCTCACTCTCCTCTACCCCTCTCTCTCGTCCCTCCCCAGCTATCATGCCTTCCTTAACTCCCCTCCCCCATTCCCTACCTCTCTCCTCCTCCTCTCCCATAGCACTGGATGGGGTCTCTGGATTACTCCGATCTACGAACGTCTCTTCCAAACAGGTGCTGGCCTGCTCCTCTAGACCTATGAAGGACAATATTCCCTCCCTTGCACTTTCCCTGGCAGATTTCTGTAACCACTCCTTTGCCACAGGATATTTCCTTCAACCCCTCAAGAACACACTTGTGCACCCCCTCCTTAAAAGCCCTCATCTGTCCCTTCCTGCCCTGCTAACTATCGCCCTATCTCCATTACCCCCTTCCTGTGCAAACTCCTCGAGAAGCTTGTCATCTCCCAACTGACTCAACATTCTGATTCGGTCGGCTGTCTTCATGACCATCAGTCTGGCTTCACAGCAGCCAGAGGTACAGAAACTGCTCTCCTGAACTCCCGTGAAGATCTGCTCACTGATCTTGACTCTAGCCTTCCTTCTGTCCTCATCCTCCTTGAGCTTTCCTCTGCCTTTGATACGGTCTATCATGCTATCCTGATCAAACGACTCTGAGAATCTGGGCATCACAGATCAGGCCCTGGATTGGTTGATCTCCTTCCTCTTGGACCGACCCTCCCAGGTCCAACTTGGGTCCTTTCTCTCCACCACCTGTCTCTCCACATGTGGTGTGCCCCAGGGCTCTATCCTGTCCAGGGCTCTATTCTCTCACCCTGGTTCTTCAATGTCCAGTTGGCTCCTTTGGCCAGCCTGATCTCGTCCTTCTGCTCCAACTTTCAGTGTTATGCTGATGGCACTCTGCTTTCTTTCTGGCTCCCGTCAGCCTCCTCCACTCTCTCACTCATTCCTGACTGTCTATCGGCGCTTCAGGATTGGTGCGCCTCCAACGATCTCGGCCCTAATGCCACTAAGAAGCAGATCCTTCTCATGGGGACCCTTGCTCCCACTTTCCCGCTCTTACTCTGGCCTCCCTCCTTGGGCCCTCGTCCTTTGCCTTCCTGAGAGGCTAAAAACCTTGGTGTCATCTTTGACTGCACCCTCTCCTTACATCATGGACCTTGCCAAGAAGGCCCACTACCAGCTGCACATCCTCAGAGTTATTCTTTCTTTGCTCACTTTCCCCCTGTGGCTCACTGTCTCCAGAGCCCTGGTTCTCTCTAGGTTTGACTACTGTAACAACCTCTTATTCAATCTGCCTTCCTCTACTTAACACCCTCTACAACTAATCTAGAACAGGACTAAAGACTTGTCCTTGGCCTCAAGCCCAAGGACCGTATCTCTCCAGCCCTGAAATCTCTCCACTGGCTCTCGGTGGCTACAAGGATCAAGTTCAAGACACGCTACATCGTCCAGAAGGCTTTCTGGGGATGGGCTCCGCACTACATCCAACTATGCCACACAAAATACCTTCCTTCTCTGGCCCTTTGCTCATCTACCTCAAACTCTGAGGGTCAGGCCTTTATCTCCAGGCAGATAGTGGGGGTAGATCTCTCTCCTCTACAGGTGCCTCAGTCTGGAATGGCCTCCCTGCCCTTCTCAAACTTGAGTCAGACCACAAGAAGTTCAGGAAGCAGCTCAAGGCCTTCCTTTTCTCCTCTGCTTTCTCCCTCGATCGCTGGCTCTCTCTCCTGCTGATCTACCTGTCTCCTGCGCGGACTAGTTGCCTGACTGCCCTCAGAGTCCACTGGGTACTCGTTTCCTCCATGATCAGTCTCCTCTGCACTGCCTCCAGGCATACCGTGCACTTAGGGGCTGTTATTGTTCTCCAGTTACCCAGAGCCACACTGCCCTGGCTGCACTAACTCGGAGCAATGCTGCCCTGATTGCGCTTCCCACTTACTGCTCCCTGGCACTTCCCCCTCCTCTCTTCCCCCTGCACTTTACGTCGTCGCACTTGCACAATCTGAATGACAAGGCCTAGTAAGATAGTTTGTCTCGTCTTCCCTCTGTCTTCCCTCCCTTGTCTTGTCGCGCCTAGAAACACTTTTGTACAGGCGCGTTATTAATGGCATATAATAAAATATACCCTGATAAATCGGCTCTGTGACTCACTTGGCATCACAGGTCTGGCTCTGGACTGGTTGACCTTCCTCTCCAACAGACCCTCCCAGGTTCACTAGGCCCTTTTCTCCCCACATCACACCCTCCAGCTGCGGCATCCCTCAAGTCTCTATCCTCTCGCCATGGCTTTTCAATGTCTACCTTAACCCCTTGGCCCATCTGATCTCTTTGTCACACAGACAATGCACAGCTCTCCTACAAGCTTCACTCTTCTTCCTCCTCCTCCCTCATCCCTGACTGTCTGACTGCTATTCAGTCCTGGTGTGCTGCCAATGATCCCTGCCTTAATGCCAGTAAGACTGAGATCCTTTTCATTGGGACCCCTGGTCCCACCTTCCCTCCCTCCTTCTGGCCACCCTCTATAGCCCCCTCCCTTCACCCTCCTGTGAGGCAAAAAACCTTGATGTCATCTTGGACTCCTCTCTCTCCTCACATTGGGGGCCTCACCAAAAAGTCCCACTATCATCTACACCTCCTCAGAGGTATTCTCCCTTTCCTTACCTTCCCCCAGAAACTCAATGTCTCTAGAGCTCTTGTCCTTTCTAGGCTCGACTACTGTAATAGCCTTTTCCTTAATCTTTTTCTGCCTCCCTTCATTTCCTTCAACTTACCCAGAATAGGACCCAGGGACCACATCTCTCCAGCCCTTATTTCTCTCCACTGGCTCCCAGTTGCTGCTAGGAACAAATTCAAGACCCTCTGAATCATCCACAGGGCTGTCTGGGGCCAGAGACCCCACTACATCCATCCATCTCTCCCTAAATACCTCCCTGCTAGAGCCCTTTGGTTTGCTGGCTCCAACTCTCTGCAAGTTTGTTGCTTCTCCAAACAAAGAGTGGGGCGGTGGGGTCAGATGTTCGTCCTCTGCAAGAGCCTCCCTCTGGAATGGTCCCCTGTCCCTCTCGTGCTTGAGCCGGATCTCCTTAAGATCCAGACGCTTGTCAAGACCTTCCTTTTTTTCTCCTCCTCCTTCTCTCTCCCACTTCCCTACTAACCCCTTCCTCCTCCTCCATGGCTTTCTTCCTGGTTCCCTCTGAGTATTACATCGTTCCAGGCCCTCTTCCGCCCAGCTCCCTACCCCCTCCGGCTGCTTACCAGCTTTCTTTGGCACGTGCCCTCTAACCTCCCCTTAACTCCTGCGTTCCCCCTTCCCTATGCTTACCTGATTTCGATGGCACTTGCCCTTTGGCCTCCCTGTAACAACTGCACTTCACCTTTCCCTCATCTCCTTAGCACTTCATTGGTCACAGACCTGCACTTCCACCCTCACTCCCCCACACTCCCCCTTTTCCCCTCACACTTCTTGCTCTGCACTTGCACGATCCGAATGTCACAAAGTCTAGTAGGCCCATTATTCTATCTTTCTCCCTTGCCCCCCCCCCACTTTTTTTGTCTTGCGGCGCCTTAAAACACCACTTGTTGTATAGACGCCTTACAAATATCCAATAAATAAGATACACACACACACATCGGTGGTTCCAGTGTCCTCGTTTCTCTGCCCCTGTTGCATTCACGGCCTCTGATAATGTCAACTACTACTGTGACTCTGCACCTGAGTGGGATTTAAATAATAAAACTTCCCACTCAGGTTTGGGTTGTCAGGAACACTAGACTGCATGCTGCAGTTCTGTGCCTCTGAGCCACTCTTCCTCGTCCCCGTACCTATGGAATTATGGGACTGGAAGTCCCCAACCTTCTTTTTATCAAATATTTTGACTTTGCAATAGGCCACTAAGACTGCAGGGTCACTAGGGAAGTTTACAGTGTTCTCCCCATACTTCTGACCAGATTCCTTTCCCATGAGATCCTCCCGCAGAACAATTCCTCCCCAGGGTCAGGATGAAGAAGCGTCGGCCTTTCCCTGGCCACATGAGTAGGGTCCCAGGCCAGGGTCTTTGGGATGATCATCTGCGATTCTTCATATATGCATGATGCCAACAGGTGCCAAACAAACAGACCTATAGGACATTAACACTGTGTGTGTAGGACTCTGTACAGGGAAGCATTACTATACATCTAAGACATTTATGTCATAATGGGTCATATATAATAGCCCATAAGTTACAGTTTTCACGTTACGTTCTAGCTCCTTGTTTCCCAGATATAAATCTTCTTAGTGGCAGACGCCGATACCAAGGAGCGGCTCCTCAAACCATTATGGTGATCTCTGCATAGCCCTCACAGGTACACTGCCATGTACACCTTACACACCCCACATGCACTGCTCCTGTAGTACACACTAGCCCACACAGACTATGAACAACTCTTCAAGCCATGTATCTCTCACATAGTCCACATCTACACAACCTGCTATCCACCTCACAAAGATCATCCACACCTGGCAGAACGCTTTACACAGCCAACACACACCTCTAAAATAATGTGATACGCACATGGACCACATGCTTGTCCTCTCAAACAAGTCAGTGTTGTCTTTGTTCTTTCTCATATAAAGGCCCAGCATAACTATGTCCATGCTGTGTCCCCCAAAGCAGTTCCCACACGCCCGTCCCTGTGGGGGCACACATACAACTAATTCACCCGCTATATATCAAAGAATGTGGAGACTGTTGAAGCTTCAAAGCCTGCGATAGAGCAGGACCTTTAAATACAGGAAGTGACAATCAAAGCGCACAGGAACAGCGGGAAGCCCACTGCGCTGCTGCCTGACCAGATGAGACACGATGATCACTTACCTTGGAATAGGTTTTTCCTCCCTTCAGTTCCTGCAATAAAAACAGGAAATGAGATGTTATTTCCACAGTAAGCACAAATAGCAGCGCTCCAACAACACATCCTGCATCTGCCATCTGCCACCCAAACCAAACCTGCAAGCCACCGTAATGCCCCAACTGCCAACCTCACTGCACCCCTTACCACAGCCTGTCAAAATGCTTCCAACCTCGCAGCTCCAGCCACCATTTCAGAAATCACAGTGCACCCCAATATTTGACCTCCCACACCCCATACCTCAAAGCATGTCCTCTGCCCACTTCACAACAGAAACCAATCTTTGACAACCAAACTAAACACAGACTTATAGTTAGGCTTGACCCTATCATCCAAACTCCCAGTGCTCCTTAATGGCTGACCACCTATTAGGTGAAAGGTCACTGTGCTTTTTGCTGGAGTCTTTGGTTTTCAGATCCCTTTCCACCCTGCCACGCTCTACCTACAGCCTCGCTGGAAGAGTGGCACTGTAGTTTTTGTGCTCTGCCTGAAGACTCCTAAGGCGGGGTACCCCAAAAGGTGCCCCATAAATCATGTGTCTAGGCTTGTGGGAACAGTCCAGCACATGGAGCCATTTTGTCTAGCCAGGGTCTTTTTTGAATCCACTTCCCCAGGTTCCTAAAATGGAGGTTGTCTTTGTCCATCTGGAAGTCATGAGGGGTCACATGAGAGGCTGGTGTGCCCATATAGGGCCACATGATGCCTGTCGCCCTGAAATGGGGGCTGCAATTGGCTGAGCCAGTTGTGACGAGAAGATGCCAGTCTGGGAAGGATAATATGATATTTTATTTATATCGCCCTCATACACAAATGTTTCAGAGCGCGACCAGGCAAAGGGAAGAGGAACAGGGGAGAAACAAAAACAACGATCTTACTAGGCCCAGTGACATTGAGAATGCACAAGTGCACGGGACAGGAAAAGGGGGAAAGTGCATGGAAGGGAGTGAAACTGGAAAATGCGGAGCATAGGAGAGAATGAAAAAAATTATAAGTCAAATAAATAAATGAAGGTGATACACAGTGGTAGTGCAGCCGCTAAGCGGGAAAGTACTAGGTAAATCAGATAGGGTGTATCTGATAAGTGCAGAAGAAGAGTGGGTGGGGGAGTGTATGGGTACAGATACAGGCCCCAGTGTAGGGGGTGGCCCGGAGGCAGTGCAGGAGTGTGGCAGGGTGAGCAGGTACCTGGGCACGCAGGACAAAAGGGGACCAGGTGCACAGTGCCGAGAGAGAAAGCAGATCAGCAGGGGAGAAGGGAGGCAACGCCAGAAGTGAAGCGGAAGGTCTTGAGGAGCTTCTGGAATCGTAGATGGTTCTCCTCCAGTTTCAAGGTGGCAGGGAGGCAGTTCCAAAGGGAGGCCCCAGCCCGAAGACAAATCTACCCCCAGCTTGTTTCTTTAAAAAGTAGCAGACCCTAAGGGAGTTAGAGGTAGAGGAGAAAAGGGCTCGAGAGGGGAGGTATTTACAGAGAGATAGTAGAAGGTATTTTGGGCCCAGACCCCAGAAAGCCTTGTGGACAATGCAGAGGGTTTTAAATGCAATCCTTGCATCCACTGGGAGCCAATGAAGGGATTTCAGAGCTGGAGAGAAACTATTCCAGGGCTTGAGGCCAAGGACAAGTCTCGCAGTCCTGTTCTGGATTAGTTGTAGAGAGCGGAGGCAGGTAGATTTAGAAAGAGGCTGTTACAGTAGTCCAACCTAGAAAGATTCAGAGCTTGGGAGACAGTGAGCTTCCGAGGGAAGGAGAGGAAAGTAAGAGTACCTCTAAGGAGGTGCAGTAAGAAGATAGACTTTTTAGAGACGTCAGAGATGTGTGCAAAGAAGGAAAATGTGTAGTCAAAGATGACCCCGAGGTTCTTAGCCTCGCAGGTAGGGGCGGGAGGAGGGCCAAGGGAGGCCGGCCAGAGAGTGAGGGGAAAGGATGGAGAAGGTGTAGCAATGAGGAGGATCTTAGTCTTTTTGGAATTTAAACAAAGATCATTGGCGGCCCGCTAATTTTGAATGGCGATTAGGCAGAGATGAGGGAAGGAGAGAAGGTGGCTGAAGGAAGCCTGAAAATGAGTTGGGTGTCATCAGCATAGCACTGGAAATTTGAGCAGAAAATGGAAATGTAGTAGGCAAGATTGGCCAGGTATTGAGGGAGATGGAAGATAGGAAGGACCCAAGTTGTACCTGGGAGGGTCGATCAGAGAGGAAAAAGGTCAGCCAGGCCAGAGCCTGATCAGTGATAACCAGGTTGTCACGGAGACGATTGAGCAGGGTGGTATGGTTGACCATGTCGAAAGCAGAGGAGAGTTCAAGTAGGATGAGGACAGAGGGACTGTTATAGTCAAGGTTGGAGAGTAGGTCTTCACGGATGTTCAGGAGAGCAGTTTCCGTGCTTCTGGCAGCTCTGAAACCAGATTGGTGATAATGGAGAGAGACAACAGAGTCAGAATGAAGGTTAAGCTGAGAGATGGCAAGCTTTTCCAGGAGCTTACCCAAAAAGGGAGCAATGGAAATTGGGCGAAAGAAGGATCAGCTGTGGGTTTCTTGAGGAGAGGATGCCCAAGGAAGTGCTTCAGAGGGGAGGGGAAAGATTCTGAGGCAAAGGAGAGGTTGCAGACTCGCTTCTTGGTGCGTGCAGAGAGTCAGTATTGCCTATGGAGCAGGCGGCAGGCCAGTTTGTCAGAGGATGAGCAAGAAGCCTTCCATTTTCTCTCAGCCGCCCTACACTTAAGTTTAAGTGTAGTTAAGTCAGAGTCATACCAAGAATCGCACTTGACTTTGGACTTCAAACGGATCCTCATGACAGGGGCAAGAGTATCAAGAGTAGCAGAAATGGAGGAATAGAGCAGAGACAGGGCTGTGTCAGGGTGTGAGTTAGCCTAGGGGGGAGGAGGGGGGGGAGAAGGTGGCAGTAAAAGCTTCAACTGACACATGCTTCATGGGCCGAATGTCTGAGAAGGTGGGTGGCAATCTTGGGGTAGGCTTGGCTTGAGGGGAGGAGATGGAGAGATGAGAGGAGAGGAGGCAGTGATCACTCCAGGAGAGAAGAGTGGTGAGGGGAGTAGATAGGGGGAGGCCAGAGATCAAGACATCAAGTGTGTGACCAGCAGAGTGAGTCGGGCCGGAGGGGAGGATAGAGAGGGAGAGTGAATCACAGAGGTCACGAAAGAGCACAGATGAAGAATAGGGAGAATCAAAATGGACGTTGAGGTGACCGAGGAGGAGTTGAATGGTAGAGGTTGGGGGGAGGAGGAGAGGTCTGCCCACTCAGAGAGAAAAGAGGGGATTTAACCAGGGGGCTGGTAGAGAGTAGCAACAGTAAGAGAGTGGGTAGGAGAGAGAGAGAGAGCCTACAGACAAGGCATTCGAAAGAAGAGTACGTCGGAGTAGGGATGAAAGAGGCTGGAATCCACTCAGGAAAGATCAGGGGATTTGGGGTGGAGAGGATCTTGTAGCCATCAGGGAGGAGAGTGTCAAAGCTCGTGACAGAGCTGGCCGTGAACCATGTCTCGGTAAGACCAAGGACATCAAGGTCAAGTTCTTCTAGGAGGTGGCAGATGTCAGTGGAGTGTGACAGCAGAACGAGAGTTGAGGGTGGCAAGATGGAGAAGGTTGCCAGCCTTAAAGAACTTCCGGGGAGGGGTACAAATCAGAGGTACGCCCTGCGGAGGTGCGGAAGGAGCATGAGATGGGGCACAGGAGGAAGGAGAAAAGGGCAGGGTAGCCAACGGAGGAGAGTAGGGGACAGCTGGAGATGAGAGGAAGTTGATGAGGCGAGGGAACTGCCTATCAAAGAGAGGAGATTGGCCGGAGGGCCTTGCACCGTGACAGTGCCATTTAGGTAGACATTAAATGACTTTGAGGAGTCAAAGGAATCCATGAGGACTTTACAGCGGGTGCCACCATTAATGGGAGAGGAGGAGATGGGACAGAGCACAGAGATCATATGAGGAGTCCAGAGATCTGGCAAAGGAACGACAAAGAGGACGTCAGTGAGGGTTTGTCTGGCAGAAGCGCTGGAATAGGTATCAGCAATGGGGAGACCTGGGTTAGAGGCCAACATATCCTTTTTTAATTTCTTCTTACCAGACTTGGTGAGAAGGGAAGGATAGTCGATAGTGAAGCAGTTTGAGCAGGTAGGAGAATCAGATAGCGCCATGGGCAGGTGGAGAAAGGAGGCAGTGGGAGAAATATGCAAGTTCAGCGGTATGGAACAGTCACTGGGCTAGCATGTTACAAATGAGGGCCAATGTGAAATGAAAAACACTAAAAACACACCCAAATTTGATTTTGTAAAACGCACCCATATTTGATTTCCTAAAAACACACCCAAATTCGATTTCCCAAAACACACCCAAATTCGATTTACAACACACCCAAATTTGATTTTCAACAACACACCCAAATTCGATTTTCAACAACCCACCCAAATTCGATTTTCAACAACACACCCAAATGAGATGTTCTTTTTTTTACATGTTTATTTTAAACCAGCACACAGATGACACTAATAGACAGAACAAAGCATTATCTCCAGAAAGACTTATGAGAGTTCCCCAGGCTCTCCCCCCCCCTCCTTCCCTCAAGTCAACGTTTGGCTGGATCTGGGAGAGAGTGGGTGGGGTCAGCAATCTGGTTGCAGGGCTCTCGCGACTTGCTGCCATTTGTGAGTTAGCGCCGGAAATTTCTGGTCATAGTCAAGTAAGGGTGCCCAGATGTTTGAGAAGCAGTGAAGGAGGCCCGCTTTGGCTGCCATGATTTTCAACGCCATCAGATGTCCCATAACTTCAGCCATCAAAGAGTCATCAGGGGACCCTCAGCAGTCTTCCAAGTGCGTCCTATCGTGATCTTTTTTCGGCCAGCAACATTTGCGTGAGGAGGGCAGCCACTCTGCCGGTACTTGGATAGATGCCCGTGATTGGAGCTCCTAGGAGGATGGATATGGGTTCCAGAGGGATTGCAACCTGAGTGATGTCTTTCATTGTAGCAATACATTGGGACCAGAACTTGTTCACCACTGGGCATGTCCACCACATGTGATAGGAGGAGCCTGGAAGTACACATCTGCGCCAACATAGGGGATCCAGGGACCGGCAAAAGTGGTACAGGCGAAGTGCTGGATAATACCATCGTAGGAGCAACTTATGAGCGCATTCCCGGTTGGTAATGCAGAAGGAGGAGGAATGTGTTCTCGACCAAATGTCTACCCAGGTCTGTTCCTCTTTAGGATGTCCCAGGCCCGCCTCCCACCGTGACATATATGAGGCCTTTGTGGTAAGAATGTCCTCCTGCAATAGCTTATAGAGAATGGACATTTTCCCTCGAGGCGGTAGGTCTTTTATGGTGAGTTCAAAGGGACTGAGGGCACAGAGCACCGCCGATCGGGTGAGCGGATGGCAGCACCAGTGTCGGAGCTGCGAATAGGCAAACCGGTCTGTTTCTGCTAATTGAAAGGCTGCTTTGCATTGCTCGAAGGAGCGCAGCTGGCCTTCCTCAAAAAGTTGATCCAGGGACTCGAGGCCTCCCGTAACCCAGTTCCTGAAGTTCATGGGGCAAGATCCCGGTGAGTAGGCCGGGTTATGGAAAACTGGGGATGAGGGGCCCAGACCCCTCGGGGGGGCCTTATGTTTCGAAGCCCAGTCCCATGCCTCCAGGGTATGTTTGGTGGAGGACAGAATTCCAGGCCAGGTCCTATGCGAGGGGGGGAATATGCGGAAGGAAACGCAGGGGGAGGGGCAGGCGAGATTGCTCCACCTCTACCCATTTGGGGTGCCCAGAGGGAATAACCCATGCCTGAATGTGGGCCACCTGCGCTGCTATCTGATATCTGTGAAGGTTGGGGACCCCCAGTCCTCCTAGTCTGGCATTGCTCATCATGGCCCTCTGGGGGATTCTCGATTTCCTACCCCTCCAAATGAACCAGAACATTTTCCTATGCAAGCGCCATGGGGGGGCAGAGGGATTGTGGGGGGCAGGGAGGTGCAGGCATAGAGGAACCGAGGGAGGAGTTTCATTTTGCAGGCGGTGATACAGCCAAGAAGCGAGATTTCCTGCGAGAGCCAACGGTGAAGATCCCGCTCCAGGTCTTTGAAAGGTTGGGGAAAGTTCGCCTGATAGACATCTCCCGGCCGGGCAAGGATCTGAACCCCAAGATAAGGGATAGTCTTTTCGCTCCATTGAATCAGGCATAGTGGTTCTAAAGCTTCCCGCTCTCCTGGGCCCAGACCAACCCCGAGACCTACCAATTTCCCAAAATTAATGGTGAAGCCCGCTACTCTCCCAAACCTGAGGATTTCAGTAAGGGCTGGCTTCAGCGAGGCATGTGTCCACCACGTCCAGGGTTCGGAATAGGTGGAGGAGATCAGTCGCCAGTTTAACGTCTCTGGAGGTCGGGGAATGCGATTGATCTTTGAGCGGGTCTGGAACCCCGTTGAAGTCTCCTCCAATGATGATTTGGCCTTCTCTGAATGGGAGGAGGGACTCTTCCAAGTCTCTTTAGAAGTCCTCTTGTTTATCATTCGGAGTAAAGCAGTCCAAAGATAAGGCATTTGACTGCCATGAAGCAGCCCTCTGGGCAGCGCAGCGTCTCCAGGACTTGTGGTCTTATTCCTCTCGCGAGGAGAATCACAGTGCCCCCTTTCTTCGTGCCATCTGAAGCTAGGAATTGCTGGGGGGAAAAATCTGCTGCGGAGGCAGGTGAAATACGCTGGGATTAGGTGAGTCTCTTGCAGGAAAACCACAGAGGATTTCCCATCTTGTAGGTGTTGTAGGATAGATTTCCTCTTGGGGGGTGGGGGGAGGTACAGCCCTCTGACATTTAGAGTGACGAGCGTCAGTTGTTTCGGGTGCGGAGGTGGTGCGTCCTGGGTGTCAGAGGGTCCGGGATGAGGGGACCGGGCAGAGCGGAGCTCAGTCATTGTCCGGAGGGTTAATCAGCATGGGGTCATCATGTGGCCGGGGTTTTAACAGCAAACTCGATACTGACCTCCAACAGGAGACCACAACATAACGCAGCGGAGCCGATGTCCTGCCATCAGGCCTTCACCTAGCCAACTGGGCAAAGGCAGTCAATCGCACAGCCAACGGGGGCAGATCAAACTGTAACAGGATTTCTTGTAATCTGCTCCAGGGAAACCTTGGTGACATACTCCCTGGAGTTGGGCATGGGCCGCGCAAAGCCCGCAACTATGCATTCTTTGTTCCTTGTTCCACGCTGCCCGCAAGTAGCGTCAGTGGTTTATACATTCGGGTGGATCTCAGATGGTCATTTTGTGTTCCGATTTCTTTGAACTTTAGACCAGGATGATCCCATCGGTTTGGGGGGAGATCCGCTCGGGTTGCCGCTTGAGTGGTCAGCAATGGCGTCTTTTGCTCCATCGGGATGGTCCGAGTGTAGGATCATAGCAGCGTCCTCAAGGTGGCGGATCCTACGAGGGGTGCCTTTGTAGGAGAACTGTAGGGCCTTTAGGAAGAGCCATCTGTATCGAATCTGGTGGTCTTGAAGGAAAAGCTTGAGAGGCCGGAGGGCCCTTCTCCTCTGCATCATCAGGAGGGAGAGGTCTTGGTAGATTTGTAGCAGGGAGCCCTGAAATGTAAGCTCGTCTCGGGATCGTCCAATTGCAGAAATGGCTCCTTTGGTGGTATAGAAATGTCCCTTCGTTATTACATCTGGGGGGGAGGAGGGGGTTGTCCAACTCCACTCCACGTCGAGGGTGCAGCCTATGGGTGCGGTCGAAGATGAGTTGTGCTTTATCCAGGTGCAGGAGCAGTGACTGGAAGAAGTCACCCACATATTCAGCCAAGTCCTTGCCCTGAATCGAGAGGTAACTCCCCGGATCCGCAGGTTGTTGCGTCGGGCACTGTTTTCGATATCCTCCTGTTTGAATTTGAGAATCTCACTTCTATTGAGGAGAGTCTGGATAGAGCATTGGACTTCTGCGAGTGCTGTAGCGTGTTCCCGAGTCAGAGCCTCCACCGCTACGATTCTTTGCTCTGAGTCTGTGACCCTCATATCCGTCTGCTGTGACATGCAGGATCTAAATTCTGCCTTGATTTTTGTATTTGTATATCATTTATATCACGCACCAAACCCTAAGGTAACTGGGCGCTGGAGAAGACTTGTGAGTTACATACATGGAAGCAGTGGAGACATGGTAGAAATACACATGTGGAAATAATGGAGACACAATTGGAAGAAGGACCTATGGTTACAGAAGGTCCGGAAACAAAGAACATTTATAGCATAACATAGGCAGGCAGAAGTGCAATCAGGCGAACATGAAGAATACGTTCTGTGCGGGAGCAAGGTAGAGACTAAGGTCCTTATTGGACAGGCTTATTGCTCAGCCAGTTTTTGATTCCAGATTTGAAGGCCGGGAAGGAGGGCTGCTGTCTGTAAGCAATGGGAATGGAGTTCGAGCCTTTGGCTGCTTGGACTGGGAAGCTGGCTCCTCCCGCAGTTTTTAGGTTGAACCTAGGTACTGTAAGGCAGTGAGATAGGGCAGATCTGGTGTTGCGGGCTGAGTTGTGCTTACAGATTTTGTCAGACAGGTATTTGGGAGCTGCTCCCAATGTGCGATTGCTAGGGTGCGGAGAGGGATTCTGTCATGAACAGAAAGCCAATTGGCATTGCGCCTAAGAGTTGAAATGTGACTGGATCTGGGTAGACTAAGTGCTGCTCTTAGGGAGTTATTTTGCAGTCTATTTTGGACATTCAATTTACGATGGAGCACAGTAATAATAAAATCGCATTTCTAGATTTGATGATCCAGCACAAAGACGGGATTTTAGAGTGCGACCTGTACCGGAAACCTACCGACCGCAACACCCTACTGCACCACACCAGTAATCATCCGAGCCACACAAGAGCCAACTTACTGTACGGACAATTTCTACGTATCAGGAGGAACTGTACATCCAAAGATGATTTCAAGAAACACTCCAAAGACCTCTCTAACAGACTTAAGACCAGAGGATATCCGGCATCAACCCTCAAACAAGCAGTCAAAAGAGCCCTCCATACAAACAGAGACACATTATTGGAACAAGACAACATTACACGGCAAGATGCAGGAGATGAAGATCGGTTGACATGTGTGATCACGCATGGACTACATACATCCCAAATGAAGAAAACCATACGGAAACATTGGCACATAGCCAAATTAAATTTACCAGACGACCCACCCCCTCGCTTTGCTTATAAACGAGGCAAGAACCTGAAGGAGTCCCAGGTCCACTCTCTGTTTCAACCTGTCCTGAGACATCAATGGCAAAGAGTTCTACGACCATTACAAGGTCATTACCCTTGTGGTAACTGTACATCAGGCAAGTTTACGGTAAAAATGAAATCATTCAAAATAGGGCAACGCGAATGGCATCTCCGAGACCACACGAATTGCAAAAGCGATTGTGTGGTATATTGTATTCAGTGCCCGTATGGAATGAAGTATGTGGGCCAGACCATGAGGGCAGTCAACCTACGCATTTCAGAACACCGTTCGAGGATAAGATGCAAGAACATAACCGCCCCATTGGTGCCACATTTCATCGCAGCCGGACACACACCTAATGACCTCCTTTGGTGGGTACTGGAAAAGGTGAAGGGAGGTCCCAACCCCTTGAAAAGCCTACTTCATCGAGAATCTAGATGGATACACCGGCTGAATACATATCACCATGGTCTGAATGAGTCCTTCCAACCGAGCATATTTTGATCTCACATGTTCACAGAATTATACACACATCGGTCTATGACCACAGGGGCATGCACCACAGCAATGTCCCGCGCCTTCCTACCTATGAATACAACACATACAAGGACTGCCACAAGCACTACTGGCCAAGAGGGGTGTCGGGCGACCCACATTAATAGGGACAGACCCCATACCTCTGACCTTCCTATCATCCCGTAATGCACGAGACCTGTAGTAAATCTCGCATTTTGACCTCTTTTTACTCTATTGAGTGACGTGCCCACTCGATCCGCATGACTAGACACACAGCCCAATGTTAGCTAAATTTAGACACATACCTCCGCAAACACCCCTGGTGTAGCTCCCCACGTCCTCACCCGCGGGAATACAACATACTGTGACACGCCCATTCCCGTGACACACCCAGGCGTGGTTTGCTCCCCGGGAAACACACAGCCACCAATCAAGAGGCACGCAATGCAACGAGACCCTGGCTCATGACGTTGCACCAATGAAAATTAATCTCCTAAACAACGGTCACCATAACTACCCGGCGGCGTTCGAGCACACAAGACTCCTGCACGGCGCCCCGCTAGCTACAGACAGGAGACACGGGCACTGACAGAGAACAGAGACTACAGGTGCTCCCTCCACTGGTAAGAGACGGCAATATTGCCTCAGCCCCTCTCCCCACGCACACAATACACGGGACTAGGGGAGAGAGCCACGAGCAGTACTTCAATCTCGCTCACATCCCCATATGTACATACCAGTAATACGCTTTCTTTCCACAGACAGACACCTTAACTGTCCTAAAGAAAACGTATCAGTGGAATGGCCGCTTCCGAGCCACATCTCCGGAATCGAATATAGCCACTGGAAGTTGGCACATCGGTTACCACGGAAACACAGATATATACCGAGCAGCCAGGATTAAGGTAAACAGACACCACGTGCCCGGCACTCTGAACCATTACCCTTCTCACCTTAGGGTTTTTGGCAAGAGTTGACCCCTCTTTTTCCTCTCTCTATTCCTTGTCGCTTCACCCCATACCCCTACAGGCCCTGAGGACTACACCTGGAAGTTCTGTACTGCCTTTTAACAGAAGCCATCTGCCATAGGCCCTTTGTGATTGCCCGACCCTCCCTGGATTCCCCAAAGAGACTTGGGATCATGATACCGACAACACCATGAGCATAGCCGGTACACAGAGCGCTTAAATTACTAAACATAAGCTGCACTATCAGCTACATAAACCTGGGGTAACCCCACATTTCTCTTTGTTTCTGATCTCGACACAGGGTCTACCAATTGGACGCCCTGAAGAAGGTGCCTTGTACTGGGCAAGTACTTTAGAGCACCGAAACGTGCACCCACTTAACAACACACAGATGAAGACCGAGGACAGAATATGTACCTTTTCTCTTCAGCCACTAGTGTGTTAAATGAATGTTTTATGAACATGTTGGCTTAATACAGAGATATCCCTCAAGTCCAAAGATCCAGACCCTAAAAAGTCAACCCTGAGCACTGAAGTTGTGAGAACTATTAAGAACACTTTGCTCAAACAACTAAATCTCGAGGAAACCTAGCCTCAGAACTCATGTGATATTTCATACATGTCCAATAATTGTTCTGTTCGACTGTATGTCACACAAAATATGTTGCAGGAAATATTTAGGCCGGATTTATGCTTATTCTTTCCTTAGCACATCGACTGTTTAGCACTAAGGATTTAAAGTGCAACATGGCTATATTTTGCTTTACTTTTGTTTTACCTTGTATATATGTGTCACTGTAAATTGTTCACTACACACTTGTATTATATAATTTGGTTCTTTTTACCACATAAATTGTTTTTTCATTAGAGTTGGTTGCATATGGTCATTCTTCTTTCCAACAAATACAGAGCCTGAATAAATAGTGCCATATGCATGAACTGTAGAAAAGGATATAGACCACAACCACTTGCAGAGTCATGTGAAGAGCTCCCCAGCAGTCCCGTTGTCTAACATCCAGTGGTGATTCAGTACAAGACAAGGAAGGAACAAGTTTATGCCCCCATTAAATTTAGGAGGGCTATAAAGAATTGGCTAGATGGGAGAGGGGACAACTTTTCCTTGTTGGCATTTGTCTATTTAGGTTAAGTTCAGCGGAGCCTAGAAAGAGTGTGTTACAGTAGTCCATTTTTGAGAGCGCTAGTGCTCTGGCTAGCGTTAGACAACTATTAGTGGACAGGTAGGCTTTACAGCTGTAGATTAATTTATTGGTATAGGCTGTGGAGGCTGCCACCAAACTGAATTGTCTCTTGAGGGACAATGTAGAATCGAGATGGACCCCCAATGTTTTTATTTCTTTTGAGACCTTGATCGAGATGCCGTCAATGTTGAAGGCCGAGTACCTATGATCCATTTTGTTAAGGCGTGCCTGAGTGCCGACGATCAGGAGCTCTGTCTTGTCGTCGTTAAGGCATAGGGTATTGGTGGCCATCCAAGCCTGGATTTTTAGATAGACATCATTCAGGAGTTTAGAATCTAGATCATAGCAACCTGTGAAGGGGATGAGGACTTGGGGGTCATCTGTGTAGTTGGTGTAGATGACACCCAAGTTATCCAATCGATCGAAAAGTAGCTTCGTAAATATGATTAGTATAATGTGGGTGACACGCACAAGCCTTGGGGGACTCTGCATAGTATAGGGCTCGGGTCTGCAGAGGCTGAGGGAGAAAAGACGACTCTGGTGGTCCTATTGGAGAGAAAGGAATTGATCCAATCTGATGCACTGGTGGAGAAGGCTGCAGCTGTGGTGAGGTGTCCGGTTAGAATTTGGTGGTCGACGAGGTCGAAGACCGCCGACAGGTCTAGGAGCAGAAGGATCGCTAGCTTGCCTTTGTCCTTCGCCTCATCCATTTGGATCTTCAAGTCTAAGAGGGCTGGTCTCAGATCCGTGCCTTGGCCTAAAGCCAGATTGTCTGAGGCCTAAAAGGTTGTTATCCTCTAAGTGCTTCTGAACTTGCAGATATGCCACTCGGTCCAGAATTTTTAAGGGGACGGTGGTGATAGGCTTATAGTTTGTTGGAATGTTTGGTCTAGATTGGGTTTTTTCAGGAGCGCCATGACCCAGGCTTCCTTGAGATTGTTAGGGAATTGATTAGAAATGAAAGATGAGTTTATCAGAGGGGCGATGAAAGGGGCCAGGTCTCTAGCTCCTTCCTTAATGATGAAAGCTGGACAGATGTCGCCTTGGCAGTCGAGGCTTTTAGACTTCTGATAATGTCTTCCATTTCCTTCTGAGTTATTTGGTAGAATGCAAAAGGAGTGCATTGCGGAGGGCTTTTCTCTAGTATGGGTTTAGGGCGAGGGCAGCTTGAGGCTAGTTTTTTTAGCTTCAATCTTGCTTTGTAGTAAGGCGATTTGGTCAGCTAGTGCTTGCTTGATTTTTGTACACCAGGCCGCATCCTTGGTACATTCCTGAGAGGGAGGAGCTGGGGATTCAAGCTCTTTTAGGATGCTAAAGAGCTCTTTGGAGCTTGAATTAGCGTTGTGGATTCTTGTGTTGTAAGCTTCTTTTTTTGGTGGATACAATAGCTGATTTATAGGTGGCTGCTGCTGAGGTAAGAATGCATTACTTACCGTAAAAGCATTTCTGATGCTTGTATCTGCTTAGATTCACATGCTGTGCATAGTCCGACATCCAGTGGTCACTGCGGAGTATTGCATTTTGTTTTTCTTAATCGAAAAGGGAACGTTGACAAGGCGTGTCTGTAACACTATCCCTATAGTGACGTGCAGTGTACCCACAACCCCTCACGCGTCGAGGTCCCTCTGTTTGTATTTCTTCTGCCCTGAGGGATCCTTCTATACGTGAGTGAGTACAGAAAAGAGAGAGATGTAGAAAGATGTCTATGTTCCTTCCATCCGAGCGGGGAGGGAGGGTGGGCGCATGTGAATCTAAGCAGATACAACCATCAGAAATGCTTTTACGGTAAGTAATGCATTGTCTTCTGATGTTTGTTAATCTGCTTAGAATCACATGCTGTGCATAGACTAGCGAGCAGTACCCGGAGTTGGATGTGGGTTGTGAGAAGAAACAGTAGAGAAAAGATGTCTTAATACTGCTTGTCCCACCTGGGAATCAGATCTAGAGTGAGCATCTAGACAGTAGTGTTTTGTAAAGGTGTGTACAGAACTCCAGGTTGCCGCTTTGCAAATGGACTCAAGGGGAACGTTTGCAATGAATGCTATGGATGCCCCAGTGCCTCGAGTAGAGTGTA
The DNA here is from genome assembly GCF_040938575.1 of Ambystoma mexicanum. Classification (NCBI taxonomy): domain Eukaryota; kingdom Metazoa; phylum Chordata; class Amphibia; order Caudata; family Ambystomatidae; genus Ambystoma; species Ambystoma mexicanum. The sequence continues at coordinate 4,593,552 of NC_090929.1, read as the reverse complement.
CTCTTGGCTTGAAGGGTAGTTCTCTCTTAGCAAGAGTGTAACAGAGAGTGATGCACTGAACAATCCATCTAGATATAGTGGACTTTGAGACTGCATCTCCTCTTCCTGCTGCCACCGAGACAAAGAACTGATTAGTCTTTCTCAGTGGCCTAGTTCTTTCCATATAAAACATGACAGCTCTGCGCACATCTAGTGTATGCAGGCTCTTTTCTCCCAAATTGGAAGGGTTTTGAAAGAACGTTGGTAGTTCTATTGACTGGTTGACATGGAATTTCGATATGAATTTCGGTGCAAACCTTGGGTGTGTGCGTAGAACCACCTTATCTTTGTGAACTGTTACGAAGGGGTCTAGAATAGAAAGAGCCTGTAGTTCACTTACTCTCCTAATGGAGGTGATAGCTATTAGGAAAACAGTCTTAAGGGTGAGGTCCTTAAGAGTTGCCTTGTGCATGAGTTCAAAGGGTGAGCCCATGAGCCTGGTAAGTACCACATTAAGGTCCCAGCCGGGAGCTGGGTTTGCTATCAGAGGGTGTATTCTCTTTACCCCCTCCATGAAGGCTTTGATAACTGGGACTTTCCACCATGACACCTTAAGTTGAGAGGTGGTGTATGCAGAAAGTGCCGCTAGATGGACTTTAATAGAGTTGAACACTAGACCTGAGTCCAGTAAATGGGTCAGGTAAAGGACAATTTGTGTGGGAGAGCAGTGGACTGGGTTGATGCTCTTACCTCTACACCAGATGACAAATCTCTTCCACTTGCTAGAATAGCAGTGGCGAGTTTTGGGTTTTCTAGCTTCTTTGAGATTGTCCATGCATCTCTGAGGGAGTTATAAATGGCCAAATTCTATGAGCTCAGGAGCCAGGCTGCTAAGATCATGTTCTGTGGGCATGGGTGTAGTGGCTTGCCCTTGTCCTGTGACAGCAAGTTGTACGGGCAGGGCAGTTTCACTGGTGGGGACGGGGACATCTCCATCAGGTGCGTAAACCATGGTTGGCGGGCCCACATCAGGGCTATCAGTATCATCGTGACTGGTTCCTGGTGCATCTTGTGCACTATCTTGTTCAGCAGAGGAATCGGGGGGGGGGGGGTGAGCGTAAACAAATTTCCCTGACCATGGTATCCAGAGACCGTTCCCCTTGGAGCGATTCTGTGGGTATCTGGAGGCGTAATCTAGGCACTGTGAGTTCTCCAGAGTTGCAAACAGGTCTATTTCTGGAAAGCCCCATTGGTTGAAGACGTCGAAGACGATGTACGCTGAGTTCATCTGCTAGCAGACTGAGTTCCCCTGGCACAGGTTGTGACAATAGGAACATGTGTCTGAGAGCCCACTTCCAGATGTTCTAGGACACCTTGGACAGTCCTGGAGAGTGAGTGCCCCCTTGCTTGTTGAGATAGTACATGGCTGTGGTGTTGTCCATGAGGACCATCATTGTCTTCCCTTATAGGTGTGTCTGGAAGGCTTTTAGCGCCTTGAACACCGCAAGTAGCTCTAATAAGTTTATGTGCTTGGAAGCTACGCTCGGAGTCCAGACTCCGCGAGCAGTCTGATGGGATAGGTGAGCCCCCCATCCTGTGAGGGATGCGTCTGTGGTTAGAGTGGCTTCCACTGCGGGGGTGGCGAATGGTTTCCCTATTACCAGGCTTTCCTTCGACCACCACCGTAGCGAGAGAACCAAGGCCTGCGAGGCCACCACTAGATCGTCCCATTGTCCGCTGGCCTGACACCACTGGCTGTTGAGCCACTCTTGCATTGGGCGCATGCGCAGGCGCGCGTGAGGTACCAAATAAATACATGACGGCATCATTCCTAGCAAGCGCATTGCTTTGCGTACCGTCACCTCTCGACCGGCCACATATTGAGGGATCTGAAACAGAATATTTTGGACCCTCTCCTTGGAGGGGAAGACGAGGCCGTCCTTTGTTCGAATTAGAGCCCCTAGGAATTGTTTGATTTGGCTGGGGTCTAAGCTGGACTTCTTCTTGTTGATGGAGAAGCCCAGTTGGAACAAAAGGTCTACTGTCTTCTGGGTGTTTGAGAAGCATGTCTCGTAGAACTCCCCGGTTATGAGCCAATCGTCGAGGTAGGGGTATACCGGTATGGACAACCTGCGCAGGTGGGCCGCTGCCACTGCCAGTACCTTCGTGAATACCCTCGGTGCAGACACTATGCCGAAGGGTAGCACTCTGAACTGGTAGTGTTTGCCCTCTATCATGAACCTGAGGTATTTACTGTGCGCTGGCAACATCAAAATATGAAAGTATGCATCTTTCATGTCTAGTGTTGTCATTTAGTCCCCCTGAGATAGCAGGGGAATTACCTCCTGTAATGTTACCATACAAAATTTTTGTGGTTTTACAAATTTGTTCCCTGGGCGCAGATCTAGTACAGGGCGCATGGTTAGGTCCTTTTTGGGTACAAGGAAGTACACTGAATAAATACCTTCCATTACCTGAGATAGGGGCACGACCTCTATTGCTCCTTTCTGTAGCAGCTGTTCTACTTCTTGCAGGAGGATGACAAGGTGTTCTGGTGACAGGCGTCGTCCCCTTGGAGGTCTGTAGGTGGGGGACCGATTGAACTCTATGCAGTACCCGTGGGCTACGGTTGACAATACCCACCGGTCTGATGTTATTCCCTCCCATGCTGAAAGGAAGGATGTTTTCCGGCCCCCAACCGGAGACGCATGGGAGGGGACCCGAACCTTCGGGTCATTTGGTGTTACTTGCCGGGGTGCCTCTGGAGCTGGAGCCCCGGCCTCTGCTCTTGCCATGGCGTTGTCCTCTTTGGTTTTACTGGTTACTGGTACCCTGATTAGAGGGCCAGTTGCCCGCAGTGTAATGCTGTTGCTGCTGCTGCTGTTGGCGTTTGTTCCCAAATCCCCGCCTGTTTGGAGGCTTTGAGATTTGGTCTAAGGTCTTTATGGTGTCTAATTCTTTCTTCGCATTTTCCAGTGCTTCGTCCACTGCCCTTCCAAAGAGATTTGACTCTATCGGCTTATTAATGAGCGACGCCTGCGTTTCTGCCTTGAAACCGGAATTGCGAAGCCAGACGTGACGCTTCAGCAGAATTCCCTGCACTAAAGAACGGCCAGCAGTTTCTGTCGCATCAAGAGTGATCTTAATGGGGGGGCGTGGCTAGCGCGCAAGCGATGCGGACGTGAGCCGAGTGAGCTCCCGTAAGCGCCGACACAATCCTGTACTTTTATCCTGATTCCTGGGGACATCGAGCGACATCAACGCCACGATTGTGCCCGTGAAGCTGTGGGCTACGACCGGCTGAAATCCGGGCTGTCGTCTGCCCGTTTAGAGGGCCATAATCTGCAATTTACCGAAGGCCGGGGGCCCCGAACTGCGAAACCAAGATGGCCGCCGGAGCTTGAGGGCAGACCACCTCCTATCTGATTGGGGCTTGAAGCGGCCTGGTGTGGTACGGCACACGCAGTGGACACTGACTTTTCTTACAACCGGAGGTCGGCCGGACAAACGGCTCCTGCTCTTGGGCTGTCTCGACCAAGCCCCGAGTGGTGGAGGACGGCAGCGGCCTGGCCTGACGGTGCTAGAAGGTAGGTGGGATTAACTCTCCCCCCCCCCCCTGCTCCATACAGACGGTGGATTCGTGGAACCTGCGTGTTGGAAAGTGCTTGGAGGACCCCGAGGCCTTTCACCTGGCCTGTTGCGGGGCTGCGACACGGTACACCGGAGTAGATCCGGAAGGGCGTAATTAGCACTGTTCGACCTACCGTGCCGGACGCCCCACGCCTCCCCGGAACTATGGGGAAAGAAAGGCAGAAGAAACCCTCCACACAGAGCAGCATGGACCAATTTGCCGTCGCCACCACCCCGGCCCCGGCGGCCCCAGCAACGCGACCGAACTCCCCTAATGGGGAGGGCCCTCTTTCTCTCCATGATGTAATGGCGGCCATTGCTAATTCCCGATCCTCCATGGAGACCAAAATAGATAGCATGGCGGCAGACGTCTCCTTCCTACGCCACGATCTACAGAAGCTAACCTCCAGAACGGGAGAGGCGGAACACCGTATTTCTGAAGTGGAAGACAACATAGGCGGGATTAACCGCCAACTGTCCCAGGCCTTAAAACGCCTTAAGACCCTTGAATCAAGAGTGGAGGATGGAGAGGGGCGATCCCGTCGCAATAATGTCCGTATCCTGGGTCTGCCAGAAGGGGAGGAGGGACAGTGTATGGAGCTGTTCTTGGAGCAGTGGCTTGTAGACATCTTCGAGGCCACATCCTTTTCAAAGTTCTTCTCAGTGGAGAGGGCTCACAGAATGCCGGCGGGTAGACCACCCCCGGGTGCCCCGCCACGTACTATCATCGCCCGCTTACTCAACTACCGAGATAGGGATGCCCTCCTGCAACTGTCGCGGGCACAAGGCTCGATTACCCATAACGGCTCCCGAATCGCCTTTTTCCCGGACTACACCCGAGAAGTGCAGCGGGCACGACAATCGTTTGAGCCACTCAAGAGACAGCTGGCCCAACTAAATGTGAAATATGGCCTGCTCTTCCCGGCCCAATTGAAGATATATCATGGTGGAACCACGGTTCATTTCAGCGACCCGCAAGAGGCATGGAAATGGGCGGAGGCCCATATAGAAGGTGATTGGACTGCGAGACCGAGGAGACCGAGAGGAAGACCGAGGCCCAGGCACGCCTCCCCGAGGGGAAACCCGGAGAGGAATGAACAGGGGGTCCTGGACCCCGATGCAGATCAGCGAGAACATTGACCGGACTGTCGCCCCTCTGGCCTAGTAATAGCGCTCTGAAGTATTCTTTCTTTGTACTCTTAAGCCGGACGCATGAGTAGTCCACCATGGAAGATGTTGACATTGGCGCATGGGAGGGGACTCTGGAGGAGCCTCTGAAACCCCCCCCCCTAGCCGAACTTCCTTCTTTCCTTCTCCTTTTCCCTCCCCCCACCCCTCTTTCTTGTTCATCTAGACCCGGCTCTAGGGTCTGGGTTTTTGAGCTGCTACCTTAAGTTGAAGGTCCAGCTATGTTTGGGCGACAGGTACTTCGTGTTGGGGTGGAGTATAGGGTGGGGGTAAGTTGGGAATGTTTGAAAGTTTGTTTGTTACTTCAAGACTGTCATATGTTTATAAGGGACACGAACCACTGTCTTTGGTCGAAGTTACCACTCCACCATCTCTCACTGATTGCTACAATTGTACAGACCCCCATCATGTGTGATAGATATCCTGTGCACAGACTCACGAGACACCCATGCGACACACCAAATCCCTGAAGTTCCTCACCTGGAACGTGAATGGGATGGGGTCCGGGATTAAACGGCGCCTGGTTAGGCAATTTCTAAATAGACACTCCCCTGATGTGGCCCTTTTGACAGAAACCCACCTGGCCGGATCACACTGTACCTTTTTTCAGAGGACTAATTACCACCTTGCCCTTCAGGCGGGGTACACAATGGGCTCCAGGGGCACCCTCATCCTGATACACAAGCGCATTCCATTTACTCAGCAATTGGTTGAGCGCGACCCAAGGGGTCGATACGTGTTCGTCATGGGGACCATCTGGGGTCAGACGATGGCCATTGCCGCAATTTATTCCCCACCCGGGTTGGGACAGGAATTACTGGACGATCTTACTACCCTTATAGGGAAACACCATCCTGATACGTTCATTCTGGGGGGTGATTTTAATGATACCATGAATGATAACTTTGACCGTTCCCATCTCCGAAATCGCAACCCTGACACCTCGACTAGATTGGCCAATTTTGCATCGGCCCTTGGGCTCCGAGATGTATGGAGAGAGTTACACCCGACTGATAGGGAGTACTCCTTCCATTCCGGCGCTCACGGCTCCATGTCCAGACTGGACTACTTCTTCTTGCCACATACCGACCTCCATAGGGCAATGTCCGCAGATTTACTCCCCCGGGGCATTTCGGACCACTCCCCCCTCTTAGTTGAATTGCGTATGCAGGGTCCCCTTCCCCCTAGAACGTGGAGACTTAACAATTATTATCTGGGGTCCCCGGAACTGATAGATCGCCTGGAGGAAGTTTCTGGTGAATATTTCGAAATTAACGAGAAGTCGGTGGACAGCCCCGTGATATTATGGGAGGCCTATAAAACAGTGCTAAGGGGTGAAATCCTTTCTTGGACGACACATAAAAGAAACACCCGGTTCCGGGAAATATTAAAGGCCGAGGAGGAAGTGAGAAACAGGGAGATTGAGCATATATCCGATCCTACGCCCGAGACCCACCGATCCCTCCAGCGCGCCCAGGAGTGCCTCCGTAACAGAACGATGGATGACGCCAAGCAGGCCCATTGGCAGGCTAGGGCGAGGGTGTATGAACTTGGGGATAAGTCGGGTAAACTGCTTGCTTGGTTGCAGAGGAGAGACGAGGGGCAGTGCTATGTCCGGGAAATTGTCACGGCACAGGGCGACACCCAACATTCGGACTCTGGGATTGCCGAGGCCTTCACAGAGTTTTACGCAGATTTGTATCGGGCTCCGACCTCACCGCTAAACCCCTGCCTCCTAGAAGAGGTGACGCTGCCGACCCTCTCGGGGCAACAGAGGGACCAGCTGGACTCTGCTTTATCAGAGGCTGAGATTGCAGAGGCACTGTCTCAGCTCCAGTCGGGAAAGGCACCGGGCCCGAACGGATTCCCAGTTGAAACTTGGCAGAAGCTAGGAGTAGACAAAATGGCCGCTCCTCTACATAGGATGTTTCTTGCTGCCCGGGAACAGGGTACCCTCCCACCAGATCTTTGCAAGGCCACTATTGTGGTCATTCCCAAGCCTGGCAAACCTCCACATGATTGTGCTTCTTATAGACCTATATCGCTGATTAACGGGGAAGCTAAGGTCCTTGCTAAGCTATTAGCGAATCGGTTGCAGTTAGTCACATCCTCCTTGATCCATCCGGATCAATGTGGTTTTATGCCTGGCAAATCGACCCGGATGAATCTGCGCCGCCTCCATTTAGCATTGGAGAGATCCCCGATTCTAAACGAACCCTTGGCCTTGTTGGCAATCGATTTTGAAAAGGCGTTTGACTCCATTCGATGGGACTACCTTTGGGAAATAATGCGCCGCATGGGGTTCGGAGAGGCCTATTTAGGCTGGGTGCAGCTACTTTATACTAACATCAAGGCGGAAATGAGAGTGAATGGCTGGTCTTCTGGGTCCTTCCCCCTGGGCCGTGGTACGCGACAGGGATGCCCATTGTCCCCTCTTTTGTTCGCTCTTGCTATCGAGCCATTAGCTCTTTGGCTTCGCCAAAACACCGCCTGGAGAGGATTCAGATGGCCGGAGGGACACGAGGATCGTACATCCCTGTATGCGGACGACCTCCTTGTGTACCTGGGTGACCCACTAACATCCTCTGCCATTGTAACGCAAATGTTAGTCCGCTTTGGGGAACTCAGCGGACTCAGAATCAACTGGGGGAAATCAGTCCTCTTTCCGGTGAAGGGGGGGGAACAGGCAATCCCCCAGGACTGCCCGTACCGGGTGGAACGAGAGGGGTTTCGTTACCTGGGAATATGGATATCCGGGGATTTAACAAGCTATATAAGGAACAATCTCCGACCAATCACAGACCGCTTTATTATTGATGTCCGGCACTGGAAACTCCTCCCCCTGACACTTATGGGAAGAGCGGCACTTTTTAAAATGATGACCCTCCCTAGATTCCTCTATGTCCTTCAAAATGCCCCACTTAAAGTCCCCGACTCGGAGTTCCACCAAGTGGAGACACTTCTCAGAGACCTCATATGGGGGGGAGGCCAGTCACGAATTGCGTTAACTACACTCCAAAGATCTATTTGGGAGGGAGGAATAGGAGTTCCCCGCCTTCAAACGTATTACTGGGCATCACAACTGGTGGTGGTTAATGACCTTCTCCACGGGGACCGAGACCTGCCCCATATACGGGCTGAGATAGCCACTATGCGCAACACTGACCCGCTGCTTCTCCTCTATCAGCCCCTCTCGAGAACCTCTCCGCCCACAACCACTACGCATATGATCACAGTGTGGAGACAGGCACACCGATTCATTGGGTGGGAAAATAAAGCTACTAGAGCACAACCCCTCTGGCGGAACAACAACCTAGCTGAGACCCAGAAGTTGGAACCGTGGCCTAGGTGGGTGAACGCGGGGATTGCCAGGATTGGGGATATGCTTACACAGGAGTGTTTGGCCTCATTTGATGACCTACAATTGCGATTCCAGATTCCGAATACGGAACATTACCATTACATTCGCCTCGCCCATGCTCTGAGACCCTACCTGACAGCAGATACACAGTTACCGGACTATACCCCCATAGAGCGTAACATCCTTCCGGCGCATATCCCTACCAAATGCACTTCCATCCTTTACAATGCTATATCCTCCTTTGCTACCCCCGAACTGAATGAACTAAAGGCAAAGTGGGAAGTAGATGTGGGGGTGATAGATCCTGAGGATTGGATACAAGTCCTTATGCATCCCCGGGAAATCGCCATTTCCTCTAGGCTTCGACTAGTGCAGTTGAAAATACTACACCGGGTCTATTACCCTAGGACACGTCTATATGGCTGGAAACGGGCTTCTAACCCAAACTGTTTGCGGTGTGGGGATGGGGAGGGGACCTTTATTCACATTTTGTGGCTGTGTCCCCAGATACAAACTTTTTGGAACGCATGCTGTAGGGAACTCTCCCGAGTTCTGACTCGCACCATACCACTGGACCCAAGGGCTTTGCTTCTGGGCGTGCCCGATGAGATAGAAGCTAATAAGTGGGAAAGATTGCTCCTACACACGGCGATGGGGCTGATTAAGCGCAATATAGCGCAGAAATGGGGTGCCCCTGACCCCCCAACGCTGGAACAATGGAAATTGGATATGGACATATGCGCTATGATGGAGCGTAGGATTTACTCGGCACGAGGCTGTCCCAACAAAGCGTCGAAAATATGGGACAGGTGGGAGGAAGGTGTGGCCTGAGTGTCCCATGTACAGGCGGGGGAATGTGCACTGGGTGTTTTGTTTTGGGCTTGTACCATACTATACATTATTGAATGTGATGAGATGATCGCTCAACTGTTGATGTTCTGGGTACCTTTTCTGATTGTGAACGACTATGACAGTCTGGAGTTGTTTTTGTTTGCTTGTTGCTTTGTTATTATGACCACTGTATTATGTTAATAACAATAAAATACTGTATAAAAAAAAAAAGAGTGATCTTAATGATGCTCTGGTTGACCAGAGCTCCTTCAGTAACTGTAGCCAATAAGCGAGTTCTTAGAGGTTCAGGGGCTTCTTCGATGCTTAAGCTTTCCCCATTGAGCATCAGCATAGCTTGCCAACAATGTATTATTATTGGCAATCCTAATTGAAAACGCTGCTGAGGCGGAGATTCTTTTGCCCAAGGCATAAAGCTTTTTCCCTTCTTTATCTGGGGGTGCCTCGCTGGTTGACAGTGGAACCCCAGCCCTCTTCCTTGTGTTAGTCACCACTAAGGAGTCGGGGACTGAGTGACCCCTGATATATAATGGGTCTGACTGAGAGGGTGAGAATAATTTCTCGATTCTTGGATTGACCCATCTTACCAGCGCGGGGGTGGACAGCGATGGGGTGAGTCGTCTCTTAACCGAGGCGAGGATAGGAATAGTTTGACTAGTGGGAGGTTTTTCTTTAATAATCCTTTCGACGAAATCAGTATCTGCGGTGACCGCCCCAGTTTCAACTTCAAAATGCGCTGCTGCCTTCCTCAGTAGCGCATTGAAGGTGGGCTGATCGTCTACTGGAGATGGGTTCCTGACCGGTGTGGTCTCAGGAGACGAAATGTCTATAATATCGGGGTCTGTAGACCCTGATGGCGACTGCCAGGGCTGTAAGCCACCTTCACCTGGGTCCTCCTCGTAGCCCTCCTCACTTATGTTAGTGTCATCATGAAAACCTTCTCCCTCTTGTTGGTCTTCATCATTCACAAACTCATCCTCTTCCTGGAAGCAAGTCCTCTTCAGTGAGGTCGTAAGAGTTCATGTCTTCCTGTAGGGGGTTAAAGAGCTTCGGGTATTTAGCCCATGGCCTCTCCTGGAGTACCTCCCTTGGCCTCTTGGGTTTCCTATTTTTTGGGATGGCCATGAACCTGTCTAGCTTGTCCATACATGACTGGAACCTCTCTACAGTCCGATAAGGTAGGCCAGAGCGGTCTGGGAGTGAAAAGGGAGTTCCCTCTCCCTGTAGTTGCTTAGTTCTGTCCCATAGCGTCGAAGATAGAGTCCCTTCGCCTTCTGAGAAACCCTCTCGCTGACTAGGGTCTTCTGTCGACAGTGGGAGCTGTCCCAGCCTACCCTCCGGCGTCCTCGGCGTTTCTTTGGCCTTGTGAGCGGTTTTCGACGTGTGACCCGTCGTCCGTCTCTGGCCGTCTTTAGAAGCTATACGCGCAAGGCTTTCGGCGATCAGCTTCTCCGTCGAGGGATCGCTCGCCGTCGCACTAGGCAGTGCCGAGTCTTTACTGGCAACATACGCACTCTTGCGAAGCGCGTCGCCTCAGGATTTGGGGTTAGCGCCCTTATTGACAAAAAGCCCAGTCGCCGGTCGCGGTGGCGGGGAGGGCTTGCGACCCTTACGGTCGGCGGAAGACGCCGTTGGACCCGACGCCTCTGTTGACGCTATGGCTGCCTTCGTCTTCGACGAATGCGTGCCGTGGGGTATGTGCTTATGTGTTTTCCTGTGTTCGTCCTTGTCGCCGGGGTATTCATCCCCATAAGCGGGGCGTGAGCCGGGCTTGTCGGGGACAGACGACGAGGAACGGGAACGCTCCTTCAAGAGGTCTACAACCTCCGTTGCGGAGGCCAAGTAATCACTGTCCTCGTCACATTCGGCGGCGGTGGCAGCTGGCGAGGAGTCAGACCTAGACATCGCATAGGCTGCCCACCTTTTGAGCCTGCGGTCCTTTAAAGTTTTGGGTTTAAGTAATTTACAGGCCGCACAGCCGTCCTCTTTGTGATCGAGGGGCAAGCAACAGTTACACCATTTGTGCTTGTCCTTCCAGGTAAACTTGCCCTTGCAACGCGGGCAAAACCTAAAGGGCGTCCTCTCCATAGCTGAGGGCATGAAATGTGATTATGACCTCGAAAGAGAGGGAGGGGAAGAGAAAGGCATTCTCAGAGTGTTAACAAGAAATGACCAACAACCCCACTCTCCCTACTGTGTTAGGCCGGCGAGACCCGGCCACGTGTTCGGCAGCGCCGAAGGATCTCCTCCGCTCGTCCCTCCGTCGAAGATCTTGTTCAGCGGAGAACAGCGTGGCAGCTACGTCGAGGGAGGGATCTATGTGTTATAGTTAATAATAATAAACGACCAAAGGTCGAGGAAATGATTTTGCAATGTCTCTCGAGGAGCTCCGCATAAAGGCGACCAAACACTGGGCTGAAAAAAACAATCTGAGGGACCTCGACGCGTGAGGGGTTTGTTTTGGCGCCATAGGGATTCTGCTGCCCTTTTGGTGTTTGAGGATTTTTAATTCCGGTGTAAACCACTTGTTAAGTGGGCGGTTGGTTTAGCTTTTCTTAATTTGAGAGGTGCAGAGATGTCAAGAGCTGATTTAAGTGTGGTATTGTATAGGTTGACCATATTAATATTGTCGTGTTCTTGAACTTGGACTCGTCCAGGATGTTGTTGATAAGAGGCCTGAGACTGTCAATGGGGATGTTTCATCAATTTCTGGGAAGCGTAGGGTGGCTATGGCAGGGCTGGGGGTAGGGTAGTTTCCTGGATGGAGAATGAAAGTGGTGGTCTGACCAGGCCACTGGTTCATTGTGTAGGATATAAGTGGAACAGTTGAGGTCAGACACCCAATCCAGAAGTCGTCCTTTGGAATGTGTTGGTTCTGTGATTCTGTGTTTGAAGCCCAATTGGGCAATGGAATTTTCCAGAGCTAAGACGTGGGGGTCGGTGGGATCCTTTAGGCCATGGTTAAGGTCTCCCAAGAGGATGGTCTGGGATCCTAGTTTAGTGTTGGTAGAGAGTAGATTAATGATGTCTTCTTCAAATGACGTTGTCGGGCCGGGTGGACGGTAGATAAGGTGCAGCAGAATAGTTTGTGTGAGCGAGTTTGACTGACAGGAGTCCTGCAGTTTGAAGGCTGGTAGTGGAGGTGGCTCTAAAGCCCAGGTGTGTTTTAGTAAAGAATGCTAATCCGCCTCCTTTGCCTGAGTTTGTCGGCCCTGATAATAGTATACCCATCTGGCAGGGCTAGTGAGAGTGCCGGGTCTGCTGCCTGGTGGAGCCAGGTTTCTGTGATGGCCAGGAAGTCCAAGCGGTTGGCTATGATGAGGTCCGCAAACTCGGTGGCATAGGCTACTAATGAGCGAGCATTGATGAGTGCTCCTTTGATGGCAGAAGGCTGGTGTGCATGCATAGGTTTTCTTGTACTCAGCATGATAGGGGGAGGAGGTAGGGTGGAGGAATTAAAGTGGGGGTCGATGGGTTGGTTGTTGAGGAAGCTTGGGCACTGCCATGGGGCGGGTTGCTTGGTTGAGTTTAATAAGTGGGCGCAGGTTGAGTTGAATGCTCAGCCTGAGAGCGACTTTATGGTTGGGGAGCCTAGTTTCAAGTTTCTAATGTGGACGGGGCATGGGATGAGTGATGTGGGCGATGTTGCAAAGCACTGTATCCATTCAGGGGGGCTGAGCGTATGACTGGTTACAGTTCTCATGAGGGAATCAGCCGTTAAGGTGCCTATATTATTGATTTGTAGGGGTGGTAAGAAGTTAGTTGGTGTAATGGTATGGAATAATGGCAGGAAGGAGGCCATAGCGAGTGTAACTCTATGGAAAGTGGTCATGGTGGTATGAGCGAGGCGGGCTTCCACAGACTGCGAGTAGGGTTAATAGTTGCTTGAGTGCTAGTGATGCGGGAGAGGTGGGTAGGATTGTTAAACTAATTGGGGCAGACTATTCGATCTGATGGATGCTCGGCAATAGTCAGTGAGGAGGCAGGGTGAGGCGACCTAGGGAGAAGTCCTCTGGGGCAGGTGATAGACGTTCTAATAGGGGGGTGAGCCTGCTGCTAGGCACAGTGTGCAAGTTGTCTCCCTATGCCGGGGCTGCTGTGGTGGGTACAGGTGGGTGTGACCATAGTTGGGCACGGTAGGCTGTTTCAAGGGTGAACAACAAGGTCAGGCTCAAGGTGGTTGGATTAGGCTGAGTGATCAAGGAGGTTGAGTAGGAAGAGACTAGACGAGTGATCACACTGGATCAAATTGCTATGGGCAGAGATGGTAGTGGTTTCAGAGAAATTAATTAGATTAATGGAGGGTGGCTGCACAATAGGTCAGGTGGCTACACAGTGTGAGGGTGCCACGATTGACTGTGCAGTAGAAGAGGGATCAAAAAGAAGCAGGTAGATTAAATGCAGGGTATAAGCAAAGCGGTTTGGCCATGGGCCGTGGTGCAGTAGAGCAGAGGGATACACAATTTGGTTTCACTAAGGTGACGGTAGTGTACAGTAACTATAATCACACAAGATATACAATAAGGTTATGCAGTAGGCCTTAGAATTTAGTTGCTAAGTCGCCGTAGGCAATGCAGGCAGAGTGGCGAGAGAGCAGAGTTCCATGGACGGTTCAATACAGTAGGGCAGTAGAACGAAGGCGCAATGTGCTAAGCCACACGCAGTTTACAGCGGTACAGCAGTGGGCTTTAAAGCAAGGTCACCAAGGCACAGTGTGCAGCGCAATGCATGGTGGCGAGCAGGCAGAAGCACGGTGAGCTACATCATCCGTGAACAGCATCATACATCAGGAGGCATTAATACATGTTCATAAAAAGGTATACAATTAGTGAATAACATTATATGGCAGTGCGAGAGTACACCGTAGCTAGCTATGGTTATGTACCAGGTAGTAATAAAGACAGAGACAATTACAGTGACAAATAAGGCAGGTAAAAAATGATCTGCTGTCCAGCATGAAGGCCTGAAGGTCTTCTCTGGTTGCGAGCGCTACCCTGTCTGCCAAGGGCCTTAGAGGAGCTTTTGGGGGAGGGGGGGGGGGTTGAATGTTTTCCCCTTATCTGCTGACAGAAGCATAGTGGCAATATCAGAGTTCTTAGCGGGTTTTAGGTGATAAGCCATCTCTTCGGGCTTCAGTCCGGGAGCACTTGTGTGATCTTCAAGGGTAGGACAGCAGGGCCGAGGGGAACCTGAAGAGAATCGTTGCTCCGATCTGCCGGGAGCGAGGTCCGCCTAATCGTAGCCAGCACACACCTAAGGGGGGAGCGATCGGAAGAGTGGTTTTAGAGGCTACGTGGGTGAATCCAGAACTTCGATGGGTAGTGGTGGCCTTGGGCACGACCTCCTCAGGTAGGGCCCCAGACAGATGGGGGTCTGGTCTGGAGAAAAAAAAGAGAGGTCAATAGGATTCGAGTAAGAGTTTGGGGTCCTCGAGCTGCGATGAGAGCGAGTTGCAGTTTTTCCTGTGTTTTGATGGAGTCTGCGCCATCAGGCTCCTGGGCACGCAGTCTGAGCAGGGCCAAAGAGAGCTGGTTACATCATGGGAGGCCAACAATTCACTATTGGGGTGCAGAGGGGTGGGGGGGGAGGGGCATCCAGTCTTCCGCCAGTGGGCCCAGGCAGGGCCTATAGTTGCAAGAGGGGAGTCTAGGAGAGTAGGGCTATGGGCCGGGGTCCCCATGCGGTGGCTGTAGGTCCAGGTGCTGCCAGGGAGAAGGCTGCTGCAGTTGGAGCTCTACGGAGGGAGCCGAGGTGGGGGGGGGGTGAGCCTCCTGGGAGATGTAGTGCTGAGAGTGAGCCATGCGCCGATTCCAGGTAACACAGGGCGCTGGAGTGAACCTAAAGTCAAGATAACATGAAGCGGGGCTGCAGGGAGATCCTTTCCCCCTCCAGGGGGACGTCGGCGGGCCTCGGGGTAATGAGCAGACCACAGCAGGTCAGGCAGCCATGGCAGAAGTGGGCTGCGGCACAATGCGGGCTTAGGGGGGTGGCGGCCTGGGTACCTTTTTCTTAAAGCTGGGGCCTGGCATCAGCGGAGTCAGGTTCACGCGGCTCCCGTGCCGCCTGTGGCTTCCAGGGGGCTGAGCGGGGTGGGGGGCGAGAAGTAGAGGGTGCGCTGGGCCACCTAGCTCTGGAAAGGCACCGGGGGCCACTTCTAATATCCAGCGGGGACCGCTCCTCCTCTGGTGCAAGTTGGATCCGCCAAGAAGGAGACCACCAGGATCGGTCCTCGTCTCTCGCCAAAGCTGGAGCGCCTCCGTTTTGCAAGCGGGTAGCTAGCGGGGATGAGAAGGCATCAGTCAGAGGGAGCCGGCAAGGTGGGGGCTGTTCCGGGGGCCAAGGCTCTATATTACGTTAATGTTAAAGGACATTTGTACCGTGCAGTATCACCACCGGAGTGGTCCCTGTCGCTCTGGCGGCTCTGACAGAGGAAGGGAAGGGGATTAGTGGGAGGAAGCTGGAAAAGTGCGAGAGCAGTGATGTGCTGTTGGCTGCCTCAGCTCAGGCCGGGCCGCCATTTTAGGTTGTGTCTTGGCGGCTGGCGCTGTGAGTTTCGCCTGGATCGTTCCGAGGTTCTGGAGAGCATTAGGGACTCGCACTGCCAACACTGATATCGTCAAGTTTCCGATTGCAACCGCCACCTTCCAAACTTCAGAGGGACGGCGGGAACATCATTTATTTAGCGAAAGTTACGGGCTTCGTGCAGAGGCCATCAAGGGAGCAGCCACATCGCTGGCACTCCTGGCCACGCCCCCCAAATTTCATTTTCTAAAAAACACCCAAATTTAACTTTTGCTGGCAAATGCTAAAGCACCATAGGTAAAAGAAATGATGTATGAGTTAGATAGTGTTGGAACGAGAGCATTAGCGAGCATATCAGGGAGAACAGTTGGAACAGGCAGAGGGGAGACTGAAGGTTCAGGAAGGGAAAAGAAAGGGTAAAGAGGAGGGAGCTAAACCCAAGGCGAGGGAAGTAAGAGAGTCTTGGTAGTCCAGTTAGATGGCTGAGTGAGCTGGCAGCCGATGGAGGGTCCAGAGGGTCGGGCTGTTGTAGTAGCGTCCCAGTAAGTGGACAGGGAAGCTGGTAGGGGTCTTAAAAATGGGCATTTGAACAAAGGGCCGGCTCCTGCCTCCTGGTCCAGCCAATCAGGAAATTAATGATGGATTAGCCAATAGTTGTGGGCCAGGTCCGGCTGCAGAGAGACACTGAAGAAGCAGGCAGCCATCTTGGAATTGGTCACTGACTGCTGCAATTCTGCCAAAATAGTACTAAAAACCTGCAGATTAAAGTGCACACCCGATTTTAGAAAGCAGGGAAAAACATGTGCGTCAGCATGTGTGCTGATCATAGGCAAGCGGATGCTTTAAAGTAATATTGACTGGCCAAGAAGAGCTTCCAATGTCATTCACATCAAAACTCGCCTCCAAACATATTGAAAAGTGAAAAAAGGCAAACAGTGCCTGTGTCAGCAGCAATTAGCCAAGAGGCTTACCTTCACAGACAGTGTGGTGTGATTTGGTGTGAATCGCCCTACTGTGTGCTTGGGGTTGCCAAGAGTTGGCGCCAAATGTTTGACTGAAGCTTGGTGTGCTATAGGGGACTGGGGTGAGCCCTAACCTACCATGTGGGGATAAGTTACCTTATCTTGCTGCTGCAACATAAACCTGCCGAGCTTGAAAGGCCTGCTGCTTGAAGATGGAACAGACTGTGGTGCTCCTTCCCTCGGCTCGAGACACTGACCTAATGCCCAATATCCTTGATGCTCCTGGATGCACCTTCATCCCTTGCTCTAGAAGCATGACCTCTCTACAGTAGATGGCCCAGCGCTCCTCCCCGACTGCTGAACCGGTTGTTCCTCATCCGGGGGCACCTGGCAAGCGCTCTGGTTTCATCTCCCCATCTGGGAAGCTCCAGAGAATGGTGCCGCCTGTTCCCCTGACTGCACCACTGAACCTGCAACCGGAGCCCGAGGTTGCTGGCTCCCGTCGAGTGTGGTCCTGAGGATTAGAGTTATGCCTGGGTGTTCTGCCACGCTACCTGTTGGTGAGCCGCATGAAGTCATAGGCAGGCCAGTCACCCAAGTGAGACACATGTACCTGGGGCCCTGAAAACCACGCCTAAAGCAAATCCTCCTAACACACCCCATCCCAAAAAGCCTACCTCCCAACCTCCGAGCATCACATACCTCATAGGGTGCTGACCCTTCCATGCCTCTCAAACACCTATAGAGGAAAGAATAAAGTCGCTATAGAGGAAAGAATAAAGTCGCGGACATTCAGCTTGCCATTGGTCAAAACCAGAGGAGGAACTCTGGGAGGCCAACATGGCAGGACCTCAAATGTAAAAAAAGGTCCAAGTGATTCTAATTTGCCGCTACAAGAAGGATCACGTGTCTGAGATTTGAACTGCAAGAAGAGCACACCCTGTTCAAGTGCTAGTCCTTCCGCCAAATCACTACTAACAAAACATGAGACATTTTTAAGCATTTAACGCTGAAATTTAGAAATTATTGCATTTTAGCCAATTTAGGTTAGATGATTCACACATACAAAATTATAAAAATAAATTACATTTCATAAGTAGAATGATAAACGAAGTACATACACCCTCAGACTTATAGAAGCCATATGGAAATCTTTTCTGAAACAGATGTTTCTAATAATGAACTGTAATAATACAAATGTTATCTTTAGTTTGTTGGAGTATGTAAGCGATGCCTTGCTTCATCAGTCAAATTAATATGAATAAAGTCCTTTCAGGGCAGTATGAGTGGGGAACACAGTGGAATATACACTTATGTGTACATTTTAATTGTATGATTACTTGTTGGAGTCATTTCTTTAAGCAGGTTTTTTTTGTATATATATTAATGTGTCATGGAACACGCAGGGGTTTAAACATTTGTTCAATTACTCTGGGGGTGAAGCTGTTTCAACATAATTATTTGTCTACAAGAGACATGGCTTCACTCACCCCCATTATGTACCGGCTATAGCACATTAATTAATCCAGCGTTAAAGGGGCAGGTCGGTCGACCGTATGCTGGTCTCTTAACCCTGATCAAACATGGACAAGGCTTACAAATAATCAAAAATGTGCAAACCAAATTCCTTCATCCAATGGACAATCCAAAAACATCAAACCAATGAGACTAACATTCCCCCACATACAATAATCATACATGTATATGTGAATCCTGTAATGCATTCTACTACTGAAGTGCTGCAAACTGGTTCTAAAATCTTTGAAGAGGTATACATAACAATGCCAAATCCTCTTTCTAATTTGTGGCGATTTAAATGTGAGGTGCTTGGATAAAGAAGGTAAACAATAGACCAAAATGAAAGAGGACAAATGGGGACGCAGGAATTAAAAATCAGGGCCTGTTACAGGCTAAATGGCCAAACAGCCGGGGATGTACCACGAAAACCAACTACATGTGGTCATCCTGTAAGTTCCATCATAACATTGAACGTTTGGAAATTATACAACAGTGATCACGATGCTTTGATACTTACATAGAAAATGAAAAATACTGCTTCTATAGGGTTCCATGTGTTAATATCCCCGCAAAAATATTGCGATACAAAAATATCGCCATATTTTTGCAGCAATATTGAGCCATGGACCCTGCGGGGGACACTCCCGCAACCCCGCATTATTTGTAAATGTGTGGGGGACACCCCCGCAACCCCTGCTTCCACAAATTATCCCCCCCAATAATATTGCCTATGGCGAGACAAACGACCATATGTTTATGTTTGTTTATGTTTATTCATTTGTATTGCGCACCAGACCCGGGGGTATGAGGGCACAGGAGCAACAAGTATATTGTGAGCTTAGTTACAGTGCTGTACAATAATTACAGTGTATACATAGGTAAATAAATTTCAGATAGATACATTGATATACAGAGTACAGGTATATATATTTACAAATTCGCAAGTTGCTTAGTAGATGGTCAGAGGTATACAGTTAGCCGGTGAGCAAAATTTACATGGATAGAAAGGCGAGGTCAGTTCTTGGTCCTTATTCTGTAACCATTGTAAGTAGCTGCGCCTAAAGTGGGGATAGGTTTGCGGTGTCCTGAGGGAGGGAGGTAGGGAGTTCCAGTGTTGGGCTGCTTTCACCTGGAAGCTGTTACCGCCATTTTAGTTCGGTTGTATCTAGGAACTGTAAGAAGGTTGGTGTTGGCGGATCTGGTGGACCTGTTGGGGGTGTATCTCTTTATTCTGTCGGCAAGGTAGCGAGGGGCTGCATTGTTGAGGCATGTGTGTGTTAAGGAGGCTACTTTGAGCAGAATTTTGTCGGTAGTTGTAAGCCAGTTGTGAGTTCGCCTGATGCTGGAGATGTGTTCTCTCTTGGGGATGCTGAGCGCAGCTCTGAGAGCATTATTTTGCAAAGTCTGGATTTTATTGGTAACCTGTTTGTTGGCTCCTACATAGAGGGCGTTACAATAGTCCAATTTTGATAGTACAAGGGCTCTGGCTAGGGTAATGCAGTTCTGGGTGGAGAGGAAAGGTTTGGCTGCTCTTATATGCTTACAAGTGTAAGCTGTGGAGGTGGCCATGGAGCTAATCTGTTTGTGGAAGGAAAGAGCGGAGTCTAGGTAGATTCCTAGGGTTTTCACTTCTTTGGCTACCTTTATGGGATTGCCGTCTATAGTGAAGCTGGTGTAGTTATGGCCCAGTTTATTTAGATTGTGGGTAGATCCGAGGAGGAGTTCAGTCTTGTTATCATTCAGGCATAGACTGTGGGAGGCCATCCATGCCTGGATGATGAGGTATACCCTGTTCACCAAGGCCAAATCCTGGTTGTAGTCTCCCGTCAGCGGGATGAGGATCTGGGTATCATCGGCATAATTGGTGTAGGTGATACCCCGACCGTCAAGATAATCAAACAGGGGCTTTGTGAACACGTTATACAGTGTGGGGGAGACGCATGAACCTTGGGGGACCCCACATGTGATGGGGATAGGGTCGGCAGATGCTGTGGTGGAAAAGACACGCATCGATCTGGTGCTAAGGAACGATTCAATCCAGCCGATGGCTTCTTGGGCGAAGTGGGCAGCAGAGTCCAAGTGGTTGCATAAAATTTTGTGATCGACAAAATCAAATGCTGCTGAGAGGTCTAGGAGGAGTAGAAGGGCAGTTTTCCCATTATCTCTCAGAGTGTCGATTTGGGCCTTATGATCAATGAGAGCCGTTTCTGTCCCATGTTGGGGTCTAAACCCTGGTTGCCGAATTCACAGGAGGTGGTTTTGTTCCAGATATTTTTGTATTTGTTGGTAGGCAGTCTTATCTAATATTTTGAGCAGGAAGGGGACGGTGGTGATGGGTCTGTAGTTAGTGGGTATAGATGGGTCTAGGGAGGCTTCTTTGAGATTGTTGCGGATAGTGCCTGATGCGAAGGAGGCGTTAATGAGTTTGGTAATGAAGGGTGAAAGGTCTCTAGCCGCGTCTTTGATGATTTGAGAGGGGCAAGGGTCGCCCTGGCAATTAGATGGTTTAAGGCTGAGGATGATTTTTTCCACTTCTAATGTGGAGACTTTAGAGAAGCTGAAACGTGTGAGGGGATTCGATATGGGGTTCTGAGGTGTGGGGTGCGGGGAGGGGTTGGTGGAGTTAGTGGAGTTAGATAAGGATTCTTTCTTGTTGTTGATTTTGATTTGAAGGCCTGCGACTTTATTGGCCAGTCCGTTTTGGACACTAGTGCACCATTGTTTATCTTTCACGCATGTATCTGGGGCACGGACAGGAGTTTCCAGCTCTTTGATGATAGAAGAGAGTTCCTTCGTGCTGGATTTAGCTTGTGAGATTCTTTGGTTGCAAGATTCTCGTTTAGCGAAAATTATCTTTTATGTAAAAGGAGACTTTTTGTAGAGGATCAGCTTGTTAGTGTCTGTGGGAGATTGTCTCCAAGCTTGTTCCTTTAAGCGTTTCTCTGATCTGAGGGTTTTAAGGTGGGTAGAGAACCACGTGTTTAGATGTTTTTTATTAGCAGTGATGGAGGCTACACAGTTGTAGTCTGCTACCCAGTCAAGGGTTCTCCCTTTGTTATGGGTAGGGGTGGATACTCTTTGGGTAAAGCCTAGTTCTAGCAAGGTGTTGTTGATGAGGGTGGCCTGGGGGTCTTTGGGGTCTTTGAAACCTAAATTGAAATCTCTAGAAGGAGAATCTGGGAGGTATTTTTTAGGTTGTTGGTGAGAATAGTGGTGAGGTCTTCCTCAAAGGAACCTAGAGGTCTGGGAGGTCTGTAGAGTACGTGGATGTTGATAGTTTGGGAGTTGGCAGTGGGAAGCTTGGCTGTGAGTGATTCGCACGATGGGCAGTGGTTGGTAGTATCAAGTCTAATGTTGAGGTGTTTTTTGGCAATTATGGCGGGGCCTCCGCCTCTGGAGTCTGTTCTGTCCGCTCGGAGGATAGTATAGTCATCAGGGATGGCTAGTGAGAGCGCTGGCCCAGCGGCTGCGTGGAGCCAGGACATTGATGGCTAGGAAATCTAGTTTGTCTACTAGAATAAGGTCTGCCATGTCTGTGGCATGGGCTACTGCAGACCGCGCATTAATTAAGGTGCCTCTTATGGGTGGTGTGGTTGTTTTAGTGCTGGTGGGTAAGGTCGTTAAGTTGTGAACCTTGTGCTTGGTCATGGTGTTGGATAGGCTGTGCTTGGGTGTATCCGTGGTGCGGTTGGTGGGAGAGACTGTGTACATAGATGGGGTCTGTTTGGTATGTGTGGACTCCCTGGCTCGTGGCTCATATAGTTTCGGTAGTCTAGCCCGTAGTTTGGCGTTTCTAGCGGTGAGGCTACAAGGTGTAGCGAGATGCAGGCTAGCTGGTGTAGTGAGGTGCATATTGAGAGGGGAGGAGAGGTCTATGGAGGCAGAGCTGAAGGCCGAGCCGGGCTGGGCGGATAAGTGGATGAGGTGGAAAATTACTCTCAGCAGTGCCGAGAAGGTGCCTGGTAGGCACATTCTAATGGGTGTGGGTGGGATGTGGCAGTCAGATGGCAGGACAGCGTTCTAAGATCTAATTCTGGGTAAAAGTATGGTGTGCATGTAGGAGCAGCTAAGGCAAGTTTGTCTAAATTCAAGATCGCACCTGGATGACAATACAGTGGCATGTAAGAACAACTAGGCAAGTCTGTCTAAATTCAAAATTACACCTGTGCAGCAATTCAAAGGCATGAGTGAGCAGCTAGGCAAATCTGTCTAAAATCGAAAATCATGTCTGAGCAATGGTAGAAATACAGTGTGCAGTCATGTAAGAGCGAATGTGCTAGCCAGGTCTGAGAATGAGAATGGCCTGTGCAGGTAAGTAGGGGCTACTGCAATAGGGTTTACATTAAGAGCAATAATGGTAGAGTCTGTATTTCATTTCATTTTCCTGGGGTGTGTTAGGTAAAGATAGGCAGGTCACAGGTAAAGGGAGTATAGTGCCTATGAACAGTGTTCTTGAAAATCACAGGGCAGTGCATTAACAAGCTAAGCTAAATGCAGCTATCACAGGGCAGTGCTAACAACAGGAAACGTAGCTGAAGTTGCAGGCGGCTAAAATCACAGGCAGCTAGGATTAACACAGGTGCAGGTAGGATCAGTAGTGCTAGCTAGGTATGCAAAGGCAGCCAAATCACAGAAAGTTGAAATCAACAAAGGCGGATGACTTGATGTTGGCACAATAATCATAAGGTCATAGGCTAAGACACAGTGTGGCCATATTCGAGATGGATTACACTTGTTGGAATGCACAGGGCATGAACGGACAGCTCCAATCCACATATGTTCATGGATTAATGTGGCGAACAGGATTCAGTGGGAACGACATGGAGTAATGTAGTACAATGGTAGGCAAGTAAAAAGGAACACTGGAGTTAGACAGTAAGCAGGTTTTGGGAAACTGGGTTAGCGGGTTTAAACATACATTGATGACAATTTTCACATCAGATGGCTAATAATACTCTGACAAAGTAGTATGTAGTCAGCAAGCACTACCTGAAAGAGAGCGAGGTGCGCTAGGCATTTCCAGCAGGGTTCAGCATGATCACTCGTGTGTGCGCGCCGAGGAGATTCCAAGTAGTTCTGAGTTTGGATCTGCAGGCTGGATCTCAGCAATAGGTACTTAACTAATTGAGCTATGTCAACACCCTTAGCTCAGTATAGCAGGACAGCATTTCGGGTACCGGAATGACAAAGCTGCGTTCCGCTCTCTCGCGGCTCTCAGCGGACAGCAGCAGAAATGTACAGCAATATTTTTGGTGGGGATAATATGTAGGTATATCTTCCATAGCACATCAATCAGAAAGCAACGTGGTAGTTAATCAAGGAGGAAATCGACTGAGATTTACAACCAAAGCTCTCAGCTGCCTTAATGAGCAATACTTGACGATGTGTCACACACATAGACTCGATCTATGTCATGACACCTTACCCCAAAACTTTAAAACCATACACAACACGGGACTGCGGTGAGCACTCTTAAAACCGAAACATCAATTTAGTCCGGCAGTGTTTGACCAGCGAAAAAAGCTGCCAGGGGACATAAAGAAATGTAGTAGCTCATTAGCAAAAGCAGAAGTGAAGAAAAGAACTCAATGCTATAAAAACTGGCTAATTAGCTTTAGGATGCAGAGCGATCAAGAGCAAGCTGAGATGATGCTCAAGGCAATGTGAGATCCTAAGGCTAAAGACCTATGGACTCTCAAACAATACACTCAATCAAAGTGCCAGCTTGAGTGATGGAGTGGGTGAACGCTGCTTGATAGAGCACTTCTCCAAAGTTTTTGCAGAACCGATGCAACCTTCTGCGAAAAACGAGCGCAATACAGACAAATTGGAGGAGTTTGAATCTCAGTAAAGAAGAGATCATAGAAGACATTAAGAAACTAAAGCAGTCCAACACAGCAGGACCAGATGGTCAAATAATGTACTAAAAGAAATTATCCTGAAAAATGGGCCATCTTTATTGCTAGACTATTTCAACACATTATTGTCACTAGTGAATTACCAGTCGTGGACCACATCAGTGGTAGTGCCCATCTTTAAAAAAGGAGATAGAACCAATCCGGCAAACTATAGGCCAATCGCGTTATTAGATGTCATTGGCAAATTATTTGCCTCCAATCTCAAAAAAAGACTGATAAAATGGGCAGTTGAAGCCCAAATTATAGACCAAAGGCAAACCGGATTCACCAAAGGCATGGGGACAGATCTCAACATCTTCCTTCTGAATGTACTAAAACGACAGGCTTTAAAAAATAAAAACAATTTGTTTTTGGGATTCATCGATTTAAAGCAGGCATTCGACAGTGTGAATCGAGAAACTATGGACTAAACTTCAAACATGGGGCTGCCCTGTTGAATTGCTGGATGCAAAACTTCAATGCGAATTAGATTGAACAACGAAGGTAACCTCTCGAGCGAAATCGAGATCAATCGCAGAGTGAAACCAGGGTGTCCATTGGCGGCAAGATTATTTATGTTTAATGGAACAGACTTGCCAAATGCACTAGAAACAACAACAGTTGATCAACCAAAAATCAACCATCAAGCCGTGACAGCTATAATCTATGCCGATGACGGTGTTGCTCTCACAAACTCAAATTGGATTGCAACGATTACTAACTACGTTACATCAATATACAGGGAGCAACGATGTAGTCATTAATACGGAAAAATCCCAAATAATAGCATTTGGAGCTAAAATGACATCAAGAAGTAAAAACGTCAACTGCGAAATAGAATACAAAGAAATGAAACAGGGTGAATCCATCAGATACCCGGGGAGAGACAGTCAGGCTAGAGGAGTAAAGGCTAGCCTCACAAGCAGCGATAATACATGCAAGATATGGCACGTTCACCGTGGCGCCACTGATCGTGTTCTACAAACAAAAGGCTGTGCCAATAACAACCTGTGGGAGAGACAGCCAGGCTAGAGGAGTAAAGGCTAGCCTCACAAGCAGCGATAATACATGCAAGATATGGCAATTTCACCACAGCGCCACTGATCACGTTCTACAAACAAAAGGGGTTCCAATAACAACCTGTGGGGGAGACAGCCAGGCTAGAGGAGTAAATGCTAGCCTCACAAGCAGCGATAATACATGCAAGATATGGCAAGTTCACCGCGGCACCACTGAGCGCGTTCTACAAACAAAAGGGGGTGCCAATAATAACCTATGGGGGAGAAGCCACCCTAAACCTCTCATGGACGATCTGGAACATGCTGGAGGGGAAATATTGGAAACAAATACTAAAACTACTAAAAAGTACCCCAATGGCTGCGATCAGAGTGGAACTAGGACTGCAATCCTTACGCTCAGTAATTGTCTGGAAGGGATGGTGGCAGATGCAGTAATCCGACAATGGAGCCTACTCTGAGCTACTGGGGAAGTGGCAGGATTAGTGCCTTGGTATTTAGAGTACTTGAACACCACAGTCCAGTGCTTGGTCACTGACCCAAAAGCTTAAAAGGCAAGACTGGATAGAGCCGCAAGAGCAGAGAAATCAATACAATCCATATGCTGGACTAACGACAATTCCGAAATATCTTGCAAGATTTCCAAGTAGGTTCCACCGAAATCAGTTCCTCCGATTGAGATTAAACCCACTTCCAACGAAGGAAGGTCTGTTTGCACAGAAAAGAGAAAATTGTGATGATGCCATGTGTCGTTTTTGTAAAGACTTCAAATGGTTGAAACAACTAAACACTACAGAATGTTTTGCTCTAAAGGCAATTCGCACAAGATTTCTTTTTGTCCATGTGCAAAATGCACAAACATGGACTCCAAACGAATGGTGGAACTTGCTTCTACATGGACACAAGCCGGCCTGGGTTTGTGCAGGAGTAGACTGCCTGGGAAAAATCCTAGACAAATACTTTCTTCCTTAGATGCATTAAGTAAGGTATTTTGGAATGTAAAAATGGCCAATTGAATGTTGACATGATTCAAGAAACAGGAAACAAAGGACAAATAGTTTCAAGAATGGTGAATTCCTTCTCCTTTTCCGTTTAAAAAATAAAATAAAGTGATGCGTAAAAAGTTTTCTTTTTAAAACTAAAACACAAAAATAAATATGAATATGTATTTGTTGTTAATGGAGAAATCAGATTTAATAAAGACTACTACCACAACCATAGAAATTGCTCATTTAGCAGGTCACAAACCCTCTATTTAAAGGGGTTTAAAGTATGGCCAGAATCTCAAAACTTTATTGATGCACGTGATGAGAAGTGCCAACAGGGAGCAGCTGAACTCAGACGCCCTTTTCAATGCTTTGCACATTTGCTCATACCAAGGGGTGTATTTCTGTGCATTTAAAAGCACACCTGGCGAGCAGGTGTAAGTGGATCTAGGTCACCTCGCATAAGCTCCGCCCACCTGGTGCCTTCCTGGTTGCTGCGCTTTTTCACCACTTAACAAGCCCCGCCCATCTGGTGCCTTCCTGCTTGCCACTCCTTTTCAACACTTACGGAGCCCTTCAGCCCCTTTTCCTTTGCAGCTGGGGCGCAGGTGTAAGTGGATCTAGGTCACCTGGCCTAAGCACCACCCACCTTCTTAGCCCCGCCTCTTCTTTCCTGCTCTTAACTCTTAGATCAAGGGCGTCTCTCGCCGGGCGTCCAAAGTGAAGGGCAGTCAAAGAAAAGGGCAATTCCTGTTTGGACTTGTTCAGACCAGGAGGATCCAGGGTCCGACCCCCTGCTAAAACAGCAGGTAAGCATTCACCAACATGTGTTTACACCCTCTGTCCCCACAGGCCATCCCCACCCTCTCTGGTCCTCCCGTGTTCCCTTGTGCCCCCCCCTTCCTGCACACAGGAGTCTGTCCCGATACATTCTAATTTCACCATCAACGTCTTGTGGCCAATGCTGGATTTTACTTTTATGGCTCCAATACTGCAAGATAGGCTCCAATACTGCAAGCTAGGCCCCAATACTGCAAGCTAGGCCCCAATACTGCAAGCTAGACTCCAATACTGCCAGCTAGACTCCAATACTGCCAGCTAGGCTCCAATACTGCCAGCTAGGCTCCAATACTGCAAGCTAGGCTATACTTCTGCCCAGATGGAATATTTTAGATGAAGATATTTACAACATTTCAATGATTATGGACAAAGGGAGTTTGGACAGTACGATTTTTAAAGTTTGAACTTTACGAAAATATAGGTCATACATGTGAACTTTGTGTTCGGATGCGCTCATCCAAGCAATGGATTCACCAAGACAAGACATCAAAATATACGAGCAGACACAGGCCGCCCCCTGCCACTGTCCTGTCAGCTCTAGCACACACCCACCCACCTACCTACACCACTCCTCAAAGAAAGCACCCCAGCTCTGATGTGGTCTCCTGGCCAGCGAAGTCTCTGCACAGTGCCTCAGGAGGGGGGGCAGTGGGGGTGCCATCCGTGGATCTATACCCTGCTCGTGCCAGCTCTGATGTGGTCTCTCTGCACAGTGCCTCAGGAGGGGGGGGGGGGGCAGTGGGGCTGCCATCCGTAGATCTATACCCTGCTCGTGCCAGCTCTGATGTGGTCTCTCTGCACAGTGCCTCAGGAGGGAGGGGCAGTGCTCGTGCCAGCTCTGATGTGGCCAAGTAAACGTTTAAAAAAACAGTGCGAGAGTTTAAAGCCCTGGGGAACACCACATGTGAAGAGAGAGGTGGTGTAGAGAAATGAGGAAGGTCAACCAGGCTAGGACCTGATCTGTGATGCATAGGTTGTCACAGAGACGATTGATCAGGATGGCGTGGTTGACCATGTCGAAAGCAGAGGAAAGATCGAGGAGGATGAGGACAGAAGGAAGGCTAGATTCGAGGTTGGAGAGCAGGTCTTCACAGGTTTTCAGGAGTGCAGTTTCCATGCTTCTGGCTGCTCTGATGCCAGAATGATGGTCATGGAGACAACCAACAGATTCAGTATGGAGAGTAAACTGGTTGATGGCCAGCTTTTCTAGGAGTTTGTCCAGGAAAGGAGGGACAGAAATCGGGTGCTAGTTTGCCGGAGAGGAGGGATCATGCAGAAGGCTTCTTAAGGAGGGGGTGCGCAATTGAGTGCTTTAGGGGAGGGGAAAACTCCAGTGCAAAACAGTGATTGGCATCCTCGCTCCAGCCTTGGCTGATTTCTGCAATGTGGACCTTGATGGTTCTGGAGGAGCAGGGGAGCACCTGCTTGGACGGCACTTTGGATGATCAGACTTAGTTAGAAACATTGTTAGGAGTGAACACATGGAAAGAGGAGAAAGGAGGAGGAGAAGGGGAGACGGCCGGAGAGGGGCCGAAAGTGGTTGAGGGAGAGGAAGAGAGCAGCGTGGACAGGATGCCTCGAGTTTCAGCTGTGAAGTGAGAAGCCAGTGCCGTGCAGAGGGCCTGTGAGGGAACAGGAGAGGTGAAGACTGCAGCAGGATTGGCCAGCTCCTTGCAGATTTTGAAGAGTTTGGCAGTGTTGTTAAAGGCCGCAGAGACGCGGGCTTGGATGTAAGCTCTCTTCTTGCGTTTTAGGGTGGTGAGGTCATAATCATACCAAGAGTTGCACTTGGAGGTAGGCTTAAAACGGATCCTGAGGACAGTGGCAAGGACATCAAGAGCGTTAGGGATAGAGAGATGCAGGTTACAGAGGGCTGTGTCAGAGTGTGAGTCAGCCACAGGAATAGAAGGAGGAGAGAAAGTAGCAGCGAAAGCCTTCACTGGCACACGCCGCATGGGCCGATGGCCGAGAAGGTGGGTGGCAGTGGTGGTGTCGGCTTCTCCTTGGGGACAGAGAGTGTCAGGTGGGAGGAGAGCAGAAAGTGGGCAGTCCAAGCGAGAGGAGTGGAGAGAGGGTTAGAGAGGGGGATATCTGAAGAGATGAGAACATGCAGGGTGTGCCCAGCAGAGTGTGATGGGCCAAAGGGTAAAATAGAAAGAGTCGCAGAGATTGCGAAAGAGCCCTGAGGAGGGGTTAGAGGCATCCAGATGGATATTGAGGTATTTCGAGGAGGAGAAGTTGAGAGGTAGCGAGGTAGAGACAAGGAGAGAAGAGGAGAGGTCGGGCCACTCAAAGAGGAAGAGGGCAACCTGGCCAGGTGGATTGTAAAATGGTGGCCACAGTAACTGAGAGGCCAGGAGAGCTAGAGACCCTGTAGACCAGGCATTCAAAGGAGGAGTAGGCCTGCCTATGAATGACAGAAGCAGGGATCCACTCCGGAAAGATCAGAGCTACTCCACCTCCTGCACAGTTGGTTCTGGATTCAGAGAGGATCTTGTAGCCGTTAGGGAGGAGAGTGTCAAAACTTGTGGCAGAGCTGCCGTGAACCATGTCTCAGTGAGACAGAGAACATCCAGATCAAGTTCTTCAAGGAGTCGACTCAGGTCAGAGGAGTGTTTGACAGCAGAGCGAGAGTTGAGAGCAGCGACGTCGAGTAGATTGCCACATTTGAACGACTTCTGTGGCAGGGCACAGGCTTGAGGTACGCCCTGCAGCAGTGGTAGAGGGGCCCGACAGTGGGCAGAGGAGGAGGGAGATGGCAGAGTAGTCAGAGAGGATGAGGAGGGTGCCAGAAGAGGAAGCTGGTGGAGGGGCCAGAGAGGCGTAGGTAGGAGTAGCAGGAGAAGGAAGGAAGTTGATAAGATGCAGGAAATGCCTATCGAAAAGGAGGAGATTGGGCTGAGGGCCCTGGACCAAGAAGACGGTGCCATTCATATAGACATTGAGGGTCGTGGAGGAGTGGAAGGGGGCCAGGAGGACCTCCCGCAGAGTGCCACCATTAATGGGAGAGGAGGAAAAAGGGGCGACAAGAGAGACCATAGGAGGGGACCCATAGGCATGGCGAGAGAACGACAAAGAGAATGTCGGTGAGGGTCTGTCTGGATGACGCACTGCTGCAGGTATCAGTGATAAGGAGGCCTGGGCTGGAGACCAGGCTGTCCCTCTTGAACTTCTTCCTGCCAGACTTAGTGAGAGGGATAGGATAGGAGATAGAGTAGCAGTTAGAGAAGATAGGGGAGACTGAAAGCACCAAAGAGGGGTGCGTGGAGGAAGTAGGAAGAGGAAGCAGCCCAAGCAGGAGGGTGGGGGGTTCACACACTAGGGACAGGGAAAGGGTGAGAGCAAGGGGGAAAACGGGTAAACTCAACGTAGAATACAGTAGCAACAGTAATCACAGTTAGGCGGTGGGCCTAAAGAGATGGAGACTATGCAATATACAGTACAATAGTAACCACTGGGAGCAGGGCACAAGAGAAGAGAAGAAATGCACACAATGCACACAATGCTATACAATACTATACAATACAAAAGGACCGAGAGAAGAAGAAGAGAAATGAACACAAGTTAAGTTAACCGCTGGAAGGGGAGAGCCTAAGAATGTGAGGACAAAGTCATACGTGGAGTCGGGTGGTAAGCTGGAAGTATGCATAGGCCGGGAAGTGGAGCCTCAGATGCAAGAGGAATAGCGCATGTAGAGTCAGGCGGTTGGGGAAAGGCGCACATGGCTGAGAAGTTTAGTGGAGTGCAGTAATGGCCACTCTCCCTCCCCGCAATTTCCTACTTTTCAGACGCAGATGGACAGCGATTTCGTTGCACGCTTGCACTCTCCGCCACTACCCCTTTGCCGCGAAAGACCTCTGTCGCAAAAAACCACTGCCTTCTGAATTCTGAAATGTTCAAGCGACTCAAAGGGGGCTCAGGCAGAGGAACACCAATTGAAATGTCTCGCAGATGCTGGACAAGACGGACAGGCTTCTTTTCAACTACAAATGAAAGACGTGGAAAGCCTTGGGCAAGGCTTTAATGTCTTTTATCTGTGGTGTGCTCCATTTTGTATCATTTGTATGGTGGAGGGGAGTAACAGAACGCAACTTGTTTTTCCACAGGATCCCGTCCCCTCTGCCATACAAATGCCCCAATTTTTGCGCTGGCATGCATTTTAATGCTGGCGCAAATACTCTGCATTCCTATAGAGCCTGCTGGCATTATGCTAATGCATAAAGCCAGTGGACTTCATAGGGATCCATTATACATGCTGCCTGCCATACTCGCATGGCAGGAAGCGGACTCCATAGGGATCCCTTGTACATGCTGCCTGCCACACTCGCATGGCAGGAAGCGGACTCCATAGGGATCCATTGCACATGCTGCCTGCCATAGTCGCATGACAGGAAGCGGACTCCATAGGGATCCCTTGTACATGCTGCCTGCCATACTCGCATGACAGGAAGCTGACTCCATAGGGATCCATTGTACATACAGCTTGCCATACTCGCATGACAGGAAGCGGACTCCATAGGGATCCATTATACATTCTGCCTGCCATACTCGCATGGCAGGAAGCGGACTCCATAGGGATCCATTGTACATGCTGCCTGCCATACTCGCATGGCAGGAAGCGGACTCCATAGGGATCCATTATACATGCTGCCTGTCATACTCGCATGGCAGGAAGCGGACTTCCTAGGGATCCAATATACATGCTGCCTGCCACACTAGCATGGCAGGAAGCGGACTCCATAGGGATCCATTATGCATGCTGCCTACTACACTCGCATGGCAGGAAGCGGACGACATAGGGATCCAATATACATGCTGCCTGCCACACTCGCATGGCAGGAAGCTGACACCATAGGGATCCATTGTACATGCAGCTTGCCACACTCGCATGGCAGGAAGCGGACTCCATAGGGATCCATTATACATTCTGCCTGCCACACTCGCATGGCAGGAAGCGGACTCCATAGGGATCCATTGTACATGCTGCCTGCCACACTCACATGGCAGGAAGCGGACTCCATAGGGATCCATTATACATGCTGCCTGTCATACTCGCATGGCAGGAAGCAGACCTCCTAGGGATCCAATATACATGGTGCCTGCCACACTCGCATGGCAGGAAGCGGACTCCATAGGGATCCATTGTACATGCTGCCTGCCACGCTCGCATGGCAGGAAGCGGACTCCATAGGGATCTATTGTACATGCTGCCTGCCACGCTCGCATGACAGGAAGCGGACTCCATAGGGATCCATTATACATGCTGCCGGCCACACTCGCATGGCAGGAAGCGGACTCCATAGGGATCCTTTATACATGCTGCCTGCCACACTCGCATGGCAGGAAGCGGACTCCATAGAGATCCATTGTATATGCTGCCTGCCATACTCGCATGGCAGGAAGCAGACTCCATAGGGATCCAATGTATATGCTGCCGGCCATACTCGCATGGCAGGAAGCAGACTCCATAGGGATCCAATATACATGCTGCCTGCCACACTCGCATGGCAGGAAGCGGATTCCATAGGGATCCATTGTACATGCTGCCTGCCACACTCGCATGGCAGGAAGCGGACTTCCTAGGGATCCAATATACATGCTGCCTGCCACACTCGCATGGCAGGAAGCGGACTCCATAGGGATCCATTGTACATGCTGCCTGCCACGCTCGCATGGCAGGAAGCGGACTCCATAGGGATCTATTGTACATGCTGCCTGCCACGCTCGCATAACAGGAAGCGGACTCCATAGGCATCCATTATACATGCTGCCGGCCACACTCGCATGGCAGGAAGCGGACTCCATAGGGATCCATTATACATGCTGCCTGCCATACTCGCATTTCAGGAAGCGGACTCCATAGAGATCCATTGTATATGCTGCCTGCCACACTCGCATGGCAGGAAGCAGACTCCATAGGGATCCATTGTATATGCTGCCTGCCATACTCGCATGGCAGGAAGCAGACTCCATAGGGATCCATTGTATATGCTGCCGGCCATACTCGCATGGCAGGAAGCAGACTCCATAGGGATCCATTATACATGATGCCGGCCATACTCGCATGGCAGGAAGCTGACTCCCTATTTGCATTGCAGGAAGCGTATACCGTTACCATTAAACACCGTCTACCATGCGCGAGTGACAGGCAGTGTTTAGTTGTAATTTTAATGCAGTCTGCCAGGCGAGTAAGGTTGGCAGCGTTTCCTCCTTTGCATGGCGGAGAGCAAATGTGCAGGTCAAAAAGTGGGGTACGCTGCTTTTTGCACTGCACGTTTGCACTCTGCCATGCAAAGGACCACAATTTGGCGTGGGGTCCTACCTACTAGTATGTCTACACATAACGGCTCCTGCCGCCAAATAATGTATTGGAGTAAAATGAGTGCCAGTGAAGGCAAAAGAGATGATGCTTGTTTACTAAATGTCTTTTACAACAGTATGGAGGGGAGGCATGCCCCCACACTGCCCTTATACCCCCCCCCACTCCACCTGCTTCAATTCTGCCCGACTCCAACCAACCATCTCCATTTTGGTGGCAAAAACACACAAACAGATTCGAGCTCACTTGGGCAGAGGGAGGTCGAGTGAAAGATTGAATCCTGATTGACGGCGGCTTCTATTCATGAGGAATCCCGTAGCTCACTTTTGCCGACCTACATTTTCACCGAATTTCTTTTAACTGAATTTTTTGCCGCAAAATTCGGTTGGTAAGGTGGGATAAGGTATATATGGCAGAGGGGGGCGTAAGGGTGCAGTTACACAAAGTTGAAACATTTCTGCAGTCTTTATAGGCTGAGATCAACCAACAGTGGCCCAATGGTCGCTCTGTGCCTTCCATTTGGCTCTAATAAGACCTTCCACCTTCAGCAATGTGAATCTATACAAATGCATTATTCTACAGAAAAGAAGAAACATTATAAATATCAAAGAACCAAGATTACAACCAACTCCAAAGTCCATGTCAAGCCAGGACCTATTGCAGCAAGAAGAAAAATAAAGGCAACCTTTGTCTGTATACAATTAGAAATGGCCCATTGGTCATTGTGGAACTAATGGGGACTAAGGGAAGCCAGAGGCCCCAACACTCTTCCTACTGGGCTACTCCAGGGGCACTGGCCCACTGGTCATTGTGGAACTAATGGGGACTGAGGGAAACCAGAGGCCCCGACACTCTTCCTACTGGGCTACTCCAGGGGCACTGCCCCATTGGTCATTGTGGAACTAATGGGGACTGAGGGAAACCAGAGGCCCCGACACTCTTCCTACTGGGCTACTCCAGGGGCACTGCCCCATTGGTCATTGTGGAACTAATGGGGACTGAGGGAAGCCAGAGGCCCCGACACTCTTCCTACTGGGCTACTCCAGGGGCACTGGCCCAATGGTCATTGTGGAACTAATGGGGACTGAGGGAAGCCAGAAGCCCCCACACTCTTCCTACTGGGCTACTCCAGGGGAACTGGCCCACTGGTCATTGTGGAACTAATGGGGACTGAGGGAAGCCAGAGGCCCCCACACTCTTCCTATTGGGCTACTCCAGGGGCACTGGCCCATTGGTCATTGTGGAACTAATGGAGACTGAGGGAAGCCAGAGGCCCGGACACTCCTCCTACTGGGCTACTCCAGGGGCACTGGCCCACTGGTCATTGTGGAACTAATGGGGACTGAGGGAAGCAAGAGGCCCGACACTCTTCCTACTGGGCTACTCCACGGGCACTGGCCCATTAGTGATTGTGGAACTAATGGGGACTGACACTCTTCCTATGGGCTACTCCAGGGGCACTGGGCCGTTGGTCATTGTGGAACTAATAGGGACTGAGGGAAGCCAGAGGTCCGACACTCTTCCTACTGGGCTACTCCAGGGGCACTGGCCCATTGCCCTATACTGCAGTCAGCTGACCCTGTGGCCTCCAGCTGCAGCAGCTGACAGGCGCAATAGATGCTGGCTCTCCAGGTTGAGGGTCTTCTTGGGCTGGTTGCCACAGTCAGCCCGCAAAGCATTGCACAGGTGAATGAGGGCCCGTCTCTCCTATTCTCCAGCACTTTCTTCACATATTCCAGGGCTGGAATCGGGAGAAAGAGAACACTGCTCACCCGGGCAAAGTGTTGTAGCCAAAAGGCAGCAGTTAGTCTTCTTACAGGAGGTAGGAGGTGGAAGGTGGGGGCATTATCCTTCAATGTTGACCAAGAGCCAAGGTGGACAAGTTAAGATTCTGATCCTTCTTCCATCTCACCCTCACCTTCACGAAGATGAAGTTAATCAGACTATTCAGCCGCCGGAACAATCTCAAACCAACACATTTCTACTTTCATGGACATCAAGACTACAGGATTGAGGAGTTACAGCGAAATACGGCTTTCTACCTGTTGTAGATGGCCGGAAAGCACCACATGCTGACGGAACTATGGCCCTTCTCAAGCCCAGAAATTGAGCCAAACTTCTCCTAACTGTAAAATTACGGGTACATTAATGTTTTTTTGAAAGAATGTCCCTAAAACAAGCTGCTGAGATGAAAGATGCCCGCTGGACATGTGCATGAAATAGTGATCTCCCATATTAGCTCTGCCATTGGTTGCCAGGATTTGTTGAATCAGCTTAATAAGCAATCCTTTTCCCAAACAGGGCTTAATGCGCAGAACCAACGTGGAGCGGGAGGGTGTGCCAGGGGGACATTACCACTCTGCTCTTCAGGAGGTGGGGGGAAACGGGAGGGTGTGCCAAGGGGACATTGCCACTCTGCTCTGCATGAGGTGGTAAACGGGAGGGTGTGCCAGGGGAACATTGCCACTCTGCTCTTCAGGAGGTGGGGGGAAACGGGAGGGTGTGCCAAGGGGACAGTGCCACTCTGCTCTTCAGGAGGTGGGGGGAAACGGGAGGGTGTGCCAAGGGGACATTGCCACTCTGCTCTTCAGGAGGTGGGGGGAAACGGGAGGGTGTGCCAAGGGGACATTGCCACTCTGCTCTGCATGAGGTGGTAAACGGGAGGGTGTGCCAGGGGAACATTGCCACTCTGCTCTTCAGGAGGTGTGGGGAAACGGGAGGGTGTGCCAAGGGGACATTACCACTCTGCTCTTCAGGAGGTGGGGGGAAACGGGAGGGTGTGCCAAGGGGACATTGCCACTCTGCTCTGCATGAGGTGGTAAACGGGAGGGTGTGCCAGGGGAACATTGCCACTCTGCTCTTCAGGAGGTGGTAAACGGGAGGGTGTGCCAGGGGGACATTACCACTCTGCTCTTCAGGAGGTGGGGGGAAACGGGAGGGTGTGCCAGGGGGACATTACCACTCTGCTCTTCAGGAGGTGGGGGGAAACGGGAGGGTGTGCCAAGGGGACATTGCCACTCTGCTCTTCATGAGGTAGTAAACGGGAGGGTGTGCCAGGGGAACATTGCCACTCTGCTCTTCAGGAGGTGGGGGGAAACGGGAGGGTGTGCCAAGGGGACATTGCCACTCTGCTCTTCAGGAGGTGGGGGAAACGGGAGGGTGTGCCAGGGGGACATTACCACTCTGCTCTTCAGGAGGTGGGGGGAAACGGGAGGGTGTGCCAAGGGGACATTGCCACTCTGCTCTGCATGAGGTGGTAAACGGGAGGGTGTGCCAGGGGAACATTGCCACTCTGCTCTTCAGGAGGTGGGGGGAAACGGGAGGGTGTGCCAAGGGGACAGTGCCACTCTGCTCTTCAGGAGGTGGGGGGAAACGGGAGGGTGTGCCAAGGGGACATTGCCACTCTGCTCTTCAGGAGGTGGGGGGAAACGGGAGGGTGTGCCAAGGGGACATTGCCACTCTGCTCTGCATGAGGTGGTAAACGGGAGGGTGTGCCAGGGGAACATTGCCACTCTGCTCTTCAGGAGGTGTGGGGAAACGGGAGGGTGTGCCAAGGGGACATTACCACTCTGCTCTTCAGGAGGTGGGGGGAAACGGGAGGGTGTGCCAAGGGGACATTGCCACTCTGCTCTGCATGAGGTGGTAAACGGGAGGGTGTGCCAGGGGAACATTGCCACTCTGCTCTGCATGAGGTGGTAAACGGGAGGGTGTGCCAGGGGAACATTGCCACTCTGCTCTTCAGGAGGTGGGGGGAAACGGGAGGGTGTGCCAAGGGGACAGTGCCACTCTGCTCTTCAGGAGGTGGGGGGAAACGGGAGGGTGTGCCAAGGGGACATTGCCACTCTGCTCTTCAGGAGGTGGGGGGAAACGGGAGGGTGTGCCAAGGGGACATTGCCACTCTGCTCTGCATGAGGTGGTAAACGGGAGGGTGTGCCAGGGGAACATTGCCACTCTGCTCTTCAGGAGGTGTGGGGAAACGGGAGGGTGTGCCAAGGGGACATTACCACTCTGCTCTTCAGGAGGTGGGGGGAAACGGGAGGGTGTGCCAAGGGGACATTGCCACTCTGCTCTGCATGAGGTGGTAAACGGGAGGGTGTGCCAGGGGAACATTGCCACTCTGCTCTTCAGGAGGTGGGGGGAAACGGGAGGGTGTGCCAAGGGGACAGTGCCACTCTGCTCTTCAGGAGGTGGGGGGGAAATGGGAGGGTGTGCCAAGGGGACATTGCCACTCTGCTCTTCAGGAGGTGGGGGGAAACGGGAGGGTGTGCCAAGGGGACATTGCCACTCTGCTCTGCATGAGGTGGTAAACGGGAGGGTGTGCCAGGGGAACATTGCCACTCTGCTCTTCAGGAGGTGTGGGGAAACGGGAGGGTGTGCCAAGGGGACATTGCCACTCTGCTCTTCAGGAGGTGGTAAACGGGAGTGTGCGCCAGGGGGACATTACCACCTCCTGAAGAGCAGAGTGGCAAACGGGAGGGTGTGCAAGGGGGACATTGCCACTCTGCTCTTCATGAGGTGGTAAACGGGAGGGTGTGCCAGGGGAACATTGCCACTCTGCTCTTCAGGAGGTAGGCAACGGGAGGGTATGCCAGGGGGGACATTGCCACTCTGCTCTTCAGGGGGTGGTAAACGGGAGGGTGTGCCAGAGGAACATTGCCACTCTGCTCTTCATGGGGTGGTAAACGGGAGGGTGTGCCAGTGGGACATTGCTACTCTGCTCTTCAGGAGGTGGTAAACGGGAGGGTGTGCCAGTGGGACATTGCCACTCTGCTCTTCAGGAGGTGGGGGGAAACGGGAGGGTGTGCCAGGGGGACATTGCCACTCTGCTCTTCAGGAGGTGGTAAACGGGAGGGTGTGCCAGGGGTCATTCCCACTCTGCTCTTCATGGTGTGGGGGGAAACGGGAGGGTGTGCCAGGGGGACATTGCCACTCTGCTCTTCATGGGGTGGTTAACAGGAGGGTGTGCCAGGGGAACATTGCCACTCTGCTCTTCAGAAGGTGGTAAACGGGAGGGTGTGCCAGGGGAACATTGCCACTCTGCTCTTCAGAAGGTGGTAAACGGGAGGGTGTGCCAGGGGAACATTGCCACTCTGCTCTTCATGGGGTGGTAAACGGGAGGGTGTGCCAGGGGGGGGACATTGCCACTCTGCTCTTCATGGGGTGGTAAACGGGAGGGTGTGCCAGTGGAACATTGCCACTCTGCTCTTCAGGAGGTGGGGGAAACGGGAGGGTGTGCCAGGGGGACATTGCCACTCTGCTCTTCAGGAGGTGGTAAACGGGAGGGTGTGCCAGGGGGACATTGCCACTCTGCTTTTCAGAAGGTGGTAAACGGGAGGGTGTGCCAGGGGGACATTGCCACTCTGCTCTTCAGGAGGTGGTAAACTGGAGGGTGCGCCAGGGGGACATTGCCACTCTGCTTTTCAGGAGGTGGTAAATGGGAGGGTGTGCCAGGGGGACATTACCACCTCCTGAAGAGCAGAGTGGTAAACGGGAAGGTGTGCCAGGGGGACATTGCCACTCTGCTCTTCAGGAGGTGGTAAACGGGAGGGTGTGCCAGGGGGACATTGCCACTCTGCTCTTCAGGAGGTGGTAAACGGGAGGGTGCGCCAGGGGGACATTGCCACTCTGCTCTTCAGGAGGTGGTAAACGAGAGGGTGCGCCAGGGGAACATTGCCACTCTGCTCTTCAGGAGGTGGTAAACGGGAGGGTGCGCCAGGGGAACATTGCCACTCTGCTCTTCAGGAGGTGGTAAACGGGAGGGTGCGCCAGGGGGACATTGCCACTCTGCTCTTCAGGGGGTGGTAAACGGGAGTGTGCGCCAGGGGGACATTGCCACTCTGCTCTTCAGGAGGTGGTAAACGGGAGGGTGCGCCAGGGGGACATTGCCACTCTGCTCTTCAGGAGGTGGTAAACGGGAGGGTGCGCCAGGGGGACATTGCCACTCTGCTCTTCAGGAGGTGGTAAACGGGAGGGTGCGCCAGGGGAACATTGCCACTCTGCTCTTCAGGAGGTGGTAAACGGGAGGGTGCGCCAGGGGAACATTGCCACTCTGCTCTTCAGGAGGTGGTAAACGGGAGGGTGCGCCAGGGGAACATTGCCACTCTGCTCTTCAGGAGGTGGTAAACGGGAGGGTGCGCCAGGGGGACATTGCCACTCTGCTCTTCAGGAGGTGGTAAACGGGAGGGTGCGCCAGGGGAACATTGCCACTCTGCTCTTCAGGAGGTGGTAAACGGGAGGGTGCGCCAGGGGAACATTGCCACTCTGCTCTTCAGGAGGTGGTAAACGGGAGGGTGCGCCAGGGGAACATTGCCACTCTGCTCTTCAGGAGGTGGTAAACGGGAGGGTGTGCCAGGGGGACATTGCCATTCTACTACTCTTCCTTTATCCGTCCTTGCAGCTTAGTCTCGGGTTCGGATACCATGGCAGAAGCACAACTCGCCAACTAGTAGGCAAGCCTCAAAAGTGGGAGACCACCAAGATGGAACCCGGTGCAGTAAAAAAAAAGACAACTTGCATGACACTCCTGTTAAGAGGATGAGCCTACCATGTCCCTTTCCCCACAGCAAGAGGCACTTACCTTCCGGACGGAGACCCGACAAACGCACGGGTCCAGAACTCCCGTGGCAGGGTTGGCACTCATTTTACAAATAAAAGAGAATTTGTTGCTTTTCCAACGGACACAATTTTCCTGCACTTCATCCCTGCAAAAAGAAAAACCAACAGAAGGTGACCAAAATGAACTATAAAATCATATTACAAAAGCAACTCAGAGGAAACATTCTGCACCCGATGTGAAGCAATACTGTGCTGAAGAGCCCTTCCCCACCCAAAGCAAAAGCATCTCATAGGAAACATTGTGCACCCGATGTGAAACCATACTGAACAGCTACTCCCACCCAACGTAAAAGCAACCCAGAGGAATTGTTCTGCACCCGATGTGAAACCATACTGTGCTGAAGAGCACCTCCCCACCCAAACCAAAAGAAACTCAGTGGAAACGGTCTGCACCCAATGTGAAACCATAGTGTAGAGGAACAGCTGAATGCCTCTAAAGGAAGTCCAGCCCCCCTACTTACAGTATGTTGGGAGCCTGAGGTCATGCCATGCTTGACATCAGCAGCTGTGACCATACCACGGCGAATTTTTGAGAAAAGGTATCCACTGAGAAAACCGTATCTGATGGATCCTCGAAGAGATGACCATCTGAGAGAGGAACTCCCCGAAGGAATATGAAAAAGAACAAGAAAGAGGAGCTAGTGATGTCACAAGAAGGTAGCATGACGCACAGAGAAGATTGTCTGAAGAGAATGCATGAACCCTATAGAAACTGATGACGAAGTTAAGAATCGAGTAAACTTTCATATGCAAAAAGAAGATTGCCTGTGTGCGACGCACTGCAGAAAATGCAAGCCGTTTAATAACTGTACAGATGCAGCAAAGCAAGTAGACAATGTGATCATAGAAGCTGGATATATGTAGTGAATAGACTGCTGGCGTAGCCGCCATTGTATAGGAAGCTGGACATTTGTTTCATGAATTTTAGTAAGCTCAAACCCATGGAGAGAGAAGTTTGAGGCCTGGGTCGCAGTAGGAATTAGCTGAGATCACAGACTTGAGAGGTGCTGTTTGGCCTGGTGTCAAAGGTGGCAGCCATGGCCGGTTATCTATTTGAGAAGGCAGTGAACGCGAGAACCTGAATCGCTCCTTGTTAAAGTGAAGAAAAAAAACACCAAGCATACCAAGTTTTATTCAATTAAAACATTTAAATACTGCAAAATGGACCAAATCGTGGTCTCCAGTCACGTGAGCTAAGAATGGAAATAGTGTTGTACTTGGCATCCTAGAACAACAATAGCTTGTGCTCATACTCCCTTATATTCCCAGTCAAGAAGCACTGCAAGGCCAAGTTCAAAGACAATCTCTATGGCAGAAGGCATGGGTGAGGAGAGACGATGGGCTAATTGGGTGGGGAGGTAAAGTAGAGTCCATCTCCTAGCACCTGGGTACAAGCTAACGTGCTGCTAAGGGAACTGAATTTTCCAGACATGGCACGAGCATGCCAACCAATTGTAGAGAGCCGTATAACAAAGGGGCTTATAGTTTGAGAGCCAATAATATACTGTGTACTTAATAAAATTGAGGAGGGCTTGCACTAGAGGTGGGCACAAGATGTCCACATGACAGAGACCCAATCACAACCCAACCCCTTATAGAAAATATACTTAGATGTTCCCCTTAACCCTATCAAAATCCCTCGTAGGTTTCTTGTATTTGCCACGTAGTATGACATCACGTATGATGATTTTTTTACTATACAGTTGTGATTTGGTTATGAAATGTGGGAGAGCTCGAGCGAACCTCTGTTGATGTCCATTGTAACTCCCTGTTTTAGACAATTGATATTAAAAGAGAAAACTTTGCCATGTTCCGGAGTTGGTTCGATTATTTGGTATCAGAGTTATTCTGCGTCCCATCCACTGCATGCGTGTTGCCAAAAGGGCTCTAGGCTTACGTGGTAGCACTGCGGATGGTTTAAAAAGATCCAAACTAGTTCAGCGCCAGTATTTCGGACAATCAGACATCCTCCACCATATAACCGGAAGATTGCAGGGTTTCCTGTGGAGAGCGGCCAAATAGAAATAAACTTACAAGAAGAGCATAGACGGTGGCCAGGTCCCCTTTAACGAAATCCCTGCCCGGTTTCCACGGGTGCTCTTCAGATGGAAGGCGAATTGGTCGGTTGGAGGAGGAGATGATACCGAAGGCCTTGAGTCAATTAACGAATGAATGGCGAGTAGGGGAATGGCAAATTAAGGGGATAGCATTGTGATAAAATTTTGAGTAACAGGAAATATTGTGTGAAGAGAGTAGCGCCTGGAGAGTCCTGGCTCAAGGGAGCTTCAGAAGGAGACATCTCAAATCCCAACAGGTTAGAGCAGAAAAATATAACGCATGGACAGGTCCATGTAAGTTGACATCTCAAACCCTGTACAGGGTAGAAGAAAAGGCGAAAGAAAAGAAAAAGTGTGATCACAGCATTTATAAATGTGTAAAGTCGACTATTTTGTTGAGTAGAGATACTGAAAAACGATAGAAGCTGTAAAGTAGTTGAGAAAAGAATTAAGGAGCTATAAGTAACTAACTAGTGAAGAGGATGATATCAATCCAGAGGTAGAGATAGCTAATTAAGAAACTAGAAGCTTGAGCAGCGAGTGTTGGTTGGTGCACGCTCATATTTGTTGTTTCTAGAACGCTGAAAAATTGCAATTTGAGTAAAAAGTCTGCCGGTTAATTCAAATGGCTGGTAAGTATGGACAGTCAATTGAGACTTGTCATTAAGGGAGATAATCCTTTGATGCACATATGTAAGACCCTTCCAAAGCACATGCCCAAGCCCAAACAGTACATTGCGGAATGGGTGAAAGGCACGTGAGACAAGATGTTCATGCCGTGGCCACAAGAGGGATCGCTGTCGAAAGCGGTACAACACATGACCACATACTTGCACACTGCGTACACGGGGAAGAAATAGGAGAAAAGGTTAGCTGTCCTGGAGCCTGGAAGATGTACCAAGAAGAGAGAGAGAGAGGATCTGCCACCTGAGGAGTGGATGCTTAGTCAGAAAAAGGAGGAAGGTGTCGAGCCCTCAGCTCCCCTTACTTCACCTGAAGTAAAAGACAATGGTACGAAAGAAGCAGGGTTGCAGCCTTTAAAGGAGTTAAAAGCGGCGACTGGGTATAGTAATCTTTTATATGAACCTCCCGCTTATAGCTGTGGTGATAGTCCTGAGGAGAATAAGAGAAAAGGGGAGATCTGTAAGATCCTACAAGACAAAGAAGAGAAGAGTGAGTGGTCGCACAAATCGACAAATAGAAAGGGAAATCAAGAGATGGAAAGGAGAGAAGGATAAGGCTGACGAGGTAACGCTTCTGCAGAACAGATGGATGGGTGGAAAGATTATTTAAGCTAGATGGGAAAAGCATTGAGGAAGTAAGGCAAAGAGAAGATAAGGACGAACAGGATAGAAGGGATAAGGAACGGGAAGAGGAGCAAAGAAAGTATAACAATAGACAGAGCAATGGAAGACAGGAATAGAAGAGAAAGGAAGAGGGAAGAGGAGGAAGCGCAGAAATTAAGGGATGAAAGAATACAGAGAAGGAGGGAAGAAGAGGTAAGGAGGGCAGGAATAAGGAGAGAAGAACGAAGGAAAGGGGAAGACAGAATCAGAAGGGAGGCAGGAAAACGAAGGGAATTAGATGAAGAGCTAGAACGAAGGAGGAGACAGCAGGATCTTGATATTAGCCTTGTTTAGAGCTGGTAGGGCCACGCCCAGCAATACGATGGGATAGAACAGAGGAGTTCCTTCTGATAAAGGAAGCAATGTCAGGAGCATCTAGAATATATTGGAAGAAGAACATTTTGATCGCGCCTTGAAACACTTGTGTATAGACGCGTTATAAATGCCGTATCATATAGGAAGCATCGAAGATAAAATCGATAAGGCCTATCAAGAATTAAAGGAAGGTAGCAGCTATGGAAATCAAGGGTGAAGGGATCAATCCCTAGCATTTCAGTCACAAAGTGAAGAAGAGAATCCTTTCTGTCGCGAGCATAGAGCATTGTCCTTAAGCAAACTTGAATTTAGACCACGCTGAAAGGGAGGACAGCCATACTAGTTGGGAACAAG
Organism: Ambystoma mexicanum; assembly: GCF_040938575.1. Lineage (NCBI taxonomy): Eukaryota > Metazoa > Chordata > Amphibia > Caudata > Ambystomatidae > Ambystoma > Ambystoma mexicanum. Next base: position 4,549,798 of record NC_090929.1, on the reverse strand, counting down.
ACCTGTCAGATGAGGAGAGAGACTCCTTCCTTGGGGAGAAGGAGGAAGCGCATGCGCCCCCAAAGAAAACCTGCAGTTAGACAAAGAAGTGAAATGGTCGGATCTGGAACAACCTAAGGATAGGATGCCAGATCCCATAGCGTATCCAGAACATCCGTGAGGACGATCGTATAGTGAGAAGGGAGAATCACTGCCATACGTGAGTAGATTAAGATCACTACCATCGAGGAAATGGTCAGGAACGATTGCTCCAGCCATGGATAGGCTGACGATGTGAGCAGACTGCACGTTGGGGTTTAAGCAGTTTCCCTTATTGGAAAAAGGTGGAGCAAGACCACAGTATATTCCATGGCCACAGATGGATAAGGATAATTTAAGGTGTGAGCTCCCGAGTTTGACTTCAGGCACTGGGAAATGGACATAAGAGTTAGAAAAATTACAGAAGGAAATACATTAGCCATAGGGGACATTAAGGTCTCCTGGCAGCTATCCTTGGAGAGAGAGCTCATGACATATGGATGAGAGCAGGGTATTCGAGTGTGACAGCATAGACTACAGCGCATGATGGAGCGCTGTTTAATAATATCAGAGCAGATGTTTGGAGGGCTCTCAGGCTACAGTATCCAGACACATCAGATATGGGTGCAATTATGACACGTAAGATGAAGGAAGATGAAGACCCTATTGCTTATATTCAGGATATTCAAGAGCGATGGCAGCTTGAAAAGCAGGAACTGTGGGAACAAACAGTGCCATTATTTTACCACATTTTATGTCAGGGGTTACCTGAGCCAGTACAGCAGCAGATGAAGAAACAGGTGGGAATGGAAGCAAAACCATGGGCTGAGATACAGTTGATGATAGTGCATCTCTGTCGGCTGTTGCAGGAGAAAAATAAGAAGATGAGGCTCGAGGAAGCTACGCTAGTTAGGAAAAAATGTCAAAATATGCCATAGGAGGGGCGGTATTGACAAGTGGAGAAGGATTGGGAGTGCAGACAGCAATGGGTATATCACAGGCAAATAATCAGCACCTGACGGACCAAGGTGGATATGGTTCATGCCACAAGGCAGAGGTATGGGCTATAAAGGAAGATTCCAAAATAATCAAGGTGGGTTTCAGAATGCACAGAATGAGAACCAGAGTACCTAGGGAGGATATAACCAAGGGGGACTTATCAGACGAGCGCCCCCAGTACGTCGGACTTGTGGGATGACAGGGCACATTGCATGCACATGTGGGAGTCAAGAGAATGGACAGAATGTCCAATTCTCAAGAGGGGAGGGGGACAGCTTATCCTCCACCATATAGCACACAAACTAGGGAAGGGTATGCACAAGATCAGATATTTTATCAGTCACAAGCGCCATGAGTACAGCAGGTACAGTAACCTGAGCGAGTGTAAATGAATCCACTGCAAGGCTAGTCGCAACAAGCCCCCATGCAGACACAGCAATATGCAAACAGAGGACAAGTGCTGACACTCGAGGTGACACTGTGGTAGGAGGAAATCCTTTCACAGGAACAGGAGTATGCCTGTACCCACAATAGGACAGCTCACAGGGTGACTTGATGTGTTCAGTACTATCTGTGACACCAGACCCCCAAGAAGAACCAAGGGTTGATGTGACAATAGGAGGCACTGGGGTTACTCGCTTATATATACGAGAGGGGAAATAGCCAATGTCGGGAACTGCCATGAATGCTCAAGGGTTCTCTGGAGCTAAAAGTCGAGTTCCTTTTACTGATGAATTACCAGTTTCTATAGGAGAGTGTGACATGTCTGTTCCTTTGTTATATTCGCGACAGACACCAGTTAACATTTTGGGAAGAGATTTAATGGCAAAACTTAACATGACGATTTCATTTACTGATAAAGGGACAGTGTGCTCCACTCCAGCAATACACTACTTAAATGTGGGTGAATATATACTGGCGTTCACAGGGCAAGTGGCTCTGTGAGGGGTTCCCAAAGAGACAGAGATTTTCTTGCATCGGGTGAGCATTCTATTGGCATGGCTACCTGGCTTAGTGGGAAAAACTGAGGATACCTGATGTGTTCTTGTTTAGACCACAGATACATATGGACGAAGAGGGGGGACAGACTATGTCTATAGAATTAGAATCAGCCATAGTTCGAAAGGAAATGGCGATGCTCGAAGGAACGGACAATGGGGGTAGACCATGGAGAACAGTAATAGCTTTCGAAGAAGGGTATAGATTGACTGACATCACTGATGATTACATGTTTAGGGAAGGCCAAACAGACGATGAGGTAGTGTTTTTTACGAGCATCACATACTGGATAAGAATAGAGAAAAGGGAAGTTCTACAGCGAATGGCGATAATGCAGCAGCGTCCAGCATATCAACTACAGGTCCGTATGACGTAGGCCTATTGAAGGGAATAGGAGAAGTCAAAATAAAACTGAAGCCAGGGGCAATTTTACCTTGAGCAAGACAGTAGCATATGTCTATGTCTATATATGACTCTATTCATTTGATGACTATTCTAGCTGACAAAGGATACAAGGTAGACAAAGAGAAGTTACAATACAGCCAAGAAGAGGCGTTATACATAGGACAATTGATCTCACATGAAGGAAAGAAGGTGACACCTGAAAGGGCTGAGGCAATTAAGAAAACCGCAAAGCCAAATACAGTAAAACAGACGCAACAGTTTCTGGGGCTATGCAACTATGTTAGGGCCTGGATGTTTGATCACAGTTCATATACAAGACCCCTTTTGCAAGCTTTAAAGAAAGCACATGTGGATAAGGTAAAAAAATGGAATGGACTGAAAAAATTGAATAATGGTTTGAGGAGTTGAAAAAAGCAATTTGTACGGACCTGTTTTGGAAATTACCAATTATGCAGAGGAATTTGATCTATTTTCTCACACGAATGGGGCAGTCATGACAGCAGGAATTGCACAGAGGACCACATTGGGGTACAAGCCTTTAACATATTACAGGGGAATTTTAGACTGAGTTATGAAAGGACACTTTCCTTGCGAACAGTCATTGGCGAATTCGAAATTTAGAAGTCTACAAGTATTGCCATGGGCTGCACTATGACTCTTCGTGGAGCATGCTCTATTTGCCATTTTAGAGAAACATAAGGGTACATTGACATCCCAAAGAACATCAGCCTATGAGGTAATGATTTTGAATCCAATGATTAAAATTGTGAGAGGCAAAATAGTGAATCCTGACACGTTTGTAGCTGAACCAATAGCTGACAGCGATCATGTACATGACTGTGCAAATTATGTTGAATTTTATGATGCTATACCCCATGTGAAAGAAAATGCTTTGTCAGGAGGGGAAATTCTCTTTATTGATGGTTCTTCGAAAATTGATCAAACCAGTGGGGAGAGGCATTCAGGCGCAACGGTAGTAAGGCACAGATTAAATGGAGAATTTGAAGTTGTAGCAAGTGCAAGACTACCGTCTCACGTTTCAGCACAAGCAGCTGAATTGTTGGCGCTTACTGTCGTGCTCGAGAAACACGAAGGACAGCATGGTGTATAGTGACTCTGCCTATGTGACGTCAACCGTACATGCAGGGCTAGCATGTTGGAAAAGGAGGGGCTATCTCTGTGCGGACGGCACTCCAGTGTAGCACGCATCCTTATTGGACAGGCTTATTAAGGCACTACAACTCCCAGTGGCCATAGCGGTCGTAAATGTGCAGCTCACACTAAGCGAACAGATTTTCTCTCTTGCAGGAACGAAACCACAGATGTAGAAGCCAAAAGTGTTGCATATTGTCCAGACATGTTGAGTTTTGATACTCCGAATGTTAAGGAAAAGGTAGTTACGACTATGGTAGTACAAGGGTTTGATAAATTGTCAACGACCCAATTTATGGAGATTCAAGAAGTGCATCACAGGAAGAGCATGAATTGTTGAAACGAAAGGGTGTTATTTATCCCCCACAGAAGCATTGTGGCGACAAGACAGCACTGGAAAGCCAGTGATGCCAGTTGCATTGTTAGAGGTTGCGCTTGAACAGCTGCATTATCCTGCACATGTAACTAGGGAAGAGTCTTTCTGCAACAATTGTGGAAGACTGGTTAATGCCAAATTTGCTAGAACATGTTGCATTCTTTAGGGTGAATTGCATTGTGTGTCAAAAGTTTACTGCTGGGCATACACAGAGTACAATTAGAGGGGTAATACCTCAACCGGATGGTCTGTTTCAGCATTTACATATTGATTAGGTTGATATGCTGCAGGTGTGTAATGGATATAGATATCGGATAGTGGTGGTGTGTCCCTTCTATAGGTGGATCGAGGCAGGTCTATGTACACACCCTGATGCCACATGTGGCCTTGTGATTAGAAGGCTACTATTTGATCATTGATCATTGAACAGATACTTTACTTTAGTTGCTTTAATTCAATAAAAAAGTAATAAAAGCAGTATAACAAATAACAAAACCACATCAGCTACAACATCTTGATCACTTAACTCATAGGTCACTTCCACCAAAAATACATAATCATTACTTTGCCAGAGAACAATTAAAAACAATCAACTTTTTATTTAAAAAAAGACAGCTCCTACAAGTAGATATCTTTACCCCCTAGCATTATTCAACACCTTGACCTTTTTCATATAAATGTTTCTTGCCCAACTCAAGTAGCTTGTAGTGGCAAGAACAGCCTCTGCGGCAGCAGTATCCAGATATAACGCAATAGCTATTGACCTGCAGGCTCGACCTAGGAACAAAGGCTTCAGGAAGCGCTTCCTCAAGGGCTTGGTAGCCGGACAAAGTAATAAGTGGTGTAGCACCGTCTCCTAGGGCTTGCCGCAAAGAATACATGATGTAGAGATGGCATTGTTACATTTATGACGAAATGTGGCAGTTGACAAAATTCCAATGCAGAACTTTAAATATAGAGTGAGACATAATCCAGGAACTCTTCGGAACTCGTCCGTGACTTTATTGAAAGATAACGAGCCAGCTGCTCTGAGGCCCCATTTTCCAAAAATGTCTTGCCGAGCCTTTGCCCCTGCTGCGCTCTTAATCACTTCCTTAGATAGTCACTGAGGGATTCGAACAATACTCCCCCAAACCAAAATAACTTTTCACATGAGCAGCCCACTTTAAAGAGCAGCTCCCCTGCTGGGACAAAACATCCACAACTGCCTCTTTGTCTTTACAAAGATGATGATTGGACCTCAAGACGAGCCCAGTAAAAAACTAGGCACAATTTGCAAATCGTCTCATAACCCCTCTAACCCAGTTTCCAAAAGCACTGGGATATACGGGGCAGCAGTGGGCAACCCCAGGATGTTTTTCAAAAAAGTTGTCTCGGCCACTACAAGGGACTTGATCTCCACTTTCGCCCCGTACCAAGCTGCCAGGCGTGCTTGCGCTCTGTAAGCCTCCAGCGAGACCTGAACTGTCCTATTCCCATGCTCATTGGTAAATCTGATGAGGGCCCCACTGTATCTGACCAAAATGAGATTAGCCTTCTCAACCTGAATTTTCCAACTGCATGACGCCATAACTCTCAGGCCTAAGTAATCATAGTAACTGCTCAACAGATACTGCAACTTCAGGTGTACAATACATTTGTAAAGTGTATACAAAAAGGAGAAATTTGGAACCTAGTACGGTTCTAGAGAATGAACAACCAGTACCAGGATGTCACAAAAGGTGGATGTCAATGTTTTGGTGCATGATATATGCCTGCACGATTACACTCTGTCTTTCTATCTCTCTTCGTTCATAGTCTCTATCTTATTAGTATTTCTACTGAGATGGAAGCCACTATGGTTTTTCCTACTGCAGCAACTGCTTTTGATCAGTTTACTCCCATTGACACAGAGACCTTTAAGGCCCTCCCCACCAAGAGAACTCTTTTTGGTTTTCTTCATGAGTACTACTCAAGTACTGACCTTGTGGTGAGATATAAGAGAAATACAGAGGAAGACAGTGAGGGGATAAATACATATCTAGACAAAGCAGCACACTTGGGTAATAGCATGTGGTATCAGCACATGAAAAAGGTGGGAGAAAGAACATCTAAGGAGAGTTGCTATGTCTGCGCTCTCATACCTTATGCCATGAACAAAGTCGCCCAAGGATTGGGGAGGAACGTGTTCCTTGGTGCTCATTCCTGTTCCAGCGTTAGAGATTCCTCAGAGTGACTGAACACTGGAGAATTTCCAAAGGTGGATGCCCATTTAAGAAGGAGAAGATCACTTGAATTTCTCAATCGAACAAAGAGAGAGAACTACTTCTCAGCTAAATAAATAGAAGCATACAACTCTATCCCATACGAACATAGGTTGTTCAGCAAGACTGCTTCAATCTTCACGACTATCTTCATGCCTGGGATCCAGACGATGGCCAATGCTAAATTGTTACAAATTATCAGATGGGAGCTTTTGCAGACAATTAACACCACCATAAAATGATCTAATGCCATCAAGGAAGAACTAAGGGCCATATAATTAATGACCATGCAGAACAGATATGTCCTTGACAGGATTACTGCGATGGAAGGAGGAGTTTGTGCCAAAATCGGGACATCATGTTGCACATTCACATATTCTCATGACAACGAGAATGGGACCTTGACAGAGGCCAGAACACTGTTGACAAACCTGCACAACAAGATGGAAGATGAGACAGAGGACATTACAGATGACAGCTGGTTCGCGTCAAAGCTCTCATGGATTCGCAGTGGATGGCGAACATTTTCAAATTTCTTGGCGCAGTATTAGTTATGGTGATGGTGATGTTTGGATTCTGTGTGATAAGGGTTATAATTACACAGTGTAAGAAGATAGCAAAGAAGGCAGCAGGAATGAACATCCTAATCGATGTCGAATCAGGGTTTGAAGCCAAAGAATTGACTGATGATGACCTCTGGGAATACATAAAGGCCAGCATTGTAGCACCTGAGGGAACGAAGTTTCTGCATCCAAAGAATAACAAAACGTACGTGGGACAATGGGAAACACTTCAAGAGAAGGTATCAAGATGCAGAAACCGGTGGTGGATGAATCGACCAGGGTGGGTGGGGGGGATAGTGTAGAGGAGCAGCTGAAACCCTCTACAGGAAGTCATGGCCTCCTAGTTCCAGTATGTTGGGAGCCTGAAATCGTGCCATGCTTGATACCATCAGTTGTGACCATACCCTGGTGAATATTCAAGAAAAGGTATGTTCACATTAAAGGATATTTGTACTGCACATTATCACCACCGGAGTGGTCCCCTGGCGCACTGGCGGCTCTGAAAGAAAGGGAAAGGGGGGGGTGAGTTAGTGGGAATAAGCTAGAAAAGTGCAAGAGAGCAGTGATGTGCTGTTGGCGGCTTCAGCCATGTGGGTCTGTTGGCTGCACTTGGGGTGTTTTACGATTGGTAGTCCACGTGTGCTGTTGTACGAGTCTATGTGTGGTTTGTTTTGTTGTTGCAGTGTAGTAAAGTTTGTGCAGATTGTTGTGTTGTAGGTTTGTGGTTGTGTTTGGTTAGAGTTTGAGGGGTGTATGCAGAGGGGTGAAACTGCTAGTGGATTGGTTAATTGGTGTTGCTGTCTGGAACTGCAGAGTTAAATTTCAATATTCTCTTCACGAGGGGTGCAGGAGTGTCTCTGCCTCTCTGTCCTGATCTGTGCCGTCCGATACTTACAGTCCATTTCACACACGGCATCCACTCACATTCAGAACGTTACCCAAGTTCGGCCTCGGCCATCTATGTGACACCTGTCTATATGCGGGGCAGGTAGGCGTTTGTGTGTTGCTTCAAATCTGGCCCAAAGAGCACCCCCAATCCAGTCAGCGCACAGCGACGACTAGCCATGGTCACTCCATCCACACGCGGCGGGTGGCCGGCACCCACCATGCCACTCACCGCCCATGCATGCCACCGCTCACACCACGACTAAGAAAACCGTATCTTATGCATCCTTGAAGAGATGCCAGAGGAACTCATCGAAAGAATATGATAAGGAACAAGAAGGAGGAGCTAGTGACGTCACAAGAAGCAAGCATGATGCACGGGCTGGCTGAAGAGAATGCATGGACCCTATACAAACTACTGATGTCGAAGTTAAGAATCGAGTAAACTTTCATATGCAAAAATAAGAAGATTGCACTGTGTGACGCACTGCCGAAAATGCAAGTTGTTTAATAACTACAGATACAGCAACGTAAGTAGACAAAGTGATAATAGAATCTGGCTATATGTAGTGAATAGACTGCTATTGAAGCGCCATTGTATAGGAAGCTGGACATTAGTTTCATGAATTTTAGTAAACTCAAACCCATGGAGAAAGAAGGCTGAGGGCTGTGTCGGAGTAAGAATTATCTGAGATCGCAGGCTTGGAAGGTGCTGTTTGGCCTGTGTCAAAAGGTAGCAGCCAGGGCCGGCATGCCAAGTTGTATTCAACTAAAACATTTAAATGCTGCAAAATGGACCAAATCATGGTCTCCAGTCACGTGAGCTAAGGGTGGAAATAGTGTTGTACTTGGCATCCTAGAAAAACGATTGCTCATGCTCATACTCCCTTATATTCCCAGAGACAAGAATACACTGCAAGGCCAAGTTCCAAGACAATCTGCATGGCAGAAAGCATGGGTGATGAGACGATGGGCTAATTGGGTGGGGAGGTAAAGTCGAGTCCATCTCCTGGCACCTCGGTATGAGCCTACGTGCTGCTAAGTAAACCGAATGTTTCAGACATGGCACGAGCGTGCCAGCCAATTCTAGAGGGTAGTATAACAAAGGGCCTTATAGGTTGAAGTCAATATTATACTGTGTACCTAATAAAATTGAGGATGACAAGCACTAGAGGTGGGCAAAAGATGTCGCCCTGACAGTAGAGACCCAATCACAACCCAACCCCTTATAGAAAATATACTTCGATGTCCCCTTGCCCCATCACAATCCCTCGTAGGTTTCTTGTATTTGCCACGTAGTACAACGTAACGCATGACAAGTTTTTACTATATAATTGTGATTTTTTTAATGAAATGTATGAGAGCTCGAGCGAACGACCGTTGAAACTCCCTGTTTTAGACAATTGATATTAAAACAGAAAAGTTTGCCATCTTCCTGAGTTGGTTTGATTATTTGGTGTCAGTTATTCTGCATCCACTGCATGCATGTTGCCAAAAGGGTTCCAAGCTCAATACTGTATTGAAGAGCTCCCAACCAAAGCAAAAGCATCTCAGAGGAAACATTCTGCACCCAATGTGAAACCATACTATGCTGAAGAGCTCCTCCCCACCCAAAGCAAAAGCAATCAATCTGATCAGCGAGCACTCCCCTTCCCTCTCCAAATGGAGACCTTACTAAAGACAAAGCCCACCTCAGCTGAATCAAGAGCCCCATCACCCCAAAACACATAACAGCCAAAACAAGAGCACCCCCAATACAAACCAATACCACCTAAAACAACCAGGAGCTACCTACACATACCAAGGGCTACACCAATAAGAGATATGTCTGTGGATGGGGGATGCCTACCCGCTACGTGAAGTGCTACCCAGAAGTAGTATATGGGAGGATTCCATTGAGCTCCCATATGTGTGGATGTAATAAAAGTAAGACAGGCTCACAGTCCATGTGTTTACCCCAAGAAGCTAGTTATCCATTTGTCACTTCAACTTCCCAAGTCGAAGCGAGGGTCGAGTGACCCCCCCTCTTATGGGCCTTTGCCATTATCCAGGACTGATAGCCTCCCATATGCAAATGTCTCAGGTCGGAAAAGTTAGGCCTGTTCCCAACCACCTGCACCCCCTCCAAAAATGATTATGCTGGTATGGATCCTCATAGGAAGAGAAGGGGATACGCTGCAGCTGCCAAAAAACGTGTTGCCAGAACCATGTATGCTTCAGTACAAGCTTAAGATCAGGCAATGCTCACCCAAAAGAAAGCAACCAGAGAGATTGGCATCAGTGCTGCGGAGCCACTTCACTTCAAAGTCGCAGACTCTCATTTTAAGACCTCAGAAGGAATTGCACAGCCCCCAGTTAGCAAACATTACCAACAAGGAGGTAACAATCAGGCACAACAGGGAACACTGATTAAAAGATGGGGAGCACCTGGTAAGAAGCAAACGGTAAAAGGGAATAACAAAGTTACTCACCAGTGTGGCTATCGTACTCCTAGTCCACAGTCCCCTTTCATCCATACATCTGGGACATTCCATCCATCGGGATGGGACCAGAGCACCTTTGAAGCATAAAAAATGTTTTGTCCTTTTATTTATACGCGGGGCCGCCGCACGTGACCGTAACCTTGCCTTCCTGAGCTCCGCCCCGCGCATCACCTGACAGTCATTTTCTATTACCAAAGTTGAAGGACCATTAGCAAAATAGGGACGGGGCAGGCGTATGGAGGAAAGGGGACTATGGACTAGGAGTAAGGTAGTCCCTACGGTGAGTAACTTTGTTATACTCTTACACCCCGTCCCCTTTTTTCCATACTTTTGGGAGATTCCCAAGCACTGACCAAAGAAACGGATTGATGGAAATTTGCCTTACTGGAACATGTTCTTAAGAACTGCCTAGCCAAACTGGGCATCAGCCCGGGAGCTCAGGTCAAGACAATAGTGTCTGCAGAAAGCCGAGGGAGAAGCCCACGTAGCAGCCTTGGCTACGGACACTTAAGGAATATATTTCTGGAAGGCAACAGCAGCCGTTTTGCCACAGACCAAATATGCATGAATGCCTCTTGGGGCTGAAGGCCTTGAATTGTATATGCCTATGAGATGCATGAGGCGATCCAGCATGAGAAACGCTTTTGAAGCCGGCTTCCCCTTTGGGTCCCCGAAAGTAACAGAGTTGTGCGGAACTTCTACGTTTGCTTGTTCTGTCAAGTTAAGAGCTCTTCTGACATCCAGGTTATGTAGAACCCTTTCCACATCCGAAACTGGGTTCGGAAAGAAAACTGGTAGGGATATGAACAGATTAATGTGGAACTCAAACAATTTTTGGAAGGAAAGAAAGATGAGTGTGAAGCACAACCTTATCCCTGTGAAAGGTCAAGAACGGGTGTTCGACAGAGAGCTTAAAACTTGCCTATTCTTCTTGCAGATGTTACTGCAATCAAGAAGGCCACTTTCCAGGAGAGAAGATTGAGCTCTGTAGCCATTGGTACAAATGGCTTGTGACACAAAGCGGTAAGGACCACGTTTCGATCCCATTTTGGGTGAGGAGGCCGGATCGCCAGAGAGTCAGAGAAATGCCTCTCGATTACTGTGTTTGTCAGAGAAAAAGAGCAATTATCTCTAGAAAGATAAGCTGCAATGGCGGACAGATATGTTCTGCACGATAAGCCGTGGATGCCAGAGGCTGCAAAAACATATATAAAAGACAAGACACAGTCAACAGAAAGCCATTTACTTTTGTACTGCGCTCTTGTAGAAGGCTTACGTGCCTCCTGCATTATGACCGCGTGGGTTGAACTGCCATTTTGTCACCGCCTGAAGTGATCTGTGTCACATGTTTTAGTGAGACCATTGTCAGCAGAGGGATTGTAGGGGCTATGTAATCAATTTTAGCCCTCCGACAGGGAACCTCAGCAGAGCCGGTACTAGCAGACCTGGGGTGCTTTGCAGCCCCTTTAGTTTCTGCAGAAGAAATAGCGCTAAGTGAGGGAACCTTGGCAGGGCCGGTGCTTGAAGACCTAGGGCCTTTGCCCTCCTTCTATGCCCCCTCAGCAGGACCCGGTACAACCACAAGGTTGTTTGTGGTAAAGCTTAGGGTCACGCCCAGTAGCCAGAGCTCCTAAATGGAGCTCCTCGATCCCGCTGGTCCTTGAAAGAGCCCCTGATTGGGGATCCTCTGGGTTTTACCATGGTATTTTTAGTCACTTGACAGGAAACCTCGAGACTAGGCTCATTACGTTTAGTCCCAGACTGAGAAACCTCAGGAATCACTCCGGTTTAAGCAGCCCCAAAAGCGTTGGGCTTAGTCTTAGCCTCCAGATGGGGAACCTCGGAGGAAAATATGGTGTTTGTGGTCCCATTTGATCTTCTGTGAAGGTCTGTCACGCCTCCAGATGAGACGATATACGTCCTCCCACCGGAGTCTCGTGTACCGATGGAAAACATAATTTGGATGACTTATCAGGGGCGAGACCACCTGTTGCCAAAGAGGAGGCTGATGACCGAGAGAAAAACAGGCCACTTCGTCTTTGCTGACTGCGCCAAGGTGCACCAGAGGAGCCTTCTGCCCAGCGTGCTCGACACTCCTGAAACCCTCTGAAACCTGAGGACGACATCCGATTCCCCAACCTCAACGTATAGGCCGCTTTAGCTGGGGGTTTGGCAAGGACCGACAAAGATTTAGCCGTTTGCGTGCTTGCCTTAGTTTTATTGAGTTCCTCATGGGTGGAGAAGTCAAACAGCTCTTTACCTTCTAAGGGAAGATCAAATACTTTACACCGAACCTCCTTTGAGAACTTTGTAGCATGCAACCATGCTTGGCGGGTGAGGTCTACTCCAACCATAAAGCCCCAAGCAGAAGTGTCTACATGATGGGCCGCTGCCTCCAGCAGGTTCCGACCCAAAACTTTGGCATCTGATAGGCGCTCTTTAAAATCTTCCAGCCTGTCCTGAGGGATATATTCCTGAAATTCGGGAAGCTCCTACTAGAGCTTGAGATTTGCCACTGCAAGAATTACTTCGGTATTCGCCTTGCGCAGCTGAAGACCAGAATTGTAAAATACACATTTTTTTACCCCCAATGGCGTCAAGAAGTTTGTCCTCTTTGGACAGGACCTGAGAGGCAGCCATAGAGGACGTTGAGGATGGCTTATACTGGAGTGTAGCTGCTGCCACCACCGTTGATGAGGGGGGGTGGACATGCAGTCAAGGGTATGTCTTCTAAAGAGTCTAGCTTGTAGCAAGCGTCAATTTTCCTATTTACATGCTTTCCCTGAATGAGGTTTTTCCCCCAGACCATGCAGGCTTCAGCAAGCACATCCTTTTGAAGTAAAGGCCTGTTCACTCCTGTGTTGTAGGAGTTAAGGCTCCTGAAAGTACACCTTCTTGTGGACCTGGGTGCTCGGGTCTCGGAATAGGTTAGGAGGGGGCCCCACCGGAAGAGGAGGGAGCCCCACCGGAAGAGGAGGGGCGGCACTACCGTTACCTGCTGAGGGGATGTACGAGCCGGCTGCAGATCGAGAGGCTTAGGATACATTTCTTTGAAAAGATCCTTAAAAGTATGCCTTCATTGGGTCATTGTGCATAAGGGCCTAGAATTTGCCAAAGAACGTAGAACGTGTCCTCAGAGGAAGGTTCAGGCACAGGAGTGGGTAGAGGGTGCTCTGGAGGGGGCATACCCCCAGGATTGTAAAGAGGCTGGTTGCCAGGATGGCCCTACACCAACTGGATCCATTTAGACTAAAGGAGCGGATGCAGGAGGGAGTGAGACTGAGTGTGGCAGCGGAAAGCGAGCACGTCAATCCATTGGAGGGCGGAAAGGATTCCTATTGTCCACATTCTGTGGAAAATGCTGCTCGGCCCCAAATATAGGCCACTCTGCACCAGCAGTTGAGAACGTTGGTGGGGAAAAAGCGCATCAAAATGGCCGCCTCAGACCGCGTGGGTTGAACTGCCATTTTGTCACTGCCCGAGGTGAACTCCATCACAGGTATCAGTGAGGCCATTGTCACCATAGGGTTTTCAGGGGCTTTTTCTAATCCATTTTAGCCTAGCGACAGGGAAACTCGGCAGAGCCGGTACTGGAAGATCTAGAGTGCTTTTGAGCTCCTTTGGTTTCTGCAGAAGAATTAGCCCTCAGTGAGGGAACCTCGGCAGGGCCGGTACTTGAAGACTTAGGGCCTTTGCCCTCCTTCAGCCCCTCAGCGGGATCGGTTCGACCACAAGACTGTTTGTGGGAAGGCTTAGGGTCACCCGCCAGAGCCCTCAGAGCAGGCCCTTTGATATTGCCGTTTTTAAATATAGCCCCTTGTTGGGGGATCCTCAGGGATAACCCCAGTGCCTTTACTCACTGTACAGGAAACCTCGAGACTAGGCTCGGTACATTTAGTTCCAGACTTGTAAACCTCAAGAATAACCCCACTCAAAACAATCCCAGAAATGTTGGGCTTACCCTTAGCCCCCAGATGGGGAACCTCGGATGAATATCCGGTCTTGACAGCCCCTTGACAGGGGGCTTCGAAGCAAACTCCAGAATACAGGTTAGATCCCTTTCGGGACACCTCAGGGAGAACACTGGTACCAGAGTCACTTGTGTCCCTCCTGGAACCAGAAGACCCTGGGAAGGAGTCCCCTGGCGGTGGTACCCTAAAAAGGAAGGAACTTGCTGCTAGCTTCTTTTTCCAGTCTTTGAACTGCTGTAAATGTGGAGAAGGCATCCTTTGGAACACCTCCTCCTACCTGGCGAGCCAAGGCTGGAGTGCCCGGTCGGAGAGGCAGTCACAGTAGAAGCAAGAGTCCCACTGATGTCCCGGGCCCAACCACTGCAGACAGATAAATGGGGATCCGCCCTCGCGAATCGACATTTGCACGATGCACAGGACACGAATCGCAGACACTTCAGCATAGATGGAGTAAAGAAGACAGTTGAACCGGAGCAGGAAGATGAAGGACAAGGGAACAAAATGAAAAATTCCCTATGATGCAAGTGTGTCAGACCCCGGGGAGAAACTTACTGCAGGGTGATGCGCAGGGCAAAGCTCACAAAGGCAAGACTACGGTCACGTGCAGTGGCCCCGAGTAAAAATGCTTCAAAAGTGCTCCGGTCCTGTCCCGATGGATGGAATGTCCCACAAGTATGTAGGAAAGGGGATGGGACACAGGAGTATATGCTGTTAAGGACCTAGCAATTGGGGATTAACCGATCAAGTGTGTTATTATGGTTCCATGTAATAATGTCCCCTCAAAAATATCGCCATGCAAAAATGTAGCCGAAAAATTGCGGTTTTTTGTGGGGACATTATTGCATGGAACATTCGGGGGACACCACCGCAACCCCCAAACCCTTTTTTTTTATTTTTTGCTGCCCCTGTCCCTATATATATGGTCACCCATATAATATCGCCAGGACCTTTTCCCGGCAATATTATATTAGGCGACCATATATATGGGGATAATATTACCTGATACCGTTATTATGTAATCGCCCTACTCAAGGAGGCTTTAAAATGGCTCATGCTGCTGCAGAATAGGGTGCCGACCAGGCTACCAACCAGACGGTAGATAGAGGAGTTGAAGAGCCTCAGGGAAGGAGCTTTCTGGTGGCTGTATCTCAAGACACTGGGAGGCATGAGTTTAGGAGAAAAGGCCCAGGCCCTTTTAAAAGCTCTCTCTCAGACACTGGAAGAGACTAACATAAGGGAAGAAGTCCAGAACATTCTTAGAGGTATATCTCAGAATACTGAGAGGGACCACCTTGGCGGAAGAAGTCCAGAGCCTTGTGAGAGCTATATCTCAGACATTGGGCGGACATGATTTAGAAAGAGCCAAGAGGCTCCAAAGGGATATATCTCTGGCACTAGAAAAGGCAAGACCCAGAAAAGGACCTGACGACATGGTGGAGTCTCACAGGTTGACCCAGATCGGCGGCCCACGGCTGGTGGGTTTAACGTCACAGCCTTATTGAAACGCTAAGCAATGGAGTTCTTTCCACTTGGATGTTCCTCCCATGTAATTCCTCATCTTTTGATATCTCCTTTCCAGCATTAGAAAACATTTTTCAGCAGAGGGCGCTGTGCGTTGATCCCGTCAACTCGATGTCCCTCGAGGGCCTCCATCTCAAGGTCGACGTCATCATCAGTATATATAGCACACGCAGCGACTGCCGTCCCCTGTTTTCCTTTCAGGAATTACACACGAGTATCATACTGTATCAGACTTTAAAAGTGCGTATAAATGTAATACCTGGAAATTCTACACCAGGGTAGGCTGGGAGGGGCATACGTGGGAACATCCAGTCGAAATAACATTACATGGGGTAAGTAACTTGTTCTTCAAATGTGTCCTCCCACGTATTCCTCATCTAGACCCCAAAGCAGTGCTGGTATTGGAGGCCGGAGTAAGAATTTTCAGAATATTAGTCATAGACTGAATGAAAGACTGCCTTCCCAAATCGTCCTTCCTGAGATGAAGAGGGCTCTAGACAGTAATGCTTTACAAAGGTATGGATGGTAGACCAAGTGGCTGACGCACAGATGTCCCTTATTGGCATCCCTCGTTGTAGGGCAGAAGATGTTGACATGCCCCTCGTAGAATGGG
Source organism: Ambystoma mexicanum (assembly GCF_040938575.1). Lineage (NCBI taxonomy): Eukaryota > Metazoa > Chordata > Amphibia > Caudata > Ambystomatidae > Ambystoma > Ambystoma mexicanum. Next base: position 4,533,570 of record NC_090929.1, on the reverse strand, counting down.
CCCTTAGGCCTTCTGGAGGGTCTTTCCCAGATAATCTATAGCATTCTCCAATGCTCAGAATAATCCATCTAGATAGGGTTTGTTTCGTTAGTGCTAGTCCTAATTTATGACCAGTGTATCCGATGAAGAGCTGATCACCTTTGTGAATGTTCGCCATTTGCGAAATATAGAAACTCAGAGCTGCTCTTGGGTCAAGTCTATATAGCCTCCTCCTCATTTCCAGGATGAGGGGGCAGGTAAAAAGTTGGTAAACCAATGTTTTGAGATACAAGGAAACAAAGGTTTTACCTTAAGAACAACCTTGTCTCAATAAAAAAAAACAGTAAAAAGGGGTTTACAAGATAACGCCTGGAACTCGCTCACCCTGTGGGCTGATGTTAGAGCTACTAGTAAAATGGTTTTAAATGTCAGAAGTTTTAATGGACATGAATGAAGAGGCTCAAAAGGAGCACACAAAATGTTTTATAACAAGATTCAAATCCCAAACCAGGGCTTGAAAAGGAGTTGGGGGGGAAACACATTGGTGAGCCCCTTGAGAAATGATGCGGTTTAAGGAATTTTAAAGTTTGACACTTTCTTGAAAGAGTGTATATAAATTGAAAGCGCTGCCATCTGCAAAGTCCCAATCCTTTTATCTCAACCTTGCAGAAACCATGCGTGAAGGAAGAGTGTCTTGACCTCTGGATAGAGAACCCGACCCTCCTCTCACGAGAGAAGGTCTTCTCGAAGGTCTGACATCTTGACTGATAAATGAGACCACTGAGTCCTGAGGGCCCACTGGAGAGATGTCGTTCTCAGACGTGCCTCTGGCACCAGGAAAATGCAGGATGCCATGAGGCCAAGCATCCTTAGAAAATCAAAGTCCGGAAGATGCTGGGCACTCTGGAATTTGGTGACCATCTGCAAAATGTGTTGAGCCCTCACCTCGGGTGATGTGGCTTTCCCTGAGGATGCATCCAGGACCACTTCGATGAACTGGAGTCTTTGTGGTGGTATCATGTTGGACTTCTCGAATTTGAGAGAGAAGCCCAGTCTATGGAGAGTGTGGCAGGGGATGCTGAGATGTCCCTGGGCTTGTTCGGGAGAACGGGCTCTGATCAGCCAATCGTCCACGTAGAGGTAGACGTGAATCCCCCCTCTTCTGAGACTCGCTGCCACTACCGCCATCAGTTTGGTAAAAACCCTTGGGGTGGAGGTCAGCCTGAATGGCTGGACTTCAAACTGATCATGATAACCACTAATTGCGAACTCCAAGTACCTTTTGTGCATCCCAAAGGTCCAATGACACCAACCAATCCTGCAGCTTGAGGGCCTGAAGGATCTGAGAAAGGGTAACCATCTTGAACTTGTCCTTCCTGAGGAACTTGTTCAAGTATCTCAAGTCCAAGACGGGTCTCAATCCCCTGTCCTTCCTGGGGATTAGAAAGTATGGGGAATACCACCCTGTGTTCCATTCCGATACAGGTACTGGTTCTATAGCGCCTTTCTCTAGAAGGCTCCACATTTCCTGCACAACGAACAGATCTGAAGTTTTGAGTGAGTGGTTCCCCGGTGGATGGTACTGAGGCCTTTTTATGAATGGGAGACAGTAACCCTGGGGTACAGTTTCTAATACCCAAGCGGGCTACAGTTCTAATGCCCAAGCATCTGAAGTAATGCACCGCCATTCTTGCAGATGCTGAGACAGTCTGCCTCCCACTGGGTTCTTGTGGATTAAGACCTCACAGAGGTTTGGAGGCGACTGGAACAGTGGCTGATGGTAAAGCAACCGCTGTTTGAGTGGATTTAGTACCTCTCCCTCATCCATCACGAGGGAATCTTCTTTGGCCTCTATGACTAGCCTGTCCCCTCGCTCCACCAACTGACAAATAGAAGCGAGAGGACCTACGCCTCCAAGAAGATACACTGGGGTAAGATTGTTGTGGCTGTCAGATTGCGACGGTAAGTGATTTTGCCGCTGCCGCCTTAGAGGCCTGCAGCTTCTCCAGGCTTTCGTCAGCCTTGCTGCCAAACAGTTGAGAGCTGTCAAAAGGCATATTGAGAAGTCTGGACTGCACGTCCGGTGCAAATCCTGACTTTCTCAGCCACGCAAATCAATGGTACAGTACTTGTCACCATGCATCTACTGATGTTGTCAGCAGTAGGCAGACCTGACTGTAGAGACTCGCACATAGCCTCTTATATTAGCCGTGAAGCCATCTCTTTCTTCCCCCTCGGGAATGTGGTCAGCCGCCATTGCTATACAATCCCACAGGGTTAATGTGAATTTTGTTAAGGCGCAAGTGGCACGTGCAGATTTCAATGCCATGCTTCCCGCAAAAAAAAATTATCTTCCTCGCCCAAATGTACACTGACTTATCGTCTCAGTCAAGAGGGATAGCGGGATATGCGGCCTGTTTGGAAGAGGATGTCGCCCCCTGAACCACCAGGCTTTCTGGCGTGGGATGCTTTGCCAAATATTCAGGGTCCCTGCTAGATGGCCTATACTTTTTTGTGAGGTTTGTGTTTATCTCAGCAATTGTCTCAGATGTCTCCCCAATTTGTCTTAACCCTTTTTTGAAGGGCAACGTGAAAAGGAAGGGTTGGATCCTTTTGCAGACCATGGTGCAGGATATCTGTTAAATCGTCCTGCTCAAGAGGGGAAGCAGGCCTGCTCCAACCTAGAAAGTCAACCACCCTGGTCATGAGATGCCTGGAGGAGGCTTCTGTGTGGTATAAAGGGTCTGGGTTTGCAAATTCCAATTCAGTTGATGTCCCCACACCACTGGCTGTTTGGAGGCTCTCATACAAGTCCTTCATCTTGGACTCTTCTGACCCCAGGGCCTCTGGCAAGGGTACCAAACGTCAGGCCAAAGGGTGGAGTGTCCCCATCAGAAGGTTCATGCTTTTCATAAACTAATGATAAAGATTTGAAGAAATCTTTTCTCAGTGCAGATGTGTATGTTTTCTCCACCTGCTTAGCTAAAGGCGTCAACGGCTTTGAGCCAGTCATCGACGGTTGCTCTGAGATCAATGGCGTGAACGTTCGACGCCAACAACATAGACGACCTCGACACTGATGGTGTTGAGGATGCCTTTTTTGCGGACAACGCCCTCGAAGGACTAGACCCTTGACTCGAAGGAGTCTAATGAAATGTCATAGGGTCGAGGCTTCGATGGCTCTCGCTGGGTCGATGGCTTACAACCCGGGCTCGAGGGTGTGCAGGATTTTGCCTTCCCTGTGTTGCCTTTATGCAGCATGCCAGAGAATGGCTACTGTCCTTGTCATTCGAGGGGGCCAAGGCCTCGTCAAATATCTTTAACATCTCTCTCCAAAACTCTTCCCATTTGGCAGGAGTAGAGGCTTTGGTTGGACATGACATTCTCCCAGGAGAGGAATGACTAGAGGACGATGGAGATCTGTAAAACATCTATTATGACTTCTAGTCGAAGACGAATAATGGCGAGACCCACTCCTGGTGCAAGATCTTTTTTGGAAGATTTTCTCTGAGGAGAGTCTCCTCTCAAACTCGTCAGAAGATCAAATTTTAGATTGGGATGAAGGGGATTTCGAGGAGGTCCTACCCGCCGCTAACTTCCCTTTATGCTCTTTTAGAGCCTTAGCGGTCATTGCCTGATGGGAGTCCCAATCAGCCGTACGATGCTCCATGCCCAGACACCACAGACGCACTCGATGAGGGTCAGTGATCGACATTTTGGCACCGCAATCGAGGCATTTCTTGAATCCGGTCTTTGGTGTCGATAAAGCTGACGAAGAAATTCTCTCGATTGGCGTAGTTTTTATTTTAAAAAACGAAGCGTGCCGGAATTCTTTTGACGTGATAGCTGCACCGGAAAAAGCCAATGGCCGCTGCACGTGCTATATATACTGGTGATTACGTCGACCTTAAGACAGAGGCCCCACCCAAGGGACTTTGAGTCGACGGGATCGAAGTACAGCGCCCTCTGTTGAAAAAGCTTTTGCCGAAGCAGCTGAAGCTGGAACAAAAGATGAGGAAGTGGTGAGCGTGCAACTGCAGGTGAGGGGGGGTAAAGGGCCCAAGGGTTAGGGGAGTGATAAGAGTATGGCAGGTGGACAGTGGCAGCGGAATGCAGAGTGTGCAGGTGAAAGAAAGTCCACAAAGTGCTAGGAACTGTGCTGGAAGGGCTCAAGGGATGCAGGCCCTGCCAGGATAGTGTAGGGGGAGGGATGCTGGTAGGGCAAGTGCAAAAAAAGGGGGGTGGGGGGGAGTGTCAGGGGAGACCAAGTGCGGGGGTAGACTGGTCGAAGAGGGCCTGGTGCCCTGTATGAATCAGAAGGAACCAGGCAGCCAGACAAAATGAGGCAGAGGGGGACATTAGCAGGGGAGGGGGAGAGGGAAGAAGGAAGAGAAAAGGAGGGTCTTGAGAAGATTTCGGAACTTAAGAAGATCCGGCTCAAGTCTGAGTGGCAGGGAGGGCATTCCAGAGGGCGGCACCTGCGGAAGAGAGAGATCTACCCCCACTCTATACTTGGAAAAGCGTCTGATATGCAGAGAGGTGGAGCTAGAAGACCAAAGGGCTCTAGCAGGGGTATTTAGGATATTTACGGAATTTAGGGAGAGAGAGTTGGATGTAGTAGAGTCCCAGGCTCCAGAAAGCCTTGTGGATGATGCAGAGGGTCTTGAACTTGATCCTTGCAGTAATCTGGAGCCAGTGGAGAGATTTTAGGAATGGCTGGAGGGCTGGAGTCTCTGGGCTTGAGGTCAAGGAGAAGTCTTACAGTCCTATTCTGGATTAGTTGAAGTGGGCAGAGGGGGGATTTGGGCAGATTGAGGAAGAGGCTGTTGCAATAGTCCAGTCTAGAAAGGACCAGAGCTCTGGAAACATTGAGTTTCTGGGGGAAGGTGAGAAAAGGGAGAACACCTCAGGTGTAGCTGGCATTGTGCCTTCTTGGCAAGGTCTGTGATTGTGAGGAGATGACACCAGGGTTTTTTGCCTTACAAGAGGTTGGCGGGGGGGGGGGCATAGAGGACAGCCAGAGAATAGGGGAGGAGGAGAGAGCTGGGGTCCCAATGAGAAGGATCTCCGTCTTACTGGCATTAAGGCAGAGGTCATTGACTGCTATTCAGGCATGGTGTGCTGCCAGACGGGCGGGAATGAGAGAAGAAGAGGAGGCAAGCTTGAAGGAGAGCTGTGTGTCTTCTGCATAACACTGATGTGAGGAGAGAAGGCGCAGATCAAATGGCCTAGATGCTGAAGAGCCACGACGAGAGGATAGAGCCGTGAGGGACGCCGCAGGTGGAGAGTGTTATGGAGGAGAGAAAAGGGCACAGTTGAACCTGGGAAGGTCGGTCATAAAGGAAGGAGGTCAACCAGTCCAGTGCCACGTCTGTGATGCCAATGGTATCACAGAGTCGGTTTATAAGGGTGGCCTGATTGGCCATATCAAAGGCAGAGGAAAGGTCAAGAAGGATGAGAACGGAGGGAGAGTTGGAATCAGTCGTAAGGGGTGTTCAGGAGGGTCGTTTCAGTGCCTCTGGCTGCTCTGAAGCCAGACTGGTGTTCGTGGAGACAAACAACACATTCAGTTTGGTGAATCAGCTGGGAGATGACCAGCTTCTACATGGGTTTGCCCAGGAACGGGGCAATGGAGATAGGGCGGTAGTTAGTCAGACAGGAGGGGTCGGCAGAAGGCTTGAGGAGAGGGTTCACAAGGGAGTGCTTGGGGGGTGACGGGAAGGAGCCAGTGGCAAAGGAGTGATGGCAGAAATCAGTCAAAACTGGAACAAGGGAGGCAATGTTTTCCTTTATGGTTTTGGAGGAGCAGGGGACCACCTGTTCGGAGGAGACTTTCATATAGAGGAAGTGTCTAGAGACCTCATCCAGTGATATGGGTGAGAGTAGGAGGGAAGGGGAAAGGGGGGTCAAGGGAGGCCTGGGAGCGGGTGAGGGAGAAGGGAGGGGTGTAGAAGTGCAGAGGGTCAGGGATGGCAGAGGAGAAGTGGAGACTGCAATAGGATTGGCTATTTCCTCGCAGATTTTGAACAATTCAGTTGTATTGTTAGTGGCCCCAGAGATGCAGGCTTGGATATGGGCCTCCTTCGAGCGGATGGCGAGTGATATTGCCTCTATTTGAGTAGGACACCTGGGGAAGGTCAGTATCCCCACATATAGGCTTTTGATCAAGTTAACCCATCCTGACATCTCACAGACAGTGACCTTTATAAGGCTCAAAGTGATCGCACCACCCCCCACCTATGAAATCAAGAAGCGTTTCCCCACCCATCTCTACAAAGTAACCAATTTTGTTGAAAAATAAATTTGACCCTTTTGTTCTGTGGTCCAATGTCATATACAAAGAGATCAATCCAAACACCAACCCATCAACCTCAAAAGGAGCAGCCCAAACCAACCACCAACCCCATCCAAAACCAAACCCCCGAAGCAAATCCAATTGTTGCAATCCAATACCAAACCCATCCAAACCAACAATAGTATATATAGAACAAGAGCCCATCCAAACACTAACTCATTGAACAATTATAATTCTTTTGTAACACGCTTCATACCGGAGACCGGTTTCTTAGCGCGAGGCCAGGATCCAAAACTATGTTGCGCTGCATTGTCTTGCTTCCAAGACAAATATGTTTTGCCCCTCAGCTATCCTCCCAACAGAGCAAAACCTACACAGCAGTCTAAAGTCAAACCAATCCAAACCAATAGCTGCATACAAATCAAGCACTCTATCCAAATAGCAACCAATTCACTCTCATCAGGAGCTCCCGAAAAACAAATGGCCCCATCCAAAATCCTAACGCCCCTCATGGAAACCCAATCCTTGCAATCCAAACCGGCAGCTGTATATAAACCAAGAGCCCCACGCCAACAGCAACTCATCCATCCTGTGAGAAACATGAATGTGTCTTACTTATCTGTCATCCAGGTGGCCAGGACATGGCCATCACTATTGCATCCAGTTGTTGGGGTGGACTAATAAGGGAGGATCAGCTGGATGAGGGATCCTCGGGGAGTGGTAGTGTGGCACAAAAGGTTGAGAGGCGGTATCCCTTTACTTGTGACACCATTTCCCCATCTGCCTAGTCGGATACGTAGAAACTCTAACCCCTCACCTCCACTCACGATTCCAACAAGAATACTTTCACACAGCATGAAGTTCAACAGACTAATACCTGTGCCGTCTATCTGACATGTTGCAAGACAAGGGTCAGGCAGAGTCAGGCAATTACTGACAACTACACACACCCGACAACCCTTTCCCTTCCCCATAGGGATAAAAGGCGGAGCACAAGAACTAATTCAGAGCACAGCTGAACGCACGAGGATGCAACCATTCCAGGACAGCAGTTCAAACGGAGGAGAAAGGCGTTGAGACCTGAAAAGATGTCAAGGAGGGAGTTGCCCTTGCCCTTTTCAACCCAGACCCGCAAAGCCTTCAATGAAAGATAAGTAAGTAATAGCAGGAATCGGAGCTGGCCGGTGGTGCCACGGAAGTCAGCGGTACAGGGCACCCTCCCGCACTGATTGCCAGGGCAGGGAGACCTGGTGGCCATTGAGGTACCGTCCTTGACTCCAGTGGAAAAAGGAACTGCCAAAGAGTTCAACACAGCAGGTGAGTCGGAGGAAGCCGATAGTCAACCGGCTTGTGCTAGGCTCAAGGTTGCAAGTAGCAACAGTAAGAAGATAAAATAGACAAGAGGTCTTATATGAACAATCAAACTGGGTACCAGAGGCATAGTGGTCCAGCACCACATGGGCATTCAGTCGAAGATCTCAGGCTGGTGCCCCTCTCCTGAACAAAAAGACTAATTGTTGATAATTACAAGTAAAGGAAACTACAAGTACCAAGAAGCCACAGTGAAGGCCAGTATAATCGTTTAAGGCGGTCATACAGGGGTCGAGCCAAAGCCCTTGTACACTTGAAAGCTCTTGACACATTTCAGAGGTTATGCTATTGTAGAACTGGCGCGTGCACCCGGTTGAGGGGAACACTGTGTGAACTTTGATGGTGTAAAGCCCACATTTGCCGTAAGCCAACAGAGCGGCCAAGCGAGAGTAGATCGCCCATCGGAAGGCTCGGTTTACATTGGCAAGCACTCTGGTTGGTCGGAGCCCGGACGAGGTGGACCACTATGAACATTGAGTGATTGTTAAATACGTTAAGACTTATGATTATTATAGTAGAAGAGAAAAGATAAATAAAGCGAACTGTGTTACTGTAACAAATGTGAACCCGACCGAGGGCTTGAAGCCTGACTGGGGGCTAAGGGAAAGCCGGACTGGGGGCTTCAAAGAAAGCCTGACTGGGGGCTGGAAAACCAAGGTAAGTGAATTCGACATAGTGTTAAAACACCCAAGAACATTGTGACAACAAGTGTGAACCCGACTGAGGTATGTCCACAGTGAGTAGTTGGTCTGGACCCGACTGAGGGATGTTGACAATTGAGAGAAGGATCGGCACCCGACTGAGGGGGATCCAAGGGTGACAGTATTCACCTTGCGTAAAGATTACTTGAAGGAACTTTTGTATTGTTGTTTTGACGTATCAGGCCCTCTGAAGCAAAAGACTTTACACGAGACAAGACTTAAGCACAGAAAGCCGTGATACTGGAAAAGGAACTGTAACTTTGTGATGGAGATGCCCAGGAGTTTGCCGTGTTCAGGAATCCCTCCTTGTGCCGTGTTAAAAACGTGGAGAAGGGAGACCCCAGCCATAACAACCTGACTTATTATTTTGTGAACACTTCATTTCTTGTGAATAGTATCTGACACCTTTTTGTAGCCTAGTGGTAAGGATTGACAATATTTTATTTTAGTATAGGCCCTTTTTATTTGACTAGTTTACACTAGGACTGTATTATTATTATTTGATGGTCGTAGCTTGCTCCCATCTTAGATTTAGGTTGAGATTAGATGTTTATCTCACCCATTTTATAGTTTAATGAACACCCTTGAACTATGATCATGTGTGTCTGTCTTGTTTTGATGCCATGCCTTCCTTACAATCCCCACCAGGAGCCCACAACAGCAAAATAAAACTATACAAATATCTGTATATAAACAGAGCAACCCCTCCACCCCCGCCAGGAGTCCACCACCCAAACTAAATCTACCCAGCAGTCTAAATAAAACCAAAGCAGTTCAAACCGCATACAAACTAAGAACTCCATCCAAACACCAACCCATTTGCTATCATTGTGATGCACCCTCCCAAACCAATCTTACCAAGGAGACTAAATACAAAACCATCCAAACCAAGAACTGCATATGGTCTAAAACCGCTTCCTGCAAATAAAGCATGGACACCTAGAGATTGGAGTGATTTACAAAAACAAATAGTACATGAATATGATCAAAAAGATACTGTATTAGAAAACATTGTTGAAACCCATCCAGTTTGTAAACACAGAACTCAGTGTCAAAAAGGTAGTTTAGTGGAACATCATATTGTGAGTTGTGTGAAAAACCTGAGAGTGTTCCAGGGAAGGGCTGGTGCTCTCAGATCCCAACCTTCGGGGTGGACGAGCGAGGAAGGATCACCTGGATAAGGGACACTGTGGTTATGCTGAGGGCAACGCCCCAGGTGAGAAGCGGTATTACACCGGGGAGGAAGATGACATCCCTAAGGCCGTGGTAGTTTACACTTGGTTGTTTTTGCTCAGTTGTCACTGTTACAGGTATGCTACACTAAACTTTTGGGATTCAAAAAGATTTGGTTTGTTTCCACCACGCACCGCTGCTTCTCCAGTTAGATCACTTCCTCCTCTTTCCTCACCACAATAAACATACGTGCACAGGATTTATATGGACGCTCTCCGGTAAAGTGCAGCAACCCGATTCTAGTGCATCCCTCGTGCCGTTCTGGTGTTAGCTCCCTTATTAATATTCCTCTCCTTGGTTCTTTGGTTGCTTTTTCTCTGGACTACACTGAATTGCTTCTACTCGCCACCTGGAACTCCGGAAGTGGATTCTCATTCTAAGCTTCTGGAGGAATCGGACAGGTTAGTCTTGTTTAACGCAAGGTACAGCATTCTTTCTAGTTTAAGAGCCACATTAGTTCATTTTAGATATATACTGAACATTGTCTCTTATTTCAGCTTGGTGAATCCCTGCTAATTTGTGTTCCATGCCCCTTTCCATTGATTCACTCCTCTAGCTTTGGGTTACATCAGCTAGAGAGGTACATCATTAGGAAGGTCTGTATTCTACAGAAATTCCAAAAACGATACTGAGACAATAGAAATCGTCCTGTATCATTTTTCTGCATTCCGAGTGAGTGTTTTAAGCTGTATTTACCTCAGTTTAAGTTTGACAACAAAGCAGCTGGAGAGCCCGGGGCATTGAGATTACCAAAACAAACAGTGATCGAACGGTACAAGAGTGCTAATGCAGAAAATATACGAAGGCAACATTTGTTTGAATGCAGTCAAGGCAAAGTGCAAAGGCAAACACCAATTAAATACAGAAGCATGAGATGTGCAAGGAAGACATAGTATCAAAGACTGACAAAAGTGACCACAGTTCAAGGATGTTTATTGAACTTTATCAAGGGTGTGATAAACGCCTACCTAAACCTAAATCTACAGATGGGAGTAAGCTACGACCATCAAAAAATAATAACCCAGTCCTAGTGGAATCTGGTCAAAATTAAAAGGGCCTACACTAAAAAACTATAGCCAATCCTTACTGCTAAATACAGGTAGTGTCGGGTAATGTTTGTGAAAAAGAAAGTAGTGTTCACAAACTGACAAGTTCGCCTCCCTTGCCCACGTTGCCCTATGTTGGCCCACCTTCCCCATATTTTCAGCAGGGAACAAGTACGGTTCACTCGAGCATAGCACACTCGCGGGCTTCTTCGGCACAAGGACAGTTCCATTACCAACATCAGGGCCTTTGTTGCCAAAGTCTCTTAAGTTATCCAAGTCTCTTGTTTCAGAGGGCCTGATGTACCAAAACAAACAAAAAGTTATTTTACAAATACTCAAGTCAAGTGAGTCACTCCTCTTCACCCCGGAACCCCCTCAGCCGGGCTCGGACCAACTGCAGTTCTTATTAGCTATCAAAGACATTTGAATGTGCACAGGGTTTAGCTTGACCTGTTGCAGGACCACTTCCATTTTACAGTTCACAATTTTACACTCAGTTGGATACCGAACAGAGACCTTCGAATGAGCACCCATGTGGTGCCGGACCACTCTGTATATGGTATCTATTTTGGTTTCAAAAGTTCAGTCATTCCTTAGATATTCAATTATATTTGTGTCGCTCATCACGTACGCCTCATACTCTGATCTTTGCAGATTTCTTAATACAATATTGCCTCTTGCAACCTTGGTTCTAACACAGACCACGGCTGTAATACTTCGCCGATCCCGGTGCCAAATCAGGCCATTAAGCCTCTACCTGGCACCCTGACCTGGGTGGACCAGCTGCCTGTTTTATTACGAGCTTGCTGCAACTTCACCTCTGCCTTGATAAAGACTTCGGTTAAAACGCGCGTCAGCTTTTTGTTTTCACCACCTCTGGCTTAATTTGCCACATTTACCTTGTTGATAGTGTACACCAATAAAACTCCAAGCCTACAACCTAAAGACTGGACTATTACTAGACAGTAACAAATAGCAGATTTGCTAATATTGGACCTATGGATCCAGCCAGCGCCCACACCTAACAAGGGTTTGTCACCCCAGCAAGCATCTAACACAGACCGGTCTGCTATCAGTCTCCCTGACTCGCCGGCTGTGCTGACTTCATGGCGCTGCTTTGTTGTAGAAGCCAAGGACAGTACACAGCGGCAATCGCTCCTCCCCACCTCGGCTGTCTATGCGGGAGAGCCCCATGTACCTCTGACACACAATGCACCTTTCTTCAGCTTTAATTCCTGGTCTTATGTTTCTTATTCTAGAGGGCTCGGGAAAGTAGTGGTTTCCTCTGAAAATGCCAAGAGCAATTCCCTCCTTGCAACCCTTTCTGACCTTGCCGTCTTTCTCCTCTTATTAAGCTGGCATCTCGGAACTGCTGCTTCCTTGTGCATTGTGCCTTTCTCAGAGTGTTCTTTCATGCCCCACATTTTTTCTGTGTGGGGAAGTGTGATGGAAGTCAGGTGTGTGTAATTATCAGTAATTGCCTGACTCTGCCTGCCCCTGGTGTTGGGACATGTCAGGTATACGGCTCGACTGTTAGTTTGTTTTCTCTCACAGTGAGCTGTCCGCGAGAAATTGTTTGTGTCGGGAAAGGGGGTGGGGGGTTGAGTGCCTAAGTATCCTCCTGGTTGGATGGGGAAAAGATGTGACGGGGGAACGGGACACCACCTCCCACCAACCGGTGTCCCATTCCCACTCACCCAAGACTCCTCATCCAGGTGATCCTCCCACACTGTCCACCCCCAGGAACGGGATCCAAAAGCGATGGCCGTGTCCTGAACACCCGGGGGCTAGCGGGTGAGACACCTTCTGGTTTCTCACAGATGCCAATATGGGGGAGATGTTTTGAGCAAGAACATTTGAGAAAATATTTCCACAAATAGATATACCAAGCACCACATGGTATTTGCTATTGTGGTACACCTAAGAACTGTGAAATACGCAAGAAGTCCTGGCATGCGACTATACCAGACAGTTGAATTAGTACACAGATTCCTGACAGGAGAGTACACCAGGTGATCTGAGAATGTAAAGCAAAGTCCTGGCAGGAGAGTACACTGCACAGCTGAAACTTGTATAAAGATTCCTGGCAGCTGAGTATACCAGGTAAAATGCCAAGATACAAGAACCTTTACAGAAAGTCGGTTGCAGAACATTTTGCTTGAACAGAACTTTTTAGTTGAACAAGAACTTTGCAAGTCCATTAAAGACACCAAGGAACTGTTATTTTGCCATCCTGTTTAAGAATCCAGGGGAAGGAGACCACCCACTGGATCCAAGGTTCTTTACCTTGGAAAACATTGTTGTTGGAAGTCATTCTTACACGTTTGGTTTCCAGCACATTTTCTAACATTTAAAGACATTTCCTAGCACCTTTTGTTATTTGTTTATAAATTGAGGGTCAGTATAGCTTGTTCTGGACACAAGGATGTTTTTTCAGTTACTGACATCTTGACACAGACAGATCTTTTGTTTTAGTTTCTAGGTAGGGAAGTTCCTCTTTAGAATAGGGCTAACAAGACGTTTTTCCAACCCATTTTTGTGTAATAAATATATCTCTCCTTTCTGACCCCTCACAGCAGGATATGGATTTGGACAAATTATTCAGTTCAGGTCTGCTGAGAGCATGGCAGATGGAGGAGTGGTGAACAGACAGAAAACACTTTGCACAACGTTTAGCCTTTAACATGAGACCTTTGGTGAAAAGCTAGGTGACCACAAATGGAATTGCAGCTGGGCTGGCCTAAGAGCAGTGTGCACAGGAGGGGTGAGAAACAACCTCCTTGTGAAAGGATTGGTTGTGGGAATTTCAGGGTGTCAATTATGGCATATTCTGGTTGCACGCAACAGGAGGTTTCTTTGGGTAAATGTTACCTTTAAATGTAGTAAATGCCCGGGTGAGATAAACTCCTACATGATGATGTACGAGACTCAACGAGAAAACACACAGTTTTCTAATGGTGTAAGGATGGCAGGTTATCAGAAATATGTATAAGGATCTTCTCTTAGAGGACCTAGTGTCCTGATCCATGTCCAAAAACCGATCTACAAGAGAAACCGTTGCAAACATACAGCCCCTAATGAAAATGTCCACGTCACGCACATGCACAGGAAGTACCAGGCACACCCCGTACTGATGGCCAAGTCACTCACATCCACATTGGTTTCCAGGCATCCACCCCGTACTGATGTGTATCCAAGTCGATCAAATGCACAATGACTACCAGGCATACAGCTTGTACTGATATACATTCAAGTGATTCACAAGCGATGGAGGAGCATAGGCTGTCTGTTAATTGGACACAAATGAGAGAAGGTTGGAATGAGGACATTTGGTTTCAATGCCAATATCTGGTTTCCCTCACAAATTGCCTGCTATCACTCTATGAGAAGCACCTAGACTGGTCTGTGATTTTAGTGCAACATAACTACATTTCTACATCTGGTCTTGGCAAATTCTAAAGTTTACATATGAAATATATGCAAGTGGTACAGGAACATCTTATAAAAATGGTGAATAAAAGGAACTCAACCCCCTTCTCATGGTTACAGCTCTGGTGTTAGCAGGGGGCAAAATCGAAATAAGGTATGTTACCTGCTGCAGACGATGTACCGGCAATCCCTTGGGCTGGACCACCATTAAAATATGACAAAATCACAAGTGAAATTTGTAAACTCTGCTTGGACATAAACACCTCAGTAGAGTAAAGAAAGTTGGAGAAGCTTTTTGGAATCTTTGGCTGTGAATACCCATGGTAGATAAATTGATAAGGGCGACCCTGAACATTCATGTGTGGGAAACAACAGCATGCCTTGTAGCTGCACAATGCAGGTAACTTTTTTTTATAACAAATGAAATGGTACAAAATGTTTACATTATTGATATTTGTGAAATTGTTAAAAATACCCAGCACTCTAAAAGTAAATTTCAATGGATCGGGCGGGCGCTCCAGCACAATATTACCTTTGTGGTGTGGTTTAGGCTATGGGTCTTGCCAGCTTGAGTTTAAGGTAATTTAAAATGTTTGTTAACTCTGTAAAGTTGGTTGGACTGTTTGCATTTATTTGATAATGCGCTCCGAATCCTTGGGTAGCTGGGCGCACTGTACAAAACATAGGAACATTTTGAGATGTGTGGGTATAGATATAGATGTCCTGCTGTAGTTTGAATCACTGTTCCAAAGTAAAAGTCCTACCTTGTATTTAAAATATAATTAATGTAAAGATTAATTATAAGCATCACAGTTATGCCTTGTGTGACATACTTTGCAGTTGATTCTCCTGGTAGTACTGGGCGTGCAGCAGAATGTAATCAAAGACGCATGATAAACCCAGTCGGAATGCTATTTGCCTGCTTAGCACTGAGCAGCTTCTGCAAAGATGGCTGAATGGATATCTTTACGGGACACCATTACAGCTGTGAAACAGTGTGAACCTTTGGCACACAGTTTTTGTTCTCATTCTTCAATGGCTTTGGTGAACCTTACAAAGGTTTCTTGATGCACTCGCGCATTCAGATTTACTCTTCGGCATTATAACTTCTCTATGATCCATTTCAGGCCACAGACCTCTAAAATGTAGGTTGGGTGAGGTAATTTAGTACTTGCTTCTGAACATCATTTTAGTGCCACCTGTGGGAACTCTGTGCTTGACTTAAGCATAAGCATGCGTTTATTATTGTAAAATGATGCATCATTTTTAACAGTTACTTTTCTGAAGGGAAAACCCTCCTTTTTGCAGTTTTAAAAATGCATGTTGTGTATTTGAATATAAATGTGATTGCTTAACCCAGCGTATGTGTGTATTGATATGAAAGAATTCTAAAGATAATGTGGCGTGGCACCAATAAAACCAATGAGATTGTGGCTGTTTTGCATATTATAGAGCATTTTGGGAAGATAAGCGTGACCAAAGCGCTTTATATCAGTCATATATATATCTGTGAGAGTTGTATGGCAATCACTAAATATCTAAAGCACGCTGGGTTTGGTTCGCGTTTCCTTTTTTCAAAATATATACCAACAAAAGTCACCCTAACAATAAAGCTTTTGCAAATATCAAGCATATATGCAAGTTTTGACTTTAGCTGTCAGAGTGGAATCACTGCTAACAGCTCAAAATTACTCACAGTGTTGTGGATCAGCCAAACTCGAAGAAACAAAATTGGCTTTACATTTAAAAAATGACAACCAGTAAATTGAAAATAAAATGCTTCTCCTCTGGCAATCTGCCGCCATAGGCCAGTGCCTAGTCTACTATGCCTCTACACAGCGTTCTGACGTCAGGGGATTTCCCCTGCATATCGTTCCGACTCACTTCCTTTCTGGTCTACTCTTCCCCTTTCCATACAAGTTTCTTCTTAAGGGAATAGTTTCTTAACTGTAACTCCATTTCTCCAGCATTGGTATCTTTCATGGATTCACATGCTTAGAATATTCCCCGTCGACAGACTGGGAACCCTCGGTAAGCTTATAAAGCCTTTTCCCGTAGCAAAACGTTTGATACTTTTGTGTCCTATCTATGTCGTTTTGGGCCACGCACGCCCCACTAGGACGTAGTGGTATAAATGCTCGGCCCCCGCGGCTCCCTTCAGATTTCGACCCCTCCAAAGTGGAACGGGGTGAAACAAAAATTACAAGATGATTGCATTTTGGGGAGGCCAAAGGGCGCATGTGAATCCATGAAAGATACCAATGCTGGAGAAATGGAGTTACAGGTAAAAAACTATTCCCTTCTCCAGCATTGGATCTTTCATGGATTCACATGCTTAGAATAGAATGCACAGCAGTGAACTTGAAACAATGGAGGAGGTGTAAATGCAATCCAGCACCCACCCCATCCAGCAAAAGGCGAATCATAATCAAATAGGATTCGAAACTAACACTATGCCACAGTACTGCACCGAGTAACATTTATATAAGCCAAAAAAGCATACATAAAACACACGCGTTTACCTCCATGCGTATATTCGTACATATGTATATATATACCTATACAAATACATATCCAAACCAGCATAGACCCTCCTCAAAGAGAAGGGCTTACCTTATTGAAAAAGATGTCGCAAGACAGCTCGTCCCATTTGAATCTCGTCCGCATGCTGTCGGTCGAGGCAGTAGTGGCGGGTGAATGTATGGGGCACGGACCATGCTGCCGCCCAGCAAATGTCTGTCAGTGGAACCCCCGCCCACAACGCCGTCGACGACGAAGTCGCCCTGGTCGAATGAGCTCTCAGACATCCTTGTAGCGGTTTCCCCGCTTTTGAATGACAGAAGGCAATCGTCGACGAGACCCATCGGGCCAGTCCTTGTTTTGAAATTGCCTTCCCCTTTGTCGAAGGCCCATATGCAACGAAGAGTTGCTGCGTAGATCGAAGTTGTTGAGTTCGATGAAGGTAAAATTTTAGAGCTCTCTTGACATCCAGGGTATGCAAGACCTTTTCCGCAGCTGATGAGGGAGTCGCGAACAAGGTGGGCAGGACAATGGATGAATGTTTATGATAAGTCGTAGGAACTTTCGGGATGAAACGAGGTCTCATTCACAAGACCACTTTGTCTATGAAGAATCTGAGATATGGAGGGTCTATGACCAATTCCTGTAACTCTAAGATCCGTCTAGCCGATGTTATGGCTATTAGAAAAGCCACTTTCCATGATAAAAACTTCATCGACGACGTGGCCATCGGCTCAAAGGGTGGTTTCATTAACCCTGCAAGTACCATGTTAAGGCTCCACGTCGGTGGAAACCGCTTAACCGGGGGAAACGTCCGGAATAAACCTCTAATGAAGCGTTTCACTAACCTGTCACTAAACAAGGGCGTTGATTTCCTCCCTCTTGTGAACCTGGAGATGGCCGCCAGATGAACCTTTAGTGATGAAAAAGACAAAACCACTCTTCGCCAAATGTAGTAGATACGGGAGAAACTGTTCCGGAGTGACCCTCAGATGTTCCACTCCTGCCTGTCCTTGGTACCACGTACAGAATCTCCTCCACTTACACCTGTAATCTTGTTGGTGGACGGGGCCTGCGCAGCCTGTAATATCTTCCGACAGTCCGAGGGAATGTTCAAGGCACCAAATTCTGAAAAGTCAGGAGCCACGCTGCGAGGTTGAGGCTGCTCGGGTTGTGATGCCACACCGTCCCTTCGTCCCGGGACAAGAGGTTGGGCACCTTCGGGAACGCTATCGGGCGATCCGCTGACAGATGAAGCAGGTCGGAAAACCATGGTTGCCTCGGCCAACACGGCGCTATCAAGATGACTCTGCACCTGTACCTGCATATCCACTGCAGAGTTCTCCGTATCAGAGGGAACGGAGGGAAGGCGTAGAGGAACTTGCCCGTCCATGGGAAGGAAAACGCTTCTCCCACCGAATCTTCCTGTGGCCACCTGCTGGCGTACATCTCGCACTTCCTGTTCGCCTTCGTGGCGAAGAGATCCAGTTGAGGTTGCCCCTATTTTTCGAAGACCTTCGACAATTGATCGGTGTCCATTTCCCACTCGTGAATCTGGTCCATATTTCTGCTGAGCGAGTCCGCCTGCTCGTTCCTCACTCCTGGCAGGTGCTGAGCCACGATGGATATATCGTGTTTTAGAGCCCAGTGCCACACTTTCTGAGCCTCGATGGAGAGGGTTCTGGATCATGTGCCGCCTTGTTTCCTTAAGTAAAACATTGCCGTGGTGTTGTCCGTCAGAACTCTCACTGTGGATCCCTTGATGTGAGGCAGGAACGCCCTCAGGGCCCAGCGGACCGATCTCAATTCCAGAACGTTGATGTGCAGGAGAGATTCCTTCTGAGACCAACGGCCTTGTGTCTGCAGAGCAGACTGCCCATGTGCGCTCCCCAGCCAGTTAGGGACGCGTCCGTCACCACGGTGAATCGGAACTCCGGCTCCTGTAGGGGTACCCCTTTGGAAATATTCTGAACTTTCTTCCACCACCGAAGAGTTGATAGGAGCTCGTCGTCGTCGACAGTCAGCCTGTCTGACCAGAGGCCCTGAGCCTGCATCCAACGGTCCGCCAAAAACTGTTGCACTGGCCTCATGAAAAGGCGGCAGTTGGGCACCAGAGGAATGCAGGACGCCATAGCTCCCAGGATTGATGTATATTTTCTCACCAACAGCCTGGAATTGATTTTCAACTGACTTGCCAATCGACTGAGCCTGGTGATCCTGTCGAGGGATGGTCTGACTAACCCCAACTGGGTCTCGAACTGTGCACCCAGAAACACCAAGGTTTTGGACGGCGTTAACAAGGATTTTTCGAAGTTTATTGCAAACCCCAATCGTTGCAAGAGGCTCATGGTGTTCTGTAGACTCCTGTGCGTCGACGCCGGGGAGGACCCCCTCACCAACCAGTCGTCGAGATACGGGTATACATGTTGGCCTTGCCTTCTCAAGCCAGGCTACCACCGGAGCCAGGCATTTCGTGAACGTTCTGGGGGAAGATTTCAGTCCAAAGGGAAGAACTGTGAACTGGTAGCAAGTCTGCCCTACCACAAACCTTAGGTACTTCTTGTGTCGCAGACACATCAGTATGTGGAAGTATGCGTCCTGCAGGTCCAGAGATGCCAGAAAATCCCCTTCTTGAACTGACCTGATCACCTCCTGGAGCGTGAGCATCTTGAACTTTGTGTTTTTCAGCGACTTGTTTAGTTCGCGCAGGTCTAGGATGGGACGCCACTTTCCATTTGGCTTTTTCACCACAAAGTATCGGGAATAAACCCCTTGACCCCTTTGTGACGACGGGACCAGTTCTATAGCCCCTTTTTGTAGCTTAAGTGCTACTTCCTGCAGCAACACGCTCAGATGGGATTGAGCTACACGCGCCGGTGGAATATGCGGAGGGTTGCTCTTGAATTGCAGGGAATGACCGTATTTTACAGTGTCCAACACCCATTGATCTGTTGTTATCAGCTCCCATTCGTTGATGTAACATGATACTCTGCCCCCCAGAACGCTCCGATGCCCGTCATTGCTGGTCCTTACTCCGTTTATCCCTCGTCGACGAGTAACTTGCTCTCTTCTTGGGGGCCTGGTAGTCCTGGCGACGTTTAGCCGCTTGCGAAGCTCGCCTGTATCCCTGAGAGGAATATGCTGGCCTACCGAAGGGTCGGTCCCTCGATGAAAATCTGGAATTCCCTGATGCTCCTCTGAAGGGACGAAAAGACTGGAAACTCCGACCACTCTGGAGGGCCCCTAAGGAACGCGCCGTGTACGAGTCCTCCTTCATGCCCTTCAGGGCTTCGTCGACCTTCTCGCCGAAGAGGAGGTCTCCTTCAAACGGCATATCCAGTACCTTGTACTGCACCTCCGGTCGGAAGTTGGTGCATTTTAGCCATGCCTGTCGTCTGAGAACTACGCCGTTGTTCACTTTCTTAAACCCTGACTCTGCAAGGTCCACCGCGATGTTAATGGCGTGATTCGAAGCCTCCTCACCTTCCCTGACCAGCAACATAGCTGCTTTTCGATGTTCATCTGGAAGGTGTTCGAGTATGGGCGCCAGCTGATGCCACATCTCCATGTCGTATCTAGCAACTATGGCGAGCGAATTGGCCGCCTTCACTGTGGTAGCACCTACCGACAGAACGTTTTTGCCGAACGCATCCTGGCGTCTAGCATCACTTTCCGGAGGGGTCGTACACTTGTGTTAAGCCCTTGCCTTTCTCGCCGCCGATACCACAGAGTCAGGTGTTGGTTGAGAGGAAAGGCACTTGGGAGTAGAGTCCGGGGCTTTGAATTTTTTCTCTAGGCGACCCTTCATCGCTGGCTCTGAGAAAGGGTGACGCATGGTCTGAAGACCTTCCTTCCACATGATCTAGGATGGGCACTGAAAACACCAACCTCCTCCTTTTACCCATGTGGTCGAAAAGAAAACAGTCCTTCTTTTCTTCCTCTTGGGCCAGGCCAGATTCTGTGCAAGCCCTGGCCATCATGTTGTGAAATGACCCGATATCGTCTGGGGGAGACGGCCGAGCCGGGCTCCTCGGGGTTTCCAATTCCGCATCGGACTCCCAAGTCGGATCCCTGGAGGGGGAAAGGGAGACCACCGACGACGCTCTGCTGCCTGATTCCGAATCCAACAGTTCCCCTTCCTCGCGGTGTGGGGCCGAGAGATTTGCCACCAGAGGCTCTGTCACAGGGGTTGAAGGTGGAGGGCGGCGAGACGGGCCCGGGTCGTCGACGACCGACCTGGCCGGAGTTGTTCGGGGCAGTCGGTCATCCAGTGTCTTCAGCAGCGTTTGCAGCGTGGACAAAACCTCCAATGACAAAAACGCCTGCGGATTGAGCAGGGGGGTTGAACCCGGAATGCTCCCGGGGAAAGGTGTGGTAAATTGTAACCCCAGGTCTGCAGGGGCAGCTATCCTTTCACCCTCGTCTCCCGAGGATACCGACAAAACCTCCTGCTATAGAAGAGTGTCCGGCAAAATTGGGTTGTAGACCTCTGGACGCCAGGCCTCTTGACAGGTGTCCGTCGACGAAGCAATAGTTGGCCCCGTCGTCGAAGTCGTCGTCGCCTGCAATCCAGGACCGGTTGATGTTAACTACGACGGCGGCAGAGAAGTAGATGACTTCCCAACCGTCGACGACGGTGGTGGTCGCGCAGGCTTATGCGTTGCTCCCGCCTTTTCCGAACTCGACCTGCGTTTCTCTGTCTCTCGACTCAAGGTCTATTTATGACGATCGCCCGAGGAGTATTTAGATTTTTCTTTGTCTTTCCTCACTGAAGATGAGGACGAAGAGGCCTTCTTCGAAGAAGAGTCCCTGGAATGGCCTACTGACGATTCCTTGTCCACCGGTCACGACTTCTTTACCGGTGGTTCCGATGACGATGAGCGGCGCGGGGCCCCTGAAGATTTTGACACCGAGGCCGCGCTGCGTGTGGAGCCCACTTCCGAAGGCGGGTATGCCCCCGCTCCGTCGTTCAACCATGCGACAAGTCTGCGACTCCGATCCTTAAGAGTCTTCTTGGAGAAGCACTTACATATGTCGCACTTGTCAGCCGAGTGATGAGGGTGCAGACAGTAAATGCAGCCCATATGTCCGTCCCCCTTGTAGACCTTCTTTAGTCCGCACGTAGCGCACGGGCGGAACTGTGCTTTCTCTGACATTAGGAGAAAAAACCCCAACAGCACAACCTAACCAAGTAGAAAATACACAAGGTGTTCCCTCTTTGGAGACGGTTGAAATCTGAAGGGAGCCGTGGGGCGGGGCATTTATACCACTACGTCCTAGTGGGGCGTGCGTGCGTGGCCCAAAACGACATAGATAGGACACAAAAGTGTCGAACGTTTTCCTACGGGAAAAGGCTTTAGAAGGTAACCGAGGGTTCCCAGTCTGTCGACAGGGTATATTCTAAGCATGTGAATCCATGAAAGATCCAATGCTGGAGAAAGGGGTATTCCCTTTTCCTTGAAACAGCGTGGTGGATTCCGCCTTATGATATATTTTATTTGTATTGAGCTCATACAAGTGTTTCAGAGCGTGATGAGGCAGGCAAGAGAGGGGAACAAGCGAGGACAAAAACAACGATCTTTCTATGTCCAGTGAGATTGAGAAAGTGCAAGTGCAACGGGATAGTCAAGGGGGAAAGTGCAAGGGAGAGGGGAGAATTGAAAAGTGCTGAGCAAGTGATAAAAACAACTGGTAGTGCAGCCAGCAAGGTGGCAAAGTGCAATGTTTAAAGCACAGACAAGGGGTGTCTGATAAGTGCAGGTAAGGGGACTGTAGGGTTACAGATACAGACCCAAGTGCAAGGGTTGCCACGAGGCAGAGTGCGTGTGAGGCTGGGTGGGCAGGGACCTGGGCCCGAAATCAGAGGGTAGCCAGGTGCACGGTGCCAAAGCAGACAGATCAGCAGGGGAGAGGAAGAGCGAAGGCAGAAGCAAAGAGGAAGGTCTTGAGGTGTTTCCGGAACGGAGATGGTTCTCCTCAAGTTTCAGAGTGGCAGGGAGGCTGTTCCAGACGGAGGCCCCAGCCGATGAAAGATCTACCCCCAACTCATTGCTTGGAGAAGCGACTGACCCTGAGGGAGTTGGAGGAGCAAAGAGCTCGAGTATTTACGGAGGGAGAGTTGAAGGTATTTTGGACCCATGCCCCATAAAGCCTTGTGGACAATGCAAAGGGTCTTTAATCCCTGCAGCCACTGGGAACCAATTAAGAGATTTCAAGGCAGGAGAGATACAATCCCAGGGCTTGAGGCCAATGACAAGTCTTGCAGTCCTGCTCTGGATGAGTTGCAGAGGGCAGAGAGTAGAAGCAGGCAGATTTAAAAAGAGGCTGTTGAAGTAGTCCAGTCTGGAGAGAACCAGAGCTCTAGAGACAGTGAGCTTCTGGGGGAAGGAGAGGAAAGGAAGAATACCTCTAAGGAGGTGCAACTGGTAGTGTGAGTTCTTAGAGACGTCAGAGATGTGAGGAGAAAAGGAGAGTGTGGAGTCGAAGATGACCCAGAGGTTCATAACCTCGCAGGTAGGAGCAGGAAGAGGGCCAATGGAGGCCGGCCAAAGAGTGACAGGAAAGGAGGGTGCCAGTTTTTTTCCGGATGAGGAGAATCTCTGCCTTACTGGCATTAAGGCAGATATCATTGGCGGCACACCACTACTGGATAGCAGACAGTCGGAGATGAGAGAAGTAGAAGAGGTGGCAGAGGGAAGCCTGAAAACGGGTTGAGTGTCATCTGCATAGCACTGAAAGTTGGAGCAGAGAGCAGTAATGCAGTGAACAAGGGGTGCCAGGTATTGGTTGAACAGCCAGGGAACACCACAGGTAGAGAGTGAAATAGAGGAAACGAAAGACCCAAGTTGGACCATGGAGGGTTGTTCAGAGAGGAACGAGGTTAGCCAGGCCAAGGCCTGATCAGTGATACCCAGGTTATCACGGGGACGGTTGAGCAGGATGGCATGATTGACTGTGTCAAAGGCAGAAGAGAGATCAAGTAGGATGAGGACAGAAGGGAGATTAGCACCAAGGTTAGAGAGCAGGTCTTCATGGATGTTCAGGAGAGCAGTTTCCGTGCTTCTGGAAGCTCTGAATCCAGACTGATGGTCATGAAGACAACCTACAGATTCAGTGTGGAGATTAAGCTGGGAGATGGCCAACTTTTCCAGGAGTTTGCCCAGGAAAGGAGTGATGGAGATTGGGCGATAGTTAGCTGGGCTTGAGGAGTCGGCTGGGGTTTCTTGAGAAGAGGGTGCACAAGAGAGTGCTTCATAGGGTAGGGGAAGGCTCCAGAGGCGATGGAGAGGTTTCAGAAGCCGGCCAGAGCAGGAGCAAGGTTGTCAATGTGGTCCTTGATTGTTTTAGACAAACAGGGAAGAACCTGTTTTGACGAGACTTTCATAAATCAGACTTATCTAGAAACCTTGTCAGGGGAGAACAGAGGAAAGGAAGAAAAAGAGGGGGGGGGCAGCTGCAGGAGGGCCAGAGTTAGCATTTAGAGAAAGGGGAAGAGGAGGAGAGGATGAGAGTGTGGACAGGATGTCTTTTATTTAGATGAAATGAGAGGCAAGGGCTGTGCAAGGGCCTGGGAGGCGACAGGAGAGGAAGAGACTGCAGCAGGGTTGGCCAGCTGCTTGCAGATTTTAAAGATTTCAGCCGAGTTGTTAGATGCTGCAGTGACGCAGGCTTGGATGTGGGCTCTCCTCTTAGTTCGGACAAGGAGACGGTATTGCCTTTGGAGCAGGCGGCAGGCCAGTTTGTCTGAGGAAGTACAAGAAGCCAGCCATTTCCTCTCAGCCACCCTGCACTCACGTTTTAGGGTAGCTAGGTCAGAATCGTACCAAGAGTTGCACTTGGTTTTGGGCTTCAAGCGGATCCTCATGACAGGGGCAAGAACATCCAGAGTTTCAGTGATAGAAGAATAGAGCATGGAAAGGGATGTGTCAGAGTGTGTGTAAGGCGTAGGAGGGGGAGAGAAAGTGGCAGCGAAAGCCTCAACTGACACACGTGTCATGGGTCGGATGACTGTGAAGGTGGGTGGCAGTGTTGGAGTTGGCTTGGCCAGAGGGGTAGAGAGGGAGAGATGGGATGAAAGGAGGGAGTGATCACTCCAGGATAGAGGAGTGGTCAGAGGGATGGAGAGGGGGAGGTCAGAGGAGATCAGAACATCCAGCGTGTGCCCTGCAGAGCGAGTCGGACCAGTGGGGAGAATAGAAAGCGAGAGAGAATCACAGAGGTCACGAAAGGGTCCAGAGGAGGAACAGGGAGCATCCAGATGGATATTGAGATGACCAAGGAAGAGTTGAGTGGTTGAGGCCAGGAGGGAGGAGGAGAGGTCCGCCCACTCAGAGAGGAACGATGTGATCTGACCAGGTGACCGATAGATAGTAGGCACGGTAAGACAGGGGCCAGGAGAGAGAGAAAGCCTGCAGAAAAGGCATTTGAAAGAGCAGTAGGTCTGCATAAGAATGACAGAGGCAGGAATCCACTCTGGGAAGATTAGGGCTCTACCCCCTCCAGACCGGGTGGATCTAGGTGTGGAGAGGATCTTGTAACCGTCAGGGAGGAGAGTTAAACCTTGTGACAGAGCTGGCCGTGAACCATGTCTCGGTGAGAACGAGGACATCAAGGTCAAGTTCTTCCAGGAGGCGGCAGATGTCAGAGGAGTGTTCGACGGCTGAGCGAGAATTGAGACTGGGAATATGGTGAAGGTTGCCATCCTTGAAGGACTTCCAGGGAGGGGTACAGATCAGAGGTACGCCCTACGGAGTTGTAGAAGGAGGAGTAGATGGAGCCCGAGGGGGAGGGGGGCGGGAAGGAGAGGAAGTAGGAGAGGGCAAGATAGCCAAAGGGGGGTATTGAGGGGAGGAAAAGGAAGCCAAGGAAGGGAGAGAGTGGACAGCAGGAGATTAAAGGAAATTGATGAGGTGTGAGAAGCATCTATCAAAGAGGAGGAGGTTGGCCTGCGGGCCTTGGACTAAGACAGTGCCATTCAGGTAGACATTAAAGATGACTTTAGAGGAATCGAAGGGGGCCAGGAGGGCCTCCCAACGGGTGCCACCATTAATGGGAAAAGAGGAGAAAGGAAAGAGCACAGAGACCATATGAAGAGTCCATAGATCTGGCGAGGGAACGACAAAGAGGATGTCATTGAGGGACTGTCTGAAGGACGCACTGGTATAAGTGACAGCGATAGGGAGACCAGGGTTAGAGACCAAGATATCCTTTTTGAACTTCTTCCTGCCAGACTTAGTGAGAAGGGAAGGATAGTCAATGGAGAAAAGTTAAAAAAGATAGGAGAAACAGAGAGTGCCATGGGTGAAGTAGAGAGAGGAGGGAGAGGATCGGAATATGACCAGCTGGGCAGAGTAGGAAAATGCAGTCACTGGGCCAACCAAGTTCAAGAGAAAAGCATACAATACAATCACAAGGGCACAGCAAAATTCAAAACACAGCTAAATTCAAATTGGTAGCAGTGGGTGAAACACAGTGCATGCGGGGAGACAAGGGGAGATGGAGAGAAGGAGTGAAAATCAAAGGTGGTAGGAAAGTGTCCAGTTGGAGGGGAATAATCCATTGGTATGGAGGTGAGAAAGTCATGGTAGTCCAGGTTCCACTGAAGAGTGTAGGAGTAGCATCCTGAATTCTCAAGTGAGGGGGTGGAGGAATCGCCTAACAGCATACCGGCAGCAGACAGGGAGCAGACAGGGGACCCAGGAGGTGGGCCTTGGGAGAAGGGGGCCGGCTAAAGCCTGCCTGTCTCGATAGGCTGATCAAAGCAGCTCCCTGGCCAATCAGAATGCAGGCAGGTGGGGGGTGAGAGAGGACTTGAGGCTCCTTCATGGTTGCAGAAAAGGAGACGGCCATCGTGGACATGCAACGAGAGAAAGCAGGCAAACAGGTAATGGATGCAGAGTCTCCCTGTTGCCTGTATGCATGCTGCACTGCAATGTAGAAGGTACTGCAGCAATCATTAAAAGACTGCGCAGAGGTCACCAGACAGCCGAGTACATTGCAGGGGAAATGTACTCACAGTGCAGATTTCTTTCAGGTGAGCAACACCACAAGGTGGGCTTACTTCATGTGCTCAAGGTGCAAGCAGCAGAAACACTGCAGCGGCCGGATCGACATGAAATCCTTGCAGGCCACATCCTTGTACCTCCGATGCTGGGGGTGAAGAGAGCCATACAGATGCAGGACACTGCGTTATAATGGAAGGCAATCCCATATACACAGATAAAGTGTCCTGCATAGGGAGTTCCCTTTGGGAATGGAGTCCTTGTCCCCTAACGGGGAGTCACTCATAGTGATGTCCCACTTGTCCAGACCCCTAAGGAGGGTCTTTCGAAAAGGCTCACCTCTCTAGCTTCAAAGGGGTGGCAATTCGGCACAACATACACCCATACTGATGTATATCCAAGTCACTCACATGTACAATTAGTTTCAGGCATACAGCCGTACTGATGTACATCCAAGTCACTCAAATGCACAATAAGTTCCAGGCATCCACCTGCACTGATATATATCCAAGTCACTCACATGAACGAGTTCCAGGCATACACCCGTACTGATATTTCTAAGACACTCACATGCAAATGAGTTCCAGGCATACACCCGTACTGATATTTCTAGGACACTTGCATGCGCAATGAGTTCCAGGCATACAACCGCACTGATATTTCTAAGACACTCACATGCAAATGTGTTCCAGGCATACACCCGTACTGATATTTCTAGGACACTTGCATGCGCAATGAGTTCCAGGCATACAACCGCACTGATATTTCTAGGACACCTACAGGTGCAATGAGTTCCAGGTATACACCTGTACTGATATTTCTAGGACACCTACAGGTGCAATGAGTTCCAGGCATACACCCGCACTGATATTTCTAAGACACTCACATGCAAATGAGTTCCAGGCATACACCCGTACTGATATTTCTAGGACACTTGCATGCGCAATGAGTTCCAGGCATACAACCGCACTGATATTTCTAGGACACCTACAGGTGCAATGAGTTCCAGGTATACACCCGTACTGATATTTCTAGGACACCTACAGGTGCAATGAGTTCCAGGTATACACCTGTACTGATATTTCTAGGACACCTACAGGTGCAATGAGTTCCAGGCATACACCCGCACTGATATTTCTAGGACACCTACAGGTGCAATGAGTTCCAGGCATACACCCGTACTGATATTTCTAGGACACTTGCATGCGCAATGAGTTCCAGGCATACACCCGTACTGATATTTCTAGGACACTTGCATGCAAATGAGTTCCAGGCATACACCCGCACTGATATTTCTAGGACACCTACAGGTGCAATGAGTTCCAGGCATACACCCGTACTGATATTTCTAGGACACTTGCATGCGCAATGAGTTCCAGGCATACAACCGCACTGATATTTCTAAGACACTCACATGCAAATGAGTTCCAGGCATACACCCGTACTGATATTTCTAGGACACCTACAGGTGCAATGAGTTCCAGGCATACACCCGTACTGATATTTCTAGGACACTTGCATGCGCAATGAGTTTCAGGCATACAACCGCACTGATATTTCTAGGACACCTACAGGTGCAATGAGTTCCAGGCATACAACCGCACTGATATTTCTAGGACACCTACAGGTGCAATGAGTTCCAGGCATACAACCGCACTGATATTTCTAGGACACCTACAGGTGCAATGAGTTCCAGGTATACCCCTGTACTGATATTTCTAGGACACCTACAGGTGCAATGAGTTCCAGGTATACACCTGTACTGATATTTCTAGGACACCTACAGGTGCAATGAGTTCCAGGCATACAACCGCACTGATATTTCTAGGACACCTACAGGTGCAATGAGTTCCAGGCATACAACCGCACTGATATTTCTAGGACACCTACAGGTGCAATGAGTTCCAGGCATACACCCGCACTGATATTTCTAGGACACTTGCATGCGCAATGAGTTCCAGGCATACACCCGTACTGATATTTCTAGGACACCTACAGGTGCAATGAGTTCCAGGCATACACCCGCACTGATATTTCTAGGACACTTGCATGCGCAATGAGTTCCAGGCATACACCCGTACTGATATTTCTAGGACACCTACAGGTGCAATGAGTTCCAGGCATACACCCGCACTGATATTTCTAGGACACTTGCATGCGCAATAAGTTCCAGGCATACACCCGTACTGATATTTCTAAGACACCTACAGGTGCAAGGAGTTCCAATGCAGCCCCAAATGGTACATGTCAGCGTCGCTCACATGTACACTGTTTTCATAGAATCCCAGCACGATTTCTTGTCTCGTCCTCTGGATGCCGACTACCATCCTAGGCAGGGGTCAAGTCGAGGGTACACGCCAGGTAGACATAGTCCACCCACTTTTTCCAGAGGGTGGACTCGGTCCCCCCCGCCCAGCTAAAATGAGAAACATTGAATGTCCTCTTTGAATTTATGAAATAAAGCCAACCTCAGGGATCGAACCGCAATCGTCAAGTTTGCAGGCCGGACACTTCACCACTGCACTGTATGACCTGATGAAAAACAAACAACTCCTGGTAAAATCTCTCATTACGGTGCTGAAAGTTCCAGGGAAAACCTGGTATTGGTTCTTGGAGTATAAAACATGCACATGTGTAACCTTTTCAAAAACACTATTAGAAGAAAATATCCTCTCTTGGTTTTGTGTGTGTGTGTTTATTTTATGAAAGGCAAATGCCATTCGTCCTGTACAATTTGGGTGGTTATGCAAAGCCATTTTAATTAAATGTGCATATTTCACCCTGATATGCTAATTTCTGGCAATGTCACATCCCATTGCATTTGTTGATGAGTCCAATTTTTAGGACTTGGCCCCTGATCCTAGGCTCTGCTAGTATACACGCAGCAACAGCTCACCAGGAAATACCTGCTGACCCCCCTCTGCCCCCCTCGACATAGAGAACACCATAAATGACAGTGAGCAGCAATTTCTCCCCCCATTCATTTTAGTAAGCCAGCAGCCAAGGGTCACCCCTGCTCTTTAACCAGCTACAGGCATATGGCTTGGAGGTCACTACAGGCTCTGGTGATGCTTCTCCTTGGGTGTCTCTGGCTCATGTCAAGCTCGGGTTGACAGACTTACACGCACTTGCCGCAGACCGCTTTATGGTGCCCAATGTTGGGCTGCACTGCCCAGCAGTCGCTTCTCCACCCAACTCTCCCTGCAGCCGTCTGCTAGAACTCTTAAGGACCTCAATATAGGTTGGGATTGTTAGGCCTGGTCAGTAGTCGCCGCATTACCATGCCTGCAGATTGGGCTCAGGCTGCACTGCTATTACAGCCCTGTGGAGTCATTGACCTTATTGCCATAATAGTGGCTGGGAAGGTTTGTGGAGCAGGGGTTCATCTGATGGCCCCAGCAGATGGGGTAAGCCAATGACCAGGTAGACGTGCTCATGGGAGACCAGCCTACCGCAGCACAAACAACCCTCGGCTGAATCAGAGGACTCCTCCAGCAGACAAATGGCTGAAGCGGAGATGGTCATCACAGCCAAAATGGCACTGCAATGTGCTTCAGCATGGACCACTCCTTTGGCCCCTTTGGGATTGTGGTGCAAAAGGTGCACTGGGATACTGTAAGTCTGCTGGTTGCTTAAGGAAGTAGACCGGAGACTGCTAATCATCTTTTTCCCCGCTTCTACACCATAAATTGCTGCAGATGTTGCGGTGGTAAAGCAGAGATGTCGTCCTCCCCCAGTAGAGTATTTCTTCAGAAAACAATGGGGCAGGGTGCTGAATGTTGCGCAGGTGTCCCAGCATAACGTGGGGCCTAGCACTTCCAGGCACCGAATGTTAATGTTAAAGGATATTTGTACCGCGCACTATCACCACCGGAGTGATCCCCTGGTGCTCTGGCGGCTCTGAAAAAAAAGGGACAGGGGAGGGGGTTGGGGGAGTTAGTGGGATGAGCTGGAGAAATACAAAAGAGCGGTGATGTGCTGTTGGTGGCCTCAGCCCGGAATTCCGTTGGCTGTGCTTTGGGTGTTCGACTGTCCGACTGTGTGTTCTGTTGTGTGGGTCCATGTGTGCTTTGTTTGGTTGTTGCAGTGTAGTGAAGTTAGTGCGGATTGTTGTGTTGTAGGTTTGTGGTTGTGTTTGGTTAGAATTTGAGAGGTGTATGCAGAGGGTGAAGTTGTTAGTGGTTGGTTAATTGGAATTGCTGTCCTGAAGTGAGGTGCTACATTTCCGTATTTCTAATTAGGTGGGGTGTGTGGGCGTCACCGTGTCTGCGTCCAGATCAGGGCTGTACAACACTCACGGTCCCTTTCCCATATGGCATCCGTTCATATGCCTAACCTTGCCCAAGTTGTGTACCGGCAGCCTATGTGGCCCCTGTTTGTATGCGGGGCAGGCAGGCGTTTGTGCGTCCCTTGCAGGCTAGCCCAGAGAGCATTCCCAATCTAGTCTAGCAAGAGGGTGGCATTGGTAAGCCCGGGTTTACTCCCTCCATGTGTTGGGCTTCTCTGCTCTGCATTCATCCTCTTATTCGGTTGCTCATTCATGTTACCGCTCCTACCCCCTTTGGAATGGGGCAATGCTAATGCCTGCAATGATGTCCAGGTGTGGCGTCTGCCTTCATTCACGACTCTCTTCGGTCAATGCCCCAGCCAATATCTACAGCTTAGTTAGTGTGGCAGGCGCTAACGTTCACCACTTTATACAGGTATGAACTATTGTAGCATTTATCGGGCGGGTGAAGGTTGCTCGCTGGGGTTTGGCTAGGGACGCTGGATTCTGTGCTCACGGGTGTCGCTTGGGTCCTATAAGACTTAGTGTAGAATGCTGCTCGGCACCAAACACAAGTGCAGAGAATCCAGGTAGCCACAAAACATTTGTGGATGCAACACCAGCAGGCAGCTTAGAGAGAAACGAAATAAACAAGCAGTGGCAATGCCAACAGTTTGAGCAAGATTTTGAGTAAGCATGGGAAAGGCACTTGCCAGGCACAGCCGTATTGGTATGAACTACCCATTGTTGGTAAAAGGTGCAAAATAGAGCGAGTACCTGGGCATCTAATAGCAGTGCCTGGCAAAAGCTTAAAACTTATCCACAGCCCAAATATGTTGGCTTTGCCAATGCTTGTTTTTACAGGACTTCAGCGAAGGAAATGCAGAGTGCTGTGAATATGCAGATCCAATGCTCACAAGGGCGGTGCACGTACAAGCTAAAGAGGTAACGAGTTGGGGTGACGCCAAGACGCACATATCACAGCTATATTATTACACCTTGTGCGCCACACGTCAGGGAGTGGAGGGCTGCACTGGGCAGTACACGCATAAAACACAGAACCTACATCTGTCCTTAACTAGTAGGTTGCTCGGGATATGTCAGCACTAGCAGCAAACGAATAGTTGGGCTTTTGGTTTGTTTTCATCTTTTAGGGGCACACTTAGGTGTGCTTTTGGTCAGCGGCGGCTGCTGAATTTTAACTGGAGGGGCGTAAATATTTGTCCCAGATATGCCAGAGCGACCAAGCGTAGCGAGAGAACCTGCACCACTCAAAGGGAGGTTGAGGGTAAGGGGGGGGGTTCTCCCTCTGAGACATTTTTTTAAATAATGGGTGCAAATGGTGCATTTTAGAGCACACTTTTTAGAAAAATTGGGTAAAAAGCCTCACAGTTTGCAATTGGGTTTCGTAGGGTAACTCATGAAAAGAATCCAATGAATGCAAGTCACCAACAGTGCACAGGAGCATTTCGCCAACACATTCCCATGATGCCCTTTCCCACAATATGAGCCAATATAAAACATGTTCACACTGGCTGTGCCCTTACATTTCCATGCTGACTGCACCATCATACCCTAGTATTCCCATATAAGCACATACTCATGTTTGTCTTGTGCATAATGTCAGTAACGAAACTATGAAAACATTTCCATTTCAGTTCTGCCAATATATGGCAGTAGCCCCACGAAATAATACACCCCAGTTGGCTTTACCATTAGAAATGCATGCCAAAGTATGAACACATGTCCAAACTGGCTGTACTAAATTGCCAGTCCAGCTACATAATCACTTTTCATGCTTGCTTTACCAACGATGCCCAATACAAAATGTTATACCACAACAAGAAATGACTAGACTGGCTGCATTGGAATGCCAGTCTAGCTACTTTTGCGTGTTTTACCAAAGATGCTGAATACAAAATGTCATGCCACAGTAAGAATAATACCACTGATCACGCTTGCATTATCAAACCTGCCCAATATAAATTAACACAATAAAAAATGGCTAGACTGACTGCATTAGAACGCTTATCATGCTTGCTTTATCAACCATGCACAGTAAAAAAAATGCCATGCCTGTTCCATGGTGTGCCAGCACTTTGTAGTCAGACATAATCACATTAATGATGAATGTGATTATGTGCGATTACAAGGCGCTGGGGGGCCCAGAGGGCAGATGTGTGTCAGAAGCTGGGGGTCCAGGGTAGAGTCATGGCATTTTTTATTGGGCATAGATGCCAAGGAAAAACTGCCATGCCTGCACCAAGGCCCGAGCGCCTGACAGGCACACATTAATTGTGTACATGTAAGGCGCTTGACATTGCATGTGAGGTGCTAGGAATTCCCGCGGACTGGGCTGGCACTCTTTACTGGGCATACCCAGCAAAAAATGCCATGCTTGCCCCCTGTGCCTCACACGCACACAATTAATGTGATTATGTCCCCTGGGCCCCACAGCCCCTCAGACAGAGAGCTTTTTGGACGGTGGGGAGGGGAGTTGTGCAACAAAGGCATTTTTGAAATGCCTTTGTTGTACAAACCTCCTACCCCCACACGGCAAAATCATCTCGGACAAGCACAAACACACACACACTTACACAACAAACAAAGCAAGCACTTGCTGTCTCAAACACCCATCATGCACTCACTCATAACACAAGCATACATGCATCCATACACATATTTAAATAAACCTACAAACACACACATTTACACAACATGCACACAGCAATCACGCTCGCGTGCACTCCAGCATCCATCCTCATACATTCATTCACCTAACAAGCATGCATCCATCCAAGCATTAAAATTTTAATTTTAAAAAAAACAGAACATAAACAAACCTACCTTCTGCCGCAAGTGTTTCCTCGCCAGCGTTCAAGCCCCTGCTAGCATCAACAGGAATCAGGAAGCTTCCTGCTCATGTGTAGAGAGGCCTGAGCATGTGTTTTGAGACGCCCCACTCCAGCCTGCTCTGCCTGTGTACGAGGAGGCGCAGGAGCGGCCCCTTGCACATACAGATATGCAGTTCCCCAACCAGCATTTCCAATGAGCAATGCGAAGCTGGGGAAGCAAACGCCACAACCCTTGCATGGCTCATTGAGCTTGCACGGCTAGGGAACTTTAGCTGTTAAAGGGAAAAAGTGTTTCCCTTTGACAGTTAAGAGCACTGCCTCAGCTGAAAAAAACAGTTGAGGGAGTACTCGTATTTCACTGGGCTGGCTCCTCCATAATGGGTTAGAGGGGGGCCAAGACCCAGTGGGTCGATGCCCCGTCGCCCATCATGGACAAGCCGCCCCGCCTTTTGGTGCATGTGCAAACAGGTCTTTTTACCAGTTTCATTTTATTAAAATAGGTGGAGCAGAGGAGTTGTTTTAGATTTTATTAATTATATATTTATTGTTTTAAAATATGATGGCAAACAATTAATTATGTTAAAGCAGGTAGAGGAGGGGTTGGGAATAACTTAGAAATGTAATACATTAAGGTTTAGGTAAACTAATGACCAACAGTTTGGCCATAGCCCAGAGCAGAATAGACAGAAGTCATCATCAGTGTTTGACAGGCCACAGCTCACAGTAGCGTTGAAGTTTTGCTGACACTTGCAGAAATGCTAGCTCAGCTCATCAAGGGTGAGACACCAAGAAGCCCACAGTATCCAATTAATTGTTGCAAAGAACAAATACTTACCCCTGGTAACGTTCTTTTGACTGGATGTTCCTCCCACGTATTCCTCATCTTTTGACATGTATTGTCCAGCTTCAGCTGCTTTGGAAAAGAAATTTCGGCAGAGGGCGCTGTGCGTCGATGGCATTGACTCGCTGTCCCTTGAATATCTCCGTCTCGAGGATGATGTCATTGAAGGCATATCAGACAACCTCCCATTAAAAATGAATGTCTCCCACAATTGCACTATTAACATGCATATTGTCTACAGACCTCCTGGTCCTACTATAGACTTTCAGGACGCCCTCATCCACTCACTGTCCGACAATATTAAAAAGACTTCACAAGTCATCCTATTGGGCGATCTAAACCCAAGTCTCGACGACCCAAAGGACTCCCATGCCAGATCCCTAAAGAAGGCCCTCTCTACCCTGGGCTTCAAACAATCGATCACAGACCCTATCCACGTCAAAGGACGCACCCTTGATTGGATCAGCCAACATAACTGCTCCATCCAAATCATCGCTAACAGCCCCATCCCCTGGTCTGATCACCACTATCTTCAATTCAGCATCGATACTAAAAAAGGACCTCCTGGACCCATCACCCCCCTCCCTGCAGCACTCGCAAGGAGCTCACGCCAACTCACTGCCCAAAACCTAGCACCTCTCCTACAGGTGCCAGACCTTCAAGCCGCCTTCTCCAAAGATCCAGAAAGCCTAGCCAACACCTCTAAAGAAATTGTCACCCAAGCAGTTGACGCCATAGCTCCACTTACCCTAAAAAAAGCCAAGAAAATTAAACATTCTAATACTTGGTTCTCAAAAGAACTGCTTGACCAACGCTCACAGAAGAGGGCTGCACTCTCTGCCTGGAAAGCTAACCCCTCAGAAGCCACAAGGAATGCCTTCAAAGCCATCTCCATTTCTTTCAAAGCCAACATCACCTTAGCCAAATCCTCATCGTTCAACTCAAGGATTAATGACGCCAAATCAGGCTCCAAAGAATTATTCACTATCTTCAGGGAACTAGAAAAGCCCTCTGCGCCACTATCTTCTCTCCTTAAAGATGAGAATTGGTGCAACAGCAGTCAGTTAGCCATGCTAGACAAACTTAACTCACGCCAAACCAAAATCTGGGGCCACCGAAAAGCTCTGAATAACCTCATAGCTAACCTACATAAGGTTACGCCTAAATCTCCCATGACTAAATCCTCCCCACCCTTCCATTTTAGAGATATGACCGAGTTGGAAGTAATCACCCTGCTCAAATCTATCAAACCCTCAAACTGCAAAGGAGACGCTTGTCCTGCCCAACTCGTCAAAGACTCGGCACAAATCCTAGCGCCTTTCCTTACTGCATTCATTAATTCATCCTTCCAGTCTGGACAAGTTCCATCTGGTCTCAAGGAAGCATGGGATCGCCCACTCCTCAAGAAACCTTCCCTTGACCCAACGGTTCCAGGGAACTATAGCCCCATCACCACCGTCCCATTTTTACTAAAAATTCTCGACAAATTAGCCTACCTGCAAGTCCAAGAATTTTTGGAAGAGAATCGTCTTCTTGGCCTGCGGCAATCTGGCTTCCACCAAGGTCATGGCACTGAGACGGTCCTCTTAGACCTAAAGAACCAAATGGATGATATCAGAGACACAGGCAAACCTGCGCTCCTTTTGCTCCTAGACCTGTCAGCAGCCTTTGACTTGGTCGATCACAACACTCTGTCGCCATTTAGCTACTGAGGCCAACTTTTCCCCAAAGGCATGCAATTGGATCACCTCCTTTCTCCAGTAGAGAGTTATGAAAGTATTCTCCGACTCTGCCTGTGCCACCCCTAGCCACATCAAATGTGGCGTCCCACAGGGATCGTGCATTGCACCTACCCTCTACAACCTTTTTACAAGACCCTTGTTCAGCATCCTTGACGCCATGCAAATCATATATACAAACTATGCTGATGACACACAGGCGCTTATCCCACTCACGGGGGACTATGATGCAGATCTGAACACACTCACCACCATCTACTCCACCATCCAATCCTGGATGGCAGCCAACTGGCTCTGCTTCAATAGCGAAAAAACTGAGCTCCTGCTCATAGCGTCACACACCACTCTGGGCAACCTCGATAAGCAGTACTCATCCTTCTCCATTGATAACATTCCTATCAAAGTCTCCAACAATGTCAAGACCCTAGGAGTCTACCTGGACGCCGACTTGACCGTGGACAGACAGGTCAATGCCATTGCCTCATCTTCTGCGTACTACACCAAAGTGCTCAACGCAGCCAGACCTTTCTCATCTCGTCAGAACAGCCTTGCCATTGCTAGGGCTATAAGCGACTCAAGGCTCGATTACTGCAATGCTCTCCTTATAGGAACGTCCCAAAAAAACCTCAACAAACTCCAGCTGGTGCAAAATAATGCACTCAGGGCAGCCACAGGAACTTCTAAAAGAGACCACATCTCTAAAGTGAGAAGACAGGTTTGCTGGCTCCCAGTCAAAGAAAGAATTGTCTTTAAAACCCTTGCCATCACCCACAAATGCCTCCATGAGCTCGCAGCCCCATACCTATCCCAGAGAATCACGAGGCGTACTGCCTCGAGGCCTCTCAGGGAAGGCTATTCCAATACAATTCTCACGCCAAAAATCCGTAAAAGCCCGTGCAGGCGGCTCCAGCTTTCCTACATTGGCCGCCACTCATTGGAACGCACTCCCTTCCCACCTAAGACAGATCGAATCCCACCAAGCTTTCCGCAAAGCCATCAAAACTAAGCTCTTTAACTGAAAGCTGTAAACCTAGGACCACCTTTCTAAGGCAGTACTACCATACTGTTACTCTCTTTGCCCGTCACGTTTTTCAGTCTGTATGTCATGTAATTTGTAACTAAGAAGCCTAAGGGCGCTTTAACCTGCATGTGAAACCTCTTACATTTTCTTGTAACAGCACCTCGATGCCACTGGGCTGCAAGTTGCGCGATACAAATGCAAATAAATAAAATAAATATATAGCATGTGCAGCGTCCGTTGGCTTCAGTTCTGTTTTCCCCCTTTACAGCAGAAATATCTGCAAAAGCACGGGATTGACCGCCGTACTCAACCTTGAAGGAACGCAAGCTGTAATAGCATGGGAAATTCTGCTGTGGGGTAGGCTGGGGGGGCGATGAGGATCCTGTCAAAAGAACGTTACCAGGGGTAAGTAACTTTTTCTTGGAATGGATGGTGTCCTCCCACGTATTCCTCATCTTTTGACAGACACACAAAGCAGTATTTGACTTGGAGGAGGGAGTAGAATTTTATTTTACATGTGTTCATGGACCGAGTGCAGGACTGCTTTACACACGCTAGCATCCAGACCGAGGGAGGACCCAAGGCAATAATGCTCTATGAATGTGTGGATAGTAGACCACGTTGCCGCTTCACAAATGTTTTTAATTGGTACGCCCTTTGCAGGGCTGTAGAGGCAGCCATGCCCCTGGTGGAAGGGGCCCTTAAACCTTCCGGAGGCTCCTTCCCTGCCAACCTGTAACATTCTGAAATGGCCAGAATGCGCCATCTGGACAAGGTCTGCTTAGAGACAGACAGACCCAGTTTGTGGCCCGTATAGTCAATGAAAAGCTGATCATCAATACGCAGTTTTGACATTCTAGATATATAAAAGCTTAAAGCTCTACGAGGGTCCAACCTACGTAATCTCCCCTCCACCTCCTTGCTAGGATGAAGGGAAAGGCGGGGCGGGGGAAGAAACAAGGCAAGGCATAGAACAATTTTCTGTCCTATGTGGAAATCGGAAATTATTTTGGGTAAAAATTAAGGTTCGACCCTTAGAACAACCCTATCCTTGTGGAAGATAGTTAAGGGTGGCTTGGACAGAAGTGCCTGCAACTCGCTCACTCTACGGGCTCATGTTAGAGCTACCGATATAATGGTTTTAAAGGTTAACAACCTTAAAGGACATGAGTGTAAAGGTTCAAAAAGGTGCACATATTAGGAATTTTAGAACCAGATTAATGTCCCAATCTGGAACCTGGAAAGGAGATGGTGGGAATACATTGGTGAGCCCCTTTAGAAATTGTGTCACCAGTGGAATTTTCAAGTAGGAACATTCCTCTGACGAGCGCTTAAAGATGGACAGCGCCGCCAAGTAGTCTTTAATAGTACCAATCTGTAGCCCCAGATTGCCCAAACATAGCATAAACGATAAAACATCCAGTGTTTTGCACATAAAAAAGGATCTACATGCTTTTCTCTGCACCAGTTGCAGAATTTATTCCAACGGCAATGGTACAAAGACTTGTTTGCTGGCCTTCTGGCCGAAAGCAAAATCTCCATTACGTCATCTGGGAGGTCCCAATCCTTGTATCTTAGCCTCTCAGAAACCAAGCATGAAGGTTGAGTGTCTTCACCTCTGGATGGAGAACCTGACCCTCCTCTCGCGAAAGGGGGTCCTCTCTTTGTGGAAGACGTATTGGAGGGCAGATGGACATGTCCAGAACGTCTGGGTACCATGTCCTCATGGCCCAATCCGGGGCAATTAGGATGATGTGTTTCCCGAGCTTTCTCAACCTCCTGATCACTTGAGGAATGACGGGGGCTGGAGGAAACATGTACAGGAGTGGAAATTTGCAGTCCACCACGAACGCATCCCCTAGAGCGCCTCTTGGTGGAAATTACCTGGAGCAGTACAAATCGCACTTCCGGTTGGCACCGGTCGCGAACAGATCGACTTGAGGGGTTGCCCAAAAGGTGAAGATCTCTTGAAGGACTTCTTGAGCTAGTTCCCATTCGCAGAAGACTGTGCTCTGCCTGCACAGAGCGTCCGCCGCTGTGTTCTCCTCTACGGCCAGGTGAAATGCTGACAGGGAGATTCCTTCTTGAATTGCCCACTACCAGAGCTGCATTGCCTCTCTGCACAGTGGTAGTGACCTTACACCTCTCTTGTTTGGGTAGTACATGGCCACTGTGTTGTCCGTCATTATCAGGACATTCTTTCCCCATACAGAGGGCAGGAAGGCCTTCAGCGCTAGTCTATTGCCCTCAGCTCCAAAAGATTGATATGTAGTTTGGACTCTGATGGAGACCAACGACCGCTGCCCATCAGATCGTTGGTATGGGCTCCCTGCCCCGTGAGTGAGGCGTCCGTTACTACGGTTATCTCCATCAATGGTGACCAACATTTTTCTCCTTTCAGAATATCGTCCTCGCAGGCCCACCACAGAAAATCCTGTGCGACCCTGCTTGGAACCTGAAGTAGGTCTGAGATCTTTACTGGGACTGGGACCATTGAGTTCTTAGAGTCCATTGAAGGGATCTCATTCTCAGACGGGCCATCTGGCTCCAGAAAAATGCAGGATGCCATGAGGCAGAGCAACCTCAGAAAAATCGAAGGCCAGGAGACTGGGCATTCTGAAATTTGGCAACCATCTGAAGAACGTCTTGAGCCCTCACCTCGGGTGGCGAGCTTTTTTCGAGGGATGTATCCAGTACAGCTGCAATGAACTAGAGTTTTTGAGAAGGTGTCATCTGGGACTTCATGTCATTGAGGGAGAAACCCAGTCTGTGAAGAGAGTGGCAGGTGACGTTGAGATGATCCAGAGCTTGTTAGGGAGAACGCGCTCTTATCAGTCAATCGTCCAGGTAGGGGTAGACGTGAATCCCCCACCTTCTGAGACTTGCTGCCACCACCGCCATCAGTTTGGTGAAAACCCTCGGGGCAGAGGTCAGTCCGAATGGCAGAACTCGAATTTGATAATGAGAACCGTCAACTGCGAACCGCAGGTATTTTGTGTGCTTGAGATGGTTTGGCACATGAAAATAAGCACCCGGACGGTCCAATGCCACCAAGCAATCCCAGAGTTGGAGGGCCTGGAGGATCTGAGAAAGAGAGTGACCATCTTTTTTTTTTTAACACAATTTATTAAGTTTACAAATAAAAACAATAAGAACTACACATAAAGCATACAATGTCTCACAGGAAACATCATAACGTAATTTGTCGAACAGTTTAACCATCTAAAATCATCAAATTCATCAAAAACAGCATCATCCTGCTACTGACAAGCATACACAAAACAACACAATAGACGACACAAATGGAAAAAAAAAGAAAAAAAAACCTCCATCTAATTCCCTTAACCCTCAAATCACACATCACTAGAACAGTTCCACTGTCACATCAACCATAAAGAGTCAAAAAGGTCCCCATACCTTAATGTACTCCTCATTTTTATCTTTACTTTCCAATGAAACCTTATCATATTGCGATAAAACATGCAATTCAGTCAACCACTCATCAACATTAGGCTTTATTCTCTTCTTTATGACCATCTTGAACTTGTCCTTCCTGAGGAACTTGTTCAAGTATCTCAAGTCCAAAATGGGTCTCAGTCCTCTGTCCTTCTTGGGTATTAGGAAATAAGGGGAATGCCATCCCTGGTTCCTCTGCGTTACAGGCACGGCTCTATAGCGCCTTTCTCTAGCAGGGCTAAAATTTCCTGAACAAGGAGCGGATCTGGAATAGTGGTTCCCCGGTGGATTGTTTGGAGGTCTCTGTATAAAAAGGAAGCCAGTAACCGTGGGCTACTGTTTCTAAAGCCCAAGCATCCGAAGTAAGGTCTCGCCACTCTTCTAGATGCTGAGACAGTTTGCCCCCCACTGGTGAACTGTGACTCAAGACCTCAGAGGTTTTGAGACGGCTGATGCAGCAGCAGATGGTAAAGAAGCTGCTGCTCGAGTTGGCTTAGCACCCCTTCCTCGTCCACCACAAGGACTTTTTCTTTGGCCCCTTTGACTGGCCATTCCTCTCGCCCTTCCAACTGAGGAGTAGTAGCGAAAATATCTACCCCTCCAAGGTTGTCCACTAGGTCGAAAAGGCTGAGGTGGTCTAATAGTGGCGCCTAATGATTTGTCTGCCGCCTTCGGGATCTGCAACTTCTCAAGACTCTCGTCAGCCTTGTTCATATTGAGAAGTCTCGATTGCACAGCCGGTGCAATACCCGACTTCCGCAACCAAGCAAACCTGCACATAAAGGTGCTGGTAGCCATGGCTCTGCCGATGCCATCAGCAGAATCCAAGAGACTCGCACATGCTTCTTTGCCATCTCCAATGATGGCTAAGAAACCATCTCTTTCATCCCCTAAGGGAATGTGCTCTGCTGCCATGAAAATGCAGTCCCATAGAGTGAACGTAGACTTTGCGGGGGCACATGTGGAGTTGGCAGATTTGAGTGCCATATTCAATGTAAAAAATGCCTTCTTTGCCCATCTATCTACTCGTTTGTCATCCCTATCAGGAGGGATGGTAGAGTGCACCAATTGTTTAGATGTCGCAGTAGCTGCCTGCACCACCAGACACTCTGGAGTGGGGTGTTTCGACATATAGTCGGGGTCACTACTGGAAGGGCGGTACTTCTTGGTAAAGTTCTTATAAACAGCTGGATTGGTCTCCGGTATCTCCCAGTTCGTCACCACCTTTTTCTGCAAGGCAATGTGGAATGGTAATATGGGATCGGACTGCGGACCTTTGTCTAAGATGTCAGTAAGATCATCTTGTTCGTCCGGCAATGGAGGTGAACTCCAACCCATCCAGTCCACTACCTTTGACATGAGTTGGCTGTAGGACACATCTGCATGCTCCCCAACATCTGGTTTCCCAAACTCAAACTTAGGTGAGGTATCCACCCCACTTGCAGTCTTCAGGTTGTCATAGAGGTCCCTCATCCTCGACACCTCTGCAATACATTTTTCAAGTAGATTAGGCATACCATATTGTATGCCAAATGGAGCCTCTTCATCAGACTGCTCATCCTCTAAAATAGTCTTTCCTGGGTAGTGGCACATATGTTTTCTCAGGAATTGGGGGTTTTGTCATTAATGGGTTCGACGCTGGAATAGTCGTCAAAACTTTCTTTATCAGCACCATAGATTTTACTCGGGCGCTCGGCGTCGATGGCGCAGCTGGCATTGATGCCTTCTGCGTCAATGTCATCGACGACCTCAACCTCAACTTATGCTTCTGGCTCGACTGATCCTTTGATGGAACTTCATCGGATTGAGGCCTCACGATGCAGATCGGGCCTTCGTCCCGGGCTCAAGGGCGCGCAGGATTTAGGTTGAGCCCTTTCCTTCCCGGCTTCTTTTGAAGACGCGGTAGGAGCATGGCTTGTAGGCTTTTGTTTTTCAAATATGTTGAGCATCTCTGCTTGGAAGGCCTCCCACTCGGCCAGAGTGAACTTTTTGGTTGGGCAGGAAACTCCCTCAGGGGAAGCATCCGACGACGAAGTCGGCCCACAGTGCCTTCTCTTCGATTTCTTCGAGGACGAAGAAGAGTGGTGGGAGCCACTCCTTAATCTCGACTGCTTGGCCTTCTTCCTTCCGAGGAGAGTCGCCTCTCGACTCATCAGTCGAAGGTTTCACAGTCAGGGTAGGAGATTTAGGGATTCAGCCTACCTTCAGCTTCCCCTTACGTTCCTTCAAGGCCTTTCCAGTCATAGACTGGCACTTGGAGCAGTCGGAGGTGTTATGGTCTGCCCTGAGGCACCACAAATAGATTCATAGGGGATCAGTCAAAGACATTTTCGACCTACAATCCTGACACTTTTTGAACCCGGATATCGGGGTAGTCGGTGTCGATGTTTCGATTCTCGAAATAGCAAAGTCGTCACAAAAGTGAATAAGCACGCCGTATTTCTCGAAGCTAAAAGCAGTCGTGGAAAATCAGAACTGTAACCAACAGGCCTTTGATAACATCATCCTCGAGACAGAGTCCTTCAAGT
The DNA here is from genome assembly GCF_040938575.1 of Ambystoma mexicanum. Lineage (NCBI taxonomy): Eukaryota > Metazoa > Chordata > Amphibia > Caudata > Ambystomatidae > Ambystoma > Ambystoma mexicanum. The sequence continues at coordinate 4,490,288 of NC_090929.1, read as the reverse complement.
GACACTATGCCATCGACGCACCGTGCCCTCTGCCGAAAAAAAAATGCCTGAAGCAGCTGAAGCTGGACAACACATGTCAAAAGATGAGGAATACGTGGGAGGACACAATCCATCCGAAAGGAATGGTTCCTCATGGGAAGAGAGCTGCAGCCGGACCCAGGAGCAGTCCCACACAGTTTCAAAGACACTGTGCTGGGCACCAAGACCCTGGCAGCGAGCACAGTAGCAAAAGAGAATTAAATGGGAGAAAATCAGTTTCACCAACGGCATCCTGCCCTGTTTTCTTTTACCTAGAGTTGGCACAATGCACAATGTTAAAGGATATTTATACCGTGCACTATCACCACTGTAGCGGTCCCTTGGTGCTCTGGCGGATCTGAAAGAAAGGGGGGGTATGTTAGGGTGCATTAGTAGATCAAAGTTTGGAGAAAGAGCAAGGGAGCTTTGATGTGCTGTTGGCAGCTTCAGTTCAGGTAACACCGTTCGCTGAGCTTTTTGGTGTGGTATCATTTTGGAGTCCATCGTGTGCTGTTGTGTAAGGCTCGGTGTGGTGCGGTGTGATCAAGGGCGTGCGGATTGCTGTGGTTTATGCGGTGTGGTTGTGTTTAGTTAGCGTTTGAGGGGAGGCTGAAAAAAGGTTGAGGTTTTGGTATGGCTGGTTATTGGCGTTGTCTGGAGAAAAGAAATGTGCACTCCTATTGTGTGTCTTTCGAGATTTAGACAAAAAAGGTCTTCCTTATAGTGAACTAATTCAGCAAGACAGGGCGGTCTCATCTTTCTGTCCATATGTTGCATTAGTTAATCTGTACAATTATATCTTGTTCTTACTCATGCCAGTCCCTGCATCCCAGTGCTGCTGCAAACTGGTCACTGCGGATCTATCGAATTGTGACCCAGACTCATACCCATGGCTCTGTCTGAGTGCGACATGGTACAGTTCAGTCCTTAACAGGATGTCTGGATTGATGCACGTGGATCACCATACCTATGTCTCAGATGATTATGTTGTGTATGTTGGGTTAGTCGTTAGGAAGTAGGTAAATCTCCAGGAATATTGCTAGGGCATTGTGTGTCTGTCTAATGCATTCCGTCTTCTGCTTACTATCTGGGATGTGGGTCTCTTAGTGTAGTGATAGTGGTCTTATATGGCTGGTGGGTTAGCTTATATGGAGGGGTAGGTTTGAGGATGGTTGTCTTGTGTGCGTCGGGTAGTAGTTGGATAGTGTGGTTGCACAATCGCATTGGGATTTACACATACATAGTCATGTCTGTCAGAGGGGTGCAACGTAGTGGGTAAGGTTGATGGTTGTGCCTATTGTTTGTGTCAGCCTTGTTAGCTATTGTCCTGTCCTGATTGGGTTGTGGCTCGTGGTCGGTTCCGCTTTGCACAGTCTCTCTCGTTCTTGACGAACAATGCAAGAGAGGAGACAGAGAAATGAACAGTTGCAGGGGTGGGAAGAGGAGAACCAATCAGAGAACTGGGATATGGTGTTTCAGGGACTGTAACAATGCCCCGGACCTTGTTACTATTCCCTCATAATTCAAGTCAAAAATGCACATATGTACGCCGCGTACTGACAGACGGTTCTCACATTGGAAGGTTTCCGTCTGGCATCAGTGAAAGTTGCCATGGAAACGTGCAACCTCCTCACCGGCCACAGAGCGTACTCAGTGTCATGTGACACGCCAGCGTCCTTCAAATGCCATGCGTCACTGCAGGTCACGCCCCCCCTTCTGGTGTTTAAACTTGGCATTCATCAAAGCTGCAGCGCTTCTATTTGCAGCTTTATTCACGCATACCTTGTTATTTCTGGAAACCTTGACTTCGGCTACGTGAATCAGGATTTCCCTTCAGCCTAATTCTTTGGTACTGTCTCCTGAACATTTGTGACGACTCGGAACGCCTCCCGGAATTCTACTGCTTTTCGTCTCTGCTTCGTTTTGATCTACCGTTGCCGACCCAGCCTGCATTCCGGATTCCTTCTGTTTCCACAACAGCTACTGAAGACTAAATCGGTAAGCTCTGTCAGTCCGTTACTTACAGCAGCAGTTATTAACACTCCTAATTCCTATCAGTGTCCAGCTATATTTAGCCACTGTTGTTACGACTTGTAAGCAATTTCATCACGTCCGTCTGTGAGGTTGCTACACCCTTTCCAATATCACTTCAGACAGACCTTGATTACCTCAACGGAGTCCAGTTCAAGACTTCACTACTCACATACGATCTTGTAGTTTGAGCCTTCATTTCACCTTCCCTCCTTACTATCCTCTGTACAACAGACATTTAGAGACAAGTTTTACAGGATTACAACACATGCACTTCCGAACGATTTTCCTGATTGGCGCACCAACCCGCACCTAGCGCAACCCTCGTGCCGCTCGGGTATAACTACCTATACTAACCTCCCTTTTTGATATTTTATCCCTACATTGTTATTTTGGACTATTGCCGCTCCTTCATGCCAAATCCATGTCTACCCTGGTAAGAAGTCACCTTATTCTTTATTTTGTGCCCTCTGGTATTTGTCCCACGGAGTAGTGTGTTGATAGATTTCTTGTTTTCCGTCCAGGTTCGGACTCCATACGCCCCAGACGCCAACAATAGCAGGTATTAGGAAGACTAGTCAGATCTGTGTTGTATGGTTTTGTTGTCACCTTACATTAATCTGTTTCCTGTATTTTCTTGAAGCCTTGGTTTTGGCGGTGCGTGTGTTCCCCACTCTTTTGTGTGATCGACACCTCTGTCTGTCTAATGCTAGAATAGCAGAGGGGTGTATGATAAAGAAGAGGTCCCTCAAATAGAGCAGGCCTGGGTTCTTGGGGAATTTGAGCTGGCAAGTGTTACCTGAGGAGTGTCATCCACTAATCCATTTACTGGACTCGAAATCCACTAATCAACGCCCCGAGCAGATTGGTGTGGTGAGTAACAAATTGGTGGGATGCAGTGGCTCACGCTGTCTCTAACAAAGAGATCCAATCCACATTGATAAACTTAACTTGTATACTAGCAGATGTCAACCAATGGCACGCCAGAGTTTCTGCAGGTCAGCAGATGATGTAATTTGGGGGAGGGACGAAGGACAGTCATGACATCATGAAGGGGCGTTGAGGGTGGTGTTTCAGGAAATGTTTTTATCCAATCAAAACATGTAATGTAGAAGATTATATATGGGTCCCGTGACAACCTACCAATTATGTATTAGCGCAAAATTGTGATTGACAAATTATGTGTAATATGTGAATTTCTTGTATAAATATTGTAACCCTTCTGGGAGTTGAGAATGTATTACAGTTCAGGCCCACAGCGCTGTTTGTTCTCCCCGTCTACTGTTCAATAAAGCTCGGTTCTTCCACACAGTGTACACTTCTTTTGGATTACTTTTGTACTTTTCTTGGATCCCCCCTCAGGAGCCCTGGTCTACATTTTGAGGGCCTAGCGATATTACCAGCCTTATCTGAGGGCCGAGTACTCTCTGGTGCACTCCATGATATATGATATATTTTATTTATATGGCGCTCGTACACAAGTGTCTCCGAGTGTGACCAGGCAAAGGGAGGGGAACAATAAAATATACATAACAGCGATCTTACTAGGTCCAGTGACATCTAAGAAAGTGCAAGTGCATGGAGAAGGAAACAGGGGGAAGTGCCGAGGAAAGAAAAACAGAAATAAATATTAAATAAAATAAATAATTAAAGATAAAAACCCTGGTAGTGCAACCAGCAAGTATCAGGTGAAAGTTGGTCAGAGAAGGTATATTTGATAAGTGCAGAGAAAAAGTGGGAGGGAGGCTGTATGGGTACAGGTACAGAACCCTAGTGCAGGATTTGGGCTGGGACAGTGCACGAGGGTGGCAGAGTGAGCAGGTCCCTGGGTCCGGATGAGAAGGTGGCCAGGTGCAAGATGCCAAAAGAAGAAACAGATCAACAGGGGATAAGGGGCAAAGGTGGAGGCAAAGAGGAAGGTCTTGAGATGCTTCTGAAAATGGAAGTGGTTTTCCACAAGTTTCAAGGCGGAGCGGCCCTTTGAGACCAGATAAAGTGCACTCACGAGGAGGTCTGGCAGACGACCAAGTTCACAAACCGTCTACCTGATCCCGGCGGGTGACTGCGACTGGAGAAGTGCAGGCCGGTGAGGAGAGCCTCAGTGCTGCGAGGATTCAGATTTTTGATAGAGGAAAAGTGGCGTCATTTGTAGTTGAAATGTTGTGGAATCTTCGAGAGAGAAAAGGCTGTACACTGTGTAGCGGTAAAAAGAGGAGATCCTCAGTAGAGGAAGGGCAGTGCAGTGTAGATTTAGAGATACTGTTTTGGCCCGATGAGGGCTTATGGTATTGAATTGTACGTAAGTAGTATTTTTGGAAGGAGTATATTTTGGTTAAGGGTGTGGACGTAGGGTTGGGTATGAGAGGATGATATGGAGTGGTTGAGAAGCGTGGAGATGGTAGAGTAAGAAGTGAGTGGCGTGATGTGTTGAGGTGATGGTATGTCTTATTTGTGTTATATTAGAAATATGTTCTGAGCCTTGTACAAGTGAGAAGAATTACGATAGAAATATTTTGCCAAAAGTGGGGCCTACATTCACAACGGGGAGTACACAACTCTGTTAGAGCAGCATCGGAGGACACGCAAAAAGTGGGGGGATGGGGCTGATTGGCCTAATGGAGACTCCTTTGGAGCACCTTTGTACTAAATTGCCACAATACTGTGACAAAATATTTAAGTACTGCTTTCAGTGGGTGCAGGACACGGCAGGGCGATGCTTTAAAGCGTGGCCCAGGGAAGGCACCTTGGAGAGCGACAGTTGAACACGTGTATTCTTATTTACTATTCAAACACAAGGAGAAGAAACTACAGAGTAGACAGGGCAGTTTGGACATGGGGAACGAGCAAGAGAATAAGCAATCTCCCACAGGCAGACACAGATCCTGTCCCATCAGCCCCGGCCCCCAAAGAGGCTCCATCGCACTTTTCAACCAGCGGCAGAATATACTAACCCACAGAGAGTACCTCCGGTGGAGGACACCAAAGGGGGAGTAAGGAAAAGAAGGGGACCACAGATACTAAGACACATGGTCCTTCAGTCCTAGGCAAAACCATGCGACTAATAGAAATAGAAGAAAGCACACGCCAAAATATTGTGGGCGTGTTAATGGAAGCGGGGAAGAGGTAGACAAAGCGGTGCAGAAAAGGGAGGATCAATGCGCTACAATAACCCCAGAGGACGCATGGATGTCAGGGAAAATGTTGTTTAAAATGGATAGCAAAACATGTCCAAAGGCCAACCTCCCAGGAAGAGGGCCAGCCGACAGTCATTCCACCAACGATGACGGTAGGGCAACAGGGAGCGAAGAGGACGGCGAAGGACTAAGGAGGAGCTTGCTGTTCTGAGGCGAGAAGGATGGGAAGGAACAGAAGAGGGAGAGAAAGAAAAGAAGGAGAAGTAGAGAAAGGGAAAGAGAGAGGGAGAGGGAATGAGATAGTGGAAGAAATTGGTCCCAGACACTCCAGAGGAGGATCAGGAAGATGGCGGTCGTGGATACCACTAAGAGCGTGAAGGAGTCGCAACCTTGGAAGGATAGCTCAGGGGCACCGCGCTCGCCTTCGAAGCAAGACTATGCGGAACAACACAGGTTAGATCTCCGGGTCCGCGCTTAGAAACCTCTAGGTATTAAGCATGTTATAACTAACCAATTAAATAACCAAAAGGCACAGTTGGCCCTGTTACAGAAGGGTCTAGGAGGACCCCAGTATGTACCTTGGGCCAGCATGGACAGGGATAACTTGATGTACAGCTTGCAATCCCTCAAGGCAGGGGTGGGCAAGTGGATCTATGCTCTAGAGAACGAAACAGCAGGGATTACCCTGGCGGTAGGCTATATGAAGAGTCTATTTGCCAGCTTAATGGGCAAACAACAGGATATGATGGGGTGATCCTAAATGATAATGAACATGAGGGTGCTCTGTTTAATAACTGCCTGTAAGGTACTGTGTGTAAGGTATTTAGGTGTGAAAGGTATTTCGGACAATAGGGAGGAAGGATAGCTGAGGGGCAACAAGTGTGTCTTGTCTTGGAAGCAAGACAACGCAGCCCAAGACAGGTTGGAATCCCGATCCCGCACTTAGAAACCACTTGCTGGTATTAAGCACGTTATAAATTAACAATAAAAAAATAAAATAAATGTACCCAGACACTTCAGACACGCAGGCTATTTTGGCACGCACAATGAAGCAAGACAAAGACCCTGGCCAATACATTCAACAGATACAAGGGATGTGGAAACTAGAAACATGACAAACATGGGATTCAAATATTCCAGTTTAGTGGACTTCCCGTGGACGTACGGAAAGCGTTAGGGAATGTGGGAGGAATAGAATCAAACAGGAGGCCCGAGATACAAGCACTTATAGTACACTTTTGTAAAGCAAAAAAAGATAAGGACTCAATAGATAATGCTGTAAAAGCGGAAGCAAAATTAGCATAGAAGAAGTTGGCCAAACTTACCATGGAAGGAGCAGCATTAATGTGCTTCACAACAGGACAACCAGAGCATACCCAGCAAGGAAGGGGGAGCACCCATGGGGATCGCCCAGCTACAAGCACCTGTAGGATATGGCCAGCCACAAGGTTATTATCAACAAGGAGGGAGGATATGCTCAAACAGGAGGATTACCCCAACAGGGAGGGTATTATTCACAGGGGGGATATGGACAGCAGGGTGGATATCATCAACAAGGGTGGGGGGGAATTTGCGGAGAGGAAAGGGGATGGGAATACGGATATGGACAACCAAGCTGTATGGGGCCAGGTTTTATTTGTGGTCGGATGGGGCACTTTGCACAGGAAAGCAGGAGCATGCCGCAGACAGCTTATAGCCAGGGCGGGCACCCAGTGTACCAAACCCATATGTCTCCTCCCCAACAGCAAATGCAGATGCTTTGAGTAAAGGACACAGAATGTAGGAGTACTGTAGTTACATGGAAATAACTCGTCTTTTCAGCATCAGGGAATGAAATAAAGAACTGGAGCTCCTGGGTATTTAGCACCACCCAGTAAACAGGAGCTACTGTCACCGGGGTCCGTGATATCTTCGTCCGAAAGTGTAGTTTCTGAAATCTCCCCCTCCCCCGACTCCTCACCTTCTTCTTCTTTCCAAGAACCCTTCTTTTCTTTTCTTCGAGCTGACACCTTTTTTTTATGAAGATAGGGACGACCCCGGAAGGAAGCCACCGTGCCCCCCAAAGAGGGGAGACCAGGGGGCCCCACCCCCGGGATCGACCAAGAGGGGAAAAAGCCCTTAGGCACAAAAAACCCCTGTATTATAGTTGGGTGTCTTGTAGGCGTCGAACCAGGAATACTTGAAAGGTAAGAGCTGATGGAAAGTGTCTGGAGGCAACACGTGGAGTGAATACTCAGAACTCAGGCAGTCCAGTAAGCGGTCCGAGGATCTGGTACACAGGCTAGGAGAGGAAGTAACTAATACAGCAAGCAAAGGCAGTCCAGGGGAACAGGCCGGAGTCTGGTACACGGGAGGTCACAGCAAGCAATACTGAAGGTAGACGGGGGAAGAGCGGAAAGTAGAACAGACAAGAAGAGAAAAAAGCGGTAAGTGAAGATGGGAAGGAGGGAGGGTAAGCAAGTAGGAAGGAGGGCAAGGGAGACGGGTGAATGGAAGCAAAACCAAGGGAGTGAGAGAAAGGCAGATAGGACTAGCGGAAGGGGGAAGGAAGAACAGAAGGGGCCGGACAGGGTACGAGGACCCGACCAGCAGACAAGCGAGAGACTCGGAAGAAAGCCACAGGCAGCAAGAAACTCAGCTAACTGACGAAACCGGAAGCGTTGCGACGCATCCGTGACCCGGAAGTGGCCGGTTAAAACACCGGGCCGCGGAGCGCCCAACCAATCAGAATCAGAGGAAGGGAAACCAGGAAACAGGGGGCGTGGCCGAAGAACGGAGCTAAGTTCTGCGTCGCCAACGGCTCCATAGACGCCAGGAACTCGGCGGTATGACAGTATGCCCCCTCCTATAAGCTCCTCCCCCTGGTTTGCCTGGATGAAAGAAGTGGTACTTGCGAAGTAGGACAGGAGCATTAATGTGTGTGATGGGTTCCCAAGAGTTTTCCGAGGAAGGGTAGCCCTTCCACTTAACCAAATATTCCAGCCTGCCCTTATGATACCTGGAGTCACAGAGTTGGGCGACCTCATATTCAGCTCGAGTGGAACCCTGGGGAATCGGGGCCTGTCTAACCTGTCGTGCCCATGTGTCAGCATGAAATGACTTGACTTGGGAAGCATGGAAAACAGGGTGGACCCTTTTTAGGTTGTTGGGTAGCTTTAAGCGAAAAGCCACAGGATTGATTTTCTGTATGATCTCATATGGCCCTAGATATTTGGGAGATAACTTGGAGGGATGTACCCAACGAGGTAAATATCTAGTGGAGAGCATGACTTGGGTACCCACATCCCATCCTGGTACAGGTCTACGATGTTTGTTGGCTTGAATGCAATACCGGGCTTGGGCTGACTTAAGGCCTTCCTCTACCTTCTTGTGTCTCTCTAAGGAGGGAGAGGGAAGAATCTACTGATGGTACGTTAGTAGAGAGGCCCGAGACAGGAAGAATGGAGCGAGGGTGAAAACCATAAGTACCAAAAAAAGGACTGAACCCTAGAGCGGCATGTGTGGAGTTACTGTAAGAGAATTCAGCTAGAGGGAGTAGCGTGCACCAGTTGTCTTGTTGGGAGTTGATAAAGCACCTTAAGTACTGTTCCAGGGTTCCGTTCAAGCGTTCAGTTTGCCCATTGGATTGTGGATGGAATCCAGAGGTGAGAGCTCTTTCGATACCTAGTCTGATACACAGGGCCTTCCAGAACCGGGAGGTGTACCGACTACCCCGGTCTGAAATTATCTTGTTAGGTAGACCGTGTAACCGGAATATGTCTTGGAGAAACAGTTCCGCCATCTTGGCTGCAGTAGGGACGCCAGGCAATGCGGTGAAGTGAGCCAATTTGGTAAATGAATCCACTACTACCATGACACAGGTGCATCCTTCAGACAGAGGTAAATCTACTATGAAATCAGTAGAAATCGTGCTCCAGGGACCCTTGGGTACAGCATTTGGTTCCAGTAGAGCAATTGGTCGTTTACGGGATGACTTACTCCTCAGACAGACGATACATGACTGAACGTACTGCTCTACATCCCTTCTCATTGTAGGCCAGTAGAAATGTCTTTGAAGATAGTCGTGAGTGCCAGCCACCCCCCTGTGTCCTCCTAATTTGGAATCATGTCACCAGACAAGTGCGGTCTTACGAAAAGCCGGAGTGGGTAGATAAAGTTTTCCTCCTACAAGGTAAAGGCCGTTCCTGATTTCATAGGCCAGATCTTTAGAGTGTCTTTCAACTTCAAAACGACCTCCAGAATCCTCCTGTACCTGCTGAAGGAATTTAGAAATAATTCCAATAGTCCTGGACTGGGGAAACATCCGTTCAAGATGCGTCTCTGACTCTGGCAGGTAATCACTCCGGCGGGAAAGAGTCGGCTACAACATTCGTTTTGCCAGGGATGTAGGTTATGTGGAATTCGAATTGGGTGAAGAAGTGAGCCCATCGGGCCTGTCGAGTATTGTAGCACTCGAACTGTTTGAGAACCTGTAAGTTCTTATGATCGGTCCTTATGGTGAACGGGAACCTTCCTCCTTGAAGCAGATGGCGCCATTCTACACAGGCCGCTTTCATGGCTAGAAGCTCTCGCTCAATGACCGAATAGTTCCTTTGACTGGAGTTTAGGGTCTTCGAGAAATAAGCCACCGGATGTTCTGTACCCTGGATCTCTTGAAGAAGCACCGCCCCTATTGCGGCTGAAGAAGCGTCCGTCTCTAGAACGAAGGGTAGATGTTGGTTTGGTTGTTGTAAAATGGGTGCTGAACAGAAGGCTTCCTTAAGAGCTCCAAAGCTGTCTTCCGCCTCCGCTGTCCATTTGAATGGAGTTGCAGACTTCTTTAGGAGCGAGGTGATGGGTAGTATTTTTTGAGAGAAATTAGGGATGAATCTCCGGTAGAAGTTTGCTAACCCCAAGAATTTTTGTATCTCTTTGACTGAGGTGGGTGAGGGCCATTCAATGATGGAAGACACCTTGTTAGGATCCATGGAGATACCGTGGTCTGACAGAATTATCCTAAATAAGGAATGGAGGAGGCTGAAAACACGCATTTGGCGAGCTTAACAGACAACTGATTTCTCTGTAGCCTTCTGAATACTTCCCTGACATGTTCCACATGGTCTTCAGGTGTACGAGAGTATATCAGAATGTCATCTAAATACACCAATGTGGTTTGGCACAGGAGATCGGAGAATAGTCTGTCCATAAATCGTTGGAATACCGACGGGGCGTTTACCAACCCGAACGGCATTACCTGGTAATCAAAAAGTCCGAAAGGAGTCCAGAATGCTGTCTTCCATTCGTCTCCTTTCTGCACCCGGAGTAAGTGATAAGCATTCCTCAGATCGAGTTTGGTAAAGATGGTAGCACCCTGTACAGCTTGTAGGATATCGGTTATCAATGGCATAGGATACCGGTCTTTTATGGTAACCTTGTTTAGACCGCGATAATCTATACACGGCCTCAACTCCTTTGAATCCTTTTTTGAGATGAAGAACAGGGATGCCCCTGCAGGGGACTTTGAAGGCCTTATGAGCCCGTTCTCCATGTTGCTGTCCAGGTACGTTCGGAGGTATTGTTTTTCTTCTAATGACAGTGGAAACATCCTACCGAAGGGTACCAATGCACCTGGGGTGAGATCAATGCAACAGTCTTCAGGCCGGTGTGGAGGGAGCTCGACGGGTATCTTTTCAGTTGCCACTTCATTGAACTCCTTCAGGTAGTGTGGGAGACAGTGCACCGTTCTGACTTCGCAGCTATTTGTGGTCTTGACGGTCTCGAATCTTGGTTCTGGCAAGCATTCCGATTTGCATAGTGAGGACTGAAAACTAAGTAAGTTTCTAGACCAGTCAATACAGGGGTTGTGTCTGCGTAGCCAACAGATACCCAGGATAAGAGGGAAGTGAGCAGCCCTGATGATATCGAATGTGATACTTTCGGAGTGTTGTTGGATGGACAAAGTAAGTGCTTTAGTGGTGTGAGTGATCAAACCCGAGCTCAAAGGTTCGCCATCAACTCCTTCCACTTTTTGATCTTCTCGTTTGGCTATCCTCTTGACTCCATGTCGTTCTGCCCAATGGGTATCCATGATGTTCCCTGCTGCTCCACAGTCGAGTAGGGCTAAAGCGGTTACTTCCTTGGGGCCTACTCTGAGAGAAACTGTGAGCACCATCAACCGGGAGTCCTCAGAAGTTTCTGTAGAGGATACAGAAAGAGGCGCGTAGGGACTAAGAGCAGCCCCTCGGTAATGCGTCCCAATGTTTACCGAGGGCGAGCGTTTCCCGACCTTCTGGGTGGTACTTCCGGACAATCTCTTAATAAATGTAATGAAGATCCGCAGTACATACACAAGGAACCCTCCCTGCGCCGTTTCCTTTCTTCTGGTGTGAGCGGGGCTCTGGTGGTTCCAATCTGCATGGGTTCTTCTTTAGTTGTCCGTTGGAAGGGTACAGATGCAGGTGAGTGAGTCTCCACGAGAGGGGGTACACTTAGCCTGGTCTTCTTTTCTTGACGTCTTTCCGTCATTCTGAAGTCAATTTGGAGGGTAGCTGTCAGGAGTTCGGCGAAAGACACCTGTCTTACTATTCAGGCTAGTTCGTCCTTCAATTCCTCCCTTAAACCTCGCCGAAATAAGGCATACTGAGCCTGTTCCTGCCAACCTGCCTCAGCTGCCACCTGTTTGAAAGTGGTGATGTATGTCAGTAGATCAGAATTCCCCTGACGGATGTCAAGGAGGTCCTCCGAGGCCAAGTATGTACTCTCTGTTCGCAAAAAGGTTTGTTGAATCAGGGCCTTAAAGGCATTGTAGTCCTGTAAAACCGGGTCTGGCTGGTTTACTAGAGGGGTAGCTCAAGCCAGGGCATTCCCGGTCATGTGGGTGATCATAAACCCCACCTTGGCGTGGTCTGAGGCGAAGGTCTGAGGGCGAAAGGTAAAATGAAGATTGCATGCGTCCAGAAACTCCTTAACCTTCTTTGGGGATCCATCGAACTTCCCCGATACTAGGGGAAGTGGAGGTAAATCGGCTAAAGGTCTTTCTCTGTCTGTCAGACGCTGTTGAAGGGTGGCGTTAGCTGTCTTAAGGTTCTGCATCTCCAGACTTAGACTTTGTACAGCGGCTACGAGGTCTTGTACCTGCTGTGGTGTGGCCATCTCTTTTGGGCGTCGCAAACTGTCACCGGGGTCGGTGATATCTTTGTCCGAAAGTGTAGTTTCTGAAATCTCCCCCTCCCCCGAATCCTTTCTTCGAGCTGACACCATTTTTTTATGAAGATAGGGACGACCCCGGAAGGAAGCCACCGTGCCCCTCAAAGAGGGGAGACCAGGGGGCCCCACCCCCGGGATCGGCCAAGAGGGGAAAAAGCCCTTAGGCACAAAAAACCCCTGTACTATAGTTGGGTGTCTTGTAGGCGTGGAACCAGGAATACTTGAAAGGTAAAAGCTGATGGAAAGTGTCTGGAGGCAACACGTGGAGTGAATACTCAGAACTCAGGCAGTCCAGTAAGCGGTCCGAGGATCTGGTACACAGGCTAGGAGAGGAAGTAGAAGAGGAAGAGGAGAGTGCCAGAGAGGTGGCGGCAGGAGTAGCAGGAAAAGGGAGGAAGTTGATAAAACAAGGGAATCGTCAGTCAAAAAGGAGGAGATTAGGCTGAGGGCCCTGGATCAAGACAGCGCCATTCAGATAGACATTAATGATCGTCTTGGATGTGTGGAAGAAGGCCAAGAGGATCTCCCACCTAGTGCCACCGTTAATGGGAGAGTAGGAAAAAAGGAGAGAGAACAGAAATCATATGAGGGGTCTGTAGACGGAACAACAAAGAGGATGTCCCTAAGAATCTGTTTGGAGGAAGCACTGGAGTAGGTATCAGCAATAGGGAGGCCTGATTAGGAGACCAGGAAGTCCCTCTTGAATGTCTTCCTTCCAGACTTAGTGAGAGGGATAGGAGAGACGGAGAGCACCATAGAGGGTGTGCTTAGGAGGAAAGTAGGAGGAGGGAGCAGAAGCGGACAGATGCAAGATGCACCGGGGGGGGGGGCTAGGGGTTCACACAACAGGGAACAAGCAAGGGGCGGGGACAGGTAACTAACCAGCAATGGGTACCTAGAGAATGGGCGAGAGCCCAAGAACACAAACAGTTAAACAGTTTGTGGGTGGGGGTGCCTAGAAGAAGAAGGGGGGCAAAGGGCATAGATCCACAGTAAATCGTAACCACAAGCAGGGGACCTGTGAAAAAAGACAGGAAACACAAAAGTACAGCTAACTGCTGGAGGGGGAGAGCCTGAAATTGAACAGGGAACAGCGTACATTAGTCTTACAGTAGGAGGAAGTAAACACAAAGGCTGGTAAGTTTGGTAGGGTGCAGTAAGGCTGCTCTTCCCCCTGCACCTTTCTTACCTTTCGGACACAGATGGTCAACGGCTGTGTTGTGTGCTCGCACTATGTGCTGCTAACCCCTTTGCCGACAAACGCCTACGTCGCACAACACTGCGACCTTGTCCTGCGCGGGCATACCCGTAGAGGGTCCAATCCTCGGTTCTTAAAGGTTTGGATGCGTGGACATAGGCGCAACATATTACGTATCGACGGGCAGTGTCTCCTGTGCACCTGCATGACAACACTGCGGCCTCACCCTGCGAGGTCTTTTGTCAAGGAGATCGTTCTGGCAAACAAGGAGCTCGTCCTCATCATCGCAGTGCAGCTCCTGGGTGTTGAGTAGCACCCAGGAAGCAGAAGCTACCTCTGGCAAACGAGGAGCTAGTCGTTATCGTGATGCACATCTTGGTTTCACATAAGATGCAAACAAGGCCTTTTGTATTTTTTAGATGTATCCTAATGCTCCTTTGTTGCTACTCTGCGCCTGGCTGAGTGTACATAAACTGGACAGGCTTACTATCCACATCAGGATAGAATTTGACACAGACAACTAACCATTTGGCAATGCCCTGCTAGGATGGGCCATGCCTGATTTATCGGATAGCTCAAAGGTAGCCGTTTGGTGCACAATGTAGAAAACCACTTTGCTGGCCTCTGAGATATGTAATGCCCAGAGCAATGGCAGTGGTTATGATTCACTCAAAAACGTCTATCCGTCGCTCTTCATGGCACAGGTGTGGACAGACCTGGATCCCAAGCATTAAGTGACTAGAGTCAGGGGTATATTATAAGTATAATTATTTTTTTTATAACGCGCTTAATACTGAAGAGGTTTCTAAGCGCGGACACGTGATGCAAACCTGTGCTGCTCTGCGTCGTCTTGCTCCCAAGACGATCGCGTGGCCAGTGAGCTATAGTACCCGTGTCAAATACCTGTGCCAAAAAACGCTGGTTGCAAAGTACTAGCCAGGCATAAAGTCACTTGCCCCCTCAATTATTCACATACACACAGCTCACCAAGAGTCAATTATAAGGAGTCAATGCCTACCGGCGAGTGCATATTTTGAGGGCTACCTTGAATCTCAAGCTGCACTTTAATTAACGATGCCTACGGAACCAGAAATATGTCTTGTCTCTTATGGAAACATGCAGACAGGATTCAACTAGCAGTCAGGGATGGACTCCTTCTTTTGGGGTGGGATAAAGCCTGATTTGCACGCAGTATTTCCTGTTCTTCAATTGCAAAGAAGGCTGAAAAACGATGGTTTGGAGAGCTGCCATGTTTTGCAACCAACGCCCTTTCAGAGGGTGACTAGGTATCTTTGGTGATCTTGTTGCCTTCACTCCTTTCCCAGAGGCAGCCTCTCCTCATGTGGCCAGGGGGCGGCAGCGGCTACCTGATGCTGACCCTGGGGGTGGCATGACATCAGCTAAGGCACAATATCCCCCTTTCCCTTCTAGGGATATTCCCTCCATCCCTCATGTCCTAATAGCATATTGCCATCATCCCCTTCAATAACATGACAATTCTACTGACAGTATTGCTCAACATCAGAAAGCAAATACAGGAACAAAAACGGAGACAAGGAAGAGGAGAGGAGCAATGATGATTACTCTAAATATGAACCAAAGCCAGCTAATAACTGGCTGGAAGAACGCAATTGGCCCGGCATGGTTTAAAACCATGCAGGGAAAATGAGCGTGGAGTTAGTCTTCTTACCCAGCTGGGGTGAGAACAGCCGAGGAGAGAGACCGGGAGTACGGCGGCTGGCGGCGCAGGAGATTCTCTGCTTAATGATTCGGGTTGGAGTAGATAGGAGAAGCAGACGGTCTTGCCAAGTCGTGAGAGGCCTGGGAACGGCGTTGAGAGAAGCCCAGAGGTCAAAGCGCTGGCACAGAGATGCCAATAAGAGAAGTAGTTATGGGGAACCCGAGGCGTAGTGGAAGCCGACTAACAAACATCTGCAGACTGTGTACGAAACAACCTTTGCCGGTAAAACTGGAGTCTCTTCCAAATTGACAAGACCGGCGCTGAACTGGATAAGTGGCATTCTTGGCAGCGAAATTAGCAAGCTCCCCCTGAACATCTCCAGGGGGGCTGCAACGAAGACTAGAAATGGACTGGGAAGCATGGAGGTCCCCCTAACCCTCCTCCGGGGCCTGACTCCCTCATCCCCATGGTCTGCCCATGCTCGAGGCTGAGACATGGAAATATGGGTAACTGGCTCTTCCCCCAGTGCCACCACTATCGTGAACAGGTGGGTAACTGGCTCTTCCCCCAGTGCCACCACTATCGTGAACAGGAAAGAGTAGATTGGGTGTACACTGCTGCTGAGGAGAGCAGTGTGTTGTGAGCAATTCTTTTGTGTCACTGACTTTGCGGATGTTGTAGCTCTCGAAGGGGGGTGGGGGGTCTTTTTGCCAGTGGACAGGTCCCTGTTTCCCGGTCAATGAGTCTCTCCCATATTGTCATGCATGCTGGACGTGGTCCTACCTCCTACGCTCGTAGAACAGCTAGACCGTTCTATTCCAAATGGCGGTTGTTCGATACGTTGCCGGGAAAACGACGTTTGCGCTTTTCACGTCGCTAAATTCACGTGTATTCTGCTTCGTCACGTGAACTACGGCATTACGTATTTAAGCAGCGTGGAAACTTCACTCGCTGCTTCTGATCGAATCATTTGGCGTTGTGTAGCTGAACCTCCGGTCTGCATCCTTGCAGGTTACTACAGCTACTTTTTGGGCCTTCTATAGCGTGTTTTCCGCCACACGCTGATTCCTGGAGCTGTTTGGTTGCGTGTAAATCCACACGCGCACGTTGTCTTCAAACGCGGCTGGCCTGGGCTGCGTGAATCCTGTTCGCGTGCAAATCCACACGGGCACGCTATCTTCAAGCACGGCTGGCCTGGACTGCGTGAATCCTGCTCGCGTGTAAATCCACACGCGCACGCTATCTTCAAGCACGGCTGGCCTGGACTGCGTGAATCCTGCTCGCGTGTAAATCCACACGCGCACGCTATCTTCAAGCACGACTGGCCTGGACTGCGTGAATCCTGCTCGCGTGTAAATCCACACGCGCACGTTGTCTTCAAACGCCGCTGTCCTGGGCTGCGTGAATCCTGTTCACGTGTAAATCCACACGCATACTTTGTCTTTAAGCGCTGCTGGCCTGGACTGCGTGAATCCTGCTCGCGTGTAAAATCCACAAGCGCACGTTGTCTTCAAACGCGGCTGTCCTGGGCTGCGTGAATCCTGTTCGCGTGTAAATCCACACGCATATGTTGTTTTCAAGCGCTGCTGGCCTGGACTGCGTGAATCCTGCTCGCGTGTAAATCCACACGCACACTTTGTCTTCAAGCGCGGTTGGCCTGGACTGCGTGAATCCTAATCGCGTGTAAATCCACACGCACACGCTATTTTCTTCGCGGCTGTACAGAAGCGCGTGTACTTTGTTTATACCATAAAAAGAGCGCTATTTCCAACTCCTGCACCTGTGATATTAACAGGGGGATTGATTCACTTCTATACTTTACTCTACGTGGGAAGGAAGCTTTTCAAGGATTATTGGAAGGTGACAGTGAACGGTACTTTGGACGCTATCCTGTGGTGCATCAACCCGGTATCTAGCGTGAGCCTCGTTCCGTTCGGGATAAGTCTCCCTTACTAATCTTCCCTTCCTTGTCGTTTGTTCTACCTTGGATTTCCTCAAGAGACTCTGCTGGATTCATCTGCCCTAGACTCAAGGTCAGTGTGTGCATTCATGTCATTTTCTATTCCATCATACTCAGGTTGGGGCAGTTATTCATGATACTTTATTTTGTTCTAGGCTGACTTCCTATACCTTACCCACGCCCTTTCCAGTGATCCATCGCTCTGCCCGTTTTACCAGTCAGAGTGTTGTATCATTTGGAAGGTCTTAACTTGACTTCACAACTATCAAATCGCGTGAACAGGGATCCGGAAGACCCTACCACCTGTATCCTTTTGAGTACCGTATCCTTTTCAGTTAATACTTTGGTGCTCTCTGACACATATACAGGCCTTCATTCGTGAACAAGACTGTGCTCCCTGTCCTGATGGTCAGCAATTCGTTGGACTGGTGATGTGTGGCCTTCATTGGTGGTTCGCCGGTTGACGCACGAGCAGTGGAGGCGGCTCTCCCCAGCAGCTGCTTTGAGGAAGACTGGCGGGACCACCCTACCACCAGTTGATGGACTCATGCTGCATCACTGGTGAAAGAGGATTTTCCCCA